>NC_091285.1:318353718-318957052 GCF_032444005.1 Ranitomeya imitator | reverse complement strand
TTGTTTTTTGTGCATTTATTCCATGGCGCTTTACATGTAAGGAGGGGTATACATAATAAAAACAAGTACAATAATCTTGAACAATACAAGTCATAACTGGTACAGGAGGAGAGAGGACCCTGCCCGCGAGGGCTCACAACCTACAAGGGATGGGTGAGAATACAGTAGGCGAGGATAGAGCTGGTCATGCAGCGGTTTGGTCGATCGGTGATTACTGCAGGTTGTAGGCTTGTCGGAAGAGGTGGGTCTTCAGGCTCTTTTTGAAGGTTTCGATGGTAGGCGAGAGTCTGATGTGTTGTGGTAGAGGGTTCCAGAGTAGGGGTGATATGCGAGAGAAATCTTGTATACGATTGTGGGAAGAGGAGATAAGAGGGTAGCAAAGAAGGAGATCTTGTGAGGATCGGAGTTTGCGTACAGGAAAGTACCGGGAGACGAGGTCACAGATGTATGGAGGAGATAGGTTGTGGATGGCTTTGTACGTCATGGTTAGGGTTTTGTACTGGAGTCTCTGGGCAATGGGGAGCCAGTGAAGGGATTGACAGAGGGGAGAGGCAGGGGAATAGCGGGGGGACAGGTGGATTAGTCGGGTAGCAGAGTATAGAATAGATTGGAGGGGTGCGAGAGTGTTAGAGGGGAGGCCACAGAGCAGGAGGTTGCAGTAGTCAAGGCGAGAGATGATGAGGGCATGCACTAGGGTTTTTGCAGATTCTTGGTTGAGGAATGTACAGATGCGTGAAATATTTTTGAGTTGAAGTCGGCAGGAAGTGGAAAGGGCTTAGATATGTGGTTTGAAGGAGAGATCAGCGTCAAGGATTACCCCGAGGCAGTGAGCTTGTGGGACTAGGGAGAGTGGGCAGCCATTTACTGTAATGGATAGGTTCGTTGGGGGGGGGGGGGGGGGGGGGGAGCGAGACTCTGACAGATAGCCTGCGAGGTGAGGAGGTGGTGTGTGAGTGGGAGACGCTGAATGTCCGGTCTGTTAGGTATGATGAGATCCAGGATAGGGCCAAGTCTGTGATGCCAAGGGATGAGAGGGTCTGTAATAATAGGGAATGGTCCACTGTGTCAAAGGCAGCCGACAGGTCGAGGAGGAGGAGGAGGACGACAGTAGTGTCGCTTGCTCTTGGCGGTTAAGAGGTCATTGGTGACCTTAGTTAGGGCAGTTTCAGTGGAATGGTGTAACTGGAAGCCAGATTGTAAGCGTCAAAGAGGGAGCAAGAAGAGAGATGGGAGGACAGTTCAAGGTAGACGTGTTGTTCCAGTAGTTTGGAGGCATAGAGGCATAGGGGAGAAGTGATATAGGGTGATAGCTAGATACAGAGGATGGGTCAAGAGAAGGCTTTTTGAGGATAGGTGTGATGGAGGCATGTTTAAAGCTTGAGGGGAAAACACCAGTTGTTAGTGATAGGTTGAAGAGATGAGTTAGCGTTGGGATGAAGACTGTGGTGAGGTTTGGGATGAAGTGGGATGGGAGCGGGTCAAGTGCACAGGTGGTGAGATGCGATCTTGAGAGTAGAGTGAAGAGTTGATCTTCTGTAATGGTGGAAAAGTTGGTTTTGGAGTCGGAGGGCTGGGAAGTCGGGAGGAAGGGCTCTGGGTGTTGTTGACCAAAACGGTCTCTGATGTTATCAATCTTCTGCTTGAAAAATGAGGCAAAGTCTTCAGCTGAGATAAGTGGGGAGGGAGGAGGTGCTGGGGGACAGAGGAGAGAATTGAAGGGGTTGAATAACTGTTTAGGGTTGTGAGACGGAGGATATGAGAGATGAGAAGGAGGTTTGTTTAGCTGTGGCGAGTGTGGTCTTGAAAGTACTGAGGGACTGTTTGAATGCGATGAAGTGCTCGTTGGAGTGGGATCTTTTCCATCTGCGCTCAGCAGCCTTGGAAGCTCGCCTCAGTTCTTTGGTCAGGCTGGTGTGTCACGGCTGTCTGTTGATTTTGCGAGCTTTGGTATGTGTAAGTGGGGCAGCAGATTCCAAAGCTACAGCTATGGTGGTGTTATATAGAGCAGCAGCGTCATCCGCATTGTGTAAGGAACTTATATCTGTGAGAGGGAGGAGGGATTCAGAGAATGAATGTAGGTCAAGATGTTTAAGATTTCTGCGAGGGTGTGAAATTGTGTGGGGTGGGGATTGTAGACATGGAGTGGAGAGGGAAGAGAATGTGAGAAGGCTGTGGTCAGAGAGAAAGAGGCGAGTTAGAAAGGTTAGATAGGGAGCAGAGGCGGGTGAAGATGAGGTCCAGTGTGTGACCATCTTTGTGGGTGGCTGTAGAAGACCATTGAGTGAGGCCGAAGGAGGAAGTGAGAGATAGAAGTTTAGTGGCAGCCGAGAGGGAAGTGTCAATGGGGATGTTGAAGTCGCCCATGATGATAGTGGGGATGTCCGCTGAAAGGAAATGAAGTAGCAAGTTGGTGAAGTGGTCAAAGAAGGTGGTGGCTGGCCCTGGGGGTGGTAAATGACAGCCAGTTGGAGGTTGGAGGGGGAGTAGATGCGCACAGAGTGCACCTCAAAGGAAGGGAGGGTAACAGAGGGTGGAAGTGGGATTGGGGTGAAGGAGCAGTTATCTGACAGGAGAAAACCAACTCCTCCGCCATGTTTGGGTGGGGTGTGTGAGAAAGGTGGAAGCCACCGTAAGAGAGTGCAGCAGGGGAGGCTGTGTCGGGGTGAGCCAGGTTTCAGTGATGGCGAGGAAGGAAAGTTTGGTAGTAACAAAAAGATCATGGATGTAGGAAAGCTTGTTGCAGACAGAGCGAGCGTTCCACAGAGCTCCTGTTGGTGGGACTGGGGAAGTGGGGGCTGGGCGAATGGGAATAAGGTTAGAGACGTTATGGAAGTTTGTGATAGAGCGTGGATGGGAGGTAGAAATGACTGTGGGAATGTGGTGAGAAGGACCAGGATTTGGAGAGATATCACCAGTAGTGAGAAGGAGCAGAGAAAGTGTTAGCAGGTGGGAGCAGGAGAGGGCATGAGGGGGCTGTCTGTGTTTGGAGGTAGAGGATTGTAGGTTAAGGAACAGTTCTGAGGAGGAGGTGAGATGGATGGGGAGGATTGAAGCAGAGATAAACAGTTCCTTACTTGGTGTGGGGATTAGGGGAGGTAGCATAAAGTGAAGGATTATAGGGGTAAGTGAAAATAAACAGAAACATTGTTTACAGTGACTGGCCAGTTACCTTCAGTTCCCTTCAGGTTCAATTCAGGTTTTAATTCTACTGTAATCTTCACACTTCTAGGACACACATAGGAATCACACTGCAGACTGAAGTCTATGCAGACTTGAGTTATGCAATATAAGTACAACTAAGTGCATTCAGGTGTGAAGCAGAGAGGAATGGTCTCTGCTCATCATGGTCAGAGAATATACAGTGGTGTTCAAAAGTCCTGCATAGGCGTGAAGAAAACTATATGTTTCATACTTCTGCATCTCTGAAACTGGTGGAACATATATGTTTTTGTAATCCCTCATTGTATGCCATACTCATTTCTGAATGTCCCAAGTGTATAAATTGTTATGGTATGCGCATTTTTGATCATTTTTTTTTTTACAGCATAACCATACCTACACCAGTAGTGTGTGTAGAATGGTGAACAGGTTTCTAAGTTCATTAACTTCCAATGCAAGTTCACACAGACTTAAATTTTACTAAGATTTATTATTGTTTATTTAATTCCGAGTGTTGAGCAGAAGGCAGCATTTTCTTACTAAGGAGGGCTATGTATTTTTTTGCATTAACCATACCCTCCACAATATGAAGCCTTCCAACACCATTGGCTGCCATACAGCCCCAGACCATTACTTTCATCGGATGTTTCACAGAGGAGCTCAAACACTCTGGCTTGTACTCTTCATGTGGGAACCTTCTCACATAAGACTTGCCATCATTTCCTAAAGTGCAAAAAGTGCTTTCATCACTAAATAGCACTTTATCCCACTCCTCCTTCCTCCATTTTAAATATTTCAATGCCCACAGTTTTTGCCTTTGTATGGCTGTCATTAATGGCTTTTTCGGGACTTGCACGCTCTCAATCCTGCTTCCAAACATCTCTTCCTAACAGTTGATGTTGCTACCTCAATATTGTACTTTTCTTGCAATTCTCGCAGAAGCTGAGGGGAGGTGAGCTTTCGATTGGCAAGGGATGTTCTTAGCAGTACTCTATCCTCACTTTTAGTTGACTTTCTGGGCCGACCAGATCTGGGCCTGTCCTGGGTGATTCCAAGCTGCTTATGTTTCTGCAAAATTCTTACGACTGTACTCTGATTACAGCCGACCTTCCTTGCGATCTGGGGACCAGTATAACCCTCTTCATGTAGCACCACAACTCGCACACGATCCTCCGCTGACAAAAATCTGAAGGCTCCCATCATAAAACTCTACAGTATGATTCACTAGATAGACCAACAGATAAAACAAACAAAGCAGCAGATGTGATGCAATGTAATTGGCTGCCATATCCAGGTTATGATCGGTCACAAGAGCCTCATCTGTGATTGGCTAATTTTGGATCTGAAACTGTACAATATTTAGTTCTGCTTTCAATTCCCATATTGTTGCAATAATTTCAGGCAAAACTGCTTCAAAAGCTAAAAATATTACAGGGAGGGAATGCAAAATTGTATTCTGAACTATATATATATATATATATATATATATATATATATATATATATATATATATATATATATATATATATATATATATATATATATATATATATATATATGTGTATCATATTAGCATCGAAGATATTCGACAAAAAACGTTTAAAACTTGTAAAAATCAACTTAACCTATGCAGGACTTTCAAACACCACTATACAATATAAGGGCGGGAGTGTGTGTGTGTGTGTGTGTGTGTGTGTGTGTGTGTGTGTGTGTGTGTGTGTGTGTGTGTATGTGTGTGTATAGGAGGTACGGTACTACAGGAGGTAGGTTTGTTTTTCTTCCCTCTGTGGGTACTCAACTTTATTAGCATGCACAAAGAGACCAAAGTTAGCTCCTAAAACGCATGAAAAAGGCACACCAAAACATGCCTTTTTGCCGCAGCTTCTTTCCTGCCAAGAAATCAGGTTTTGCTGCAGAAAAAAAAAAAAAAAAAGCAGCAAAAATGCCCAGTACGAACATACCGATAAGTGATCAAATCTATAGGATTCAGTTAGGGACAACTGTGGGAATCTTTCCAAAATTTTTAGCCAACGTTTTCTTCTTCAATAGGGCTTATTTCCCGTATTTCTTTTGAGTGGACATGGTATTTTGTTAGGACAAGATCCAGAAGCTTGTTGTATAGTAATGAAATCAAACCACTAGAGCGATGTGAGCTATCCTCTATTGTTATATTTTGAGGCACACAATTATCTAGAGTGAGACCCTTGCCTGATATTGCATGTCTTGCTTAAGTTGGAGGTACTTATACAATTCAGAGTGGGGTAGTCCATATTCACGTTGTAGTTGTGAAAGTTCCTTAATAGAGTTGCCTGTTAACACGTGGGTGAATCTATTCAACCCTTTTAAGCTCCAATTTCTAAAAACCTTCTAATTGGTACATACTGGAGAGCCATGAGATATCAAATAACTACGTAAATTGTGAAATCCCATATATGCCTTGGGTCATGATCCGTTCTGGAGTTTAGTCTTGTCTGCTCTTTCTCTGGGTGGATCATGATAAGGGTTAACTTTGCTCTGCCTCATTCTGGGCTCGGGTTTGCTATTTAGCTTCCAGGTATCCAGAGGGTGGTGTCAGCTATAGCTCTGTCTTTGGTGTGTGAACCTGACTCTGGAAGCCCTTGGTTTGTCCTACTGTGAACCCTGACTGGTCCTGTGTGTTATCTCCCCCTGCCTGCCCTTTCCCAGTGTCTATTTGTTTGTCTGTATATCTGCTTGACTCCCTGGTTCTGATCTTTTGGCTTTTTGACTCCGTTTCAGTTTGTCCCTATTGCACCGTATTTTGCCCGTCCTGGTTTACTGATCCCTTGCTATGTCCTGACTATCCATTCTGTCTAAATCCTTTTGTACTGTTGTGCTCCGAGTTGGTTTTCCTGACCTCGCTCTCGCCACTAGGTGGTGTCTGTTCAGTTGCTGTGTGTGTGCAGTCTGGCTTCCCTACCAGGCTCCCCCTGGTGGAGGTTGCACTGCACTGCAGCTGCATGACACCTCGTAGTTTTCTCACCGTCCATCAAAGTTTGTGACTTAACAGCATAGTTGGAGTTTTACTTGTAGAGGTCTTAAACGTATGTGCCTCCAGTGCCTCGTACAACTTATTTGACTTAAAATGATGCTGAAGTTAAAGACATTGATCTCCCCCATCCCCGAATATGCTGCAGTTGAGCTGCCATACAACAAACCCACAGATTAATGCAATGTTTTATGTCTTTGCAGTGTTTCTACCTGAATTTGCAGAGAGTGTCTTTCCAAAATTCAATCCCATAAAAAAAAAAAATAAGGGGGGCGTGACCGGATGTGGAGCTGAGCGGACGTGCGAGGCTCGAGCTCCCTAACCACCAGCTATCATAAGCGGCCCAAAGCACAGTGAGGTGACCGGAGGAGGTCAGATCAGAAGATAAGATAAGCCAGGCGGTGGTGCACTCCAGGAATGAAGCGAGGGAGAAGGAGGGGGCAGGCGCCCAGCAGGGTCCAGGTCTTTGAAGCGATGGGTAGTTGGATCCAAGATGGCGACCGCAACTCTCACCACGCGGCCGCCGGCAGCAGCAGGAGTGATGGCAGTGTGAAGCAAAGGTCAGAGCTGCACAGTGAATCACTCCACCAGCCCCAAACTCCCAGCAAAACTGAAAGATCCCTGAGCACACAGAGCTATTCACCAACGCTGCAGTCGCTGCTTTTCCCCCCTGCTAGGAATGCTGAAGGTTCAGAGCCTGAAGATTTACAGCCACTAAACACAGCCCTGACCGTCTCCTCAGACTCTCCTATTACAGACTCCAATTCTGCCCCTGTCACTGTAGCCACACTCAAATCCCTGCTGGGAGACCTGAAGCAAGCCATTCATACTGATATCACAACGGCTTTCACTGAGCTACATAAAGAAATAACGCAGATTGGCGACAGAACCTCACACATAGAGGGGAAACTGGAGGAATATACTACGGCGCACAACCAACTAGTAGACGCGCATAATGAAGCGGACGAAGAAATCATGGCCCTAAAACTGAAGCTTGCAGACCTAGAAGACCGATCCAGGCGCAATAACCTACGTTTCAGAGGAATCCCTGAGAGTGTGTCAGCGGATACACTAAAGGAGTTTCTAATGGACTTCTTCACAATTCTGGTGCCGTCAGCAGAACAGAGGGACCTGCTGATTGACAGGGCACATCGGATCCCCAAACCAAAGTCTGCTCCCAGCTCCGCACCGCGAGACGTGATAGCCAGGCTGCACTTCTACCATTTCAAGGAGGCAGTGACCAAGTCAGCGTCAGCAAAGCAAGAACTTCCAGAAAGATTCCGGAACATTCTGGTGTTCACCGACTTGTCTGCGACAACCCTGAACAGGAGGCGAGAATTCTCATCCGCAACCAAGATTCTACGGGACAACAGTATTGTCTACAAGTGGGGATATCCAGTAAAGCTCATCGTGACGAAAAACGGAACTTCACACGTCCTTGCGTCTCCCAGAGAGGCCATGACCCTGCTCCAGGAATGGTCCCTGACATCAGTGGATGAAGATACCAGCTCCCCACTAAAGAAAAGACCCCCGACACTGAACAAAGAATGGACCTGATTCTCACGCAAGTACTCTGTTACCATATGTATCCCCTGTGTGCCTATGCCAGGACACCACACTGTTATTTTTTTGCCTGGCTGGCAGGTTGAAGGGGCATGAGAATATTGCTTTCGTTTTTTCTATTCTCTCCCCCCCTTTAATACTGGATAGGAACGACTATCCAGTTGGTTCACATAGAACCGGACTCTGAGTTGTACAAGTTGTACTTGTTCTGGTTGTTAATTACTTTAACCCCTTTGTTTCCCTTATTATTATCCTGTATCTGGTGACTGATTGAATTTTTTTTTCTTTTTTGTAACTGATGGTATTTCAAATATCTAGCATTAATGTGAAAGGCCTAAACAGCCCTTTCAAGAGATCGTTATTATGGAAGGAAGCCCAGGCACTCAAAGCGGACATACTATGTGTCCAAGAAACTCATTTAAATCGTGATGATACCCATAGACTACAACATAAAAATTACCCCCATATCTATGTGTCATATGCGGCGAAAAAGAAGAGAGGGGTAGCGATTGCAATAAAAGACACTGTAGCGTTCCAGCTTGTTGATAGCGTTCTGGATGATGAAGGCAGATATGTAATATTGATATGTAGCATCAATAACAAGGTGTATACAATTGCATCTATATATGCACCCAATACAGGTCAAATCACTTTTATTAAAGACCTCATAACTAAATTATCCAAAATAAAACAAGGATCCCTGCTAATCTGTGGAGATTTTAACCTCGTCCCGATCCCCAACATAGACAAATCTTGGTGCTCAAAGAAAAAGTCCCAATCCCATGCGCTGTCCCAGTGTCTTATATCAGAAGAATTGTATGACACGTGGAGGGTCCTTCATGCTTCTGAAAGGGATTATACATATTACTCCCACCCACATAAAGTATATTCAAGAATAGATCTAATAGTAGTGGATAAATGGCTCCTACAAAATATACAATCAGCAAAAATTGGGAACATAACCTGGTCGGACCACGCTCCTGTAACATGCCAAATTAAAGAGACGTACAATAATTTAACTTATTCTCCGTGGAGAATTAATAACTTCTTAATAGCCTCAGATAATATTAAATCCCAACTTAACGACCTTCTCCAGGAATTTTTTGATATCAATAGTACCCCTGACATATCCCCGACCACAGTGTGGTGCGCCCACAAGGCCTATATAAGAGGGCGGCTAATACAGATAGCAGCGCAACACAAAAAATTGAGAATGCGACAAATAGAAGAGCTCAATAAAAATATAGCAACAATGGAAAACATCCATAAACATAGCCCATCACCCACGGTATATAGGAAACTACAAAAGGCAAGATACGAACTATATCAGCTATTCCAATATAAATATGAGCATAATTTGAGGAGGAATAAAGCGAAATATTATTGGCAGGGGAATAAGGCGAGTAAAATACTTGCCAATAAGATTAAAGCGAGATTAACAAAGCAAAAAATAGCTCACATACAAGATGATCAAAAGAACAAAATATACAACCCTAAAGAAATTGCGAATACTTTCGCAAGATATTACTCCTCACTCTATAATCTCAAGACCGACAACCTTATCCCACAACCCAACGCTGAGCTAATTAATAATTTCCTGAATAGCATATCTTTACCCCAAATCCCAGAGGATAAATTGATGGCAATAAATCAACCTATAAGCCAAAAAGAAATCCAACAAACCATTCAGGCAACAAAAAATAATAAATCCCCAGGACCGGATGGTATAACTAATGAATACTTGAAGTTATTCAACCAAATATTGTCCCCACATCTATTATTAGTCTTCCAAAATATATTTGAAACAGGCAAAATACGAGAAGAAATGTTACAAGCGACTATAGTCCCTCTTCCCAAGCCAGGAAAAACTCCCGATCATCCAAGTAATTTCAGGCCAATATCCCTACTAAATACTGACCTCAAGCTGTACTCCAAAATCTTAGCAAATAGACTCTCCGATGTAATCCCTTCCCTGGTGCACAGAGACCAGGTTGGATTTATCAAATCTAGACAGACATTGGACGGCACCAGACGAATGATTGACCTCATCCATGTGGCGGGGAGCGACCGGACGCCTTCTCTGCTCCTATCCCTGGACGCGGAGAAGGCGTTCGATCGGGTGCATTGGGGATACCTGTTTGAGGTTCTGGCCAGATTCGGATTTACGGGTAATATTGCTAAAGCAATCACTCTGCTATATTCTCACCCATCAGCATCGGTTTCTGTCTCTGGAATGATGTCGGACAGGTTTACTATTACTAACGGGACGAGACAGGGGTGTCCGCTATCACCCCTTATATTCGCTTTGGTGATTGAGCCTCTAGCGCAGAAAATTAGATCACACTCGATGATATCAGGAATTCAGGTGAATAAAACGGAACACAAAATAGGCTTATTTGCTGACGACATCATTCTAGCGTTAACAAACCCGACAGAATCATTACCGGCAGCAATGCAAGTAATCGATTCATATACTAAAATATCATATTATAAGCTGAACGTATCTAAATGCCAGGTATTAAACCTGACCCCTCTCACAAAACACCCCAAAAGCTTTGAGAATAAGTACCCTTTTAAGTGGGAAAATGACCACATTGAGTATTTGGGTATTCGGCTGACACTCTCGGCAGATAAAATGCTATCACTGAATTATGAGTCTCTAAGGAAGAAAATCCAAACTGACATGTTACGTATGAAGAAACACGAACTATCATGGCTGGGCAGGATTGCATCGGTAAAAATGTTCATTCTCCCACAAATACTGTATTTGTTCCGCAATCTCCCCATCATATTCCCAATGAAAATATTAAAAGAGATTCAAGCAATGATTTTAAAATACATTTGGCAAGAGAGAAAACCCAGAGTCCAAGCGGACACGCTTTACATCCCTATGAGTAAGGGTGGCCTGGGGTGCCCCTCAGTGGTCCGGTACTACAGGGCCGCATTATTCGAACAGTTACGATTCATGTGGAATAATGATGATGATCGGCACTGGATAGCAATTGAAAAACATTTGATGAGAACCTCCAATGTCTCAGCTTTTTACCATGCACATCAAACTAAAGTCCCTAATAGAAACCTAAAAATGTCCCCAACAATAGACGCGGCTGTGGAGCTATGGAGTGTGTTGACTAATAAATTAGGCCTTATACAAACCGCATTCCTCAAAGCTCCTATAGAGACACTGGAGCATTGTATCCCGGACCTCAAACTTAAAAATTGGAATTTACCCAAAACCACCTCAATTGGGAACTTGTATGAGGGGGAGGAATTAATTACTTTTACATCATTGAGAGATAAATACAATGTTCCTCAAAGGGATTTTTACAAATATTTGCAGATCCGGCATTTCCTAACTGAAAGGAAAAAACAGATGCCTGCACCGCCATCTAAACTTTACTCTATGCTGATGAACCCGACATCACAGATTAGAGCGCTGTCCACAAGCTACGACTGTATGTTGGAGAATACTCTGCCCTCTCTAACTACATACCTGCAAAAGTGGGAAAAAGACCTAAACTGCACATTCACACCGGATCAGTGGAGGGCATCCTTCTTAATTATTGGAAGCCAATCTAAATGTACTAACCACATAGAAAACGCCAGGAAATTGTTATATCGGTGGTATTTCACTCCCAGTAGATTGTCCAGGATGTTCTGCAGTTCCCCAGACACGTGCTGGAGGTGTGGAGACCCCTGTGCAGACATGCTACATATATGGTGGAGTTGTGACAGAATTAGACGTCTGTGGGCAGCCATAGATCATCTGATGTTCCAGATTTGTGGTATACCGGTGACTCTTAATGCACAGCAGGCGTTACTCGCTATTGATTTGGACTCGTTTCCCTATGAGTTCCGTACAGTGATTGTACATATTATTGTAGCAACAAGACTCAAAATTGCTAGTTACTGGAAAAACTCCAGGTGCCCCTCACTGCCCGAGGTCGTATCACTGATCAACGAAAATTGCCTATCAGAAAAAATAATCGCTACATCTAATAATAATATAGCTCAATTTCAGAAAAAATGGAACAATTGGTTATCTTTCCGTTTAAATATCGTTCTTAAATAACTTTGCAGATTTGCATATAGAGAATGTGATTGGATAGTTATTGTAATGTCACCATTTCCCCTATCCTCTTCCCTTCCCTAATCCCCATAACGTTGTGTTAATTATTAAGAATTTAATGTCAATAAGATGTAATGCTTGACACAATTTGTAAATAAAAATTTATGTTTAAAAAAAAAAAATAATAATAAAAAAAAAAAATAGGTGTCTCCGGGTTTCCCATACTGGGGGGGGAAGGGGGGTTATGTAACACAGAATAGCTGTGGCAGCCAAATCATCTTGACTAGGTTAGCACGCCCCACCACTGATAATCACCGTTTGGACAAGGTCTCCAGTTTACATTCAAACTTCATTAATAATGGGTTAAGGTTTAATTTCTCATAATCATTTACTCTAACAGTTATATTGATGCTTAAAGGGAAGGTGCCGCGTTTTAATATTGTAAAAAAAAAAAAAAAAACGCTTTAATTCCTTATTTTTATAAGTTATTTTCAAGTGCATAGTATTTATTGTTTTTTTTTTATTCATTTTTTTTTCTGCCACTGGGCGCCGCCATTTTCATTTGCAGGACTGTAAGTGTAGCTGCACGACACTTACAGTCTGCAAATACGGCAGCTCTGGACATAGACATCTGCAGTCGGGAGGCGACCCCATACTAGCATTATCAGCTGCTCTCTGCTCTGATGTGGCCACGCCCCCTGGGCTGTCTCCACATCACAGCAGAGGCAGGAGATCGGCGCCATCTTGCTTCAGTCTACAGTGGAGTGTACCTGACTGTGAGCTACACTGTGACTGAGAGCTGTGCTGTTGGAGGGGCAGCTACATCTGTCTCCCCTCACACTGTCAGCGGCCGTTCCCTGTCCTCTGCTGCCTGGTGTGTGGCTGTAATCCCTAGAGAGGGTGAAGGAGTGCTGCCGTCTGATGTCCTCTATCAGGAGCTGCAGAGAGGTAAGAGGGGGATGGGGGAGGCTCTGTGCTGCTCGACCTCTCACTGTAGCTCCTCACAGGACATCAGACCCTGCATCTATCACTATACTGTGCTGAGCCATGTATCTAATCCTCTCCTGTGTGATACTGTCTGGTGAACCGTGTATCTAATCCTATCCTGTGCTGACCTGTGTATCTAATCCTCCTGTGGAATACTGACTGCTGAGCCGTGTATCTAATCCTCTCTTGTGTGATACAGTATGCGTCGCACAACGCAGCACAACGCATGTCCATGCGCCCCCCATGTTAAATATAGGGGCGCATGACGCATGCGTCGCCGCTGCGCTTCCCGACGCTGCGTCGGGAAACGCTAATGTGAACGTAGCCTAATAGAGGGGACAGCATGACCTCCAGTTAGGTGCAGTCAGGGGAAGGCTGGTGAAGCAGCTGAAGAGAGGGGTCTCATTTTTATTGTTACTATATGGCTACATTTCCTTCCCAGCGTCACCCCGTACTGCGCCTGTCGCCTCGCTTTCACACATTGCCAGGACAGGATGGGGAAGACAGGATCTGAGGAGGAGAATGGGGTCTGCATGCAAAGTCTGGATCAGAACAGGCCATCAATCCACAGAAATGTTTCCTGGATTTCTGTGGAGCAGACGGTCCATCCATGTGTATAACAGACAGCGCTCTATGTACAATCCCTGGCTGCTCCGCGCACCAAACAGGGGGCCCCTATAGACCAGCACACTGCTCTCCTGAAATACTCTGTGCTGCTGTCACCCTGCTCCCTCCACCACATATCTCCCATAATCCTTGCTGCCTGCCATCCTCGGTGACTGTCTACTTGTCAGTATAAGGCTGCTTTCACACTAGCATCGGTACGGGCCTTTCGCAGTGCGTCGTACCGACGCATGCTGTGAAAGAAATGCCCGACGTGGGCAGCGGAAGCAGTCTTACGACGCTTCCGCTGCCCCATTGTAAGGTCTGGGCATGAGGAGGCGGAGTTTCGGCCGTGCATGCGCGGTCGAAAATGGTGGACTCGACGCACAAACGTTACATGTAACTTTTTTTTGTGGCGGCGGTCCGCCAAAACATGACGCAACCGTCGCACGACAGTTACGACGTGTGGCAATATGTTGCAATGTGTCGGTAATGTTAGTCTATGGGGAAAAAACGCATCCTGCAGACAACTTTGCAGGATGCGGTTTTTCTCCTGAATGACGCATTGCAGCGTACAGCCAACAACGTAGTGTGAAAGTAGCCTAAGGCTGCCGTCCACGCTCAGTATTTGGTCAGTATTTTACCTCAGTATTTGTAAGCCAAAACCAGGAATGGGTGATAAATGCAGAAGTGGTGACGTGTTTCTATTATACTTTTCCTCTAATTATTCCACTCCTGGTTTTGGCTTACAAATACTGAGGTAAAATACTGACCAAATACTGATAGTGGACGGCAGCCATACTCTGCAGTCACCAACAAAGTGGCTGCTCACTGGGTTCCTGTATATCATCCTCTCTAATCCCTTAGCAAACACCCAGAAGGGGAGGAGAGGAGTGACATCACACATGTCAGCAGACTCCGCCCATAATTACTGCAGTGCTGTAATGTGAGCTATTTGTACACTAGGTTTTTCTGAAATTTCAGCAGCTGCTCCCCCTAGTGTTGAAAAGTGGAAATTCCAAAACTTTTCAAATTATTTTTCATATTTTACTAAATTATAAACAAATGATAATATTTAAGAAAATGTAATCATTAATTCTTTACATTTTTACAATTTCTGAAAAAAATTTTTTGATGGCACCTTACCTTTAAATACTTAACTTCAGAGACCACTTGTAGACCAGAGCCAGTATAGTGAGGTACATTATTTCCTGTGTTGACCAGTTGAAGTAAAACAGATTTGTTCCAGTTGATCATTAAGCTTTGACCAGAAATAGCATAGAGTGCAACGTTCTCCACTATGGAATCCCACTATACAAGGATGTTTTCTATATAATTGCAGCTAATGGTTCAATGGCTAGCATGAAGAGCAAGGGAGACAAAGGGCATCCCTGCTGTGTTCCCCTACCCAATTTAAAGGATGGAGAAAGATGCCCACCCACCCCTTTATTTTAGCCATGGGCTCTCCATATAGCAATTTAACCAATGAAAAAACTAAAACCCATACCAAATTTTTCCAGAACTGCCCATGAAACTCCCTTTCAATAGAGTTAAACCTTAGCGGCATCAAGCGAGCATATAACCCTATCCCTCTCATTGTCCATCTGCAGCTGGAGTTAAGAAATAGTCTACGGATAGACTAAAAAAAAAGGCAGAGAATTATTTAACCTGACAAAAAGAATCTTTGCGATCCTGTGCTGTAATGTCTGTATACTCTTGCTTCCTCCCCTGCCCAGGAGATGTGGTATGATCAGACCATGTCCCTGTACAGTCAGACACAGCCATTACACAGTACACAGCAGGGGCACATTTATAAGATTATCTCGGCACACGAAGATTTTGTAATCACTTCCTATTGTGGACGTTATAACTACAATCACTGCGCCTCTTGCATTGAGTGAGGTAGGGTTCCTCCGTTGGTTGCTTCCGGAAAAGCACTCAATTGAGGTAATAAAATATCTCCACATTTTTTTTTCCTATAAATCTCGATGGGGAGACCGTCCAAACCTGGCGATTTGTTATTTGCCACTGATGCCACAGCCATTTGTAATTCCTCCAACTGCAGTGGGCTATTTAAATATTTTTGATCTGTTTCATAAATAATTGGAAGATTAATCTCCTCCAAGTAAGACAATATTTGTTCTCTGATTAATTGTAGCTTGGATTTATATACAACTTTATAGAACGCCAAAAAAATATTTGAGATCTAGTCAGGCTGGTTGACTACGGTGCCCTCTTTAGTCCTCAAACTGTCCTGCAAAAACTCCTCAAACTGCTTTGTTTTGGTTTTAGATCTGTTGATGGCCTGTATCAGAGCCCCGCTCAAGCAAACCTTCATCACATCCGACACTATATTTTGTGATGAACAGCCGTTTTCTTTAAAATAATGCTCAAGAGTAGCAGTAATGATCATTAACATCTAGAATTTGAAGCCAAAAGGGATTCATGGACCACATAGCAAGAGATGACTCCGGTCTAGGCAGAAGACAAAGGCGAGTGATCCGAAAGTAAATATTCCACTGTCTCCACCAAGAAGAGACTATGTTCTATGCCCAGAGCTGAATCAATGCATGATCATGTATTAAGAGACTTAGAGTAACAAGAGAATTGTCAGGTCTTAGAATATGTAAGCCGCCACAGATCTGTCAGGGATAATTCTGTCAAAATCTCACCAAACTTGGGTTAGTCTCTGTAGCAGAATCGGATTTAAATCTATGCCAATATGGGTGAACAAGATTATTAATATCTCCCATGCACTGTACAGGGACTCCTGGCACCCTGTCAATAAGACACAATATTTTTTATCACAGAATTATTATAAGATAAGAAGGGGGATATATTGCAATAAGAAGAATTTCCTTTATAAATAGTTTGCAATGAATGTCCAGGAATCTACCCTCCCCATCTATCCTGGGAGAGATCAGTTCAAAGGGCATAGATCTGTGCACTAGTATGCTGACCCCTCTCGAATAACTAGAGCAAATGGAGTAGAAGCTCTGACTGATCCAAACACTTAATACACGCACTGTTTTACTCAAAATGTATATGTCAGTAGACTCACTATTGCTGGCAGGTGGTCCCCAAGGCATTCCATAATAGCTGCATTCTTTGAGGAATCCCCCAGACCACTTACGGTACATTCCAGGAAAGAAATTTTACTTTACTAGCTGTTATATTTTGCTATATAGGAGATGAAAAGTATGTGCAAGATTTACATTATCACATCCAACAGTATTCTTAATTTAAAAAAATATTGATGCATCTAAATGAATGGAGCTCTGCTGCAAGTACAGCAGACTGTAGGAGAATGAAAGGGGTGTTGGGGAAGTTGTCCAAGTAACGAAAACGCTGCTTAAAAGGGAGTGTGTCAGCATACATAGACTGCTCCAATGAAGCAGAGGCAGTGCGCTCGGTGGACCCTTGGTGTGGCTGAGCAGTTCAGTACACCCTCCCATATACTCTCTGCACCTCTCGGAGGCAAGCAGGTGGGAAGATGCGTGATCTGTTAGGCCACGCCAATGGTGTTCCGAGCGCTTGTTCTTCAATGAAACAATCGTTTTGTGCTGACAAGATTCTATTTTAAGGGTTAATTCACATACATTGGGGTTATTAATACCAAAAGAAAAAGGGTTTTCATCCTTTACACCACATTTATGTGTTTTATTCGCGTTTTAGACATGCTCGACAAAGGGGTTAGGACCATCACAATGTGGGCAGAGAAGGTGTGCAGTCAAAAATCGCAACCCATTTTAGTGGAACTTAGTGGACCAAAGTCAGTCAATTAATCAATGGTGCAGACTTAAAGGACTGTTCCACAGTAATGAGGTTGTTCAATATCACTCAGCACCACCACTGACCAGCTCTTAGCAGCACCTGCTATTTCTTTATATATAGAAGCAGTGAAAAAAAAATAAAAGGGACAAAGGTGTACTGTTCACAAATGCTCCCATCCAACATCTGATCAGTCAGATCTGCCAGACCTCTGAATGCAGAGCTCTACTTGACCCCCACTGATCAATAGCTTTCTGCCTTTTCAGATTGTACACAGAAACCGGCCAATCATGAATATGGAGAACTACATAGCAGCAGATTTAGTAGTCCTCATGATAAAATCAGTTCAGCGGGAGATCAAAACTAGAGCAAGCAGCCCAGCAAGTGACATATTGCTGGAATCAGGGTCTCTGTCGCTCATTATGCTGCTCTCAGATTACGTGGCAGGTCACGGATGTTTCAGTGACCTCACAAATGCAGTCAGTGCCTGGAGCTGTGCTGGAGAGAGATGAGGAAAGGCAAGACACAGATAAGAGATGCAGGAAATACAGAGGGAGGGCAGGAGAGATACAAGTCCTTTGTCCTGGACTCATCTGAACAAGTCCTTGGAGAGCGTTAGCAAAATAGCCTCATTAAGGGCTATTACCACGCACGTAATTATTTTTTCAGTTGTACTTACCAAATCATAAATCTGATTTGCTAATTGTACTTTCTCATCAGCATCTTCTAGAGCTTTGAAATAATCCTGAAGGAAAAAAAAAAGAATCAGTTACTCTTATAGATCAGCATCTTACAGATAGCTGGTATAAAAAAATCCTATGTAATAACTTCATTGCTGTGTACACTGGCAACATATTAGATTCATGCTATGCCAAAGTCATATTGCTGCAGCCAATCCATAGGCTCAGCGACTGCCTGTTTAGACTACACAAACCACAGGGATGACAGATTGTTTGCAGCAACATTGACAACACAGCCAATCACAGACACTGGGAGCAGTTATGGAGACCCAGTGCTGGACCCAAGGAGAGAGTCTTAAACAAGCTGCTACATGGGGACAGATTTTCTGAAACTAGAAAATCCATTTGATCCAGGTGATTGCAGCTGTTTTACAATCAGTAGAAAGTCACCAGGTTAGCAGATAGTCACCTGTTTTGTCGTGATGCCCTATGTGCACCCATGCCTTTATTACGTTTTTTCAAGAATTTAAAGACAAAAATTGTCCAAGGAAATTCTACATCTTTATGTGAGCAGCACCGACAAAGCCGCGTCTACACATACAGGCCAGGACACGTGCACGAGTCGCCCGTATTATGCACATGTCCACTTCTAATAAGTGGAGGCAAAAAAAGAAGAACACTATGTGAGAACCCGGCCTTACTAAAAAGGAACGAGTCTAGCCTGCAAGTGAATGACGCCAATAAGCAGTACGCAGCACTCCATTTACGAGTACTTAATTGAAAAGGAAAAAACCTGAAGGTTAAAGGGAACCTGTCACCCCGTTTTTTCAGATTGAGCTATAAATACTGTTAAATAGGGCCTGCGCTGTGTGTTTAAATAGTGTATGTAGTGTACCCCGATTCCCCATGTATGCTGAGAAATACATTACCAAAGTTGCCGTTTTCGCCTGTCAATCAGGCTGGTCTGGTCAGGTGGGCGTGTTCACAGCGCTCTTTTCTTCCCCAGCTTTCCGTTGGTGGCGTAGTGGTGTGCACATGTCCAAGGTCCGAATTCCCTGCGCCCACGTGAAGACACAGCGCGCGATCTGCGCTGTCATCCCTTGCATCGGTGGGGGCGGCCATCTTCCTGGGGCCGCGCGTGCGCAGATGGAATGCTCTGCCGCACGGGGCTTCAGGAAAATGGCCGCGGGATGCCGCGCGTGCGCATTAGAGATCGCGGCGGCCATTTTCCCAAAGCCGAGATGCAAACTCGGCTTTGGGAAAATGGCCGCCGCGATCTCTAATGCGCACGCGCGGCATCCCGCGGCCATTTTCCTGAAGCCCCGTGCAGCAGAGCACTCCATCTGCGCACGCGCGGCCCCAGGAAGATGGCCGCCCCCACCGATGCAAGGGATGACAGCGCAGATCGCGCGCTGTGTCTTCACGTGGGCGCAGGGAATTCGGACCTTGGACATGCGCACACCACTACGCCACCAACGGAAAGCTGGGGAAGAAAAGAGCGCTGTGAACACGCCCACCTGACCAGACCAGCCTGATTGACAGGCGAAAACGGCAACTTTGGTAATGTATTTCTCAGCATACATGGGGAATCAGGGTACACTACATACACTATAGTAACGCACAGCGCAGGCCCTATTTAACAGTATTTATAGCTCAATCTGAAAAAACGGGGTGACAGGTTCCCTTTAAGGAAGAAGACAGGGAGAGAACTTACTTTTTTGATAGATGTCATCTGTTCTTCTCTCCATTCTGGTTTATTCTTCTTAGCACTGGCAAAAAACTCACCAACACGTTGCTCCAACTGGTCCATGGCATCTGCATTAAAAAAACACATCATACAGAGTCCTAAGTACAGATTCTCCTGAAGTCTGTAGATGTGACGGCTCCTCTTTGCTCTTTCTGACCACTTGTTTGCTCCTCACATTGCATAATCCTAACCTCATCTTTCACTGTTAATGCCATTTTAAAATCTGAGAATTTTCTTCCAAATTGTGAAATATTTTATTTCTCTGTTCTTCCTAGAAAGGTTTGATTCCCTCCCCCCCCCCCCCCCACGTATCAACATGGTGTGTCCTTACATCTTCTATAGATTCACAAACTGTTTACAATGGCAACCAGCAGAAGTGTGAATGCAGACTTGGACCAGGCAGCATGTCACTCTTTGAAAGACCGAGAAAAACATACACTGTGCTTGGCCAGATCCCAGCTGTACATGCACACTGCCCCCTGCTGCCGAGCTGTGGTATGCCGGATCCCAGCTGTACATGCACACTGCCCCCTGCTGCCGAGCTGTGGTATAACGGATCCCAGCTGTACATGCACACTGCCCCCTGCTGCAAAGCTGTGGTATGCCGGATCCCAGCTGGACATGCACACTGCCCCGTTGCCGAGCTGTGGTATGCCGGATCCCAGCTGTACATGCACACTGCCCCCTGTTGCCGAGCTGTGGTATGCCGGATCCCAGCTGTACATGCACACTGCCCCCTGCTGCCGAGCTGTGGTATAACGGATCCCAGCTGGACATGCACACTGCACCCTGCTGCCGAGCTGTGGTATGCCGGATCCCAGCTGTACATGCACACTGCCCCCTGCTGCCGAGCTGTGGTATAACGGATCCCAGCTGTACATGCACACTGCCCCCTGCTGCCGAGCTGTGGTATGCCGGATCCCAGCTGTACATGCACACTGCCCCCTGCTGCCGAGCTGTGGTATAACGGATCCCAGCTGGACATGCACACTGCCCCCTGCTGCCGAGCTGTGGTATAACGGATCCCAGCTGGACATGCACACTGCCCCCTGCTGCCGAGCTGTGGTATAACGGATCCCAGCTGGACATGCACACTGCGCCCTGCTGCCGAGCTGTGGTATGCCGGATCCCAGCTGGACATGCACACTGCCCCCTGCTGCCGCGCTGTGGTATGCCGGATCCCGGCTGTACATGCACACTGCCCCCTGCTGCCGAGCTGTGGTATGCCGGATCCCAGCTGGACATGCACACTGCCCCCTGCTGCCGAGCTGTGGTATGCCAGATCCCAGCTGTACATGCACACTGCCCCCTGCTGCCGAGCTGTGGTATAACGGATCCCAGCTGTACATGCACACTGCCCCCTGCTGCAAAGCTGTGGTATGCTGGATCCCAGCTGGACATGCACACTGCCCCGTTGCCGAGCTGTGGTATGCCGGATCCCAGCTGTACATGCACACTGCCCCCTGCTGCCGAGCTGTGGTATGCCAGATCCCAGCTGTACATGCACACTGCCCCCTGCTGCCGAGCTGTGGTATAACGGATCCCAGCTGTACATGCACACTGCCCCCTGCTGCAAAGCTGTGGTATAACGGATCCCAGCTGGACATGCACACTGCACCCTGCTGCCGAGCTGTGGTATGCCGGATCCCAGCTGGACATGCACACTGCCCCGTTGCCGAGCTGTGGTATGCCGGATCCCAGCTGGACATGCACACTGCCCCCTGCTGCCGAGCTGTGGTATAACGGATCCCAGCTGGACATGCACACTGCACCCTGCTGCCGAGCTGTGGTATGCCGGATCCCAGCTGTACATGCACACTGCCCCCTGCTGCCGAGCTGTGGTATGCCGGATCCCAGCTGTACATGCACACTGCCCCCTGTTGCCGAGCTGTGGTATAACGGATCCCAGCTGGACATGCACACTGCCCCCTGCTGCCGAGCTGTGGTATGCCGGATCCCAGCTGTACATGCACACTGCCCCCTGCTGCCGAGCTGTGGTATCACGGATCCCAGCTGTACATGCACACTGCCCCCTGCTGCCGAGCTGTGGTATGCCGGATCCCAGCTGTACATGCACACTGCCCCCTGCTGCCGAGCTGTGGTATAACGGATCCCAGCTGGACATGCACACTGCCCCCTGCTGCCGAGCTGTGGTATAACGGATCCCAGCTGGACATGCACACTGCGCCCTGCTGCCGAGCTGTGGTATAACGGATCCCAGCTGGACATGCACACTGCCCCCTGCTGCCGCGCTGTGGTATGCCGGATCCCAGCTGGACATGCACACTGCCCCCTGCTGCCGAGCTGTGGTATGCCAGATCCCAGCTGTACATGCACACTGCCCCCTGCTGCCGAGCTGTGGTATGCCGGATCCCAGCTGTACATGCACACTGCCCCCTGCTGCCGAGCTGTGGTATGCCGGATCGCAGCTGTACATGCACACTGCCCCCTGCTGCCGCGCTGTGGTATGCCGGATCCCAGCTGTACATGCACACTGCCCCCTGCTGCCGAGCTGTGGTATGCCGGATCCCAGCTGTACATGCACACTGCCCCCTGCTGCCGCGCTGTGGTATGCCGGATCCCAGCTGTACATGCACACTGCCCCCTGCTGCCGCGCTGTGGTATGCCGGATCCCAGCTGTACATGCACACTGCCCCCTGCTGCCGAGCTGTGGTATGCCGGATCCCGGCTGTACATGCACACTGCCCCCTGCTGCCGAGCTGTGGTATGCCGGATCCCAGCTGTACATGCACACTGCCCCCTGCTGCCGAGCTGTGGTATGCCGGATCCCGGCTGTACATGCACACTGCCCCCTGCTGCCGAGCTGTGGTATGCCGGATCCCGGCTGTACATGCACACTGCCCCCTGCTGCCGAGCTGTGGTATGCCGGATCCCGGCTGGACATGCACACTGCCCCCTGCTGCCGAGCTGTGGTATGCCGGATCCCGGCTGTACATGCACACTGCCCCCTGCTGCCGCGCTGTGGTATGCCGGATCCCGGCTGTACATGCACACTGCCCCCTGCTGCCGAGCTGTGGTATGCCGGATCCCAGCTGTACATGCACACTGCCCCCTGCTGCCGAGCTGTGGTATAACGGATCCCAGCTGGACATGCACACTGCCCCCTGCTGCCGAGCTGTGGTATGCCGGATCCCAGCTGTACATGCACACTGCCCCCTGCTGCCGAGCTGTGGTATCACGGATCCCAGCTGTACATGCACACTGCCCCCTGCTGCCGAGCTGTGGTATGCCGGATCCCAGCTGTACATGCACACTGCCCCCTGCTGCCGAGCTGTGGTATAACGGATCCCAGCTGGACATGCACACTGCCCCCTGCTGCCGAGCTGTGGTATAACGGATCCCAGCTGGACATGCACACTGCGCCCTGCTGCCGAGCTGTGGTATAACGGATCCCAGCTGGACATGCACACTGCCCCCTGCTGCCGCGCTGTGGTATGCCGGATCCCAGCTGGACATGCACACTGCCCCCTGCTGCCGAGCTGTGGTATGCCAGATCCCAGCTGTACATGCACACTGCCCCCTGCTGCCGAGCTGTGGTATGCCGGATCCCAGCTGTACATGCACACTGCCCCCTGCTGCCGAGCTGTGGTATGCCGGATCGCAGCTGTACATGCACACTGCCCCCTGCTGCCGCGCTGTGGTATGCCGGATCCCAGCTGTACATGCACACTGCCCCCTGCTGCCGAGCTGTGGTATGCCGGATCCCAGCTGTACATGCACACTGCCCCCTGCTGCCGCGCTGTGGTATGCCGGATCCCAGCTGTACATGCACACTGCCCCCTGCTGCCGCGCTGTGGTATGCCGGATCCCAGCTGTACATGCACACTGCCCCCTGCTGCCGAGCTGTGGTATGCCGGATCCCGGCTGTACATGCACACTGCCCCCTGCTGCCGAGCTGTGGTATGCCGGATCCCAGCTGTACATGCACACTGCCCCCTGCTGCCGAGCTGTGGTATGCCGGATCCCGGCTGTACATGCACACTGCCCCCTGCTGCCGAGCTGTGGTATGCCGGATCCCGGCTGTACATGCACACTGCCCCCTGCTGCCGAGCTGTGGTATGCCGGATCCCGGCTGGACATGCACACTGCCCCCTGCTGCCGAGCTGTGGTATGCCGGATCCCGGCTGTACATGCACACTGCCCCCTGCTGCCGAGCCAGGCTGTACATATTACACACTTGCAGCACGAGTGCACGGTGCACGGCGCTGCTGCGGGGAGATAACGGCTGGAGGTGCTCACGTACTCTGCACCTGCAAGTCCATCTCCCTCATTTCCGTAAACCTGTCGCGCAGATCCATGGGAAGCTGCTCGATCACTGCGGAGAGAGGAGGGGGAGAGGGCGGTTATTAGGCAACGCCGTCAACTGTAATAACCCGCTCCACACCGTCCAACGGCGCGGTCCCGGCGCACGGGCAGCACACTCACTCTCCAGGTAGTCCTCCAGGTACAGCATCTTTCCCTCTCAAGTCACCACAGAAACAACAGCTGCCGTTTATTACTTCGAGTCAAAATGGCGCCTACTCAGCAGCAACAAAACACTGGGCGAGAAGAGGAGGCGGCCAGCGGACGATCCGATAGGCTCCGAGGAGCGATGACGTCAGCTAGCGCGGAGAGTTCTGGGAAGTGTATTTCCTCAGTTCGCGCGCTGCGCTCTCCGTAATCCCTGTGTAGCAGGAGCAGCTGTGAGGCGGCGCAGGCGCAGTGTGTATCCTGGTGGCCATTACCTCACTGCAGCGCGCGCATCCGATCCCACATGGTCTGACACGGCAGCTATTCGCCCAGTCACATTTCTTACTGTATAGCTGTGTAGTCAAAGAGTTCTTGGAAATTGTAGTGAAATAATGCATTTAACACAAAATGATGTCTTAGAGGAGTTTTCCAGACTCATAGGTAAAGGCTCATACCCACCTGCGAGAAAAAAAAACGGTCCGTAATCTGGACCGAAAAAATTGGATGCAAACTATGCGACTGTCATGCGAGTTCAATGCAATTTTTAATCTCACCATCCGTATGACATCCGCATGCAATGCGTTTTTTCTCTGCAAC
Source organism: Ranitomeya imitator (assembly GCF_032444005.1). NCBI lineage: Eukaryota > Metazoa > Chordata > Amphibia > Anura > Dendrobatidae > Ranitomeya > Ranitomeya imitator. The sequence continues at coordinate 318,932,399 of NC_091285.1, read as the reverse complement.
TATTTTTCTACAATCATTTACAGGACCATTTACAGTGTTCTATGCCACAGAATGGTAAGGTATCTGTAAAAAACGGATGGTCCGTATTCCGTGCGTTTTTTCTCTCGCACCCATTGACTTGCATTAGCGAGTCTCGTCCGAGACTCGCAGCAAATCGCAGCATGCTGCGATTTTTTTTCTCAGTCCGATTTCAGCTGAGAAAAAAATCGCAAATGAGATGTCACCTATTGATTAACATTGGTCTGAGTGCAATCCGATTTTTTTATCGGATTGCACTCATCCGTTTTGCTCGCAAGTGAGTATGAGCCCTAAAAATAATAAACTTATGCCACACCCACCGCTGCTATGGTAGTTGGTGACAGCCAGACGTGACGTCTCTGGCCGTAATACATCGCCTCTTCTGTGATTGCCGTCTTGCTTCATATGGAGTGTCTTACCTTATCCACACAGTGTCCTCCATCACGCTCCTGCAAAGGCGTACTCTCTGCCCTGCATCGCGTTCCCGTGCAGGCGTACTTCTCTCTGCCCTGCATCGCGTTCCCGTGCAAGCGTACTTCTCTCTGCCCAGCATCGCGTTCCTGCACAAGCATATTTCTCTCTGCCTGGCATCGCGTTCCTGCACAAGCATATTTCTTCCCGGCATTGCGTTTCTGCGCAGACGTACTCTCCGCCCTGCATCACGTTCCTACCCAGGAGCACTTCTGTCTGCCCGGCATCACGTTCCCACGCAGGCGTACTTCTCTCTGCCCGGCATCACGTTCCTGTGCAGGCATACTTCTCTCTGCCCAGCATTGCGCTCCTGCGCAAGCGTACTTCTCTCTGCCCGTCATCGCGTTTCTGCACAGGTGTACTTCTCTCTGCCCAACAATGCGCTGCTGTACAAGCATATTTGTCTCTGCCCGGCATTGCGTTCCTGCGCAGGCGTACTTCTCTCTGCCCAGCATCACGTTCCTACGCAGGAGCACTTCTCTCTGCCGGGCATCACGTTCCCGCGCAGGCGTACTTCTCTCTGCCCAGCATCGCGTTCCTGCGCAGGCGTACTTCTCTCTGTCCGGCATTCCACTCCTGCGCAGGCATATTTCTGTCTGCCCAGCATTGCGTTCCTGCGCAGGCGTACTTCTCTCTGCCCTGCATCACGTTCCTACCCAGGAGCACTTCCCTCTGCCCGGCATCATGTTCCCGCCCAGGCATACTTCTCTCTGTCCTGCATCGCGTTCCTACCCAGGAGCACTTCTCTCTGCCCAGCATCACGTTACTGCGCATGCGTAATTCTCTCTGCCCGGCATCACGTTCCTTCGCATGCGCACTTCTCTGCCCGGCATCACGTTTCTACGCAGGCGTACTTCTCTCTGCCAGGCATTGCGCTCCTGAGCAGCCATACTTCTCTGCCCGCCATCGCACTCCTGCGCAGGCGTACTTCTCTACTTGGCATCATGCTCCTGCACAGGCATACTTCTCTCTGCCCGTCATCGCGTTTCTTCGCAGGTGTACTTCTCTCTGCCCGCCATTGCGCTCCTGCACAGGCATACTTCTCTCTGCCCTGCATCATGTTCCCGCGCAGGCGTACTTCTCTCTGCCCGGCATCATGTTCCTGGGTAGGCGTACTTCTCTCTGCTCGGGAATTGCGCTCCTGCACAGGCATACTTCTCTCTGCCCTGCTGTTGTGAATTCCGCTCTTGGGCTCCCTCCGGTGGTTGTAAGTGGCACTTTTGTGAGTTCTGCTCTTGGGCTCCCTCTTGTGGTTTCAAGTGGTATGGCTGCTCTTTGGAGTTAGCTGTCTTCAGCTGCTTCCACTGATCGTCTTTTCTGCTCGGCTATGGGTCTTTCCTTCAGCCAGTGCCATTTGTAAATGGTTCCTGGTTGGATTCACATCTCTCTGGATTTCCTTGTTATCCTGACCAGTTCAGCTAAGCTAAGTTCTTGCTTGCACTTTTCTGTTCACAGATTGTGGACTTATCCGTTCTGTGCTTTCTATGTTTGTCCATCGTTATCAGTATGAATTAATTCTGTCTTGCTGGAAGCTCTGGGAAGCAGATTTACCCTCCACACCTTTAGTCAGGTGTGGAGATTTTTTGTAAACTCTGCGTGGATTTTTGTAGTGTTTTATACTGACTGCACAGTATTCCATCCTGTCCTATCTATCAAGCTAGACTGGCCTCCTGTGCTCATCCTGGTTTCATTCTGTGTATGTCTTTTCCCTCTCCACTCACAGTCATTACTTGTGGGGGGCTAATCTATCCTTTGGGGATTTTCTCTGAGGCAAGATAGCTTTCCTGTTTCTATCTTTAGGGGTAGTTAGCTCTTAGGCTGTGACGAGGTGCCTAGGGAGAGTTAGGAGCATCCCACGGCTACTTCTAGTGTTGTGTTGAGCTTAGGGACTGCGGTCAGTACAGTTACCAATTCCTTCAGAGCTCGTTCCATGTTGCTCCTAAACCACCGCATCATAACAGTACAAGTGGCCAAAAATGAATTAAATGCATCTCAAAAGAAGGAAAAGAAAGTTCTGAACCATGTTTTTTTTCTGTGCTCTGGTTTGTCTCTTTTTTCCACTTGATATCTGGGTGGTTCAGGATATATGCTCTGGCATGGATGTTCAGGGTTTGTTTTCTCATGTGGATCAACTTGCTGCAAGAGTACAGAATATCCAAGATTATGTTGTCCTGACTCCGGCTTTGGAGCCTAGAATTCCTACTCCTGATTTGTTTTTTGGGGACAGATCCAAGTTTTTGAACTTTAAAAATAACTGCAAATTGTTTTTTGCTTTGAAACCCCGTTCTTCTGGTGATCCCATTCAGCAAGTAAAAATCATCATATCCTTGCTGCGTGGTGACCCTCAAGACTGGGCTTTTTCTCTTGAAACAGGGGATCCGGCATTATTGAATGTAGACGCATTTTTTTCAAGCGCTCGGATTATTGTATGACGAACCTAATTCTATGGATCATGCAGAAAAAACCCTGTTGGCCTTGTGTCAAGGTCAGGAGGCGGCAGAACTGTTGTGAATTCTATGGCAGAGCTCCCTCCTGTGGTCACAAGTGGTACTTCGGCTGATTCTCTCTATGAGCTTCCGTTGGTGGAGGAAAGTGGTACTGCGGCTTCTGAGTTTCCTTCCTCAGGTGATGTGGTGAAGTCGTTAGGTGCTGCTCTATTTAACTCCACCTAGTGCTTTGATCCTGGCCTCCAGTCAATGTTCTAGTTTTGGACTTGCTTCCTCCTGGATCGTTCCTGTGGACTGCTGCTCTGCATAGCTAAGTTGCTCTTGTGTTATTTTTGTGTGCTGTTTTTTCTGTCCAGCTTGTTTATTTGGTTTTTCTTGCTTGCTGGAAGCTCTGGGACGCAGAGGGTGTACCTCCGTGCCGTTAGTCGGTACGGAGGGTCTTTTTGCCCCCTTTGCGTGGTTGCTTTTAGGGTTTTGTGTTGACCGCAAAGTTACCTTTCCTATCCTCGCTCTGTTCAGAAAGTCGGGCCTCACTTTGCTAGATCTATTTCATCTCTACGTTTGTCTTTTCATCTTAACTCACAGTCATTATATGTGGGGGGCTGCCTTTTCCTTTGGGGTATTTCTCTGAGGCAAGGTAGGCTTATTTTCTATCTTCAGGCTAGCTAGTTTCTCAGGCTGTGCCGAGTTGCATAGGAAGCGTTAGGCGCAATCCACGGCTGCCTCTAGTGTGGTTGGAGAGGATTAGGGATTGCGGTCAGCAGAGTTCCCACGTCTCAGAGCTCATTCTATGTTTTTGGGTTATTGTCAGGTCACTGTATGTGCTCTGACTTCTATGTCCATTGTGGTACTGAATTACCTAATCATAACAGTACTGGAGGCCAAAAGTACTAATGATTCTCAATGGAGGGAAAAAAGAAGTTCTGAGACCATTTTTTTTTCTCTACACTGTGTTTTGCCTTTTTTTTCCCCTAGACATTTGGGTGGTTCAGGACACAGGTGTAGCGATGGACATTAAAGGTCTGTCTTCATGTGTGGATCAGCTCACAGCAAGAGTACAAAATATTCAAGACTTTGTGGTTCAGAATTCTATGTTAGAACCAAGAATTCCTATTCCTGATTTGTTTTTTGGAGATAGAACTAAATTTCTGAGTTTCAAAAATAATTGTAAACTATTTCTGGCTTTGAAACCTCGCTCCTCTGGTGACCCAGTTCAACAAGTCAGGATCATTATTTCTTTTTTACGTGGCGACCCTCAGGACTGGGCATTTTCTCTTGCGCCAGGAGATCCTGCATTATGTAATATTGATGCATTTTTCCTGGCGCTCGGATTGCTGTACGATGAACCTAATTCAGTGGATCAGGCAGAGAAAAATTTACTGACTCTGTGTCAGGGTCAGGATGAGATAGAGGTATATTGTCAGAAATTTAGAAAGTGGTCCGTGCTCACTCAATGGAATGAAGGTGCGCTCGCAGCTATTTTCAGAAAGGGTCTCTCTGAAGCCCTTAAGGATGTCATGGTGGGATTTCCTATGCCTGCTGGTCTGAATGAGTCTATGTCTTTGGCCATTCAGATCGGTCGACGCTTGCGTGAGCGTAAATCTGTGCACCATTTGGCAGTATTATCTGAGCATAAACCTGAGCCTATGCAGTGTGATAAGACTTTGACCAGAGTTGAACGGAAAGAACACAGATGTCAGAATGGGCTGTGTTTCTACTGTGGTGATTCCACTCATGCTATCTCTGATTGTCCTAAGCGCACTAAGCGGTTCGCTAGGTCTGCCACCATTGGTACGGTACAGTCAAAATTTCTTTTGTCCGTTACCTTGATCTGCTCTTTGTCATCTTATTCTGTCATGGCATTTGTGGATTCAGGCGCTGCCCTGAATTTGATGGACTTGGAGTATGCTAGATGTTGTGGGTTTTTCTTGGAGCCCTTGCAGTGTCCTATTCCATTGAGAGGAATTGATGCTACGCCTTTGGCCAAGAATAAGCCTCAGTATTGGACCCAGCTGACCATGTGCATGGCTCCTGCACATCAGGAGGTTATTCGCTTTCTGGTGTTGCATAATCTGCATGATGTGGTCGTGTTGGGGTTGCCATGGCTACAAGTCCATAATCCAGTATTAGATTGGAAATCCATGTCTGTGTCCAGCTGGAGTTGTCAGGGGGTACATGATGATGTCCCATTTCTGTCTATTTCGTCATCCACCCCTTCTGAGGTCCCAGAATTCTTGTCTGATTACCGGGATGTATTTGATGAGCCCAAGTCCGATACCCTACCTCCGCATAGGGATTGTGATTGTGCTATCGATTTGATTCCTGGTAGTAAATTCCCAAAAGGTCGACTGTTTAATTTATCTGTGCCTGAGCACGCCGCTATGCGGAGTTACGTGAAGGAGTCCTTGGAGAAGGGGCATATTCGCCCGTCATCGTCGCCATTGGGAGCGGGGTTCTTTTTTGTGGCCAAGAAGGATGGTTCGCTGAGACCTTGTATAGATTACCGCCTTCTAAATAAGATCACGGTTAAATTTCAGTACCCCTTGCCGCTGTTATCTGATTTGTTTGCTCGGATTAAGGGGGCTAGTTGGTTCACCAAGATAGATCTTCGTGGTGCATATAATCTTGTGCGTATTAAGCGAGGCGATGAATGGAAAACTGCATTTAATACGCCCGAGGGCCATTTTGAGTACCTAGTAATGCCATTCGGACTTGCCAATGCTCCATCAGTGTTTCAGTCCTTTATGCATGACATCTTCCGAGAGTACCTGGATAAATTCCTGATTGTATACTTGGATGATATTTTGGTCTTCTCGGATGATTGGGAGTCTCATGTGAAGCAGGTCAGAACGGTGTTTCAGGTCCTGCGTGCTAATTCTTTGTTTGTGAAGGGATCAAAGTGTCTCTTTGGTGTTCAGAAGGTTTCATTTTTGGGGTTCATTTTTTCCCCTTCTACTATCGAGATGGACCCTGTTAAGGTCCAGGCCATCCATGATTGGACTCAGCCGACATCTCTGAAAAGTCTGCAAAAGTTCCTGGGCTTTGCTAATTTTTATCGTCGCTTCATCTGCAATTTTTCTAGTATTGCTAAACCATTGACCGATTTGACCAAGAAGGGTGCTGATGTGGTCAATTGGTCTTCTGCTGCTGTGGAAGCTTTTCAAGAGTTGAAGCGTCGTTTTTCTTCTGCCCCTGTGTTGTGTCAGCCAGATGTTTCGCTTCCGTTCCAGGTCGAGGTTGATGCTTCTGAGATTGGAGCGGGGGCTGTTTTGTTGCAGAGAAGTTCTGATTGCTCGGTGATGAAACCATGCGCCTTCTTTTCCAGGAAGTTTTCGCCTGCTGAGCGAAATTATGATGTTGGCAATCGAGAGTTGCTGGCCATGAAGTGGGCATTCGAGGAGTGGCGTCATTGGCTTGAGGGAGCTAAGCATCGCGTGGTGGTCTTGACTGATCATAAGAACTTGACTTATCTCGAGTCTGCCAAGCGGTTGAATCCTAGACAGGCTCGTTGGTCGCTGTTTTTCGCCCGTTTTGACTTTGTGATTTCGTACCTTCCGGGCTCTAAAAATGTGAAGGCGGATGCCCTGTCTAGGAGTTTTGTGCCCGACTCTCCGGGTTTGTCTGAGCCGGCGGGTATTCTCAAAGAGGGAGTAATTGTGTCTGCCATCTCCCCTGATTCAGGCAGTACAAGAGATGTGGTGCACTCCGCATGGAAAAAAGGTGCAGGCTGAACGCAAAGTCACAGTGTCTATAGAAAAAACAGCCGCACACTCAAGACTTGCAGGTTTTTACGTGAAAGTTGTATTTTTTATTATTAGTACAGGCATCACCAAATGCTTATTAGTGTTCAGAGAAAATGACGGATACTTTAAGTTACTTAAAGTATCCGTCATTTTCTCTGAACACTAATAAGCATTTGGTGCTTTGGTGCAACTTTCACGTAAAAACCTGCAAGTCTTGAGTGTGCGGCTATCTCCCCTGATTTGCGGCGGGTGCTGCAAAAATTTCAGGCTAATAAACCTGATCGTTGCCCAGCGGAGAAACTGTTTGTCCCTGATAGGTGGATGAATAAAGTTATCTCTGAGGTTCATTGTTCAGTGTTGGCTGGTCATCCTGGAATCTTTGGTACCAGAGAGTTAGTGACTAGATCCTTTTGGTGGCCATCTCTGTCGCGGGATGTGCGTTCTTTTGTGCAGTCCTGTGGGATTTGTGCTCGGGCTAAGCCCTGCTGTTCTCGTGCCAGTGGGTTGCTTTTGCCCTTGCCGGTCCCGAAGAGGCCTTGGACACATATCTCTATGGATTTTATTTCAGATCTTCCTGTCTCTCAAAAAATGTCAGTCATTTGGGTAGTTTGTGATCGCTTCTCTAAGATGGTCCATTTGGTACCCTTGTCTAAATTACCTTCCTCCTCTGATTTGGTGCCATTGTTCTTCCAGCATGTGGTTCTTTTACATGGCATTCCAGAGAATATCGTTTCTGACAGAGGTTCCCAGTTTGTTTCGAGGTTTTGGCGAGCCTTTTGTGCTAGGATGGGCATTGACTTGTCTTTTTCCTCGGCTTTCCATCCTCAGACTAATGGCCAGACCGAACGAACCAATCAGACCTTGGAAACATATCTGAGATGCTTTGTTTCTGCTGATCAGGATGACTGGGTGTCCTTTTTGCCTTTGGCTGAGTTCGCCCTTAATAATCGGGCCAGCTCGGCTACCTTGGTTTCGCCGTTTTTCTGCAACTCTGGGTTCCATCCTCGTTTCTCTTCAGGGCAGGTTGAGTCTTCGGACTGTCCTGGTGTGGATACTGTGGTGGACAGGTTGCAGCAGATTTGGACTCATGTAGTGGACAATTTGACCTTGTCCCAGGAGAAGGCTCAACGTTTTGCTAATCGCAGACGCTGTGTGGGTCCCCGACTTCGTGTTGGGGATTTGGTTTGGTTGTCTTCTCGTCATATTCCTATGAAGGTTTCCTCTCCTAAGTTTAAACCTCGTTTCATTGGTCCGTATAGGATTTCTGAGGTTCTTAATCCTGTGTCTTTTCGTTTGACCCTTCCAGATTCTTTTTCCATCCATAACGTATTCCATAGGTCATTGTTGCGGAGATACGTGGCACCTATGGTTCCATCTGTTGATCCTCCTGCCCCGGTTTTGGTGGAGGGGGAGTTGGAGTATATTGTGGAGAAGATTTTGGATTCTCGTGTTTCGAGACGGAAACTCCAGTATCTGGTTAAGTGGAAGGGTTATGCTCAGGAAGATAATTCCTGGGTCTTTGCCTCTGATGTCCATGCTCCCGATCTTGTTCGTGCCTTTCATATGGCTCATCCTGGTCGTCCTGGGGGCTCTGGTGAGGGTTCGGTGACCCCTCCTCAAGGGGGGTGGTACTGTTGTGAATTCTGTGGCAGAGCTCCCTCCTGTAGGCACAAGTGGTACTTCGGCTGATTCTATCTATGAGCTTCCGTTGGTGGAGGAAAGTGGTACTGCGGCTTCTGAGTTTCCTTCCTCAGGTGATGTGGTGAAGTCGTTAGGTGCTGCTCTATTTAACTCCACCTAGTGCTTTGATCCTGGCCTCCAGTCAATGTTCTAGTTTTGGACTTGCTTCCTCCTGGATCGTTCCTGTGGCCTGCTGCTCTGCATAGCTAAGTTGCTCTTGTGTTACTTTTGTTTGCTGTTTTTTCTGTCCAGCTTGTTTATTTGGTTTTTCTTGCTTGCTGGAAGCTCTGGGACGCAGAGGGTGTACCTCCGTGCCGTTAGTCGGTACGGAGGGTCTTTTTGCCCCCTTTGCGTGGTTGTTTTTAGGGTTTTGTGTTGACCGCAAAGTTACCTTTCCTATCCTCGCTCTGTTCAGAAAGTCGGGCCTCACTTTGCTAGATCTATTTCATCTCTACGTTTGTCTTTTCATCTTAACTCACAGTCCTTATATGTGGGGGGCTGCCTTTTCCTTTGGGGTATTTCTCTGAGGCAAGGTAGGCTTATTTTCTATCTTCAGGCTAGCTAGTTTCTCAGGCTGTGCCGAGTTGCATAGGGAGCGTTAGGCGCAATCCACGGCTGCCTCTAGTGTGGTTGGAGAGGATTAGGGATTGCGGTCAGCAGAGTTCCCACGTCTCAGAGCTCGTTCTATGTTTTTGGGTTATTGTCAGGTCACTGTATGTGCTCTGACTTCTACGTCCATTGTGGTACTGAAGTACCTAATCATAACACAGAACTATACTGCCAGAAATGTAGAAAATGGTCTGTGCTCACTAAATGGAATGAGGAGGCTCTGGCTGCTATTTTCAGAAAAGGCCTTTCTGAAGCCCTTAAAGATGTTATGGTGGGCTTTCCTACGCCTGCCGGTTTGAGCGAATCTATGTCTCTAGCCATTCAGATTGATCGGCGTCTGCGCGAACGCAAAGCTGTGCACCATATGGCAGTGTCCTCTGAGCAGAGTCCAGAACCTATGCAATGTGATAGGATTTTGACTAGAACAGAACGGCAGGAATTCAGACGTCAGAATAGGCTGTTTTTACTGTGGTGATTCTGCTCATGTTATCTCTGATTGCCCTAAGCGTACTAAGAGAGTCGCTAGGTCTGTTACCATTAGTACTATACAGCCTAAATTTCTCTTATCTGTGACCCTGATTTGCTCATTGTCGTCCTTTTCTGTCATGGCATTTGTGGATTCAGGCGCTGCCCTGAACTTAATGGACTTAGAATTCGCCAGGCGCTGTGGTTTTTCCTTGCAGCCTTTGCAGAGCCCTATTCCTTTGAGGGGTATTGATGCTACACCCTTGGCCAAGGATAAACCTCAGTACTGGACGCAGATGACTATGTACATGGCTCCAGCACATCAGGAAGATTGCCGTTTTCTGGTGTTGCATAACCTGCATGATGTTGTTGTACTGGGTTTTCCATGGTTACAGGAACATAATCCGGTGCTGGATTGGAAAACTATGTCTGTGACTAGTTGGGGTTGTCAAGAGGTACATAGTGACGTTCCTTTGATATCAATTTCCTCTTCCCCCTCTTCTGAGGTCCCTGAGTTTTTGTTGGATTTCCAGGATGTATTTGATGAGCCCAAGTCCAGTTCCCTTCCACCGCACAGGGACTGTGATTGTGCTATTAACTTGATTCCTGGTTGCAAGTTCCCTAAGGGCCGACTTTTCAATCTGTCTGTGCCAGAGCATGCCGCCATGCGGAGTTATGTTAAGGAGTCTTTGGAGACAGGGCATATTTGACCCTCTTCGTCACCATTGGGAGTGGGTTTCTTTTTTGTTGCTAAGAAGGATGGCTCCTTGAGACCCTGTATTGATTATCGTCTTCTTAATAAGATCACGGTCAAATTCCAATACCCCTTGCCTTTGCTTACTGACTTGTTTGCTCAGATTAAGGGGGCTAGTTGGTTTACTAAGATTGACCTCCGAGGGGCATATAATCTTGTTCGTATTAAACAGGGTGACGAATGGAAAACTGCATTTAATACGCCCGAAGACCATTTTGAATTCCTTGTGATGCCATTTGGGCTCTTTAACGCTCCATCTGTGTTCCAGTCTTTCATGCATGATATTTTCCGCAATTATCTTGATAAATTCATGGTCGTATATTCGGATGATATTTTGATTTTTTCCAATGATTGTGAGTCTCATGTCAAGCAGGTCAGGATGGTGTTCCAGATCCTTCATGATAATGCTTTGTTTGTGAAGGGGTCTAAGTGCCTATTCGGAGTTCTGAAGGTCTCTTTTTGGGGTTTTATTTTTTCTCCCTCGTCTATAGAAATGAATCCTGTTAAGGACCAAGCTATTCATGACTGGATTCAACCCACATCTGTGAAGGGCCCTCAAAATTTTTTGGGCTTTGCTAATTTCTATCGCCGTTTCATTGCCAACTTTTCCAGTGTGGTTAAGCCCCTTACTGATTTGAAGAAGAAAGGCGCTGATGTGACGAATTGGTCCTCTGCGGCTGTTGCGGCCTTTCAGGAGCTTAAACGCCGATTTACTTCTGCCCCTGTGTTGCGTCATCCGGATGTTTCTCTTCCTTTTCAGGTTGAGGTCGACGCTTCTGAGATTGGGGCAGGGGCCGTTTTGTCTCAGAGGGAGTCTGATGGTTCTTTGATGAAACTGTGTGCTTTTTTTTCCAGAAAGTTTTCGCCTGCGGAACGCAATTATGATGTCGGCAATCGGGAGTTGTTGGCTATGAAGTGGGCGTTTGAGGAGTGGCGACATTGGCTTGAGGGAGCTAAGCACCGCGTTGTGGTCCTGACCGATCATAAGAATCTGATTTACCTCGAGTCGGCCAAGCGGCTGAATCCTTGACAGGCTCGATGGTCCTTGTTTTTCTCCCGTTTTGATTTTGTGGTCTCGTATCTTCCGGGATCTAAGAATGTTAAGGCTGATGCCCTCTCTAGGAGTTTTTCGCCTGATTCTCCTGGAGTCCTTGAGCCGGTTGGCATTCTTAAGGAAGGGGTGATTCTTTCTGCCATCTCCCCTGATTTGCGGCGGGTGCTTCAGGAATTTCAGGCTGATAGGCCTGACCGCTGTCCTGTGGGGAAGCTGTTTCTTCCTGATAGATGGACAAGTAAGGTGATTTCTGAGGTTCATTGTTCAGTGTTGGCTGGTCATCCTGGGATTTTTGGTACCAGAGATTTGGTTGCTAGGTCCTTTTGGTGGCCTTCCTTGTCGCGCGATGTCCGTGCTTTTGTGCAGTCCTATGGGACTTGCGCCCGAGCCAAGCATTGCTGTTCCCGCACTAGTGGGTTGCTTTTGCCTTTGCCGGTCCCAGAGAGGCCCTGGACGCATATTTCCATGGATTTTATTTTGGATCTTCCTGTTTCCCAGAAGATGTCTGTTATCTGGGTTGTTTGTGACCGGTTCTCTAAAATGGTCCATCTGGTACCTTTGCCTAAACGTACCGTCACACAGTGCCATTTTGATTGCTACGACGGTACGATTCGTGACGTTCCAGCGATATCGTTACGATATCGCTGTGTCTGACACGCAGCAGCGATCAGGGACCCTGCTGAGAATCGTACATCGTAGCAGATCGTTTGGAACATTCTTTCGTCGCTGGATCTCCAGCTGTCATCGCTAGATCGGTTTGTGTGACACCGATCTAGCGATGCGTTCGCTTGTAACCAGGGTAAACATCGGGTTACTAAGCGCAGGACCGCGCTTAGTAACCCGATGTTTACCCTGGTTACCAGCGTAAATGTAAAAAAAAAAAAACACTACATACTTACATTCCGGTGTCCGTCAGGTCCCTTGCCGTGTGCTTCCCGCACTCACTGACTGCCGGCCGTAAAGTGAAAGCAGAGCACAGCGGTGACGTCACCGCTGTGCTGTGCTTTCACTTTACGGCCGGCAGTCAGTGAGTGCGGGAAGCACACGGCAAGGGACAGACACCGGAATGTAAGTATTTACTGTTTGTTTTTTTTTACGCTGGTAACCAGGGTAAACATCGGGTTACTAAGCGCGGTCCTGCGCTTAGTAACCAGATGTTTACCCTGGTTACCTGGGGACCTCGGCATCGTTGGTCGCTGGAGAGCTGTCTGTGTGACAGCTCTCCAGCGACCACACTACGACTTACCAACGATCACGGCCAGGTTGTATCGCTGGTCGTGATCGTTGGTAAATCGTATAGTGTGACGGTACCCTTAGTTGCCTTCCTCCTCAGATCTGGTTCCATTGTTTTTTCAGCATGGCATTCCGGAGAATATTGTGTCTGACAGAGGTTCTCAGTTTGTCTCTAGATTTTGGCGGGCCTTTTGTGCTAGGATGGGTATTGATTTGTCTTTTTTCGGCGTTTCATCCTCAGACTAATGGCCAAACTGAGCGGACTAATCAGACCTTGGAGACCTATTTGAGATGCTTTGTGTCTGCTGATCAGGATGATTGGGTGTCTTTCTTGCCGTTGGCCGAGTTTGCCCTTAATAATCGGGCTAGTTCGGCTACTTTGGTTTCACCTTTCTTTTGTAATTTTGGTTTTCATCCTCGCTTTTCTTCTGGGCAGGTTGAGCCTTCTGATTGTCCTGGTGTTGATTCTGTGGTGGACAGGCTGCAGCAGATTTGGACTCATGTGGTGGACAATTTGACGTTGTCTCAGGAAAGGGCTCAACGTTTTGCTAACCGCCGTTGGTGTGTTGGTCCCCTGTTGTGAGTTCTGTTTTTGGGCTCCCTCTGGTGGTTACTGATGGTACTGGGTGACTTGTCTTTCCTGGGTTTCTGGGTTCCACCTGTTCCATCAGCATATGGGAGTTTCCTATTTAACCTGGCTTTGCTGGCATTTCCTCGCCGGTTATCAATGTATCCAGTGTGTCTTGTTACCTCTGCTCCCTGCTCCTAGAACCTTCTGGACAAGCTAAGTTTGGATTTTCCTGTTTTGTGTTTTGCTTAATTTGGTTTTTAGTCCAGCCTGCAGATATGTGATTCTCTGCTGCTGGTTGCTCTAGTGGGCTGAAATTGCTTTTCATGTACCATGAGTTGGCACATGAGTTCAAGTAATTTCAGGATGGTTTTTTGAAGAGTTTTTCGCTGACCGCGCAGTTCACTTTTGTATCCTCTGCTATCTAGCTTTAGCGGGCCTCATTTTGCTGAAACTGTTTTCATACTACGTATGTGCTTTCCTCTCATTTCACCGTCATTATATGTGGGGGGCTGCTATTTACTGTGGGGTATTTCTCTGGAGGCAAGAGAGGTCTGTGTTTCTTCTGATAGGGGAAGTTAGATCTTCGGCTGGAGCGAGACGTCTAGGATCATCGTAGGCACGTTCCCCGGCTACTTTTATTTGTGTGTTAGGTTCAGGGTCGCGGTCAGCTCAGGTTCCATCGCCCTAGAGCTTGTTTGTATCTGTGCTTGTCCTTTTTGTGATCCCCTGCCATTGGGATCATGACAGTATAACCGGCCCACAAAGTGTTAATTGTATTGGCTGAAGTAGGAGGATAAGTAGTCTGAGGAAGTTTTTTTTTTTTTTTTTCCCCTCAGAGTTTGCTGCCTAGCCTTATTGCAGCCTGGCTACTTCCTCCTCCTCTTAATCTTTGAATGGCTCTGATCTCAGCTGTTTATCATGGACGTCCAGAGTTTGGCTTCCAGCCTGAATAATCTTGCCACTAAGGTTCAAAATATACAGGATTTTGTTGTACATGCTCCTATGTCTGAACCTAGAATTCCTGTCCCAGAGTTTTTTTCTGGAGATAGATCTCGTTTTCTGAATTTTAGGAACAATTGCAAGTTGTTTCTTTCTTTGAAATCTCGCTCCTCTGGAGACCCTGCTCAGCAAGTCAAGATAATTATATCTTTCCTGCGGGGTGACCCTCAGGATTGGGCATTTGCATTGGCACCAGGGGACCCTGCGTTGCTTAATGCAGATGCGTTTTTTCTGGCATTGGGTTTGCTCTATGAGGAACCTAACCAAGAGATTCAGGCTGAAAAAGCTTTGTTGGCCCTCTCTCAGGGGCAAGATGAAGCAGAAATTTATTGTCAAAAATTTCGGAAGTGGTCGGTACTTACTCAGTGGAATGAGTGCGCTCTGGCTGCAAAGTTTAGAGATGGCCTTTCTGAGGCCATTAAAGATGTTATGGTGGGGTTCCCTGCGCCTTCTGGTCTGAATGAGTCTACGACTATGGCTGTTCAGATTGATCGGCGTTTACGGGAGCGCAAACCTGTGCATCATTTGGCGGTGTCATCTGAACCGTCACCTGAGATAATGCAATGTGATAGAATTCAGTCCAGAAGTGAACGGCAAAAGTATAGGCGGAAAAAAGGGTTGTGCTTTTATTGTGGTGATTCAGCTCATGTTATATCAGCATGCTCTAAACGCACAAAAAAGGTTGATAAGTCTGTTGCCATTAGTACTTTACAGTCTAAGTTCATTCTGTCTGTGACTCTGATTTGTTCATTATCATCCATTTCCGTCGATGCCTATGTGGATTCAGGCGCTGCCCTGAGTCTTATGGATTGGTCATTTGCCAATCGCTGTGGGTTTAGTCTGGAGCCTCTGGAAGTCCCTATTCCTTTGAAGGGAATTGACTCTACACCTTTGGCTATGAATAAACCTCAGTACTGGACACAAGTGACCATGCGTATGACTCCTGTTCATCAGGAGGTGATTCGCTTCCTGGTACTGTATAATTTGCATGATGTTCTAGTACTTGGTCTGCCATGGTTACAAACTCATAATCCAGTCCTTGACTGGAAATCAGTGTCTGTGTTAAGCTGGGGTTGTCAGGGGGTTCATAATGAGGCACCTCCGATTTCTATCGCTTCATCTACTCCTTCTGAGATTCCTGTGTTTTTGTCTGACTATCGGGATGTTTTTGAGGAGCCTAAGCTCAGTTCGCTTCCTCCTCACAGGGATTGCGATTGTGCTATAAATTTAATTCCGGGCAGTAAATTTCCTAAAGGTCGTTTGTTCAATCTGTCAGTGCCAGAGCATACTGCTATGCGGGATTATGTTAAGGAGTCCTTGGAAAAGGGACATATCCGTCCATCTTTGTCCCCTTTGGGAGCAGGTTTTTTTTTCGTGGCCAAGAAAGATGGTTCCTTGAGGCCTTGTATAGATTATCGTCTTTTGAATAAGATTACCGTAAAATATCAGTATCCTTTGCCATTGTTGACTGATTTGTTTGCTCGCATTAAGGGGGCTAAATGGTTCACTAAGATTGATCTTCGGGGTGCGTATAATCTTATACGAATAAAGCAAGGTGATGAGTGGAAAACCGCATTTAATACGCCTGAGGGCCATTTTGAGTATTTGGTAATGCTTTTTGGACTTTCTAATGCTCCTTCAGTCTTCCAGTCCTTTATGCACGATATTTTCCGTGAATATCTGGATAAATTTATGATTGTGTATTTGGATGATATTTTGGTTTTTTCTGATGACTGGGAGTCTCATGTTCAGCAGGTCAGGAAGGTGTTTCAGGTCCTGCGGGCCAATTCCTTGTTTGTAAAAGGCTCAAAGTGTCTCTTTGGAGTCCAGAAGATTTCTTTCTTGGGGTATATTTTTTCCCCTTCTACTATTGAGATGGATCCCGTCAAGGTTCAGGCTATTTGTGACTGGACGCAGCCTACATCTCTTAAGAGTCTACAGAAGTTCTTGGGCTTTGCTAATTTCTATCATCGTTTTATAACTAATTTTTCTAGTGTTGTTAAGCCTTTGACGGATTTGACTAAGAAGGGTGCTGATGTTGCTAATTGGTCTCCTGCGGCTGTGGAGGCCTTTCAGGAACTTAAGCGCCGGTTTTCTTCTGCTCCTGTGTTGCGTCAGCCAGATGTTTCGCTCCCTTTTCAGGTTGAGGTTGATGCTTCCGAGATTGGAGCGGGGGCGGTTTTGTCACAGAGAAGCTCCGATGGCTCAGTGATGAAGCCATGCGCGTTTTTTTCTAGAAAGTTTTCGCCGGCTGAGCGGAATTATGATGTTGGTAATCGGGAACTTTTGGCCATGAAGTGGGCATTTGAGGAGTGGCGTCATTGGCTAGAGGGTGCTAGACATCGTGTGGTGGTCTTGACTGATCACAAAAATTTGATTTACCTTGAGTCTGCCAGGCGTCTGAATCCTAGACAGGCTCGTTGGTCACTGTTTTTCTCTCGTTTCAATTTTGTGGTTTCATACCTGCCAGGTTCAAAGAATGTGAAGGCGGATGCTCTTTCTAGGAGTTTTGTGCCTGACTCCCTTGGAAATTCTGAGCCCTCTGGTATCCTTAGGGATGGGGTGATTTTGTCTGCTGTCTCCCCAGACTTGCGACGTGCTTTGCAGGAGTTTCAGGTGGCTAAACCTGATCGTTGTCCGCCTGAGAGACTGTTTGTTCCGGATAATTGGACCAGTAGAGTCATCTCCGAGGTCCATTCTTCTGCGTTGGCAGGTCATCCTGGAATATTTGGTACTAGAGACTTGGTGGCCAGGTCTTTTTGGTGGCCTTCCTTGTCGAGGGATGTGCGTTCTTTTGTGCAGTCTTGTGAGGTTTGTGCTCGGGCTAAGCCTTGCTGTTCTCGGGCCAGTGGATTGTTGTCACCTTTGCCTATCCCGAAGAGGCCTTGGACGCACATTTCCATGGACTTTATTTCGGATCTCCCTGTCTCTCAAAAAATGTCCGTCATCTGGGTTGTGTGTGATCGCTTTTCTAAAATGGTTCATCTGGTACCCTTGCCTAAGTTGCCTTCCTCCTCTGAGTTGGTCCCTCTGTTTTTTCAGAATGTGGTTCGTTTGCATGGGATTCCTGAGAACATCGTTTCTGACAGGGGATCCCAGTTTGTGTCTAGATTTTGGCGGACTTTCTGTGCTAAGATGGGCATTGATTTGTCCTTTTCGTCTGCATTCCATCCTCAGACGAATGGCCAGACTGAACGAACTAATCAGACCTTGGAAACTTATTTAAGGTGTTTTGTTTCTGCTGATCAGGATGACTGGGTTACCTTTTTGCCGCTGGCCGAGTTTGCGCTTAATAATCGGGCTAGTTCTGCTACCTTGGTTTCTCCTTTCTTTTGTAATTCGGGGTTTCATCCTCGTTTTTCCTCTGGTCAGGTGGAACCTTCTGATTGTCCTGGAGTGGACATGGTGGTGGATAGGTTGCATCGGATTTGGAGTCATGTGGTGGACAATTTGAAGTTGTCCCAGGAGAAGGCTCAGCAGTTTGCTAATCGCCATCGCCGCGTGGGTCCTCGACTTCTTGTTGGTGACTTGGTGTGGTTGTCTTCTCGTTTTGTTCCTATGAAGGTCTCTTCTCCTAAGTTCAAGCCTCGGTTCATCGGTCCCTATAGGATCTTGGAAATTCTTAACCCTGTGTCGTTTCGTTTGGATCTCCCGGCATCGTTTGCTATTCATAATGTGTTTCATCGGTCGTTGTTGCGGAAGTATGAGGTACCTGTTGTTCCTTCTCTTGAGCCTCCTGCTCCAGTGCTGGTGGAGGGAGAATTGGAGTATGTTGTGGAGAAGATCTTGGATTCTCGTGTTTCCAGACGGAAACTCCAGTATTTGGTCAAGTGGAAGGGTTATGGTCAGGAGGATAATTCTTGGGTGGTTGCCTCGGATGTTCATGCTGATGATTTGGTTCGCGCTTTTCATAGGGCTCATCCTGGTCGCCCTGGTGGTTCTCGTGAGGGTTCGGTGACCCCTCCTCAAGGGGGGGGTACTGTTGTGAGTTCTGTTTTTGGGCTCCCTCTGGTGGTTACTGATGGTACTGGGTGACTTGTCTTTCCTGGGTTTCTGGGTTCCACCTGTTCCATCAGCATATGGGAGTTTCCTATTTAACCTGGCTTTGCTGGCATTTCCTCGCCGGTTATCAATGTATCCAGTGTGTCTTGTTACCTCTGCTCCCTGCTCCTAGAACCTTCTGGACAAGCTAAGTTTGGATTTTCCTGTTTTGTGTTTTGCTTAATTTGGTTTTTAGTCCAGCCTGCAGATATGTGATTCTCTGCTGCTGGTTGCTCTAGTGGGCTGAAATTGCTTTTCATGTACCATGAGTTGGCACATGAGTTCAAGTAATTTCAGGATGGTTTTTTGAAGGGTTTTTCGCTGACCGCGCAGTTCACTTTTGTATCCTCTGCTATCTAGCTTTAGCGGGCCTCATTTTGCTGAAACTGTTTTCATACTACGTATGTGCTTTCCTCTCATTTCACCGTCATTATATGTGGGGGGCTGCTATTTGCTGTGGGGTATTTCTCTGGAGGCAAGAGAGGTCTGTGTTTCTTCTGATAGGGGAAGTTAGATCTTCGGCTGGAGCGAGACGTCTAGGATCATCGTAGGCACGTTCCCCGGCTACTTTTATTTGTGTGTTAGGTTCAGGGTCACGGTCAGCTCAGGTTCCATCGCCCTAGAGCTTGTTTGTATCTGTGCTTGTCCTTTTTGTGATCCCCTGCCATTGGGATCATGACAGTCCCCGGCTTCGTTTGGGGGATTTGGTTTGGTTGTCTTCTCGTCATGTTCCTATGAAGGTTTCGTCCCCTAAGTTTAAGCCTCGGTTTATTGGTCCTTATAAAATTTCTGAAATTATTAATCCGGTGTCTTTTCATTTGGCTCTTCCAGCCTCTTTTGCCATTCATAATGTTTTCCATAGATCTTTGTTGCGGAGATATGTGGTGCCCGTTGTTCCCTCGGTTGACCCTCCTGCCCCGGTGTTGGTTGAGGGAGAGTTGGAATATGAGGTTGAGAAGATTTTGGATTCTCGTTTTCGAGGCGGAGGCTTCAGTATCTTGTCAAGTGGAAGGGTTATGGCCAGGAGGATAATTCTTGGGTTGTTGCCTCCGATGTCCATGCCACCGATTTGGTTCGTGCTTTTCACTTCGCTCGTCCTGATCGGCCTGGGGGCTCTGGTGAGGGTTCGGTGACCCCTCCTCAAGGGGGGGTACTGTTGTGAATTCCGCTCTTGGGCTCCCTCTGGTGGTTGTAAGTGGCACTTTTGTGAGTTCTGCTCTTGGGCTCCCTCTTGTGGTTTCAAGTGGTATGGCTGCTCCTTGGAGTTAGCTGTCTTCAGCTGCTTCCACTGATCGTCTTTTCTGCTCGGCTATTTAAGCCTGGCTCTTTCCTTCAGCCAGTGCCACTTGTAAATGGTTCCTGGTTGGATTCACATCTCTCTGGATTTCCCTGTTATCCTGACCAGTTCAGCTAAGCTAAGTTCTTGCTTGCACTTTTCTGTTCACAGATTGTGGACTTATCCGTTCTGTGCTTTCTATGTTGGTCCAGCGTTATCAGTATGAATTAATTCTGTCTTGCTGGAAGCTCTGGGAAGCAGATTTACCCTCCACACCTTTAGTCAGGTGTGGAGATTTTTTGTAAACTCTGTGTGGATTTTTGTAGTGTTTTATATTGACCGCACAGTATTCCATCCTGTCCTATCTATCAAGCTAGACTGGCCTCCTGTGCTCATCCTGGTTTCATTCTGTATATGTCTTTTCCCTCTCCACTCACAGTCATTACTTGTGGGGGGCTAATCTATGCTTTGGGGATTTTCTCTGAGGCAAGATAGCTTTCCTGTTTCTATCTTTAGGGATAGTTAGCTCTTAGGCTGTGACGAGATGCCTAGGGAGAGGAGCATCCCACGGCTACTTCTAGTGTTGTGTTGAGCTTAGGGACTGCGGTCAGTACAGTTACCACTTCCTTCAGAGCTTGTTCCATGTTGCTCCTAAACCACCGCATCATAACACCCTGCATCATGTTCCCGTGCAGGTGTACTTCTCTCTGCCCGGCATCACGTCCGTGCGCAGGCATATTTCTCTCTCCCCGGCATTGTGTTCCTACACAGGCACACTTCTCTCTGCCCAGCATCACGTTCCCACGCAGGCGTACTTCTCTCTGCCCAGTATTGCGCTCCTGCGCAGGTGCACTTCTCTCTGCCTGTCATCTTGTTTCTGCACAGGTGTACTTCTCTCTGCCCGACATTGCGCTGCTGCACAGGCATACTTCTCTCTGCCCGGCATCACGTTCCTGCACAGGCATATTTCTCTCTGCCTGGCATCGCGTTCCTGCACAGGCATACTTTTCTCTGCCCGGCATCACGTTCCTACGCAGGCGTACTTCTCTCTGCCAGGCATTGCGCTCCTGAGCAGGCATACTTCTCTCTGCCCGCCATCGCATCCTGCGCAGGCGTACTTCTCTTTGCCTGGCATAATGCTCCTGCACAGGCGTACATCTCTCTGCCCGGCATTACGTTCCTGCGCTTGCACACTGCTCTGCTCTGCTGAGGGCAGCGGAAAGTACTATAATGTGCATGAGCTGGCAAAGTCCAAAGAGCACTGGTGATGACCCATATGTAAGCCAGCGCATGCGCACTACAATTCTCTGATCTGCGAGCAGAGAGAACTATGCCTGCTCAGGAGCGAAATGGAGGACACTGTGTGAATGATGTAGGACGAGTTACATGAAGCAGGACAGGAGTATTGCAAGAAGAGAGGAGGCATTGTATCAAGACCAGAGACGCCCATCGGACTGAATTGCCCCGTCTGTAAGTATAATAAAAGGTGTTTATCAGGATCTGCAGACTGGATTAGGGACTTTTTTTTTTTTTTTTTTTTTTTACAGTATTCCAGTTTGCCTTAGAAAAAAGTATCTAATGTTGGTGGACATATTTTATATGGGAAAAACCTGGTGAGCACTTCCTTTTAAAAATAATCTCTGGAAGCAGATTCAAATGCAGATCAGTGTATGGCCCATAAAATCTGTGTCCGGCCCATAAGATTTGTGTCCAGCCTATAAGATCAGTGTCCGGCCCATAAAATCAGTGACCGGTCCATAAAGCTAGTTTCACACTAGCGTTTTGAGGAGCTGCGGACTTCCTCTGTGAAGCCCCGCCCTCGGCCGCTAGCTCCGCCTACTTTTAGCATGCGGCCGGCATGCGGCCTGCGTACCTATCTTTAACATTAGGTACGCAGGTCGTGCCGCTGTATGCGGATGCTTCCGCATGCGTCGTTTTGACGATGCGGAGAAAAAAAAATTGCTACAAGCTGCGTTCTACGCTGGTCGCCGCATTGTCAAAACGACGCATGCGGAAGCATCCGCATACAGCGGCACGACCTGCGTACCTAATGTTAACCCCTTACCGGCATCGGACGTACTATACCGTCCGATGCCGGCTCCCCTGCTTTGATGCAGGGCTCCGCGGTGAGCCCGCATCAAAGCCGGGACATGTCAGCTGTTTTGAACAGCTGACATGTGCCCGTAATAGGCGCGGGCAGAATCGCGATCTGCCCGCACCTATTAATTAGTTAAATGCCGCTGTCAAACGCAGACAGCGGCATTTAACTACCGCTTCCGGCCGGGCGGCCGGAAATGACGTCATCGCCGACCCCGTCACATGATCGGGGGTCGGCGATGCTTGTGAATGGTAACCATAGAGGTCCTTGAGACCTCTATGGTTACTGATTGCCCGTCGCTGTGAGCGCCACCCTGTGGTCGGCGCTCACAGCACACGTGCAATTCTGCTACATAGCAGCGATCAGCAGAGGCTCATGGAGGCTATTGAAGCATGGCAAAAGTTAAAAAAAAAGTTTAAAAAAATGTGAAAAAAATAAAAAAAACATAAAAGTTTAAATCACCCCCCTTTCGCCCCAATCAAAATAAATCAATAAAAAAAAATCAAATCTACGCATATTTGGTATCGCCGCGCTCAGAATCGCCCGATCTATCAAATAAAAAAAATTATTAACCTGATCGCTAAACAGCGTAGCGGGAAAAAAACTCGAAACGCCAGAATTACGTTTTTTTGGTCGCCGCGACATTGCATTAAAATGCAATAACGGGCGATCAAAAGAACGTATCTGCACCGAAATGCTATCATTAAAAACGTCATCTCGGCACGCAAAAAATAAGCCCTCAAACGACCCCAGATGATGAAAAATGGAGACGCTACGAGTATCGGAAAATGGCGCAATTTTTTTTTTTTTTTTTTTAGCAAAGTTTGGAATTTTTTTTCACCACTTAGATAAAAAATAACCTAGTCATGTTTGGTGTCTATGAACTCGTAATGACCTGGAGAATCATAATGGCAGGTCATTTTTAGCATTTAGTGAACCTAGCAAAAAAGCCAAACAAAAAACCAATGTGGGATTGCACTTTTTTTGCAATTTCACCGCACTTGGAATTTTTTTCCCGTTTTCTAGTACACGACATGCTAAAACCAATGATGTCGTTCAAAAGTACAACTCGTCCCGCAAAAAATAAGCCCTCACATGGCCAAATTGACGGAAAAATAAAAAAGTTATGGCTCTGGAAAGGAGGGGAGCGAAAAACGAACACGGAAAAACGAAAAATCCCCCGGTCATGAAGGGGTTAATGATAAGTATGCAGGCCGCATGCAGAAGTAGGCGGAGCTAGCGGCAGAGGTGCGGCCAAGGGTGGGGCTTCACGGAGGAAGTCTGCAGCCCTCCGCAACGCTAATGTGAAACTGGCCTACGATCTGTGTCCAGCCTATAAGATCAGTGACGTGCCCATAAAATCTGTGTCTGGCCCATAAGATCTCTGTCCGGCCCATAAAATCAGTGACCAGCCCATAAGATCTTTGCCCGGCCCATACAATCAGTGACCGGCCCATAAGATCTATATCCGGCCCATAAGATTTCTGTCTGGCCCATAAAATCACTGACCAGCCCATAAGATCTGTGTCCTGCCCATAAGATCACTGACGGCCCATAAGATCTGTGTCCTGCCAATAAGATCACTGACGGCCCATAAGATCTGTGTCCTGCCCATAAGATCAGTGACCGACACATAAGATCCGTGTCCGGCCCATAAGATCCGTGTCCGGCCCATAAGATCAGTGTCCGGCCCATAAGATCAGTGTCCGGGCCATAAGATCAGTGTCCGAGCCATAAGATCAGTGTCCGGGCCATAAGATCAGTGTCTGGGCCATAAGATCAGTGTCTGACCCGTAATATCAGTGACCGGCCTATAAGATCTGTGTCTGGCCCATAAGATCAGTGTCCGGCCCATAAGATCTGTGTCTGGCCCATAAGATCAGTGTCTGGCCCATAAGATCAGTGTCCGGCCCATAAGATCAGTGTCTGGGCCATAAGATCAGTGTCCGGGCCATAAGATCAGTGTCCGAGCCATAAGATCAGTGTCCGGGCCATAAGATCAGTGTCTGGGCCATAAGATCAGTGTCTGGCCCGTAATATCAGTGACCGGCCTATAAGATCTGTGTCTGGCCCATAAGATCAGTGTCCGGCCCATAAGATCTGTGTCTGGCCCATAAGATCAGTGTCTGGCCCATAAGATCTGTGTCCGGCCCATAAGATCTGTGTCTGGCCCATAAGATCAGTGTCCGGCCCATAAGATCAGTGTTCGGGCCATAAGATCTGTGACTGGCCCATAAGATCAGTGAAATTACACAGGCCCATCTTGTCCCTGTCCCCATGAATCAGATGGGATATATAACTAATATTACCCTGTATGGAGGAAAGGAAGATTTACTACAAGACCAATATTTCTAATGATACCCGTGGCCTGCTGGGGTAAGTGACGGAGTCAGAGACTTTGTGCTCCATCACAACTCTTAACAGTGTGGGTGTCTTGAGAACACCGAATCTGTTAATAATGTAGCAGACAAGGCAACCAATGACCAGACAGGCCCTTCTGGCATTTGCCAGATGGCCAGTCCGGCTCTGTCCGGCCCATAAGATCAGTGTCCGGGCCATAAGATCTGTGTCTGGCTCATAAGATCAGTGACCGGCCTATAAGATCTGTGCCTAGCCCATAAGATCAGTGACCGGCCTATAAGATCAGTGTCTGGGCCATAAGATCAGTGTCTGGGCCATAAGATCAGTGTCCGGCCCATAAGATCAGTGTCCGGCCCATAAGATCTGTGTCCGGCCCATAAGATCTGTGTCCGGCCCATAAGATCAGTGTTCGGGCCATAAGATCTGTGTCTGGCCCATAAGATCAGTGACCGGCCTATAAGATCTGTGTCTGGCCCATAAAATCAGTGACCGGCCTATAAGGTCTGTGTCCGGGCCATAAGATCAGTGTCCTGCCCATAAGATCAGTGACCGGCCTATAAGACCTGTGTCTGGCCCATAAGATCAGTGTCCGGCCCATAAGATCAGTGTCCGGCCCATAAGATCAGTGTCCGGGCCATAAGATCAGTGTCCGGGCCATAAGATCAGTGACCGGCCTATAAGACCTGTGTCTGGCCCATAAGATCAGTGACCGGATATAAGATCTGTGTCTGGCCCATAAGATCAGTGTCCAGCCTATAAGATTAGCGCCCGGCCCATAGTCCTGATCAGCTCATTTAAATATAAGAAAGACGTGGATTTCTCTAGAATAAGACACTAGATTGCAGATATCAAGGTATCATGCTATTCACCTTCCCATGACCTGCATGCCCATATAGACTGCTTAGGAGGGCTGATTTAATACCAATAACTAATGCATATAAACTGCAGAGCTTTACAGTACCAGAAAAGTACTGAAATCTCATGTACAGAGCTGCTTTTTTCCCACTGTATTTGAAGGCCTGCTATGTTTTTGCCAAAATGCATCATATGAATTATTTCAGTGTTTCAGTGTTTTTGCAGCATTTTTACCCCCATTGACACCAATAACAAACTCGAAAAACAGTGCATAACATTTGAGCAGCATTTTTGCCCATATCATTTTTTTTTAACAACGTTTATTAACCCCTATCTGACCTCGGACTGGATAGTACGTCCGAGGTCAGATCCCCTGCTTTGATGCGGGCTCCGGCGGTGAGCCCGCACCAAAGCCGGGACATGTCAGCTGTTTTGAACTGCTGACATGTGCCCGTAATAGGTGCGGACAGAATCGCGATCTGCCCACACCTATTAACTAGTTAAATGCCGCTGTCAAACGCAGACAGCGGCATTTAACTACCGCATCCGGCCGGGCGGCCGGAAATGACGTCATCGCCGACCTCCGTCACATGATCGGGGGTCGGCGATGCGTCTCCATTGTAACCATAGAGGTCCTTGAGACCTCTATGGTTACTGATGACCGGTGGCTGTGAGCGCCACCCTGTGGTCGGCGCTCACAGCACACCTCCATTTCTGCTACATAGCAGCGATCAGCAGATCGCTGCTATGTAGCAGAGCCGATCGCGTTGTGCCTGCTTCTAGCCTCCCATGGAGGCTATTGAAGCATGGCAAAAGTGAAAAAAAAAAAGTTGAAAAAAATGTTAAAAAAATAAAAAAAATATAAAAGTTTAAATCACCCCCCTTTCGCCCCAATCAAAATAAATCAATAAAAAAATATAAAATCTACGCATATTTGGTATCGCCGCGCTCAGAATCGCCCGATCTATCAACTAAAAAAAAGCATTAACCTGATCGCTAAACAGCGTAGCGGGAAAAAAATTCAAAACGCCAGAATTACTTTTTTTGGTCGCCGCGACATTGCATTAAAATGCAATAACGGGCGATCAAAAGAACGTATCTGCACCGAAATGCTATCATTAAAAATGCCAGCACGGCATGCAAAAAATAAGCCCTCAACCGACCCCAGATCACGAAAAATGGAGACGCTACGGGTATCGGAAAATGGCGCAATTTTTTTTTTTTTTTAGCAAAGTTTGGAATTTTTTTTCACCACTTAGATAAAAAATAATCTAATCATGTTAGGTGTCTACGAACTCGTACTGACCTGGAGAATCATAATGTCAAGTCAGTTTTAGCATTAAGTGAACCTAGCAAAAAAGCCAAACAAAAAACAAGTGTGGGATTGCACTTTTTTGTAATTTCACCACACTTGGAATTTTTTTCCCGTTTTCTAGTACACGACATGCTAAAACCAATGATGTCGTTCAAAAGTACAACTCGTCCCGCAAAAAATAAGCCCTCACATGGCCAATTTGACGGAAAAATAAAAAAGTTATGGCTCTGGGAAAGAGGGGAGTGAAAAACGAACATGGAAAAACGAAAAATCCCAAGGTCATGAAGGGGTTAATATATATTATAGACAAAAGCACACATTAAATCCCCCTGGAAAATGCACATGTAGTGTCCAACAAACTTAGGCCACCTTCACATATTCAGTATTTGGTCAGTATTTTACATCAGTATTTGTAGCCAAAACCAGGAGTGGGTGATAAATCCAGAAGTGGTGCATATGTTTCTATTATACTTTTCCTCTGATTGTTCCACTCCTGGTTTTGGCTTACACATACTGATGTAAAATACTGATCAAATAATCAATGTGTGAACGTAGCCTTATGTGTTTTTATGCAGAAAAATCGTGAACATTCTTTTGGTTCACATTCGCAACATAAGTATTTGGTGAGTTTTGATGTTGCAGATTGTCTTCACCTAAAGGTACCATCACACTGAACGATATCGTTAACGATATCGTTGCTTTTTGTGACGTAGCAACGATATCGTTAACTAAATCGTTCTGTGTGACAGCGACCAACAATCAGGCCCCTGCTGGGAGATCGTTGGTCGCTGGGGAAAGTCCAGCACTTTATTTTGTCGCTGGATCTCCCGCTGACATCGCTGAATCGGCATGTGTGACGCCAATTCAGCGATGTCTTCACTGGTAACCAGGGTAAACATCGGGTTACTAAGCGCAGGGCCGCGCTTAGTAACCCGATGTTTACCCTGGTTACCATTGTAAAAGTAAAAAAAAAACCACTACATACTTACATCCCCGGTGTCTGGTCATGTCCCTCGCCTTCAGCTTCCCGCACTGACTGGTGAGCGCCGGCCGGTCAGTCAGTGCTGGAAGCTGAAGGCGAGGGACCTGACCAGACACCGGGAATGTAAGTATGTACTGTTTGTTTTTTTACATTTACAACGGTAACCAGGGTAAACATCGGGTTACTAAGCGCGGCTCTGCGCTTAGTAACCCGATGTTTACCCTGGTTACCCGGGGACTTCAGGATCATTGGTCGCTGGAGAGCTGTCTGTGTGACAGCTCTCCAGCGACCAAACAGCGACGCTGCAGCGATCGACATCGTTGTCGGTATCGCTGCAGCATCGCTTAGTGTGACGGTACCTTAAGTATGTTACCTGCAGTTTTCAGTTTGTTTTTTTATTGTGTTTTCGACCCTGCGTTCTTTGTCTCTTCTTGCTATGTCATGTTATAAATAAAGCTGCTTTGTTTTGAAAACTTCAGAGTATTTGGTTTTGTCAAAACTTTATTGATTTACTTATGTCCAGATTACATGCCTTTGTGATGCTTTTCTGCCATGGAGATGCACTAAAAACACGTGTGTATCTTACCTGCGGATTTTACACATCTGATGCAAGTCTATGGGCAAATCTCCATATAAAACTCAGCGTACAGTCAAGAGAAGTTGACATGTTACAGATTAGTAACACGAACCGCACACCAATGTACACTGAGTAAAAAAAAAGCACAGTGAGCAGATTTCTATGAATCCCATCCATGTTGCCGCAACTGTAAGACACGGCGTTTTTGATGCAGTGAAAATACACAGAGTCAAAAGGTTCTTGTAGGCACCCAGCCCACTGCCCCCTTCCCATGTCCGTTTTTTATGTCCGTATGCTGTCTGATTTTTAAGGACCGCAAATTCAATGGTGGTGGGCAAGTCAGATTTTTCAAACCTTCCTGTGAAAAACTCGCAGACATGTTCTTTATTTTCACGCAGCACAGACAAAATGTGTGCTGCACACTGATGACACACGGGTGACATCCGTGTGTCATCAGTGTGACACGTACTGGAGCCTAAAAAAGCAGTACACTTTGGCCGGCTTCACACTTGCGAGTTTTACGGATGTAAGAGCGCAGAAACTACGTCCGTAAAACTCGCAAAACAAACGGCACAATTATTCTCTATGCCCCTGCTCCTATCTGCCGTATTAAACTAATCAGCATTATACGGCTTTCTACGGCCATAGAAAATCGCAGCATGCTGCGTTTGTCACCGTATTGCGCAAATAAAACGTCAATGAAAGTCTATGGAAGCCCCAAAAATACGGATCACACACGGACCAGCAGTGTGACTTGCGAGAAATACGCAGCGGTGTTAGCGAGAAAAGCCGGTAATTCATTGCGGTGTACAGTAAAATCACACTGACAGCTTCCAGTAGAATAGGTAGAATAAATGTGTACACATAGAATAGGTATATATATATATATATATATATATATATATATTAATATTTCTTCCAGCGCTAGATAGCTTTAAAGCCGGTAATTCAATTACCGGCTTTTGCTTTCTCCTTCCTAAAACCCGACATGATATGAGACCTGGTTTACATACAGTAAACCATCTCATATCCCCATTTTTTTTTTGCATATTCCACACTACTAATGTTAGTAGTGTCTATATGCAAAATTTGGCCGTTCTAGCTAGTAAATTAAGGGGTTAAATGGCGGAAAAAATTGGCGTGGGCTCCCGCACAATTTTCTCCGCCAGAGTAGTAAAGCCAGTGACTGAGGGCAGATATTAATAGCCTGGAGAGGGTCCACGGCTATTGGCCCCCCCCCTGGCTAAAAACACCTGCCCCCAGCCACCCCAGAAAAGGCACATCTGGAAGATGCGCCTATTCTGGCAATTGGCCACTCTCTTCCCATTCCCGTGTAGCGGTGGGATATGGGGTAATGAAGGGTTAATGCCACCTTGCTATTGTAAGGTGACATTAAGCCAAATTAATAATGGAGAGGCGTCAATTATGACACCTATCCATTATTAATCCAATACTAGTAAAGGGTTAAAAAAATACACAAACACATTATTAAAAATTATGTTAATGAAATAAAAACAAAGGTTGTTGTAATATTTTATTGAACGCCCAATCCAATGACTGAAGACCCTCGTTCTGTTACAAAAAAAACATAATAAACCAACAATATCCATACCTTCCGCAGATCTGTAAAGTCCAACGATGTAAATCCATCTGAAGGGGTTAAAATATTTTTCAGACACGAGCTTTGCTAATGCAACGTTGCTCATGTCTGCAAAACCCCGGAGAATGTAGGTAAGATCATAAGAGGACGCCCTCTGCTGGTTGTCCTCATATGAACTCGAGCCAGGGAAATTTCTAGGAAAGTTCCCACGATCTAGGAACAGCCAGCAGAGGGCGCCTCACCGCAAATTCAGGTAAATATAGGTCAATGATCTACTTTACCTACATTCTCCGGGGTTTTGCAGACATGAGCAGCCTGCATTAGCAAAGCTCGTGTCTGCAAAATATTTTAACCCCTTCAGATGGATCTACATCGTTGGACCTTACAGATCCTCGGAAGGTAAGTATATTGTTGGTTTATTATTTTTTTTTAATTTACAGATCGAGGGTCTTCAGTGAGTGGATTGAGAGTAGAATAAATTAATACAACAACCTTTGTGATTTTTTTCAATAAATTAATTTTTAATATGTGTGTTTTTTTTAACCCTTTACTAGTATTGGATTAATAATGGATAGGTGTCATAATTGACGCCTCTCCATTATTAATTTGGCTTAATGTCACCTTACAATAGCAAGGTGGCATTAACCCTTCATTACCCCATATCCCACCGCTACACGGGAATGGGAAGAGAGTGGCCAAGTGCCAGAATAGGCGCATCTTCCAGATGTGCCTTTTCTGGGGTGGCTGGGGGCAGATGCTTTTAGCCAGGGGGGGGGGCAATAACCGTGGACCCTCTCCAGGCTATTAATATCTGCCCTCAGTCACTGGCTTTACTACTCTGGCGGAGAAAATTGTGCGGGAGCCCACGCCAATTTTTTCCACCATTTAACCCTTTATTTTAATAGCTAGAACGGCCAAATTTTGCATATACACACTACTAACATTAGTAGTGTGGAATATGCAAAAACATGGGGATATGAGATGGTTTACTGTATGTAAACCAGGTCTCATATCATGTCGGGTTTAGGAAGGAGAAAGCAAAAGCCGGCAATTGAATTACCGGCTTTCTGCTATCTCGCGCTGTATGAAGTAATAATATATATACATATATGTGTCTACTGACATATATATATATATATATGTATGTGTATATATATATATATATATATATATATAGACAGTATATATGTTTTTGGGTTTTTTTTAACACATGGATCCCTTGTATAGCCGTTTGTCGGTTTTGCAAGCCTGCGATAAAAACACGCAGTACGGATGCCATACGGATTACATACGGAGGATGCCATGCGCAAAAAACGGTGACACACCCTGCCTACGGAGGAGCTACGGACCAATATTTTCGGGACTTTTCAGCGTATTTTCATACACTGAGTGTGACGACGGCCTAAGATGAATGTGATGTACAATGATGCGACATCTGATACTTTTTTCTAAACTTACTGTAGATGAAGTCCTGAGCAGATGACTATTCAATAGCAGGGCAAAAGTGACAGGTGTAACAACTCTGCTGGCATCACAGCATGGCCTCACATCTCTCACACAATCTTACCCACTGCTCCAGGCCATGATGTGGTTTCTGTTTCATGCCAGCTCCATGTTCTGTGTCTCTGCTCTCTGCATGCCTCATGGCTATGTGTATAGGAGGCCGGCGCCTGAACTCTCTGGTTCTTATAGGAATCAGGTGCATCTGTCTAATCTGTTCCTGACCAATTATCAAGAGGCCTCCTGTATATAGTGCAGCTCCACCCTGTGGTCTGGGCCTGTGCAATGTGTTAGCTCAGTTAGTGTTTAGCTGCTTAGTTTGCCTGGCCTTGCTCTGAGTTACTCCCTCTGAGCTTTTCTCTGTGCTATTACCTTGATCTTGTAGTCCGCCCTCCAGGAGGCAGAATATCCTGGTCCCTGTGTCTTTGTCCCTGTGTCTTGTTCCATTGCCTTGTCTGTACTTTGTCTTTTCTCGGTCTCCTTGTCTGTGGCTTCCTTCCCTGCTTTGTCTTTCCTTGTGTTCTCAGTCTGCTTACACTCCGCACTCTTGCGGCTCTGCACTCAGACCTTGCTTCGCACTCTCTGGCTTTGCTCTGTGGCTCCGCTCTTTGCGGTTCTATCTGGCTCCGCTCTTTGCGGTTCTATCTGGCTCCGCCTCCTGTGTTTCTACACTTGGCTCCGTCTCTGCTCTTGGCTCCGCCTCCAGCGTCTCCGCTCTTGGCGTTACCTCCAGCGTCTCCGCTTTTGGTTCCGCCTCCAGCGTCTCCGCTCTTGGCTCCGCCTCCAGCGTCTCCGCTCTTGGCTCCACCTCCAGCGTCTCCGCTCTTGTCTCCGCTCTTGGCTCCGCCTCCAGCGTCTCCGCTCTTGGCTCCGCCTCCAGCATCTCCGCTCTTGGCTCCGCCTCCAGCGTCTCTGCTCTTGGCTCCACCTCCAGCATCTCCGCTCTTGGCTCCGCCTCCAGCATCTCTGCCCTTGGCTCCGCCTCTTGCGGCTCCGCCCTTGGCTCTGCCTTCTCCTTCTCTTCTCTTAGTTCCACCTTCTACTCGTACTCAGCCTCCTGCGTTTCTATTCTTGGTTCTAGCTCTTGTGCTTTCGCTCTGCATCCGCTCTTGCGGTCTTTCTCTACCTGTTTCACATACCTGCCTGCAGACCGGTCCCTACCGGTTCTTCCTATGTTCCAGCCGTACCTGCCTGCCTACCAGAGAGCCAGCCGTGTCCGCCTGCCCGCTAGTGTCTCTGTTGTACCCGTCTGCCTGCCTGTGTCCCAGCTGTGCCCGCCTGTCAGCCAGAGTGCCAGCCGTGCCCGCTCCGTTCCTTAGTGGGATCAGCAGCCACAGCCAGACATCACCCTGGAGTGGCACCTGGTAGCTTCCTATTGCACAAGTCTGACCTCACCATCAGAGGCTCCAGCGAACACCTAGGAAGCTACTTAGTCACGCCCCTTCCAGGGAAGTTTGGTCTGTGGTCCAGTGGGGCCACACCCCCGTATGCCCGCGCCAACCAGTCTGGGCACGTGCGTGACAGTTTGCACAGGCCATGGCCTCCGCTGTATCCCATGTCCTACCGCTCTCAGAGCATGATGAACTTTCTCTCTACCAGTATGAGCAAGCTGAAGAATTTGTTCCGCCCTGTGTCGTTCCAATTGAGGAGACCTCGGGCCCAATCATAAATTCAAACGCTCTCTACAATCAACTTCGGGCCTATGAGGAAGAGCACCACCCAGCAGACCCACCTAGGTTCTTTGGGAATCCAGAGGAATGCCAAAGCTTCCTCGAACAGTGCTTGCGCTACCTCCTGCAAAATGCAGCTTGTTTTCCCTCTGACCGGATTAAGGTGGGCTATATCATGTCCTACCTAGCAGGAGATGCTTTATTATGGATTTGCCCCCTCTGGGAAGCAGGGGATCCTATCGTCATGAGTCTTGGGGCCTTCCTGGTGGCCTTCCGTAAAGTCTTTGACAAGCCTCGTCCTGCTGCTCCTGTGAAGTCTTCCCCATCTAGATATGAGAGGCGGTCCAGACGGGCGAAACCCGTGAAGAAATCATCACGTCTGACCAAGTCCGTCCAAGACCCACCTGTTCCTCTACCTGTCCCAGCAGCTACCCAAGCAAAACCCCAGAAGGCTGATAAAAGTGGGCTGGCAAAGCAGCAGCCCAAATCCAGCCGCAAGAAGGGAACGCGGTATCGCTGCGGTTGCAAGGAACATCCTGACGGTCTCTGCCCTGTAGATCTAAAACTCCAAAACCCTGGGCCAGCAGGAGAGGCTGCCCTAGGTGAGAGTTCTTCCTCTCCATTAAAACCAAAGACTGTGTCTCTGTTTTCCAGGAGCTTTGGTGTGGTAAAGTCGCCAACCATTCGGAGTCGGTGTGTGGTCTCTGTCATACACCTCCAGAACCCGGTAAGGGCGTTGTCTGAAGTTGGTCAAGCCCTACTCAAGAGCAGTCTAGTCCTGCAAGGACAACTACAGCTCCAAGTTGGAGCCTTATACACGAAGAAGTTTGTCTACCGTATGCTGTCTGTTATGCCCATGGGTCATTCTGAGCCAAGGACTCTACCACCCGCTCTGGTCAAGAGTTCCAGTAAAGTGCTTCGTTTGAACTTACCCATTCTTGAGAAGTGTCTGGTTCCCATGCGTCAAAGACACTCAGCAGTGTCATCTTCTTCAGCTGGTCTGCTAGTCGTCGAGTCAAGTTGTGCTGACGTCACCGAAGATGGGGAAACAGTGACTATGTCTCCACACATCTCCAATGACTATACCAGTAAACAGATAGTCGTCGAGTCAAGGTGTGCTGACGCCACCGAAGATGGGGAAACGGTGACGATGTCTCCACACATCTCCAATGACTATACCAGTAAACAGTTAGTCGTCGAGTCAAGGTGTGCTGACGTCACTGAAGATGGGGAAACGGTGACGATGTCTCCACACATCTCCAGCGACTATATCAGTAAACAGTTAGTCGTTGAGTCAAGGTGTGCTAACGTCACTGAAGATGGGGAGGCGGTGACTATCTCTCCACACATCTCCCACGACTATTCCTGTAATCTGTTCCTAGGAACATCCCCGCCGTTTGGACGATTTCTTCTGGATAACTGGCAGAAGATGGTTCCTATGTGGATACCTTCTGCGTCCTTGTGGCCGGCTGGTGAAGATTTCAAAACAGAAGTTTGTTCACCTCAATTTTTCTCTGACCCGGTGGAGCTGTTGTTCTCCTCTCTCATCTCTAATGACTTTTCTTGTGTTCCGTATCTAAGAACATCTCTACTACCTGTCGGGCAAAAGTTGAATCCTATGAGAAGGCTTCCAGTTTCCATGTGTCCGGCTGGTGAAGATGTTAAGACAGCAACATTCAATTCCCTGTTACCTGTCTACCTGAAGGAGGTGGTCCAGCTCATTGTGGAAGCTAACCCTGTTGAGCACCAAGAGACTTTGTTTTATGAGATTCCTGGTGACCCGCCTGCCTTATTCTTCCCTGAAGATGTCATGTTGGCCTGGACTATGTGTGCTCCTATCCTTCTTCTACAAGTTATTCTGGCGGGCTTGAAGAAGAGGGGCCGTAAAGGAAGGGGTACTGTAACAACTCTGCTGGCATCACAGCATGGCTTCACATCTCTCACACAATCTTACCCACTGCTCCAGGCCATGATGTGGTTTCTGTTTCATGCCAGCTCCATGTTCTGTGTCTCTGCTCTCTGCATGCCTCATGGCTATGTGTATAGGAGGCCGGCGCCTGAACTCTCTGGTTCTTATAGGAATCAGGTGCATCTGTCTAATCTGTTCCTGACCAATTATCAAGAGGCCTCCTGTATATAGTGCAGCTCCACCCTGTGGTCTGGGCCTGTGCAATGTGTTAGCTCAGTTAGTGTTTAGCTGCTTAGTTTGCCTGGCCTTGCTCTGAGTTACTCCCTCTGAGCTTTTCTCTGTGCTATTACCTTGATCTTGTAGTCCGCCCTCCAGGAGGCAGAATATCCTGGTCCCTGTGTCTTTGTCCCTGTGTCTTGTTCCATTGCCTTGTCTGTACTTTGTCTTTTCTCGGTCTCCTTGTCTGTGGCTTCCTTCCCTGCTTTGTCTTTCCTTGTGTTCTCAGTCTGCTTACACTCCGCACTCTTGCGGCTCTGCACTCAGACCTTGCTTCGCACTCTCTGGCTTTGCTCTGTGGCTCCGCTCTTTGCGGTTCTATCTGGCTCCGCTCTTTGCGGTTCTATCTGGCTCCGCCTCCTGTGTTTCTACACTTGGCTCCGTCTCTGCTCTTGGCTCCGCCTCCAGCGTCTCCGCTCTTGGCGTTACCTCCAGCGTCTCCGCTTTTGGTTCCGCCTCCAGCGTCTCTGCTCTTGGCTCCGCCTCCAGCGTCTCCGCTCTTGGCGTTACCTCCAGCGTCTCCGCTTTTGGTTCCGCCTCCAGCGTCTCCGCTCTTGGCTCCGCCTCCAGCGTCTCCACTCTTGGCTCCGCCTCCAGCGTCTCCGCTCTTGGCTCCGCCTCCAGCGTCTCCGCTCTTGGCTTCGCCTCCAGCGTCTCTGCTCTTGGCTCCGCCTCCAGCGTCTCTGCTCTTGGCTCCGCCTCCAGCGTCTCGGCTATTGGCTCCGCCTCCAGTGTCTCTGCCCTTGGCTCCGCCTCTTGCGGCTCCGCCCTTGGCTCTGCCTTCTCCTTCTCTTCTCTTAGTTCCACCTTCTACTAGTACTCAGCCTCCTGCATTTCTGTTCTTGGTTCTAGCTCTTGTGCTTTCTCTCTGCATCCGCTCTTGCGGTCTTTCTCTACCTGTTTCACATACCTGCCTGCAGACCGGTCCCTACCGGTTCTTCCTATGTTCCAGCCGTACCCGCCTGCCTACCAGAGAGCCAGGCGTGTCCGCCTGCCCGCTAGTGTCTCTGTTGTACCCGTCTGCCTGCCTGTGTCCCAGCCGTGCCCGCCTGTCAGCCAGAGTGCCAGCCGTGCCCGCTCTGTTCCTTAGTGGGATCAGCAGCCACAGCCAGACATCACCCTGGAGTGGCACCTGGTAGCTTCCTATTGCACAAGTCTGACCTCACCATCAGAGGCTCCAGCGAACACCTAGGAAGCTACTTAGTCACGCCCCTTCCAGGGAAGTTTGATCTGTGGTCCAGTGGGGCCACACCCCCGTATGCCCGCGCCAACCAGTCTGGGCGCGTGCGTGACAACAGGGCATAGTGAATGGACAAAACAAATAGCTTGCGTTGAAATACTTATAAAAGAAGAGCTAAAAGCTGCCTGGGTGGACACAGCATGAATTGTTTCTCTACTACACCCATTATATTTTTAACTAAATATTTGATGACTGTGTCAGAAAGTGACTTGAGCTTCCTAAAGTCATTTTCAATAATTCTGAAGGAAATGAATTTCACTGTTTGCACAGAGAGAGGATGAGGATCTACAGAAAAACAATTTCAACCCTATGTATCAGAATGGATATAAATAGATAAAGGCAAGATGAGCTTCAGATAAGCAGGACACTAGAGTTACGGGATGGGCCGACAGAGCAAAAGTAAACTTCTGGAAACTATAAATAAAATATTCTTTCGGCAGTAGCCTGTTTCTTTCTAGTAGACAAGTTTTTCTCATTAGTTCCCAATATATAAGCAATGTCAGATCAGGCGCTCCTAACTACTTATCTTAGTTTTAAACCCTCTATATTACATATCACCTGATCCCTGAGTTGCCCACTCTCAAGCGCTTCCCTACGTCGCTAATTTTCGCTTTTGCACTTTTATTTTTTTCTCTCCTTCTTCCACGAGCCATACTTTTTTTTTTTATTATTTTTACGGTAACATAGAATTTTTTTTCGTGGGATGAGTTGTAGAGTTGGAGGACACCTTTCACACTATATAACGTACAAAAAAAAAACTAAAACAAATTCTATGGGGGGTGAAATTATGTAAAAACCACTTGGGTGTAAAATTGACCAGGTAACGTAATGCACAGGTCAGTACGATTTCATCAATACCAAATTTTTATTTTACTGCTTTTAAAAAATGTAAAACTTTAAAAAAAATGGTTTGTGTTGCCATTTTTTTTCAGACCCATAGCTTTCTTTTCATTTTTTCTCAGTGATGTAATTGTGTTAGGGTGGTTTCACACTTGCGTTTTTGTCTGCAGCGTTTTTTTTTTTTAAAAGCATGCTTTTCCCCCCCTATATTTAACATTGAAAGCGCATGGGTTTTTGTTTGTACGCGTTTGGTCGCGTTTTGCAACGCATGCGTTTTTTTACTGCATGCGTTCATTTTCAGAAATGCAACTTGTAGTATTTTTGAGAGGCGTTTTCATGCGTTTTTTTGGGTCAAAAAATACATTGGAGTCAATGGGGACGCATGCATTTTTTTGTGCATGCGTTTTTTTGCGTTAAAAACGCATGCGTTTTTATATTAAAAAACCAGAAAACACACTGATATGCCACCCCCCAACATAAAGGTGATAAAGGGATCCTAACCCTAACCCTACCCCTAAGGGATCCTAACCCTACCCCTAACCCTACCCCTAACCCTAACTCTACCCCTAACCCTAAGGGATCCTAACCATAACCCTAACCCTAATCCCTTTAGGGTTAGGGGTAGGGTTAGGGTTAGGATCCCTTAGGGTTAGAGGTAGGGTTAGGGTTAGGATCCCTTTAGGGTTAGGGTTAGCGGTAGGGTTAGGGTTAGGATCCCTTTAGGGTTAGGGTTATGATCCCTACCCCTAACCCTACCCCTAACCCTAACTATTTCTGTTTATAGTGGGTTTTTTACTTTATTTTGATGATTGGCAGCTGTCACACATTTCTCAGCATGCGTTTAAAAAACGCAAACGCATGAAAAAACGCATGTAAACGCGTCAAAACGCCGCTTTTTTTCACCACATGCAAAAACGCATGCGTCAAAAAAACGCAGTGTTTGCACGCTTTTACATGCGTTTTTTCACCATGCTTTTTTTTGCGTTTTTTACCGCAAAAACGCACCCAAAAAAACGCAAATCAGCCTTAGAGCTTGTTTTTTGTTTTAGAACGGGTTGTTGTTTTGCTACAATTGGGGGTACATATGATTTTTTATTCTATGTTAATGGGGGTGAGGCGACCGAAACAAGAGCATTTCTAGTGTTTCTAAAACTTTTATTCTTTTATTTGTTTTCAATATTTTTCTTTTGATCTTTACTGCTTTTTTTGTTCATATTTTTGAAGTTCCCACAAGGGACTATTACCTGTGCTTGCTTATAAATTACAATGCAACACATTGGTATATAGAAAGTGGTTAAGTTGTTAGATCAGAGGATGGGCAACATTAGAGCAATTGATAGCATCCTGTGAGGGGTTAAATATCAGCTATTGGAGCTAGCTCCAACCACTACTGTCAGCTGTATAATGAAGCAAGCACCCACACTGTGCAGAGCAGACTAAGCTACTAAACCAGCTCCATACACCCGCAGCCGACATGTGAGTTACATGTACATGGACATCAATACGAGATTGCTATGTAATTGGTTTCAGGTTACTTTTTTAGAATCTATGTGTATTTGAGTAATAACTTTATTTGTGACCATTATCTGACTGGTATTTTCCATTTTTAAAGCAATTTACCCTCTGCAAGCACCTTAGTTATTAGTTTTTCTTAAGCTCCAGGCAGGTTGGAGAATAGCTGTTATTATGTCTCCCATACACAGAAGACATAGAAAAGAGGAGATTCTGTTTCCATATCTGTGGCATATAGAAGAGCAGCATCATGAAGGACATTTTATTTACTATTATAGTGTAATAGAGTGCAGGGTTGAGTATGTCACCACGGAACAGACAGACCAACTGTTGAGGGGTATTTATTAACAGGAGTAAGATTCTCCTCGCAGGGAGTAAACAGGGGGTTAATAGAGATACAGCTAAGTGGAATCGCAAACGGTTAACGAATGTTCTTGTAACTTATCAATCCAGGGATGTCCTGACTTGAGGGTCCTTATTCCAACGCGGGTACAGTTACCAGCAGTGCTTGAGATCCTGAAGTCTCTCCTCTGTCTCTTGGGAACTGGAGACTCTGGGGTTAAGTCTTTTCTTCCAGTGAAGCTGAAAGCAGGAAGTAATTCAGCCACTTTGCTGGGAGTCTCTGTATATCAGGCTGGCAGGCTTTCTGCAGTTGCAATGCTACACACACACATTGAGCAGTTTACTTGTCACACTCAGGGGCCCTGGCTTGTCACTGCGGTCACCGGGGCTGCGCGCTCAGGTCACTGTCAGGAGATGCGTCTTTTCGGATTACGGAGGCTGCCAAGTCCACACTCTCATATCCAGCCTTCACTATGGTGGGTATCTCAGCCTCAGTGCCCTCACGGGGAGCACTACCTTTAGGGGAGCACGGCGCTGCAGACTGCCCTCTCTTTGGCGCGCTGCCCACTCTCTGCTCTCCCGCTCTTTTTCTGACCACACCCCTCTCTCTTCCCAGCAGTCACCTCGTCCCCTCTGTCCAGGACAGAAAGTCTTCCCCCCAACAACCCAGCTGTCTGACTAAGTGGTTCGAGGCAAGGAGCAGGGAAAGAAACCTCCTTACAATGGAACAATAAAGCATCTATAAGAAGCAGAAGCGATATCTCTGAGTCCATGCTCCGTTCTTTACGAATCTGATCCACTCTATTCCTCCTCCCTCTCCATAGACTTCTATGGGAGCCGTTGTAACTTGATCTCTCAGTGAGCTGTTCAGGGCCGTCACCAGAAATTTCAGGGCCCCATACTGGCAAAATTTGACACTCTGCCCAGGCTCCACCCTGGCTCTGCCACCACCTCAGCTCCGCCTCCACCTCCACCCCTCAAACCTTCCACAGTCCCACCGCCCACTCTTGGAAAAACTCCACTTCTGCACCATGTCCTCATCAATCACACATTAACGCTGGAGTCACACACAACGTATGAAAATACGGTCCATTTTTTACAGACCAAATACGCAGAAATGTTCCTTGAACAGTGATCCATATGTCATCCGTAGGCAAGGTGTGGCTGGGTATTTTGCACATATAAACCTCCATATGGCATCCGTACGGCGAGATTTTCTCGCCGGCTTGCAAAATGGACATAGAATGGATCCATGGGCTCAAATATTCATGAAATCATATATACAGTCTATATATATATATATATATATATATATATATATATATATATATACACACAGTACAGACCAAAAGTTTGGACACACCTTCTCATTTAAAGATTTTTCTGTATTTTCATGACTGTGAAAATTGTACATTCACACTGAAGGCATCAAAACTATGAAGTAACACATGTGGAATATTATATACTTAACAAAAAAGTGTGAAACGACTGAAATTATGTCTTACATTCTAGGTTCTTCAAAGTAGCCACCTTTTGCTTTGATGACTGCTTTGCACACTCTTGGCATTTTCTTGATGAGCTTCAAGAGGTAGTCACTGGAAATGGTCTTCCAACAATCTTGAAGGAGTTCCCAGAGATGCTTAGCACTTGTTGGCCCTTTTGCCTTCACTATGTGGTCCAGCTCACCCCAAACCATCTCAATTGGGTTCAGGTCTGGTGACTGTGGAGGCGAGGTCATCTGGCGTAGCACCCAATCACTGTCCTCCTTGGTCAAATAGCCCTTACACAGCCTGGAGGTGTGTTTGGGGTCATTGTCCTGTTGAAAATAAATGATGGTCCAAATAAACGCAAACCGGATGGAATAGCATGCCTCTGCGTGATGCTGTGGTAACCATGCTGGTTCAGTATGCCTTCAATTTTGAATAAATCCCGAACAGTGTCACCAGCAAAGCACCCCCACACCATCACAACTCCTCCTCCATGCTTCACGGTGGGAACCAGGTATGTAGAGTCCATCCGTTCACCTTTTCTGCATCGCACAAAGACACGGTGGTTGGAACCAAAGATCTCAAGTTTGGACTCATCAGACCAAA
The DNA here is from genome assembly GCF_032444005.1 of Ranitomeya imitator. Classification (NCBI taxonomy): domain Eukaryota; kingdom Metazoa; phylum Chordata; class Amphibia; order Anura; family Dendrobatidae; genus Ranitomeya; species Ranitomeya imitator. Next base: position 318,891,868 of record NC_091285.1, on the reverse strand, counting down.
GTACAGATTTCCACTGGTTTAATGTCCATTCCTTGTGTTCTTTAGCCCAAACAAGTCTCTCATGCTTGTTGCCTGTCCTTAGCAATGGTTTCCTAGCAGCTATTTTACTATGAAGGCCTGTTGCACAAAGTCTCCTCTTAACAGTTGTTGAAGAGATGTGTCTGCTGCTAGAACTCTGTGTGGCATTGACCTGGTCTCTAATCAGAGCTGCTGTTAACCTGCGATTTCTGAGGCTGGTGACTCGGATAAACTTATCCTCAGAAGCAGAGGTGACTCTTGGTCTTCCTTTCCTGGGGCAGTCCTCATTTGAGCCAGTTTCTTTGTAGAGCTTGATGGTTTTTGCCACTGCACTTGGGGACACTTTCAAAGTTTTCCCAATATTTCGGAGTGACTGACCTTCATTTGTTAAAGTAATGATGGCCTCTCATTTTTCTTTACTTAGCTGCTTTTTTCTTGCCATAATACAAATTCTAACAGTCTATTCAGTAGGACTATCAGCTGTGTATCCACCAGACTTCTGCACAACACAACTGATGGTCCCAACCCCATTTATAAGGCAGAAAATTCCAATTATTAAACCTGACAGGGCACACCTGTGAAGTGAAAGCCATTCCTGGTGAAGAGAATGCCAAGAGTGTGCAAAGCAGTCATCAAAGCAAAAGTTGGCTACTTTGAAGAACCTAGAATATAAGACATAATTTCAGTTGTTTCACACTTTTTTGTTAAGTACCGTATTTTCCGGCGTATAAGACGACTGGGCGTATAAGACGACCCCCCAACTTTTCCAGTTAAAATATAATCTTCCTAAAAGTCGGGGGTGGTCTTATACGCTGTATGTCGTCTTATAGGGCCGGTGACTAATGTGCCTTTTTGGGGGGGGAGTGGTCCCGATGACGGAGGGGGCGTCTCACAGGAAAGTGTGAGTGGAGTATGCCCCGTTACCTCACATTGTAGCTGCAGCCAGCCTCAGCGTGGGGTGCTGGGGAGCGGCGGCGGCTGCTCCTCTTTGAGCCGCGTGGGTGCTGTGGGGCGGCGGTTCCTCTTGGTACAGCGTCGGGGCTCTGTGCTGTGGGGCGGCAGCGTATCTTCCCGCAGAGTCAGTCGGCGCTCCTCCCGCATCTCCTGAAAGCCCGGAGGCGCCGGCAGCTCCATTGCTGCGATGCGGTGGCCTCCGGGAAAATGGCCGCTGGGGGCGGCGCATGCTCAGATTCAGATCTCGTCTCCCGAGATCTCGGGCTTTCAGGAGATGTGGGAGGAGCCCCGACTGACTCTGCGGGAAGATACGCCGCCGCTGCCGCCCCACAGCACAGAGCCCCGACGCTGTACCAAGAGGAACCGCCGCCCCACAGCACCCACGCGGCACAAAGAGGAGCAGCCGCCGCCGCTCCCCAGCACCCAACGCTGACGCTGGCTGCAGCTACAATGTGAGGTAATGGGGCATACTCCACTCACACTTTCCTGTGAGACGCCCCCTCCGTCATTGGGACCACTCCCCCCCCACCCACCCACCATATACACCCGGCGTACAAGACGATTCCCGGCGTATAAGACGACCCCCCGACTTTTAAGAAGATTTTCAGGGGTTAAAAAGTCGTCTTATACGCCGGAAAATACGGTATATAATTCCACATGTGTTAATTCATAGTTTTGATGCCTTCAGTTTGAATGTACAATTTTCATAGTCATGAAAATACAGAAAAATCTTTAAATGAGATGGCGTGTCCAAACTTTTGGTCTGTACTGTATACATATATATATATATATATATATATACACACGTCATTGAGACACATCTAATATATAAAGCTGAATGTGTGTGTGTGTGTGTATGTATGTCCAGGATTGGCATCTGCACCGTCGCAGCTAAAGCCACAAAATTTTGCACAGTCACACGTCTGGACCCTGAGAGCATCATAGGCTATGTTGTGAGGTGAAATTTTAACCCCGCGCGTTCCAATTCACCAAACAATTTTGCCCATATCTACATAATGGGGAAAAAGTGAAAGGAAAAGTGTTGGAGGCGTCGCAGCTACAGCCACAAAATTTTGCACAGTCACACGTCTGGACCCCGAGAGCGTCATAGGCTATGTTGTGAGGTGAAATTTTAACCCCGCGCTTTCCAATTCACCAAACAATTTTGCCCCTATCTACATAATGGGGAAAAGTGAAAGGAAAAGTGTTGGAGGCAAATTGACAGCTACCAGATGTGAACAAGGGGGACTTAAAGAGTGAGAGCAATGGCGCCAAATAGTACATACCGTACAGTTGCTAAGGTGGGGCCCCGACATGGGATACTCACCACACACGGGGATATGAACACACACACAAAATGCGCTACAAACTACCACGTGCTTGAACACACATACCACCCTCAGGACACATTTCACCACACATACACGAAACTCCCCACATAAAAGTCGAAACACAAAAGTCGCCGCTCAAAACTCGCCACGCGCAAAACTCGCCACATGCAAAAACTAGGCTCACGCAAAACTCGCCACAAGTGCAAAACTCACCTCATGGAAAACTCGCCACGTGCAAAACTTGCACACGTGGAAAAATTGCCACATGCACAAAAGTTGCAATACATGCAAAAGTTGCCTCACACAAAACTTGCACACACTCAAAAGGCACCACACATAAAACTCGCCATGCGCAAAACTTGCTGCACACAACTTGCTACACTAACCTGTCACATGCAACTCGACACACAAAAAGTTGCTACACGCATGTTGCCACACAAAACTCATCTCACAAAAGTCGCTACATGCATTTCGCCACACGCAACTCAACACACACAACTTGCCAAACGAAACTTGCCCTAAAACACACACAAGTCTGGTATTATCCTTCAAAAATAAAAATCTGATTAATAGCAGACAAACTACAAGAGCAACAAATGTACCATATAGGAAATACGGCAGCTGTCAGTCACATGACCTGTCTATTATGTGTATGTGTGAGCTAATATATACTGCCAGGGGGAGGGCTTCCTGTTGGCTGAGGATTTATCAGTTTGCCAATTTAGCTTACAAATACTGAGGTAAAAATACTGAGCAAATAACGTGTGAACGAGGTCTAATACAGGAGGAGATGACACACAGGTATATACTATATACAGGGGAGATGACACACAGATATATACTATATACAGGAGAGATGACACACAGGTATATACTATATAGAGGAGGAGATGACATACAGGTACATACTATATACAGGAGGAGATGACTTACAGGTATATACTATATACAGGAGGAGATGACACACAGGTATATACTATATACAGGAGCAGATGACCTACAGGTATATACTATATACAGGAGGAGATGACATACAGGTATATGCTATATAAAGAAGATGACATACAGGTATATACTTGTTATGTTTGCTAATGACAGGTGTTATGAAGGCAATCCAGAAACACAGTGTGCTTAGCGATCAGAGCGCACACAGTGATCTGACAAATACCCAAAAATACAAGAACGAGCTCTGAGACGTGGAAACTCTGTAGACTGCACACCTGATCCTATCCTAAACACAACTAAAAGCGGCTGTGGATTGCGCCTAACAACTACCTAGGCAACTCGGCACAGCCTAAGAAACTAGCTAGCCTGAAGATAGAAAAATAGGCCTGACTTGCCCCAGAGAAATTCCCCAAAGGAAAAGGCAGCCCCCCACATATAATGACTGTGAGTAAGATGAAAAGACAAAACGTAGGGATGAAATAGATTCAGCAAAGTGGGGCCCGATATTCTAGGACAGAGCGAGGACAGTAAAGCGAACTTTGCAGTCTACAAAAAACCCTAAAGCAAAACCACGCAAAGGGGGCAAAAAAAAAACCACCGTGCCGAACTAACGGCACGGCGGTACACCCTTTGCGTCTCAGAGCTTCCAGCAAAACAAAAGACAAGCTGGACAGAAAAAAAGCAACAAAAAAGCAAAAAGCACTTAGCTATACAGAGCAGCAGGTCACAGGAACAATCAGGAGAAGCTCAGATCCAACACTGAAACATTGACAAGGAGCAAGGATAGCAGCATCAGGCGGAGTTAAGTAATGAAGCAGTTAACGAGCTCACCAGAACACCTGAGGGAGGAAGCTCAGAAGCTGCAGTACCACTTGTGACCACAGGAGTGAATTCAGCCACAGAATTCACAACAGTACCCCCCCCTTGAGGAGGGGTCACCGAACCCTCACCAGAGCCCCCAGGCCGACCAGGATGAGCCGCATGAAAGGCACGAACAAGATCGGAAGCATGAACATCAGAGGCAAAAACCCAGGAATTATCTTCCTGAGCATAACCCTTCCATTTAACCAGATACTGGAGTTTCCGTCTAGAAACACGAGAATCCAAAATCTTCTCCACAATATACTCCAATTCCCCCTCCACCAAAACCGGGGCAGGAGGCTCAACAGATGGAACCATAGGTGCCACGTATCTCCGCAACAACGACCTATGGAATACATTATGTATGGAAAAGGAGTCTGGGAGGGTCAAACGAAAAGACACAGGATTGAGAACCTCAGAAATCCTATACGGACCAATAAAACGAGGTTTAAATTTAGGAGAGGAAACCTTCATAGGAATATGACGAGAAGATAACCAAACCAGATCCCCAACACGAAGTCGGGGACCCACACGGCGTCTGCGATTAGCGAAAAGTTGAGCTTTCTCCTGGGACAAGATCAAATTGTCCACTACCTGAGTCCAGATCTGCTGCAACCTATCCACCACAGAATCCACACCAGGACAGTCCGAAGACTCAACCTGTCCTGAAGAGAAACGAGGATGGAACCCAGAATTGCAAAAAAATGGAGAAACCAAGGTAGCCGAGCTGGCCCGATTATTAAGGGCGAACTCAGCCAACGGCAAAAAGGACACCCAATCATCCTGGTCTGCAGAAACAAAACATCTCTGATATGTTTCCAAGGTCTGATTGGTTCGTTCGGTCTGGCCATTAGTCTGAGGATGGAAAGCCGAGGAAAAGGATAGGTCAATGCCCATCCTACCACAAAAGGCTCGCCAAAACCTTGAAACAAACTGGGAACCTCTGTCAGAAACAATATTCTCAGGAATGCCATGCAACCGAACCACATGCTGAAAGAACAAAGGTACCAAATCAGAGGAGGAAGGCAATTTAGCCAAGGGCACCAGATGGACCATTTTAGAAAAGCGATCACAGACCACCCAAATGACTGACATCTTTTGAGAAACGGGAAGGTCAGAAATGAAATCCATCGAAATATGTGTCCAAGGCCTCTTTGGGACCGGCAAGGGCAAAAGCAACCCACTGGCACGAGAACAGCAGGGCTTAGCCCTAGCACAAATCCCACAGGACTGCACAAAAGTACATACATCCCGTGACAGAGATGGCCACCAGAAGGATCTAGCCACTAACTCTCTGGTACCAAAGATTCCAGGATGACCAGCCAACACCGAACAATGAAGTTCAGAGATAAGTTTATTAGTCCACCTATCAGGGACGAACAGTTTCTCTGCTGGACAACGATCAGGTTTATTCGCCTGAAATTTTTGCAGCACCCGCCGCAAATCAGGGGAGATGGCAGACACAATGACTCCTTCCTTGAGGATACCCGCTGGCTCAGATAAACCCGGAAAGTCGGGCACAAAACTCCTAGACAGAGCATCCGCCTTCACATTTTTAGAGCCCGGAAGGTACGAAATCACAAAGTCGAAGCGGGCAAAAAATAACGACCAACGGGCCTGTCTAGGATTCAAGCGCTTGGCAGACTCGAGATAAGTCAAGTTCTTATGATCAGTCAATACCACCACGCGATGCTTAGCTCCTTCAAGCCAATGACGCCACTCCTCGAATGCCCACTTCATGGCCAGCAACTCTCGATTGCCCACATCATAATTACGCTCAGCGGGCGAAAACTTCCTGGAAAAGAAAGCACATGGTTTCATCACTGAGCAATCAGAACCTCTCTGTGACAAAACCGCCCCTGCTCCAATCTCAGAAGCATCAACCTCGACCTGGAACGGAAGAGAAACATCTGGCTGACACAACACAGGGGCAGAACAAAAACGACGCTTCAACTCCTGAAAAGCTTCCACAGCAGCAGAAGACCAATTAACCAAATCAGCACCCTTCTTGGTCAAATCGGTCAATGGTTTGGCAATGCTAGAAAAATTACAGATGAAGCGACGATAAAAATTAGCAAAGCCCAGGAACTTTTGCAGACTTTTCAGAGATGTCGGCTGAATCCAATCCTGGATGGCTTGGACCTTAACTGGATCCATCTCGATAGTAGAAGGGGTAAAGATGAACCCAAAAATGAAACTTTCTGCACACCGAAGAGACACTTTGATCCCTTCACAAACAAAGAGTTAGCACGCAGGACCTGAAAAACCATTCTGACCTGCTTCACATGAGACTCCCAATCATCTGGGAAGATCAAAATGTCATCCAAGTAAACAATCAGGAATTTATCCAGATACTCACGGAAGATGTCATGCATAAAAGACTGAAACACAGATGGAGCATTGGCAAGTCCGAACGGCATCACTAGATACTCAAAATGACCCTCGGGCGTATTGAATGCAGTTTTCCATTCATCTCCTTGCCTGATTCTCACCAGATTATATGCACCACGAAGATCTATCTTAGTGAACCAACTAGCCCCCTTAATCCGAGCAAACAAGTCAGATAACAATGGCAAGGGATACTGAAATTTAACAGTGATCTTATTAAGAAGGCGGTAATCAATACACGGTCTCAGCGAACCATCCTTCTTGGCTACAAAGAAGAACCCCGCTCCCAGTGTTGATGACGATGGGCGAATATGTCCCTTCTCCAGGGATTCCTTCACATAACTGCGCATAGCGGCGTGTTCGGGCACGGATAAATTAAATAATCGACCTTTAGGGAATTTACTACCAGGAATCAAATTGATAGCACAATCACAATCCCTATGCGGAGGTAGAGCATCGGACTTGGGCTCTTCAAATACATCCTGATAATCAGACAAGAACTCTGGGACCTCAGAAGGGGTGGATGACGAAATCGACAAAAATGGAACATCACCATGTACCCCCTGACAACCCCAGCTGGATACCGACATGGAATTCCAATCCAATACTGGATTATGGGTTTGTAGCCATGGCAACCCCAACACGACCACATCATGCAGATTATGCAACACCAGAAAGCGAATAACTTCCTGATGTGCAGGAGCCATGCACATGGTCAGCTGGGCCCAGTATTGAGGTTTATTCTTGGCCAAAGGTGTAGCATCAATTCCTCTCAATGGAATAGGACACCGCAAAGGCTCCAAGAAAAACCCACAACGTTTAGCATAATCCAAATCCATCAGATTCAGGGCAGCGCCCGAATCCACAAACGCCATGACAGAAAACGACGACAAAGAGCATATCAAGGTAATGGACAGAAGGAATTTGGACTGTACAGTACCAATGACGGCAGACCTAGCGGACCGCTTAGTGCGCTTAGGACAATCAGAAATAGCATGAGTGGAATCACCACAGTAGAAACACAGACCATTCAGACGTCTGTATTCCTGCCGTTCAACTCTAGTCATAGTCCTATCGCACTGTATAGGCTCAGGTTTAACCTCAGGCAGTACCGCCAAATGGTGCACAGATTTACGCTCGCGCAAGCGTCGACCGATCTGAATGGCCAAAGACAAAGACTCATTCAAACCAGCAGGCATAGGAAATCCCACCATGACATCCTTAAGAGCCTCAGAGAGACCCTTTCTGAACAAAGCTGCCAGCGCAGATTCATTCCACTGAGTGAGTACTGACCATTTCCTAAATTTCTGACAATATACTTCTATATCATCCTGACCCTGGCACAAAGCCAGCAAATTTTTCTCAGCCTGATCCACTGAATTAGGCTCATCATACAGCAATCCAAGCGCCAGGAAAAACGCATCGACACTACTCAATGCAGGGTCTCCTGGCGCAAGAGAAAATGCCCAGTCTTGAGGGTCGCCGCACAAAAAAGAAATAATAATCAAAACCTGTTGAATAGGATTACCAGAAGAATGAGGTTTCAAGGCCAGAAATAGCTTACAATTATTTTTGAAACTTAGAAACTTAGTTCTATCTCCAAAAAACAAATCAGGAATAGGAATTCTTGGTTCTAACATAGATTTCTGATCAATAGTATCTTGAATTTTTTGTACATTTATAACGAGATTATCCATTGAAGAGCACAGACCCTGAATATCCATGTCCACACCTGTGTCCAGAATCACCCAAATGTCTAGGGGAAAAAAAAAAGTGAACACAGAGCAGAAAAAAAAAAAAAAAATGATGTCAGAACTTTTTCTTTCCCTCTATTGAGAATCATTAGTTGGCTCCTTGTACTGTTATGTTTGCTAATGACAGGTGTTATGAATGCAATCCAGAAACACAGTGTGCTTAGCGATCAGAGCGCACACAGTGATCTGACAAATACCCAAAAATACAAGAACGAGCTCTGAGACGTGGAAACTCTGTAGACTGCACACCTGATCCTATCCTAAACACAACTAAAAGCGGCTGTGGATTGCGCCTAACAACTACCTAGGCAACTCGGCACAGCCTAAGAAACTAGCTAGCCTGAAGATAGAAAAATAGGCCTGACTTGCCCCAGAGAAATTCCCCAAAGGAAAAGGCAGCCCCCCACATATAATGACTGTGAGTAAGATGAAAAGACAAAACGTAGGGATGAAATAGATTCAGCAAAGTGGGGCCAGATATTCTAGGACAGAGCGAGGACAGTAAAGCAAACTTTGCAGTCTACAAAAAACCCTAAAGCAAAACCACGCAAAGGGGGCAAAAAAAAACCCACCGCGCCGAACTAACGGCACGGCGGTACACCCTTTGCGTCTCAGAGCTTCCAGCAAAACAAAAGACAAGCTGGACAGAAAAAAAGCAACAAAAAAGCAAAAAGCACTTAGCTATACAGAGCAGCAGGTCACAGGAACAATCAGGAGAAGCTCAGATCCAACACTGAAACATTGACAAGGAGCAAGGATAGCAGCATCAGGCGGAGTTAAGTAATGAAGCAGTTAACGAGCTCACCAGAACACCTGAGGGAGGAAGCTCAGAAGCTGCAGTACCACTTGTGACCACAGGAGTGAATCCAGCCACAGAATTCACAACATATACTATATACAGGGAAGATGACACACAGGTATATACTATATACAGGAGGAGATGACATACAAGTATATACTATATATAGGAGGAGATGACATACAGGTATATACTATATACAGGGGAGATGACACATCAGGTATATACTATATACAGGGGAGATGACATACAGGTATATACTATATTGTTGTGAATTCTGTGGTCGAGCTCCCTCCTGTGGTCACAAGTGGTACTTTGGCTGATTCTGTCTATGGGCTTCCGTTGGTGGATGTGAGTGGTACTGCGGCTTCTGAGTTTCCTTTCTCAGGTGATGAGGTTAAGTCGTTAGGTGCTGCTCTATTTAACTCCACCTAGTGCTTTGATCCTTGCCTCCAGTCAATGTTCTAGTATTGGTCTTGCTTCCTCCTGGATCGTTCCTGTGGCCTGTCTGCTCAGCATAAGCTAAGTTCTGCTTTTGTTACTTTTGTTTGCTATATTTTCTGTCCAGCTTGCTATATTGGTTTTTCTTGCTTGCTGGAAGCTCTGAGACGCAGAGGGAGCACCTCCGTACCGTTAGTCGGTGCGGAGGGTCTTTTTGCCCCTTTGCGTGGTTGTTTGTAGGTTTTTGTGTTGACCGCAAAGTTATCTTTCCTATCCTCGGTCTATTCAGTAAGTCGGGCCTCACTTTGCTGAATCTATTTCATCTCTGTGTTTGTGTTTTCATCTTACTCACAGTCATTATATGTGGGGGGCTGCCTTTTCCTTTGGGGAATTTCTCTGAGGCAAGGGCAAGGTAGGCTTATTTTTCTATCTTCAGGGCTAGTTAGTTTCTCAGGCTGTGCCGAGTTGCATAGGGAGCGTTAGGCGCAATCCACGGCTACCTCTAGTGTGGTGTGATAGGATTAGGGATTGCGGTCAACAGAGTTCCCACGTCTCAGAGCTCGTCCTATGTTTTTTGGTTATTGTCAGGTCACTTTGTGTGCTCTGAACTTCAAGGTCCATTGTGGTTCTGAATTACCTATTCATAACACTATATATAAGGGAGATGACAAACATGTATATACTGAGGTGAAAATGAGAGGTGTGAGGTGAAAATGAAAAGGTGTGAGTGCAAAATGAGAGGAGTGAGGGAAAATAGTGGAGTGATCGGAAAATGACAGATGTGAGGTCGAAATGACAAGTGTTAGGGGGGAATGAGAGGAGTGAGGGAGAAAATGAGAGGTGTGAGGGAGAAAATGAAAGATGTGATTGGGAAAATGAGAGGTGTGATGGGAAAATAAGTGAGGTGCTATAACTAACCACAGATATTTACTATGCCCAGGCAACGCCGGGCTCTTCAGCTAGTATATATATATATATATATATATATATATATATATATATATACAGTGGGGCAAAAAAGTATTTAGTCAGTCAGCAATAGTGCAAGTTCCACCACTTAAAAAGATGAGAGGCGTCTGTAATTTACATCATAGGTAGACCTCAACTATGGGAGACAAAGTGAGAAAAAAAAACCAGAAAATCACATTGTCTGTTTTTTTAACATTTTATTTGCATATTATGGTGGAAAATAAGTATTTGGTCAGAAACAAAATTTCATCTCAATACTTTGCAATATATCCTTTGTTGGCAATGACAGAGGTCAAACGTTTTCTGTAAGTCTTCACAAGGTTGCCACACACTGTTGTTGGTATGTTGGCCCATTCCTCCATGCAGATCTCCTCTAGAGCAGTGATGTTTTTGGCTTTTCGCTTGGCAACACGGACTTTCAACTCCCTCCAAAGGTTTTCTATAGGGTTGAGATCTGGAGACTGGCTAGGCCACTCCAGGACCTTGAAATGCTTCTTACGAAGCCACTCCTTCGTTGCCCTGGCGGTGTGCTTTGGATCATTGTCATGTTGAAAGACCCAGCCATGTTTCATCTTCAATGCCCTTGCTGAGGGAAGGAGGTTTGCACTCAAAATCTCACGATACATGGCCCCATTCATTCTTTCATGTACCCGGATCAGTCGTCCTGGCCCCTTTGCAGAGAAACAGCCCCAAAGCATGATGTTTCCACCACCATGATTTACAGTAGGTATGGTGTTTGATGGATGCAACTCAGTATTCTTTTTCCTCCAAACACGACAAGTTGTGTTTCTACCAAACAGTTCCAGTTTGGTTTCATCAGACTATAGGACATTCTCCCAAAACTCCTCTGGATCATCCAAATGCTCTCTAGCAAACTTCAGACGGGCCCGGACATGTACTGGCTTAAGCAGTGGGACACGTCTGGCACTGCAGGATCTGAGCCCATGGTGGCGTAGTGTGTTACTTATGGTAGGCCTTGTTACATTGGTCCCAGCTCTCTGCAGTTCATTCACTAGGTCCCCCCGCGTGGTTCTGGGATTTTTGCTCACCGTTCTTGTGATCATTCTGACCCCACGGGGTGGGATTTTGCGTGGAGCCCCAGATCGAGGGAGATTATCAGTGGTGTGTATGTCTTCCATTTTCTAATTATTGCTCCCACTGTTGATTTCTTCACTCCAAGCTGGTTGGCTATTGCAGATTCAGTCTTCCCAGCCTGGTGCAGGGCTACAATTTTGTTTCTGGTGTCCTTTGACAGCTCTTTGGTCTTCACCATAGTGGAGTTTGGAGTCAGACTGTTTGAGGGTGTGCATAGGTGTCTTTTTATACTGATAAAAAGTTTAAACAGGTGCCATTACTACAGGTAATGAGTGGAGGAAAGAGGAGACTCTTAAAGAAGAAGTTACAGGTCTGTGAGAGCCAGAAATCTTGATTGTTTGTTTCTGACCAAATACTTATTTTCCATCATAATATGCAAATAAATTGTTAAAAAAACAGACAATGTGATTTTCTGGATTTTTTTTTCTCAGTTTGTCTCCCATAGTTGAGGTCTACCTATGATGTAAATTACAGACGCCTCTCATCTTTTTAAGTGGTGGAACTTGCACTATTGCTGACTGACTAAATACTTTTTTGCCCCACTGTATACTTACAGTACAGACCTAACGTTTGGGCACACCTCATTTAAATATTTTTCTGTATTTTCATAACTATGAAAATTGTACATTCACACTGAAGGCATCAAAACTATGAATTAACACATGTTGAATTATATACTTAACAAAAAAGTGTGAAACAACTGAAATTATGTCTTATATTCTAGGTTCTTCAAAGTAGCCACCTTTTGCTTTGATGACTGCTTTGCACACTCTTGGCATGCTCTTGATGAGCTTCAAGAGGAAGTCACCGGGAATGGTCTTCCAACAATCTTGAAAGAGTTCCCAGAGATGCTTAGCTCTTGTTGGCCCTTTTTCCTTCACTCTGTGGTCCAGCTCACCCCAGACCATCTCAATTGGGTTCAGGTCTTGTGACTGTGGAGGCCTGGTCATCTGGCGTAGCACCCCATCACTCTCCTTCTTGATCAAATAGCCCTTACACAGCCTGGAGGCGTGTTTGGGGTCATTGTCATGTTGAAAAATAAATGATGCTCCAACTAAACGCAAACCGGATGGAATAGCATGCCGCTGCAAGATGCTGTGGTAGCCATGCTGGTTCAGTATGCCTTCAATTTTGAATAAATCCCCAACAGTGTCACCAACAAAGCACCCCCACACCATCACACCTCCTCCTCCATGCTTCACTGTGGGGACCAGGCATGTAGAGTCCATCCGTTCACCTTTTCTGCATCACACAAAGACACGGTGGTTAGAACCAAAGATCTCAAATTTGGACTCATCAGACAAAAGCACAGATTTCCACTGGTCTAATGTCCATTCCTTGTATTCTTTAGCCCAAACAAGTCTCTTCTGCTTGTTGCCTGTCCTTAGCAGTGGTTTCCTAGCAGCTATTTTACCATGAAGGTCTGCTGCACAAAGTCTCCTCTTAAAAGTTGTTGTAGAGATGTGTCTGCTGCTAGAACTCTGTGTGGCATTGAACTGGTCTCTAATCAGAGCTGCTGTTAACCTGCGATTTCTGAGGCTGGTGACTCGGATAAACTTATCCTCAGAAGCAGAGGTGATTCTTGGTCTTACTTTCCTGGGGCGGTCCTCATGTGAGCCAGTTTCTTTGTAGCGCTTGATGGTTTTTGCCTCTGCACTTGGGGACACTTTCAAAGTTTGCCTAATTTTTCGGACTGACTGACCTTCTATTCTTAAAGTAATGGTGGCACTCGTTTTTTTTTACTTAGCTGCTTTTTTCTTGCCATAATGCAAATTCTCACAGTCTATTCAGTAGGACTATCAGCTGTGTATCCACCAGACTTCTGCACAACACAACTGATGGTCCCAACCCCATTTATAAGGCAAGAAATCTCACTTATTAAACCTGACAGGGCACAACTTTGAATTTAAAACCATTCCCGGTGACTACCTCTTGAAGCTCATCAAGAGAATGCCAAGAGTGTGCAAAGCAGTCATCAAAGCAAAAGGTGGCTACCTTGAAGAACCTAGAATATAAGACATATTTTCAGTTGTTTCACACTGTTTTGTTAAGTATATAATTCCGCATGTGTTAATTCATAGTTTTGATGCCTTCAGTGTGAATGTACAATTTTCATAGTTATGAAAATACAGAAAAATCTTTAAATGAGAAGGTGTGTCCAAACTTTTGGTCTGTACTGTATCTATATATATAATTGCCTAAGGGTTTTTCCGTCTGTCTTTCTGTCTGTCTGTCTGTCTTTCTGTCTGTCTGTCCTGGAAATCCCGCGTCTCTGATTGGTGGAGGCCGCTAGGCCTCGACCAATCAGAGACCGGCACAGCATCGACGTAGAAATCCCGCGTCTCTGATTGGTCGAGGCCTGGTGGCCTCGACCAATCAGCAACGGGCACAGCGACGATGATGTCATAAAGGACGTAGACATCCCGCGTCTCTGATTGGTCGAGGCCGCCAGGCCTCGACCAATCAGCAACGGGCACAGCATCGACGATGATGTCATAATGGTTGCCATGGCGACGATAATGTCATAAAGGTTGCCTCGACCAATCAGCGACGTGCACAGTCTGCCGCGAATTCTGGAATCATCATTGTCCATATACTACAGGGACATGCATATTCTAGAATATCCGATGCGTTAGAATCGGGCCACAATCTAGTAAATAAATAAATATCTATATATATAATTGTCTAAGGGTTTTTCCGTCTGTCTGTCTGTCTGTCTGTCCTGGAAATCCCGGCTCTCTGATTGGTCGAGGCCGCCAGGCCTCGACCAATCAGAGACCGGCACAGCATCGACGTAGAAATCCCGCGTCTGATTGGTCAAGGCCGCCAGGCCTCGACCAATCAGCAACGGGCACAGCGACGATGATGTCATAAAGGACGTAGACATCTCACGTTTCTGATTCAGCGACGGGCACAGTATCGACGTAGATGTCATAATGGTTGCCATGGCGACGATGATGTCATAAAGGTTGCCTCGACCAATCAGCGACGGGCACAGTGTGCCGCGAATTCTGGAATCATCATTGTCCATATACTACGGGGACATGCATATTCTAGAATACCCGATGCGTTAGAATCGGGCCACAATCTAGTCTATATACAGTGGGGCAAAAAAGTATTTAGTCAGTCAGCAATAGTGCAAGTTCCACCACTTAAAAAGATGAGAGGCGTCTGTAATTTACATCATAGGTAGACCTCAACTATGGGAGACAAACTGAGAAAAAAAAATCCAGAAAATCACATTGTCTGTTTTTTTATCATTTTATTTGCATATTATGGTGGAAAATAAGTATTTGGTCAGAAACAAAATTTCATCTCAATACTTTGTAATATATCCTTTGTTGGCAATGACAGAGGTCAAACGTTTTCTGTAAGTCTTCATAAGGTTGCCACACACTGTTGTTGGTATGTTGGCCCATTCCTCCATGCAGATCTCCTCTAGAGCAGTGATGTTTTTGGCTTTTCGCTTGGCAACATGGACTTTCAACTCCCTCCAAAGGTTTTCTATAGGGTTGAGATCTGGAGACTGGCTAGGCCACTCCAGGACCTTGAAATGCTTCTTACGAAGCCACTCCTTCGTTGCCCTGGCGGTGTGCTTTGGATCATTGTCATGTTGAAAGACCCAGCCACATTTCATCTTCAATGCCCTTGCTGATGGAAGGAGGTTTGCACTCAAAATCTCACCATACATGTCCCCATTCATTCTTTCATGTACCCGGATCAGTCGTCCTGGCCCTTTTGCAGAGAATCAGCCCCAAAGCATGATGTTTCCACCACCATGCTTTACAGTAGGTATGGTGTTTGATGGATGCAACTCAGTATTCTTTTTCCTCCAAACACGACAAGTTGTGTTTCTACCAAACAGTTCCAGTTTGGTTTCATCAGACCATAGGACATTCTCCCAAAACTCCTCTGGATCATCCAAATGCTCTCTAGCAAACTTCAGACAGGCCTGAACATGTACTGGCTTAAGCAGTGGGACACGTCTGGCACTGCAGGATCTAAGTCCATGGTGGCGTAGTGTGTTACTTATGGTAGGCCTTGTTACATTGGTCCCAGCTCTCTGCAGTTCATTCACTAGGTCCCCCCGAGTGGTTCTGGGATTTTTGCTCACCGTTCTTGTGATCATTCTGACCCCACGGGGTGGGATTTTGCGTGGAGCCCCAGATCGAGGGAGATTATCAGTGGTCTTGTATGTGTTCCATTTTCTAATTATTGCTCCCACTGTTGATTTCTTCACTCCAAGCTGGTTGGCTATTGCAGATTCAGTCTTCCCAGCCTGGTGCATGGCTACAATTTTGCTTCTGGTGTCATTTGACAGCTCTTTGGTCTTCACCATAGTGGAGTTTGGAGTCAGACTGTTTGAGGGTGTGCACAGGAGTCTTTTTATACTGATAACAAGTTTAAACAGGTGCCATTACTAGAGGTAATGAGTGGAGGAAAGAGGAGACTCTTAAAGAAGAAATTACAGGTCTGTGAGAGCCAGAAATCTTGATTGTTTGTTTCTGACCAAAAACTTATTTTCCACCATAATATGCAAATAAAATGATAAAAAAACAGACAATGTGATTTTCTGGATTTTTTTTTCTCAGTTTGTCTCCCATAGTTGAGGTCTACCTATGATGTAAATTACAGACGCCTCTCATCTTTTTAAGTGGTGGAACTTGCACTATTGCTGACTGACTAAATACTTTTTTGCCCCACTGTATCTATATATATAATTGTCTAAGGGTTTTTCCGTCTGTCTGTCTGTCTGTCTTTCTGTCTGTCTGTCCTGGAAATCCCGCATCTCTGATTGGTCGAGGCCCCTAGGCCTCGACCAATCAGCGACGGGCACAGCATGGCGACGATGATGTCATAAAGGTTGCCTCGACCAATCAGCGACGGGCACAGTCTGCCGCGAATTCGCCTCGACCAATCAGCGTCGGGCACAGAATCGACGTAGATGTCATAATGGTTGCCATGGCGACGATGATGTCATAAAGGTTGCCTCGACCAATCAGCGTCGGGCACAGCGACGATGATGTCATAAAGGACGTAGACATCCCGCGTCTCTGGTTGAGGCCTGGCGGCCTCGACCAATCAATCAGCAACGGGCACAGCGACGATGATGTCATAATGGTTGCCATGGCGACGATGATGTCATAAAGGTTGCCTCGACCAATCAGCGACGGGCACAGTCTGCCGCGAATTCTGGAATCATCATTGTCCATATACTACGGGGACATGCATATTCTAGAATACCCGATGCGTTAGAATCGGGCCACAATCTAGTCTATATATATAATTGTCTAAGGGTTTTTCCGTCTGTCTGTCCTGGAAATCCCGGCTCTCTGATTGGTCGAGGCCGCCAGGCCTCGACCAATCAGAGACGGGCACAGCATCGACGTAGAAATCCTGCGTTTCTGATTGGTCGAGGCCGCCAGGCCTCGACCAATCAGCAACGAGCACAGCGACGATGATGTCATAAAGGACGTAGATATCCCGCGTCTCTGATTGGTCGAGGCCGCCAGGCCTCGACCAATCAGCAACGGGCACAGCGACGATGATGTCATACTGGTTGCCATGGCGACGATGATGTCATAAAGGTTGCCTCGACCAATCAGCGACGGGCACAGTCTGCCGCGAATTCTGGAATCATCATTGTTCATATACTACGGGGACATGCATATTCTAGAATACCCGATGCATTAGAATCGGGCCACAATCTAGTATATATATATATATATATATATATATATATATTTATTTAATATATATAAAAGCCAGTAATTCAATTGCCGGCTTTTGCTATCTCCTTATCAAACCCGATAGGATATGAGACATGGTTTACAAACAGTAAACCCTTTCATATCCCTTATTTGTTTACATCTTCCTCACTACTAATGTTAGAAGTGTCTGTGTGCAAAATGTGGGAGCTCTAGATGTTAAAATAAAGGGTTAAATCACGGAAAAAACTGGCGTGGGCTCCCGTGCAATTTTCTCCACCAGAGTGGGAAAGCCAGTGACTGAGGGCAGATATTAATAGACTAGAGAGGGACCATGGTTATTGCCCCCCCCCCCTGGCTAAAAACATCTGCCCCCAGGCACCCCAGAAAAGGCATTTCTGTAAGATGCGCCTATTCTGGCACTTAGCCACTCTCGAGTAGCTGTGGGATATGGGGTAATAAAGGGTTAATGTCACCTTGCTAATGTAAGGTGACAGTAAGCCTGGTTAATAATGGAGAGATGTCAATAAGACGCCTATCCATTATTAACCCTTTAATGACAGAGCCAATTTGGTACTTAATGACCGAGCCAATTTTTACAATTCTGACCACTGTCAATTAATGAGGTTATAACTCTGGAATGCTTTATCGGATCCCGCTGATTCTGAGAATGTTTTTTCGGGACATATTGTACTTCATGATAGTGGTAACATTTCTTCGATATTGCAATTATTTATGAAAAAAACGGAAATATGGCAAAAATAAATAACATTTTGCAATTTTCAAATTTTGAATTTTTATGTCCTTAAATTAGAGAGATATGTCATACAAAATAGTTAATAAATAACATTTCCCACATGTCTACTTTACATCAGCACAATTTTGGAAACAAATTTTTTTTGGGTTAGGAAGTTATAAGGGTTAAAAGTTTACGAGAAGGCAAAAAAGATGGCCCAAGAACTAATGTTCGGTGGTCTGCAATAGAAAAAACGGAGGTCATTCCCTATAATGAACAACTACAAGAACTGATTAAGAGGGAATGGCAAAAACCAGAGAAAAAGTCACAAATAGTCAACTCCCTAAAGAGAAGATATCCTTATCCTTATGTCCTCATCTTGGGATAGAGCCCCAAAACTTGATGTGGCAATTTCAAAAGTTGCCAGAAAATCCTCCCTGCCATTCGAGGATCTAGGTTCTCTAAAAGAACCTCTGGATAGAAAGGTGGACAGTTCGCTGAAAACAGCATGGGAAGCCTCGGCAGGAGCACTAAGGCCAGCTATCGCGGCCACTTGTGTAGCCAGATCCCTTAAAATCTGGATAGATAACCTGGAGGATCAGGTAGAACAAAAAGTTCCCAGAGAGACTATACTAGAGGCAATAACGGCCATGAGAGCAGCGGCAGTATTTCTAGCTGAGGCATCAGCAGACTCGGCTAGACTGGCAGCAAAGTCAGCAGCTTTAGCCAACACAGGACGCCGTGCGGTATGGCTTAAATGCTGGCCAGGAGATACACAGGCAAAGATGAAACTTTGCTCTATGCCATGTGAAGGGAACTTCCTGTTTGGACCGGCATTAGATGAGGTGTTGGAAAAAAGCCAGTGACAAAAAGAAAAATTTTCTGAAACAGCCATTTCAGCCCTTTCAGCGCTCTTTTCAGAGAGGCCGAAAATTCCCAAGGCAGCAGTATAGAGACCGATACAGGAGCAACTGTGACAAGCTATCCAGGGGAGGAAAAGGTTTCTATTTTGGCAAGTCCCCCAGAGACATCAAGAAAGCCTCCCAGTGACGGTCCTTCTCAGGTGGGAGGGAGGCTTTCTCACTTCCTTCCAGCCTGGGAGAGGATCTCCTCCAGCATATGGATCCGACAGATTATAGGATCAGGCCTAAAACTAAAATTCCACCACTGGCCTCCAAGAAGATACATGTAGACCCCGATACAGTCCTCCCAAGAGAAACAAGACAGTCTGGAAGGGGAAGTAACATCACTCCTAGACAAACACGTCTTGGAAGAAGTTCCAATAGAGGAAAGGATGGAATGGTTTTACTCCCCCTTTTTCTCATAAAAAAATCGGACAATTCTTGGAGTACAATAATAAATTTAAAAGGCCTCAACAAATATCTAATAATTCCATCTTTCAAAATGGAAACAATAAAATCAGCGGTAAAACTTCTATATCCTCAGTGTTACATGTCAGTCCTAGACCTAGAGGACGCTTACTATCACGTCCCAATCAGACAACAAGATTGTCAGTTTCTCAGAGTGGCAGTACAGATGGGGTCCCAGTTGCGTCACTTTCAGTACAGGGCTCTGCCCTTTGGGATGGCAACAGCCCCACGGGTATTTACAAAACTGATTGCAGAGGTCACAGCACATCTCAGAGAAAAAGATACTCTGATAATACCCTACTTACACGACTTCCTGATAGTGGGGAAAAACTTTTCTCACTGTCAGGAGCAGGCCAATCCTAGCAACAAGAAAGAGGAGAGACTCCATTGCCTAGATGTCAGGAGATGTATCCTACAGTATTTAGAGATGACAAAATCATGGAGGAAACAGAGGGCTTTATTTGTTTCATTCCAGGGGTCAAGGAAGGGCCTTAAAGCCTCAAAACAAACTATCGCTAGATGGGTGAGAGAGGCCATTATTCTAGCATATAGTAGTGCAGGCAGGGTTTTTCCACAGGGTCTGAAAGCCTACTCCACGAGGGCCATGGCAACGTCGTGGGCGGAGAGAGCAGATGCAACCATCGACCAAATCTCCGTCTACATTTTTTAAACATTATAGGCTAGACCTATCTGCTACCTCTGCTCTCACATTTGGGGAAGAGTGTTACAAGCGGTGATCCCTCCCTAAAAGAGAATACAAATCTCTGTAACTCTCTCGTGGTGCCGTCATGTATGATGGAAAAACACGGGTATTACATACCTGGTAATGTGTTTTTTCATGAGACATGACGGCACCCTTATATTCCCACCCTTTTGATCACATCATTAGTTGGGTGCATTATTAGCATTATACACTCCCTCGGGTGTTGGTGAATAGAACCGTATAGGATGTATTATTTATGTGTACACTAACTGGCGGAGCTCCTCTCGTACTCTGTAAAACAACTGATGTGGAGAGAGGAGCCGCCCTTTTATCTTGAAGGTTTCCTGTCCTTGAAGGGCGGATCCCCTCTCTCGTGGTGCCGTCATGTCTCATGAAAAAACACATTACCAGGTATGTAATACCTGTGTTTCTATAGAACACCAGTGCGTATTTCTCGCAAGTCACACGCATGGTCCGTGTGTAATCCGTATTTTTCTCGCCCCCATAGACTTTCATTGGTGAATTTTTTGCGCAGTACGCTGACAAGCGCAGCATGCTGTTATTTTCTCAGCCCGTGAAATACGGCTGAGAAATATACGACAGATAGGAGCTGCCCCTACTACTCCCTTCAGAGGAAAGCACAAACAGCTCTAACCAGAGTAGAAGGTGAAGTTGGAGGCCCCGCTGCACAACTCAGCAACAAGACAAGTACATAAGCGTCTGTAGTTTGAGAAATCAACGCCTCACGGGTCCTCAACTGGCAGCTTCATTAAATAGTACACGCAAAATACCAGTGTCAATGTCTACAGTGAAGAGGCGACTCCGGGATGCTGGCCATCAGGGCAGAGTGGCAAAGAAAAAGCCATATCTGAGACTTGCTAATAAAAGGAAATGATTAAAATGGGCAAAAGAACATAGACATTGGACAGAGGAAGATAGGAAAAAAGTGTTATGGACAGACAAATCCAAGTTTGAGGTGTTTGTGAGACGCAGAACAACTGAAAAGATGCTGGAAGAGTTCCTGACGCAATTTGTCAAGCATGGTGGAGGTAATGTGATGGTCTGGGGTTGCTTTGGTGCTGGTAAAGTAGGAGATTTGTACAAGGTTAAAGGGATTTTGAATAAGGAAGGCTATCACTACATTTTGCAATGCCATGCCCTGTGGACAGCACTTGATTGGAGCCAATTTCATCCTACAACAGGACAATGACCCAAAGCACACCTCCAAATTCTGCAAGAACTATTTAGGGAAGAAGCAGGCAGCTGGTATTCTATCTGTAATGGAGTGACCAGCGCAGTCACCAGATCTCAACCCCATTGAGCTGTTGTGGGAGCAGCTTGACCATATGGTACGCAAAAGGTGCCCATCAAGCCAAACCAACTTGTGGGAGGGCCTTCTGGAGCATGGGGTGAAATTTCTCCAGATTACCTCAGCAAATTAACTGCTAGAATGCCAAAGGTCTGCAATGCTGTAATTGCTGCAAAGGGAGTATTCTTTGACGAAAGCAAAGTTTGAAGGAGAAAATTATTATTTCAAATAAAAAATCTTTTTTTCAAACCTTGTCAATGTCTGGACTAGATTTTCAATTCATTTGGCAACTCATTTGATTAATAAAAGTATGCGTTTTCATGGAAAACACAAAATTGTCTGGGTGACCCTAAACTTGTGAACGGTAGTGTTGGTGTTATTATTTTTACAGGGGGAAAACATAAGGATTCAGAAGGGGTTTCCTGAGCAGTGGATAACCTATTTAAGTGACACAAGGAGCCACTTATTTTAACCCCTTTACCCCCAAGGGTGGTTTGCACGCTATGGATCGGGACAATTTTTACAATTCTGACCACTGTCCCTTTATGAGGTTATAACTCTGGAACTCTTCAACGGATCCCGGTGATTCTGACAATGTTTTCTCATGACATATTGTACTTCATGATAGTTGTAAAATTTCTTTGATATTACCTGCGTTTATTTGTGAAAAAAATGGAAATTTGGCAAAAATTTTGAAAATTTCGCAATTTTCCAACTTTGAATTTTTATGCAATTAAATCACAGAGATCTGTCTCACAAAATACTTAATAAGTAACATTTCCCACATGTCTACTTTACATCAACACAATTTTGGAACCAACATTTTTTTTTTGTTAGGGAGTTATAAGGGTTAAAATTTGACCAGCAATTTCTCATTTTTCCAACACCATTTTATTTTAGGGACCACATCTCATTTGAAGTCATTTTGAGGGGTCTATATGATAGAAAATACCAAAGCATGACGCCATTCTAAAAACTTCACCCCTCAAGGTGCTCAAAACCACATTCAAGAAGTTTATTAACCCTTCAGGTGTTTCACAGGAATTTTTGGAATGTTTAAATAAAAATGAACATTTAACTTTTTTTCACAAAAAATTTATTTCAGCTCCAATTTGTTTTATTTTACCAAGGGTAACAGGATAAAATGGACCCCAAACGTTGTTGTACAATTTGTCTTGAGTACGCCGATACCCCATATGTGGAGGTAAACCACTGTTTGGGCGCATGACAGAGCTCGGAAGCGAAGGAGCGCCATTTGACTTTTCAATGCAAAATTGACTGGAATTGAGATGGGATGCCATGTTGCGTTTGGAGAGCCACTGATGTGCCTAAACATTGAAACCCCCACAAGTGACACCATTTTGGAAAGTAGACCCCCTAAGGAACTTATCTAGAGGTGTGGTGAGCACTTTGACCCACCAAGTGCTTTACAGAAGTTTATAATGCAGAACCGTAAAAATAAAAAATCATTTTTTTCACAAAAATTATTTTTCGCCCCCAATTTTTATTTTCCCAATGGTAACAGAAGAAATTGGACCACAAAAGTTGTTGTCCAATTTGTCCTGAGTACGCTAATACAACATATGTGGGGGTAAACCACTGTTTGGCCGGACGGGAGAGCTCGGAAGGGAAGGAGCACTGTTTTACTTTTTCAAAGCAGAATTGGCTGGAATTGAGATCGGACGCCATGTCGCGTTTGGAGAGCCCCTGATGTGCCTAAACAGTGGAATCCCCCAATTATAACTGAAACCCTAATCCAAACACACCCCTAACCCTAATCCCAACGGTAACCCTAACCACACCTCTAACCCAGACACACCCCTAACCCTTATCCCAACCCTATTCCCAACTATAAATGGAATCCAAACCCTAACTTTAGCCCCAACCCTAACTGTAGCCTTAACCCTAGCCCCAACCTTAACCCTAGCCCTAACCCTAACCCTAACCCTAATGGGAAAATTAAAATAAATACATTTTTAAAAATTTTTTAATTTTCCACTAAGGGGGTGATGAATGGGGGTTTGATTTACTTTTATAGTGGGGTTTTTAGCGGATTTTTTTGATTGGCAGCCGTCACACACTGAAAGACGCTTTTTATTGCAAAAAATATTTTTTGCATTACCACATTTTGAGAGCTATAATTTTTCCATATTTGAGTCCACAGAGTCATGTGAGGTCTTGTTTTTTGTGGGACGAGTTGACGTTTTTATTAGTAACATTTTCAGGCACGTGTCATTTTTTGATCGCTTTTTATTCCGATTTTTGTGAGGCAGAATGACCAAAAACCAGCTATTCATGAATTTCTTTTGGGGGAGGCGTTTATACCGTTCTGCGTTTGGTAAAATTGATAAAGCAGTTTTATTCTTCGGGTCAGTACGATTACAGCGATACCTCATTTATATCATTTTTTTATGTTTTGGCGCTTTTATACGATAAAAACTATTTTATAGAAAAAATATTTATTTTTGCATCGCTTTATTCTGAGGACTAACTTTTTTATTTTTTTGCTGATGATGCTGTATGGTGGCTCATTTGTTGCGGGACAAGATGACGCTTTCAGCGGTAGCATGTTTATTTATATCTGTCTTTTTGATCGCGTGTTATTCCACTTTTTGTTCGGCGGTATGATAATAAAGCGTTGTATTTTGCCTCGTTTTTTTTTTTTCTTACGGTGTTTACTGAAGGGGTTAACTAGTGGGACAGTTTTATAGGTTGGGTCGTTACGGACGCAGCGATACTAAATACGTGTACTTTTATTGTTTGTTTTTTTATTTAGATAAAGAAATGTATTTATGGGAATAATATATTTATATTTGTTTCCATTATTTAGGAATTTTTTTTTTTTTTTACACGTGGAATTTTTTTTTTACTTTTTTACTTTGCCCCAGGGGGGGACATCACAGATCGCTGATCTGACAGTTTGCACAGCACTCTGTCAGATCACTGATCTGTCTGAGAGCACTGCAGGCTTACCAAGCGCCTGCTCTGAGCAGGCACTTGGTAAGCCACCTCCCTCCCTGCAGGACCCGGATGCCGTGGCCATCTTGGATCCATGCCTGCTACAGGGAGGGAGGTAAGGAGACCCTCGCAGCAACGCAATCACATCGTGTTGCTGCAGGGGTCTCAGGGAAGCCCGCAGGGAGCCCCCTCCATGCGCGACTCTTCCCTATACCGCTGGCACACCGCGATCATGTTTGATCGCGGTGTGCCGGGGGTTAATGTGCCATGGGCGGTCCGTGACCGCTCCTGGCACATAGCGCCAGATGTCAGCTGCGATCGCCATGGACGTACTATTCCGTCCATGGGAATTAAGGCCCACTCCACATGGACGGAATAGTACGTCGGATGGCAGAAAGGGGTTAAATAGTAATTTCATGCAAAGCCAAAAAATAAAAGAGCCTTCCCATCGGATACAATTTACATGAATCTAATTATTTTTAATAATCTGCACAACGTAGTCTTTAGATTTGTCCTTGTTACAACAGTGTTACTACATACAATTTTTAGTGTGTTGCCCCCTTTGTATGACTTCTATGACTAATTGGATTTGTATAGATTATTACACAAGAAGGCACTCCTATATTTAAATTTAGCAAACATTAGTACATGAAATTTTGTATGAATAATTAGAAATATGATTGAAGACTTGAATTCACTTTCCAGTGTGTAAAAAGATAACCACAAGAGTCCAAGAAACTGAAAGCAAAGGCGGATTACCGTGTTCTTATTCTGGAGAGCTGATTTAAAGAGAGTCAACTCAGAAATACAAGTAAGCACAAGTTCTTGCGCTAAGAGGAGCCATACCTTTAGTTTAAAAATACACTGCATAGCTGGGAGAATTATTTATCTTCATATGCAAATGAGGTGCTTTGGACACTGTAGGCTGTTTGGTTGAGCATGTCCCTCCCATAGTTTCACCAGCTAGTTTTGAACTGTCAATCAATGCAGCAGGGATGGAGCTAGTTACATTCAAATTGACTCTCTGATATCTTTAGTATTCATATGTTTCATAGATTATAGATCATGAGTAAGACTCCATAGTTGAAACGCGTTGATCGTCCTCACTGGTGTGCCAGGTGTTTGCTATGCAAAGATTTTTTTGAAAAACGTTATACTGTTTCAGTTGTCCAATAAAGTTTCACAAAGTTTGAACCGCCTCCGCCTTCAGCTGAATCATTTCTCCTTTTGTTTCGATTTTGGCGTGGGCGCTCACCCCGGTCCGTGCTGGGCGTTGGCAGGTCTGGGGATTTCTCTGAAGACCGGTAAGCTGACTATATTTTTCTTTCTATTATTCATATGTTTCAACTCATTCTAGTAAAATACTACCATCATGATTCCACCACTCTTTGAGTGATAGCACAGCCGCCACACTATAGGATATGGCCGTGCTCAGCTGTCAGTATTATGAGTGGCAGCCCAATCACCTAATCTGGGGCAGGGGCGTACTGTCTGTATTGTGCTTGAAAGCTCAGCTGCCCAATTTGGTCGGGCTTGAAGGGTCTTTCAGGCTATTTAGCTGGATGGCTATTATCAGACCTTGCCAGATGTCGCTTAGCTCAAGTGGTGTGTATTTGCTCTGTGCTCTAAGTTCCTGTATTGTGATCTTTGTTGAATGACCTTGGATCTTACTTTTGAAAATCCGTTTGCCTAGCCCCTTTGTCTTGATCTGCTACCTTCTTGAAATTCTGACCCCGCACTGTGACCTAACTTCTCTTTTGTCTCACCCCCTGTTTATGACGTGCTCTCTTTGTATCTGATCCCGGACATCTTGACTATCCTGCCTAATAGCTTGTCTGTGAGTAGTTACTCAGAGTCACAACCACCATGTTTTAATAAAAGCCTATATCTTGAATGCAAGTACTCCAAGGTGCTCTGTGGTAACATAAGCATACAACAGAATTTAAAAGTTCCTGATTTTGCCTCTAAGGCACCAAGTAAAGAAAAGAGAAAATATGTCTGCCTAGAGCAGAGCAGGCTCAGAAATGGAGATAACCCTGAAGGACTTCCATGGCTGATATGAGGCCTGCATAGCGCAACTGTTTGTCTAAGAACTTTATATTCATAGCATTAAATTGAATGTAGTGTTTCAATATTCTACATTTATGGTCTATCCACAGGATATAGAACCCGCATCTATGTTGAGAACAAGGTTCTGTCACACACTGCTGTCAGGGAAAGGATGGCTGCCCATGTGGTCTCTTTCTATTCTGTTTTATGAGAGTTGAGAAATTGGCTAGTATGACATTTATGGCATATCCTGTGGATATGCATTGAAACATCCAGCTAAAAACAAGCCATTGACTCTGTCACTTAAAATATAATACTCTGGATCTCAAAATACGGCAATGTAAACTAATTTTTTATTTGTTCCTGAAATTATTTTTTTAAACATATCAAAAACTATATAGATTTTGTATAATCAAATTACTTACATTTGACTTATTTGAAGTCACCCATGGAACAAAGTCAACATGTAATTTCTACTGCAAGGTGAATATCATAAAACAAATAGTCGAAATAAACTGTGGAATTGCTACTCATTTTCTGTACATTATTTGTTAAAATGTTTTCATTGAAGACTACAACTCGAACCAGCCCTAATGTGGACAGAAAAATAAAAAAAAAGTATTGGCTCTTTGAAGGCGAAGAAGAAAAACCAAAAGAGAAAAAAATACTGGTCTTTGAGGGTTTAATCCATACTGGATTAGGTTGGGTAATTTATATTTGTTGCAATTTTTGTATACTTGGTACGTTTGTAATATATGCTCATGCCTAGACACCCTCTCTTATGATTTAACCTAACCGTTATTCAAGGCACTAATAACACAATCTTTTCTCTTTAAGCTAAATTCACTAATCCGTGTGAGTGTTACCATCCAAGAGAAAAGGAATGATTTTTTATCAGGTGTCTTTCTGGTTGCATCATAGTTGCATTACTTTTCCTCATCAATTTTATTTTCACTGAAGCAAGCAGACTGTCTAAACTTTTTTTTAACTATTGAATGTTAACAATGTATGTCCACATTTATATGTTCCGTATTTGGTCAGTATTTTACATCAGTATTTGTAAGCCAAAACCAGGAGTGGGTGATAAATGCAGAAATGGTGACTTGCTTCTATTAGACTTTTCCTCTGATTTTTCCACTCCTGATTTTGGCTTACAAATTCTGATGTAAAATATTGACCAAATACTGAACATGTGAACGTGGCCTATCAGTTAAAAATGGTTGAAACCAGAATGGAACTCTAAAGGACAAAGCATGTCATCCTAATTTTGTCTGGGTCTCATGGATCCCCATACACTTTGATGGCTGTGTCTCAGGGCCAGCTCAAGGTTTTCATGGGCCCCTGGCGAAAGAGTCTCAGTGGGCCCATTTAAATATTATGGACTATGAATATTATGGCTGTGCTACATACTAGGTGGCTGTGTTATATACTACATGGCTGGGCAATATACTACATGAGCTGTGCTATATAGTGTTATATACTGCGTGGCCTGTTATATACTGTGTGGGCTGTGTTATTTACTGTGTGGGATGTGCTATATACTATGTGGGCAATGTTATATACTGCGTGGGCTGTGTTATATACTGTTTGGTACGTGGCCTGTGCTATATACTATGTGGCTGCTATATACATACATACATATTCTAGAATACCCGATGCGTTAGAATCAGGCCACCATCTAGTGTAGCAATATTAAGGGCTGTTATTTCATCAACCCTGCTGGGGAATATAGTGCAGCGTTTTGCATCTACTCAGCCTAATAAGGAGGATACAATAATCTCCTGTACATACTGTACAAACTCTCCTGTAATGACTGTGAACTCCTGCATGCAGTGTGAGAACTTCCTATGTGTCGACCACCTGACAGCCCACAACAGGGTACTGGATCATATACTAATAGAACCTATCAGCTCTTTTGGTTTCAACATTTTTTCCATCAAATAGAAGGTGGATCCTCAGAAAAGCATTTTTTCCTATTACTAAGGATTGGATCTCCCACACTGGTAAAGAGTATGCACTAAGTTAAAGGAATGCCAAAAATTAGAAGGAGGCATTCCAATACCCTTGGCGTAGTGGAGGGCCCTATAAAACATTTTTTCCCATTATTAAAGAGTATGTATCCTAGACTGGTAATGTCTATGCACTAAGTGTATTTACCCCTGGGGGTATATATATATATATATGAATGTTCGAGGTAGGCCCCTAAAAATTGTTAATGCGGACATTTTAAACACCCTTTAAAAACGTATAGTGAGGGTAGCATTGATCACCCTGTTGATATGGTAATGGAGGGGAAGGAGGAAGAGAACCACACAAAAAAAGGACAAAATCCTTAAGCCTATACCTAAGTTTGTGTGAGAAGGGGTGCATTGGAATACACCAGAAAAAAAAACTGCATTTGAGTTTATGTTCGTCTGCTGTCATCTTGTGGTGTACAGACGTCTGGCCCAATCCAGCCCTTGTTCATATTGATAAGGGTCAGCCTGACAGCATTTTCAGTTGACAGGAAGATGCGCCTATTGGTTATAATACCCAAGCGGCACTAAAAACCCACTCTGACCAATCGGTAGCGGCAGGGCAGGCCAGGACCTTCAAGGAATAGAGAGACAGTTCATGCCACATGTCTAGCTTGGATATCCAATAATTGTAAGGCACAGAGTAATCATGGAGGATGCTGGTACGGTTGGCAATGTATTCCTTTAGCATCTTCCAAAACTTTTCCCTCCTTGTCAGAATACCCCACGCATCAGGGCTTGGATGATGGGAAGATCTAAGAAAACTGTCCCAGACATTTGAGAGTGTTCCGCTGCCTCTGATGTGTCTGGTGTGTGTCTCCTTTGTTTCTACTCCTTGGTTGCCCAAGGAAATGTTAATTCTGCCACCAGTGTTGCCAGATGGGAAGTTTTTAATAATTCTTCAGCTAGGGCCTTCTGGTACTGCAACATTTTATTAGATCTCTCTGCCATGGGAAGGATAGATGTAAAGTTCTCCTTGTAGCGCGGGTCTAGGAGGATGCCCAACCAGTAGTTAGAGACGATCTGGGAGCTTCAACGTAGCAGTAATTAGTGTTGGCCAAAATGACAGGATCATGGGAACGGCAGCGGAACATAATCTCAGCCATGTGTGCCAGTCTGCCAACAGCCAAGACTTCCCTGTGCCCACCAAGAGGATGACTGTCGATCTTGTCCTCTTCCTCGTTCTCATCTTCAGGCCATCCACGCTGAACAGACGGGATGAAGGTAGTATAGACACCACCATCTGTAGTGCAGGCAACCAGCTCCTGTTTCTCCTCCTTATTGTCACACAATCCGCTTTCAGAAGATGAGATGAGGCTGGGCTGTGTAGCATCATCCAGTATAGTTTCTAGCTCCATCTCAACTTGCTCTGCCTGCAAAGCCTCCTCTTTAATTGCGAGCAACGAGTATTTCAGTAGACAAAGAAGCGAGATGGTGACGCTAATTATGGTGCCATCGCCGCTCACCTTTTTGGTCAAGTTCTCAAAGTTTTGGAGAACCGTGCAGATGTCAGACACCCATGCCCACTCATCAGTTCTTATGTGATGAGGCTTACTGGAATAATGACTGGCATGTTGTACTGGAATTCAACTATTGCCCTCTGCTGCTCACAAAGCCTTGTCAACATACGTGTAATACTATTGTAGGAACTTGAGGATTCTGATAGGGTGGGGTAATGAACAGACAGAGACGGGTTAAGCAATATACTGATTACCCACAGTGACCTGCAATGAAACAAGTCCTTGAAACATATACAGCAAAACGGCAGAGTTCTTAAGACAGAGTCCTCAGCAAGGTGATCAGAAGGTGAGAGTGACAGGTGAAGTGGTGCAGATCCAAAACACTGTCGGTGCCGAAAGGGTCAAATCCAGGTATGAAGTAAACATAGGGAAGTCCAGAACAAGTCCACAGGTTAATCCCAGGTATGGCATGAACACGGGTAAGTCCAGAAACTAGTTCACAAGTTGATCCCAGATGTGGCATAAACAAGTCAAGAAATAGGTTCATATTAAAGCATTATACTGGTGTTGTTTCCAACAGCTCCCACCGGGGGGAGTAAATGAAGGCTTAAGTAGCAACACGCACTCCAGAAACACAGTCCAGAAACATAGTTCAAAAAACACAGTTCTTACCAGGAGGAGTGAACCAAGGGTTAAGTTCCAAAGTCAACAGACTAAAGATAGCATAGAGAGTGTAGCTTACATATGCAGAGAATGTTCAGAGCCAGGGGTAGAGGCACACTCAGAACAAGCAGCTAAGCTGAAGGAGAACAGAAGCAGAATACTCCAGCAAGGACCAGGGTTGCCTGGGTATCTACGATGAAACTAAGCAACCTTCAGGGGAGCATTGATGTTACTTACTGGTTCCAAAGAGAGTAACCCTGCCATCTAAGAAGATACTGAAGCCGGTTCCTATGAAGTCTTGAATCGATAATGTCCTGTACCACAAATTGTTCTTCGCCATTAACCAACACTGGTGGGGGGGAGGTACTATGTATCCCTGAAATGTGTTAAGAGAGACCAGTTTTAATAAAGAAACATGAAATACTGGGTGTACCTTTAGAGTTCGTGGTAGCTTCAGCTGACAAGCAACAGAGCTCACAATCCCGGTGATCTTAAATGGACCGATGAACTTCTGTCCCAGTTTCTGCGAAGGAACACCCAATCTTAGATTCTTGGTGGACAACCAAATCGAGTCTCCTACCTTATACATAGGTGCCGGTTTACGGAATCTATCAGCTGACTTCTTGTAACGCTCCTGTGCTGCGGTCAGGGAGTCTTTCAAAACTTCAAGATTACGTTGCAACAGCGCCACTCTGTCTTGAACTGCCGGTACCGAAGTAGCAACCGGAGACCTAGGCAAAATATTTGGATGATATCCCAGATTGGCAAAAAAAGGCATTACCTTTGTGGAACTGCTCTGTGAGTTGTAATACGAAAATTTCACTAAAAGAAGTAGCTTCAGCCAATCATCCTGTAAATGACTGACATAAGAGCGTAGATATTGCTCCAAGGTTTGATTGGTCCGTTCGGTCTGCCCGTTGGTCTGAGGCTGGTATGCAGAAGACAAGCAAACATTCATGTGGAGTGCAGAACAAAATCCTTTCCAAAACTTAGAGGTAAATTGTATTCCCCCGTCAGAGATAATCTCATCTGGTACCCAATGCAGCCGGAAACCGTTCTGGATAACCAGATCCACTGTCTCTGTAGCTGAGGGAAGACCAGTGCAAGGAATAAAATGAGCAGCTTTCGTTAAATGGTCCACTACCCCCAAAATAGTATTTTTACCGCCAGAGGAGGGTAACTCTACAATAAAGTCCAACGAAATAGACCCCCAAGGGCGAGATGGTATGGGTAGCAGCTTAAGAAGGCCAGGAGATGAAACACGAGGAACTTTGAACCGCGCACAAACCTCACAAGAGCGGACATGGTCATTCACATCTTTCAAGCAGGTAGGCCACCAGAAAAAATGACTTAAAAATTCCTGCGTCTTCTGTACCCCCCCTATCACCAGCCAATACGGAGTTGTGGACCAATTTGAAAATTCGAAGTCTCACAGCCTCTGGGACATAAATGCATCGATCTCTAAGTCATACACCATTCTGAAAGACAAGATTCACATTGTCAGGTGGGGCAGCAAGAAATACGTCACCGCCATAGGCCAGCTTGATCTCTTCCCACAAGTCCCGGTCCTGGAGCACTCCTATGAAATTGTCATCAGACAAGATGGTCTTAGACGGAGGCACGGAGTTCATCATGTGGATTCGGGATAATGCATTGGCTTTCCCATTACGTGAATCTGGGCGGTACAAATTAATAAAATCAAACTGGTTCAAGAACAAACTCCACCTAGCTTGTCGAGGAGAAAGACATCTGGCGGACTTAAGGAATTCCAAATTA
Source organism: Ranitomeya imitator (assembly GCF_032444005.1). Taxonomy (NCBI): domain Eukaryota; kingdom Metazoa; phylum Chordata; class Amphibia; order Anura; family Dendrobatidae; genus Ranitomeya; species Ranitomeya imitator. The sequence continues at coordinate 318,859,566 of NC_091285.1, read as the reverse complement.
CGGTGATCTGAGAGCACTACTACCTGTTGAGTTGCTCCCTGCAAATGATGTGTCCATTCCTTAAAGGCAGAAATGATTGCCAAAAGTTCCTTATCTGTAATGTCATAGTTCAGTTCAGCAGATGATAACCTGGGAGAAAAGAAGGCACATGAGTGCAGCAAACCTGTCTCCGGTTCGTTGTGAGAGGATTGCTCTCAGTGCACAGTCAGAAGCATCCACCTCCATAACAAAAGGCAGTGCAGGATCCGGATGCATCATTATCGGAGCTGTGGTAAAACCTTGAGGCGGTCAAAGGCTCCCTGGGCTTGTGAAGACCATGCAAACTTCTTCCCCTTTTTAGTGAGGAGAGTGATGGGACGAACAATTTACGAAAAATTCCGGATAAAACGTCTATAAAAGTTAGCAAAACCAATGAATCGCTGTACCTCTTTAATGTTTCCTGGTACCGGCCAATCTATGATCGCCTGGATCTTGCTGGACTCCATATTCAATCCCTGGGGAGAAATACCATAGCCTAAAAATTGAATTTTGGAGCAATGAAATTCGCACTTTTCGAGTTTGATGTACAAATGATTATCTCTCAAACGTCTGAGCACGGTCTTAACATGTTCCTGATGTTCCTGTAGGGAATCAGAGACAATCAAGATGTCATCCAGGTAAATTACTACATAATGATCCAGTAAATCTCTGAAAATATCGTTGGCTAAGTGTTGGAAAGCAGCAGGAGTGTTACAGAGTCCGAATGGCATCACTAAATATTCAAAATGTCCATACCGGCATCTGAAAGCTGTCTTCCATTAGTCTCCGGGACGTATACAGAGTAAATTATATGCCCCGCGAAGATCTAATTTGATAAATATTTTAGCTTGGCGAACTCTCTCCAACAACTCAGGAATTAGCGGCAACGGGTACCTGTTACGAATGGTTACCTTATTTAGGTCCCTGTAGTCAATACAAGGTCTTAGAGTCGCTCTTTCTTCTTTACAAAGAATATGGGAGCTCCCGCTGGTGAAAAAGATGGTTGGATAAACCCCTTGGCTAAATTCTCATCTATGTATTCTCGTAATGTCTTTAATTCTGGAGCTGCCAATGGGTAAACATGGCTTAAAGGAATCGTTGCCCCAGGAAGCAGTTCTATGGGGCAGTCATATGGTCTAAGTGGAGGGAGTTGGTCTGCCTTCCTCTTGTCACAAACGTCTGAGAATTCCTGGTAAACCAGATGGAGAGTAGATACCTGAATTGTTTCCTCCAAATTCTGGGTAACTGGAGCCGTTACCGTTGGACTGATGGTAGGACTATACTTTGGGAGAAAGGATATCTCATTGGTTTCCCAATTGATGTTTGGATTTTGTGACTGTAACCAGGGAATTCCTAAAATTACAGGAAAATGAGGAGAAGATATTAACATAAATTAAAGGGTTTCCTGATGGTCTGGTTCCATCTTACACTTCAGAAGCACCGTCTCCCGGTCTACTGGTCCGGAAACTAATGGAGAACCATCTACCGTTTCCATGGTGATTGGTGAAGCTCTTAGTTGTGTCTTAATACCATGTTCCCTTTCAAAAGAAGAATCCATGAAATTCCCACCTGCTCCAGAGTCTATCATAGCAGAACTTGGTATCCACTAACCCTCCCACAGAATCTGAATAGGAAGAGAACAATGTGAGTATTTTTCCCCATGTTCTTTAGGGGAAGTCGACATCACTGTTAGGCGAACCACAGCATCTAAATGTAAACTGGTCTCCGAAACTTCTGACTCAGGGTCCGTATTGTCATAATCCGCTACTGCCGCAAACACCTTGTTAGGTCGCCTGGGATATTTAGGACAATTAATGAGGAAATGATCCAATTGACCGCAGTAAAAACATAAGCGCTCACGAAAACGATATTCACGGCGCTCATTACTCTCACATTTTTGTAGTGAGTCCACTTGCATAGGCACCTCCTCAGCCTCCCTCGGGTTCTTGCTGGTAGTTTCCCTAGACGGAAGAGCAAAATTAGTGATGCGATTTACAGCTGCCCATTTCTCTTGTCAGTTAGGCGGATATCAATACGCACACAGTGTTTTAAAAATAACTCAAACTCCTGTGGAGACTCTCAGCGAGCCAACTCATCCTTGATTGTACTGGACAACCCTTTCCTAAAAACTAGCAATAAAGTATTGTTATCCCAGTTGGTATCCACCACTAACCTCTTAAATTCAGTAATATATTCTATGACTGAACGTTTCCCCCGGCGTAAGGAAAGCAAGGCAGTTTCAGTGGTGGCATGGTGGTTGGGATCATCGAACATTTGCGCCATAGCTGCCAGAAAATCATTCAAATTATTTAGACGGACATCGCGACTTTCAACCATAGGATTTGCACAAGCCAGTGCCCGTGATGTCAACAACATAATAATACATAATACCTTTGATCTATCAGTCTGGTAGTAGGAGGCATGTACATCAAAGAATAATATGCATTGATCAACAAACCCGCGGAATTGACTTCGGTCACCATTAAACCGGAAAGGAGGCAATTTAGGCATACTGGTGGGTGGTGTATGCTGAGCAGGTGAGGTCTCCAGAGCTCTTATCAAGGTACGTAAATCTTGGAGAGCCTGACCAAACACCTGCGCATTGTGGCCAGCCCAGGAGTCTATGTCTCTAATTTTATTTTGTACAGCCTCCATCTCCTGCTGTAAGCAGTTAATCATAGCAAACATCTTGTCTTCCCCTGTCTCTGTCATTGTCTCAGCAGAATCCTTTTTTAGGCTGGAGTATTCTGTAATACTATTGTAGGAACTCAAGGATTCTGATAGCGTGGGGCAATGAACAGACAGAGACGGATTTCTTCAGTGCAAATAGTGTATTTGTACAACAGCAATAACACCCAAAGCAATATACCGATAGCCCACAGTGACCTGCAATGAAACAAGTCCTTGAAACATATAAAGCAAAAGACAGAGTCCTCAGCAAGGTGATCAAAAGGTGAGCACGACAGATGACGTGTTGCAGATCCAAAACACTGTCGGTGCAGAAAGGGTCAAATCCAGGTATAAAGTAAACATAGAGAAGTCCAGAACAAGTCCACAGGTTAATCCCAGGTATGGCATGAACACGGGTAAGTCCAGAAACTAGTTCACAAGTTGATCCCAGATGTGGCATAAACACGGGTAAGTCCAGAAACAGGTTCACATTAAAGTATTACACTGGTGTTGTTTCCAACAGCTCCCACCGGGGGGAGTAAATGAAGGCTTAAGTAGCAACACACACTCCAGAAACACAGTCCAGAAACATAGTTCAAAAAGCACAGTTCTTACCAGGAGGAGTGAACCAAGGGTTAAGTTCCAAAGTCAACAGACTAATGATAACATAGAGAGTGTAGCTTACATATGCAGAGAATGTCCAGAGCCAGGGGTAGAGGCACACTCAGAACAAGCAGCTGAGCTGAAGGGGAACAGAAGCAGAATACTCCAGCAAGGAAGCTGACACCTGAACCAGGTTTTAAACAAACGTACAGGAAGTAGGGCAGACAAAAACAGCAAACTCCATCGTAACAAAGGGCAAGATCATTCACAAGGTGATTTGGAAAACCCGGAATACTGACAATACACACGTGGTGACATCTGATGAGCTGGAAGTTGCACACGCTGCTGCACTGCCAGAGCGGTGGCAGCTGTAGCTGACTTGCAGAAATGGGCAGACACTCTGCATACTTTTACAAGGAGCTCAGGCAGATCTGGGCAGGTTTTGAGGAACCACTGAACCACTAACTTGAGCACGTGGGCCATTCATGGTGCATGTGTGAGGTTGCCAAGCTTCACTGCTGCCACTAGCCATTGTTACACACAATCATGCCTGGTTATAGGTTCAGAGGTGAGAGCCACAGATCAGTCTGGTCTGTTAGACCTTTCAACAACTCTGTGGTGGTGTGTGGTTTGTCACCTAAGCAGATTAAATTCACCAGAGCTTGTTGCCGCCTTGGCCGAGGCAGTGCTGCAGTGCTTCCAGGTTGCGACTGATGTTGACATTTCTAAGATGAAGGGTGAGGAGAAGGAGGAATAGGAGGTGCAGGAACTGCTGTGGAAGGTGGGGGCAACCCAGATTGAACAAAGGCCTGCAATCCTCACTGTAGGAAGCACGTTTTCTGTCCTAGGGACTGACTGGGTCCAGACTTCCACAATGTTTACTCAGTGTGCCATCAGGGAAATGTATTGTCCCTGGCCACAAGCACTTGTCCAGGTGTCCGTAGTTAAGTGGACCTTCCCAGTCGCTTGTATAAGTCAGCAACAGCACACTGAGAGAAGTACTGGAGGCTGGGGACCGAGGGACGGCCGATGTCATGAGGTTGTGGAAAGGATCCATCTCCACAAGCCTAAATGGCAACATTTCCAGCTCAATCACTGTTGACATGGTATTGGGCAGGTGATGAGCAGTGCCTGGTTTTTTCCACACATACCGCTTAGAATTATCATGAAAAAGGTCTATCTTTGTCTCATCGGACCAGAGAATCTTATTTATCACAGTCTGGGAGTCCTTCATGTGTTTTTTAGCAATCTCTATGTGGGCTTTCATATGTCTTGCACTGAGGAGAGGATTCCATCAGGCCACTCTGCCATAAATCCCGACTGGTGGAGGGCTGCAGTGATAGCTGACTTTGTGGAACTTTCCCCCATCTCCCTACTGCATCTCTGGAGCTCAGCCACAGTGATCTTGGGGTTCTTCTTTACCTCTCTCATGAAGGCTCTTCTCCCACTATTGCTCAGTTTGGCTGGACGGCCAGGTCTAGGAAGACTTCTGGTGGTCCAAAACTTCTTCCATTTAAGGATTATGGAGGCCATTGTGCTCTTAGGAGCCTTGACTACTGCAGAAATGCTGTTGTAATCTTGGCCAGATCTATGTCTTGCCACAATTCTGTCTCTGAGCTCCTTGGCCAGTTCCTTTGACTTCATGATTATCATTTGGTCTGACATGCACTGTGAGCTGTGAGGTCTTATATAGACAGGTGTGTGCCTTTCCAAATCAAGTCCTATCAGTTAAATTAAACACAGCTGGACTCCAATGAAGGAGTAGAACCATCTCAAGGAGCATCACAAGGAAATTGACAGCATGTGACTTAAATATGAGTGTCTGGGCAAATGGTCTGAATACTTATGACCATGTGATATTTCAGTTTTTCTTTTTTATTAAATTTGCAAAAATTTCTACATTTCTGGGTTTTTTTTAGTCAAGATGGGGTGCAGAGTGTACATTAACGTGAAAAAATAAGTTTTTTGAATTTACCAAATGACTGCAATGAAACAAAGAGTGAAAACTTTAAAGGTGTCTGAATATTTTCTGCACCAACTGTATAAATATATATATATATATATATATATATATATATATACAGTATATTTTTATATATATATATATATATATATATATATATATAATGCGGTAAGATCATCGACCAAGCTCCGCAATAACCACGGAGACTAGCTGCCGCCACCACCAATCGTTTATGTGACGACTCAAAATTTTTTCTTAATTATCTCAGAAGTAAATTGTTAAGGCCCAGAATCATAAGCCGTTGACTCTTCTTGTGGGACGAATATTGGCCCCTGATGTTATTTCCTACATTTTGTCTTCTGTTATCTTTGCCAGTGAGGCATGGCCACCGAACAATGATGTTTGCTGATATGCTAACTATGCATTGTGTTATTGGACCAGCTTGTTGACTTTGAAAGCAGAAAGTGACTATCTATGCAAATAATTTAAATATACAAGTAATGCTATGTTCCCCTTAAGGTACCGTTACACTAAGCGACGCTGCAGCGATACCGACAACGATGTCGATCGCTGCAGCATCGCTGTTTGGTCGCTGGAGAGCTGTCACACAGACAGCTCTCCAGCGACCAACGATGTCGGTAACCAGGGTAAACATCGGGTTACTAAGCGCAGGGCTGTGTTTAGTAACCCGATGTTTACCCTGGTTAGCATCGTAAAAGTAAAAAAAAAAAAACACTACATACTTACATTCCGCTGTCTGTCCCCGGCGCTGTGCTTTCCTGCACTGACTGTGAGCACAGCGGCCGGAAAGCAGAGCAGTGACGTCACCACTGTGCTTTCCGGCTGGCCGGCGCTCACAGCCAGTACAGAGAAGCACAGCGCCGGGGACAGAGAGCTGAAGGTAAGTATGTAGTGTTTGTTTTTTTAAACTTTTACGCTGGTAACCAGGGTAAACATCGGGTTACTAAGCGTGGCCCTGCGCTTAGTAACCCGATGATTACCCTGGTTACCAGTGAAGACATCGCTGAATTGGCATCACACACGCCGATTCAGCGATGTCTGCAGGGAGTCCAGCGACGAAATATAGTTCTGGACTTTCTGCAGCAACCAGCGACATCACAGCAGGATCCAGATCGCTGCTGCCTGTCAAACTGAACGATATTGCTAGCCAGGACGCTGCAACGTCACGGATCGCTAGCGATATCGTTCAGTGTGACGGTACCTTTAGCTGTGATGCAAGACTGAAGGACACTTGTCAGATCTATAAGATAGGTTACATGTCATTATATACAGTATAGAGACTTTTTCTTCTGGTCAGTGTGACTCTTCAGGATCTCAGCTGAGGGTACATCGGACCCAGCTGAAAGAACACAGGACTGCTTCATTGACCATCACTGAAACCCCAGAGATGTCTTAAAGAATCCAGGTTGGCACAATCGGTTCACCTGGCCACATACCTCACTGCTCTTAGTTAGCTTCCTATGCTTGTGGTTACCTCCTGGCTGTGGGGGGCCTGCCAAAAGTGGGGAGCCACTTGTGGAGGTATGCAACACTGGAAGCGGCTCTAATTCTGGCTAGTCAGCGGAAGGGTGAGACACTGTAATTTGCACCATCTTGGGAATTTGCTGAGACTGTTATTTTTGCTATTGTGTTTTGTGGCTCAAAAAAGTATTGCCACACTGTTTTACCCTCACCCTGTGTTGTCTGAGTAGTGTTCTGCCCAAGGGGAGAGAGAGCGGGCATACGGTGGTATGAGCCCTGGTCCATGCAGTTTTGCTAAAGACAGCTGGGCCATTGAACGAGAGCACCCACTGACCTTGTGTCTCCACAGTTTATACAGGCCAATTGGACTCCCATTTCTGGTAACGGACGAAGGCTTCAGGAATGAGATTTATAGAGCAATAGGAGCGAAGCTATTACATTTTATATATTTAATCCAAAAAGTAGGCAGTGTGTATAAAAATATACAAAAGATGTTACAAAATTGGAACAAAAAAGTACAGTATATACAATTACAAAAAATACAAAGGGATAACAAAAGGAATGTACTAAACCTGATCGCAGTAATGGCGCTGACTCTTATGAAGGGGAGCTTTTTTGGGGGGAAATGGCACAGAACTACAGCGAACTGAATCTGCCAGGACTGACAATGACAATAATTCAAACTTTGTGTCATGATTCTGTTGTCAGATAACCCGGGGCCAGGGGATCCTACCCTGTCCCAGACGCTAGGGGCGCCCTTACTATCCCTCCACCCCATGTCTCTTCTGATAGTGAAGATGCTGGGGCAACATACCTTGCTGTACTCCTGATTCAGCCTTTATCTGTCCCCACCCCCACCCCCACCCAGGGAACTTGGGAGGAATAGTGTATGTATATACACAAACGAGACAAACAAGGAACGACGTACAGGGATAAATGAATATAGCAGTCATACAAATATGCACTCACTGACAACAGAAGGTGTCACGGATCCCTTCTCCGTGGTGTCACTTATTCGTCATGTGCCTGCTCTCACACATGACTTGAGGTTGTGCCTGCAAGGGTTAATCTATCTCCTCACTCTCAGTCCAGCATTCAACCTCTGTCCTAAGCTGTAATGGGAGCATAAATCACACAGCGACCCAGGCCACACACCCGGTCATACACGCTGCCACCACTCACCGAATTCACGAGCGATGAGTCCCGGAACTAAAAATACTAATAATGTCTATCACTCATAAGGCTCACACACCTTAGGCTATGGATTGTTTTAGAACATTCAAGGTTCAACTTGTTAAAGTTTTGTACTTTAATAGCAAAAGGTTCAATGCTTACAATAAGAAAAAGGTATAAAAATATGATAATAAAAGACATACAACTTATGCAAAACAGTATAAAATAAAGAGGAGAAACTTGCAGAAATTATCTAACTGGTAGTTGCTTCTGCTCCCTGAGGGTAGGACAAATGTAGATTGGATCACACCAGCTTCTCAGGCTGCCCCCATCATGTGAACACAATTCTCTGTCTGCAGCCTAAATTTCTAACTTTGGTCTGGAGGTCAGGTTTCTAGACCGGCCCCTCAGATTAATAACATAATTGCTGGCTTTCTGATTGGCCACGACCGCGATACTAATAAATATATTATTTTTCTATTGAGACACTTGTGAAAAGGTTCTCAGGAATAGATACCCTCAAGCCGCAATTAACATCTCCCCTCCAAGACCTAAGAGGTGCAAATGTTACCTTTCTTCTTGGCCCTAGCTAGACCTCCTGTTGAGATATGGAGACAAAATTTCTACTAGTCCCAAGGAAGTACCTATTAACACCTAAGTGTGACTTGCCTTCAGGACAGATGTTACATTATCACTAGTCACACATATAACCCTAGACATATGTCACTACACACATATAGATATATATATATACACATATTTCACCACAGAAGGGAAAACCAGGTAGAAAAGGTAGGGAAACTAAATAGGAGAGGACGGGGATTGCACACAGCCGAAACACCTAGCAACAGTCACAGAACAATACGCCAAAACGCCTCTACCGAACACCAAATCCTCCACTCCTTCACCAGGCAGTACAAGACTTAACACTGGCCATCCAGATTGCCAGAGGCGAGAATATATCAGAGAAGGGAGAGGCTGATACTGCACAGCTGAGATCCTCCACACAGGAAGCTACAGAGACTCCAAACTAAACAGTTCAATCCCTGCACTGCTGAAAGATTCCTGCACCATTTAACATGAGGTAGAAGTGCTTCTATTCAGTGCGAGAACTCAGGTCTGTGGTCTTCTGGCTCCTCTCTTTCACGGCAAACCCGTGGCAGTACCCCCCTTTCTAAGAGGGACCTCCAGAATCTCTGGACCATGTTTACAGGGTGGGCCATGTCAAAGGACCAGACCAACCTAACCGCATGGACATCAGATGATGGTACTCACATTCTCTTTTCAGGACCGTAACCCTTCCAGTGTACCAGATACTGAAGAGACCGATGAACCAAGTTACAATCCATGATCTTGGTTATTTGAAACTCCAAATTCCCATCAACCATGATCAGAGATGGAGGTAGAGGTGATGGGTCAGAGGATGCATCATATTTTTAGAGCAAAGACCTGTGAAAAACATTATGAATCCTAAAAGTAGGTGGCAAAGCGAGGCAAAATGCTACAGGATTGACGACAGCCACAATCTTATAAGGACCGATGAACCTGGGATCCAGTTTCAAGAGAGAACCTTCAACTTAATGACCACATTAAATCACCAACACACAGGTCCAGACCCACTACATGTCTCTGATCAGCCACAGTCTTATATTTGGACCCTATCTTCTTCAAATTATTAAGAACACCTTGCCACATAGACGTAATAGATGATGAAAACCATTCCTCCTCAGGTATCCCTGAGGAACGATTTCTACTAAAAGAGATAAACTGAGCATGAAATCCATGGGCCAGAAGAATTGGGCTTACCAGTAGGCTCATAACAACAGTAATTCACCATGAATTTAGCTAGAAGAAAGTAAGTAACCCAATCCTTCTGATTCCTGATACAAAACACCTAAGAAGTCTCAAGGTGCTGGTTAACGCGTTCACTTTTCCCATTAGACTGTGGAGGAAAATGACAGATGGATCTCCAAATTAGAGCAAAAACGCTTTCCAAAATTTGGAAATAAATTGCACCCCCCGATTAGAAACAATATCGGTAGGAATCCCATGTAATCTCACAATTTTTTTAATGAAAATTTGTACTTCCCCTTCCAGAAAATGACAACACTTTTCAACAGCCCACTTAATTGCCAAGAGTTCCCTACTACCTGTCATACTTTTTCTCACCAGCTGATAGATTCTTAGAAAAATATGCATACTGTCACCATTTACTAGGAGTCACACCGTATGGCAACACAGCCCCACCCGCACTTCAGATACATCAACTTCTACAAAAAATGGCTGAGTGATGTCAGGCTGTACAAGGATTGGCACAAACGCAAAACATCTTTTTAAGGCATCAAATACCTCCCAGGCTGGACTGGACCAATTGGAAAAGTCCCTTTCCTGGTCAAATCCATCAAAGGTTTGGCCACCACCGAAAAACCTTTCTTGAACTTTCTGTAGTAGTTGGCAAAAACCTTTGTAAGTCTTTTAGATCACCAGGAGGATCCCAATCCTGTGCCTCCTGGATCCATGCAAAAACCGATGGACGATAAAAAAATAACACATAAAAGGTATTTCCTGAACCGAGAACATGCATTTCTCTGGTTTGACAAATAATTTATTGTCTCTGAGTATCTGAAGGACCTGCCTGACATGTACCTGATGTGACTCAAGGTCAGGTGAATAAATCAAAATGTCATCAAGGTATATTACAATAAACCTGCCTGCCAGGTTAAAGATGTCATTAAAAAAGTGTTGAAAGATGGCAGGTGCCTTAATCAACCCAAATGGCATCACAAGGTTCTCATAGGGTATTGAAGGCTGTCTTCCACTCATCCCCCTCTTTGATGCCAATGAGATTATAAGCCCCCTTGAGGGCTAGTTTAAAAAACCATTGGGCTCCCACAATCTGATTAAAGAAGCCTGGGATGAGAGGGAGAGGATATTGATCCCGGACCGTGATCCGATTGAGTTCGTGAAAATCTAGGCAAGGGCGCAATCCCCACATCGTTTTTTTGATCAAGAAAAGCCCAGCAGCAACGGGAGATGAAGAAGGTCTGACATGACCCTTTGCCAGACTTTCAGTGATATAGTCCTTCATAACTTGCCTCTCTGGACCCCAGGAATAAGATTAACAGCGCAATCATAAGGATGATGTGGAGGGAGTTTCTGACACCCCTGTTCTGAAAATACATCTCCAAAGTAAGACAGGTATTCAGGCAGAGATTGAGCACCCACCCTGGCTAGCCGGGTGCCCAAGAATTGTTCTTGGCAACACTCACTCCATTTAACCACCTCCCGAGTCTGCCAGTCTACCACAGGGTTGTGTAGCATGAGCCAAGTTAATCCGAGAATCACAGGTGAGGGCAAGCCATAACATAAAAGTCTTTAAATTTAGAGTGCATGGTGCCTACACTGTGTGAAGCATTATTAGGCAAGTTGTATTTTAGAGGATTATTTTTATAATTGATCAACAACTATGTTCTCAATCAACCCAAAAGATTCATAAATATCAAAGCTTAATATTTAGATTTGGCTATCTTAGGAGGATATCTGTTTGTGCAGATAATTATTAGGAGTGGTGCAAAACCAGGAGTGTGTGATAAATGCAGAAGTGGTGCATATGTTTCAATTATACTTTTCCTCTAATTGTTCTACTCCTGGTTTTGGCTTACAAATACTGATGTAAAATACTGACCAAATACTGCTAGTGTAACGGCATCCTTACTGTGCAGAATTATTAGGCAACTTAATAAAAACCAAATATATTCCTATCTCACTTGTTTATTTTCACCAGGTAAACCAATATAACTGCACAAAATTTAGAAATAAACATTTCTGACATGCAAAAACAAAACCTCCAAAAAATTAGTGACCAATATAGCCACCTATCTTTATGATGACACTCAACAGCCTTCCATCCATAGATTCTGTCAGTTGCTTGATCTCTTTCCGATCAACATTGCGTGCAGCAGTCACCACAGCCTCCCAGAGACTGTTCCGAGAGGTGGACTGTTTTCCCTCCCTGTAGATCTCACATTTTATGAGGGACCAGAGGTTCTCTATGGGGTTCAGATCAGGTGAACAAGGGGGCCATGGCATTATTTTTTCTTCTTTGAGACCTTTACTGACCAGCCATACTGTGGAATAGTTGGAGGCATGTGATGAGCATTGTCCTGCATGAAAATCATGTTTTTCTTGAACGATACTGACTTCTTCCTGTACCACTGCTTGTCTTCCAGAAACTGGCAGTAGGTCTGGGAGTTGAGCTTCACTCCATCCTCTACCCGAAAAGGTCCCACAAGTTCATCTTTGATGATACCAGCCCATACCAGTACCCCACCTCCACCTTGCTGGCGTTTGAGTCGGAGTAGATCTCTCTGCCCTTTACTGATCCAGCCTCTGGCCCATCCATCTGGCCCATAAAGAGTCACTCTCATTTCATCAGTCCATAAAACCTTTGAAAAGTCAGTGTTAAGATATTTTTTGGCCCAGTCTTAACGTTTTATCTTATGTTTCTTGTTCAAAGGTGGTCGTTTTTCAGCCTTCCTTACCTTGGCCATGTCCCTGAATATCGCACACCTTGTGCTTTTTGTTACTCCAGTAACGTTGCAGCTCTGAATTATGGCAAAACTGGTGGCAAATGGCATCTTGGCAGCTTCACGCTTGATTTTCCTCAATTCATGGGCAGTTATTTTGCGCCTTTTTTGCCCAACACGCTTCGTACGACCCTGTTAACCTTTATTTTTTTATTTTTATATAGCGCTAACATATTACGCAGCGCTTTTACAGACATTATCATCACTCTCCCCAATGGGGCTCACAATCTAGATTCCCTTTCAGTATGTCTCTGGAATGTGGGAGGAAACCGGAGTGCCCAGAGGAAACCCACGCAAACACGAAGAGAACATTCAAACTCTTTGCAGATGTTGTCCTTGGTGGGATTTGAACCCAGGACTCCAGTGCTAACCACTAAGCCACCGTGATACCCTGTTGGCCATTTGGCCACCAAGGACAACATCTGCAAAGAGTTTGTATGTTCTCTCCGTGTTTGCATGGGTTTCCTCCGGGCACTCCGGTTTCCTCCCACATTCCAAAGACATACTGATAGGGAATTTAGATTGTGAGCCCCATCGGGGACAGTGATGATAATGTGTGCAAACTGTAAAGCGCTGCGGAATATGTTAGCGCTATATAAAAATAAAGATTATTATTATTTGCTATGAAATGCTTGATTGTTCGGTGATCACGCTTCAAAAGTTTGGCAATTTCAAGACTGCTGCATCCCCCTGCAAGACATCTCACAATTTTGGACTTTTTAGAGCCCGTCGAATCTCTCTTCTGACCCATTTTGCCTAAAAGGAAGTTGCCTAATAATTAAGCACACCTTATATAGGGTTTTGATGTCAGACAGCACCCCTCCTCATTACAGAGATGCACATCACCTGATTTACTTAATTGGTAGTTGGCCCTCAAGCTTGAACAGCTTGGAGTAGGACAACATGTATAAAAAGTATCATGTGATCAAAATACAACTTGCCTAATAATTCTGCACACAGGGTACTTGTGGGTGCAAAGTAGAAACGGCCTGAGTAAAATATCTCTGTTGCCGCCATCTTAACCACTTGGGTCCACTACATTCTGATGCATTTGTTTGGAGGCCTAGGCAGGTAAGCATCTCTGCCTTTTTGCTATTTTTCTGAAATTTTGGAGGATCTCTGAATCCTTTTTTTTGTGCTAGTATTGTTTAGAGTAGGACTCGTAAGCGTGGGGACCCGTGACGTGGATTACGAGCTTGCGTATTTTAGCCAAAATATAAACTAATACCTCACATATTTTTTATATGTGTTTTTTGCATTTTTTTTCGGGGTGCAGTTGGGCCCATTCTGTCTTGTAAACTGTGGTGTCTGTTCACATGGGATGCATTTTAATAGTGCTGGGCAGCCCGCCTGAGCTAATAGAAGGGTGACACTAATAGGCTGTTAACCTGAATGCTGTGCATTCCCATTGTGTGAACAGCGCCACATACAAGTCTCTTATGTGCAGTCATATGCCAAGCAGCCACCCCCTCCACTAGCTTGGTAGGCTGTGAGTGGCTGCCTTATCAGTATTTCTGCACCAGTGTTGCCGCCATCTTAACCACATGGGTCCACTGCATCCTGAGGGCATTTGTTTGGAGGCCTAGGCATGTAAGCATCTCTGCCTTTTTGCTATTTTTCTGAATTTCTGGAGGATCTCTGAATCTTCTTTTTGTGCTAGTATTGTTTAAAATATCTCTGACTCAAGGGTGCAGAGTCAATAGCGATAATGGTTATTGATATAGATAACACTTGTAGTTTGAGGACCTGGGTCTGGACAAACCTAGCGTCAATCAAATTAAACCCCGTCCCACTGTCCAGAAAGGCAGAAATTACCACCTTATCTATGCCGAGATAAATCTCGACAGGTAGAAAAAATTGAGATCTACCAAAGGAGGAGATAAGTACACACGGGTTGTTACCTTCCTCACAACCTGGGCTCCTTAGTTTTCCGGCGGCTGTCTACAGGGGGATATGGAAGCACATATACCCACAAAATACCCTTTCCACCACAGAAAAAACACACTCCCCTCTTATGCTGGCGTTAGGTGAGTATAACTGTGCTTGTTATTTTTAAATAAATAAGTAAAAGTATATTTTTTTTATTTCAAATAAAGGACTTTATTTTGGCTGTGTGTTTATATACAATATACAGTAGCTATAGCATTAGTAATGGATAGGTGTCTTATAGAAGCTGTGGGCTTGATTTCACCAGACAATACAAAGGTGACATCAACCCCACTTGCCACCGCCACTGGGCAACTGGGAATTTCCAGGCAAAGCTCCAGAATTGGCGGGCTTCTATTTTTAGGCTGGGGGGCCAATATACATGACCCCTTAGCAGCCTGAGAATGCCAACCCCCAGCTGCCTGCTTTAACTTGGCTGGTTGTCAAAAATGTGGTGGACCCCATGCCGCTTTTTTAAATTATTTATTTAAATAATTAAAAAAAAAATCAGTGTGGGGACCCCTCTATCCACATAGTACACATAGCATACTGCAGTCCTTTATAGAGTATAATGCAGCCTCCATGTAGTACATACATTATAATACACAGCCTATAGTTCTTGATAGAGTATAATGCAGTGCACATATAGTACATATAGTATAATGCACAGCCCATATTCCTTGATAGAGTATGATGCAGCTGCGATAGAGTATGATGCAACCCCATAGAGTGTGATGCAGCCACCCATACAACTTGATGCAGTCCTCCATAGAGTATGATGCAGCCCCCATATAGTATAATGCAACCATCCACAGTGTATAATGCAGCTCCATATATTACATATAGTATAATGTGTTATGATCCGGTGACCTCGGAGCAGCATGAGAACTTTCACTGGAGAAGGTGGTCACTATACTGACTGCAATCCAGAACTTAACACCGCAACTAGAAGTAGCCGTGGAGTGTACCTAACAACCTAGACACCTCGTCACAGCCAGAGGACTAAATACCCCTAAAGATGGAAATAGGAATACTATCTTGCCTCAGAGCAGATTCCCAAAGGATAGACAGCCCCCCACAAATATTGGCGGTGAGTCGGAGAGGAAAAAACATACACAGGCAGAAAAACAGGATTTAGCACAGGAGGCCACTCTAGCTAAATAGGACAGGATAGGACAGAGTTCTGTGCGGTCAGTATTAAAACCCTTCAAAAATATCCACAGCAGAATATACAAAAACTTCCTACATCTAACTAAAGATGTAGGAGCGTATATCTGCAACTCCAGTGAATCCTACAATCAGAGCAGGAATACAAACAAAAACAAGCACACAGCAGTGTGCCACAGACACAAAAACCAAACACTTATCTGTTATGATGCGGTGGTTTAGGAGCAACATGGAACAAGCTCTGAAGGAAGTGGTAACTGTACTGACCGCAGTCTCTAAGCTAAACACAACACTAGAAATAGTCGTGGAATGCTCCTAACTCTGCCTAGGCATCTCGTCACAGCCTAAGAGCTAACTACCCCTAAAGATAGAAGCAGGAAAACTATCTTGCCTCAGAGAAAATCCCCAAAGGATAGATTAGTTCCCCACAAATAATGACTGTGGGTGGAGAGGGAAAAGAGATACACAGAATGAAACCAGGATGAGCACAGGAGGCCAGTCTAGCTTGATAGATAGGACAGGATGGAATACTGTGCGGTCAGTATAAAACACTACAAAAATCCACGGAGAGTTTACAAAAAATCTCCACACCTGACTTAAAGGCCCCGTCACACATAGCGACGCTTGAGCGATTCCGACAACGATACGACCTGTCAGGGATCGCTCAAGCGTCGCTATGTGGTCGCTGGTGAGATGTCAGACAGTGCGATCTCCCCAACGACGCAGCAGCGATGCGGCGAACTGTAGCGACCTGTAGCGACCTGTAGAACGATGCTATTTCATGATGATTCAATGGGACGTCCTGTCAGCAAGGTCGTTGGTAAGGTGTCAAACACAGCGATGTGTGCTACCCAGCGGGACATCAACGATCAAAAAATGGCCCAGGCCATTCCGACACGACCAGCGATCTCACAGCAGAGGACTGATCGCTGCTACGTGTCACACATAGCGAGATCGCTACTGAGATCGCTGTTGCGTCACAAAACTTGTGACTCAGCAGCGATCTCGCTAGCGATCTCCCTGTGTGTGACGGGGGCTTAAAGGTGTGGAGGGTAAATCTGCTTCCCAGAGCTTCCAGCAAGACAGAATTAATTCATACTGATAAGCTGGACAAACATAGAAAGCACTGAACAGATAAGTCCACAATCTGTGAACAGAACAGAGCAAGCAAGAACTTAGCTTTGCTGAACTGGTCAGGAAAACAGGGAAATCCAAAGAGATGTGAACCCAACCAGAAACCATTTACAAGTGGCACTGGCTGAAGGAACAGCCAGGCCTATATAGCCGAGCAGAAGAGACGATAAGTGGAGGCAGCTGATGACAGCTAACTCCAAGGAGCAGCCATAACACTTGAAACCACAAGAGGGAGCCCAAGAGCAGAACTCACAAAAGTGCCACTTACAACCACCGGAGGGAGCCCAAGAGCGGAATTCACAACAGTACCCCCCCCTTGAGGAGGGGTCACCGAACCCTCACCAGAGCCCCCAGGCCGATCAGGACGAGCCAAATGAAAAGCACGAACCAAATCGGTGGCATGGACATCGGAGGCAACAACCCAAGAATTATCCTCCTGGCCATAACCCTTCCACTTGACAAGATACTGAAGCCTCCGCCTCGAAAAACGAGAATCCAAAATCTTCTCAACCTCATATTCCAACTCTCCCTCAACCAACACCGGGGCAGGAGGGTCAACCGAGGGAACAACGGGCACCACATATCTCCGCAACAAAGATCTATGGAAAACATTATGAATGGCAAAAGAGGCTGGAGGAGCCAAACGAAACGACACCGGATTAATAATTTCAGAAATTTTATAAGGACCAATAAACCAAGGCATAAACTTATGGGACGAAACCTTCATTGGAACATGACGAGAAGACAACTAAACCAAATCCCCCACACGAAGCTGGGGACCAACACACCGACGGCGGTTAGCAAAACGTTGAGCCCTTTCCTGAGACAACGTCAAATTGTCCACCACATAAGTCCAAATCTGCTGCAGCCTGTCCACCACAGAATCAACACCAGGACAATCAGAAGGCTCAACCTGCCCAGAAGAAAAACAAGGATGAAAACCAAAATTACAAAAGAAAGGAGAAACCAAAGTAGCCGAACTAGCCCGATTATTAAGGGCAAACTCGGCCAACGGCAAGAAAGACACCCAATCATCCTGATCAGCAGACACAAAGCATCTCAAATAGGTCTGATTAGTTCGCTCAGTTTGGCCATTAGTCCGAGGATGAAACGCCGAAGAAAAAGACAAATCAATGCCCATCCTAGCACAAAAGGCCCGCCAAAATCTAGAGACAAACTGAGAACCTCTGTCAGACACAATATTCTCCGGAATGCCATGCAAACGAACCACATGCTGAAAAAACAATGGAACCAGATCTGAGGAGGAAGGCAACTTAGGCAAAGGTACCAGATGGACCATTTTAGAGAACCGGTCACAAACAACCCAGATAACAGACATCTTCTGGGAAACAGGAAGATCCGAAATAAAATCCATGGAAATATGCGTCCAGGGTCTCTCAGGGACCGGCAAAGGCAAAAGCAACCCACTAGCGCGGATACAGCAAGGCTTGGCTCGGGCGCAAGTCCCACAGGATTGCACAAAAGCACGGACATCGCGCGACAAGGACGGCCACCAAAAGGACCTAGCAACCAAATCTCTGGTACCAAAAATCCCAGGATGACCAGCCAACACTGAACAATGAACCTCAGAAATCACCTTACTTGTCCATCTATCAGGAACAAACAGCTTCCCCACAGGACAGCGGTCAGGCCTATCAGCCTGAAATTCCTGAAGCACCCGCCGCAAATCAGGAGAGATGGCAGCAAGAATCACCCCTTCCATAAGAATGCCAACCGGCTCAAGGACTCCAGGAGAATCAGGCGAAAAACTCCTAGAGAGGGCATCAGCCTTAACATTCTTAGATCCCGGAAGATACGAGACCACAAAATCAAAACGGGAGAAAAACAGGGACCATCGAGCCTGTCTAGGATTAAGCCGCTTGGCCGACTCGAGGTAATTCAGATTCTTATGATCGGTCAGGACCACAACGCGGTGCTTAGCTCCCTCAAGCCAATGTCGCCACTCCTCAAACGCCCACTTCATAGCCAACAACTCCCAATTGCCGACATCATAATTGCGTTCCGCAGGCGAAAACTTTCTGGAAAAAAAAGCACACGGTTTCATCGAAGAACCATCAGACTCCCTCTGAGACAAAACGGCCCCTGCCCCAATCTCAGAAGCGTCGACCTCAACCTGAAAAGGAAGAGAAACATCCAGCTGACGCAACACAGGGGCAGAAGTAAATCGTCGTTTAAGCTCCTGAAAGGCCTCAACAGCCGCAGAGGACCAATTCGTCACATCCGCGCCTTTCTTCGTCAAATCAGTAAGGGGCTTAACCACACTGGAAAAGTTGGCAATGAAACGGCGATAGAAATTAGCAAAGCCCAAAAATTTTTGAAGGCCCTTCACAGATGTGGGTTGAATCCAGTCATGAATAGCTTGGACCTTAACAGGATCCATTTCTATAGACGAGGGAGAAAAAATAAAACCCAAAAAAGAGACCTTCTGAACTCCGAATAGGCACTTAGACCCCTTCACAAACAAAGCATTATCATGAAGGATCTGGAACACCATCCTGACCTGCTTCACATGAGACTCCCAATCATCGGAAAAAATCAAAATATCATCCAAATATACGACCATGAATTTATCAAGATAATTGCGGAAAATATCATGCATGAAAGACTGGAACACAGATGGAGCATTAGAGAGCCCAAATGGCATCACAAGGTATTCAAAATGGCCTTCAGGCGTATTAAATGCAGTTTTCCATTTGTCACCCTGTTTAATACGAACAAGATTATATGCCCCTCGGAGGTCAATCTTAGTAAACCAACTAGCCCCCTTAATCTGAGCAAACAAATCAGTAAGCAAAGGCAAGGGGTATTGGAATTTGACCGTGATCTTATTAAGAAGACGATAATCAATACAGGGTCTCAAGGAGCCATCCTTCTTAGCAACAAAAAAGAAACCCGCTCCCAATGGTGACGAAGAGGAACGAATATGCCCCTTCTCCAAAGACTCCTTAACATAACTCCGCATGGCGGCATGCTCTGGTACAGACAGATTGAAAAGTTGGCCCTTAGGGAACTTGCAACCAGGAATCAAGTTAATAGCACAATCACAGTCCCGGTGCGGTGGAAGGGAACTGGACTTGGGCTCATCAAATACATCCTGGAAATCCGACAAAAACTCAGGGACCTCAGAAGAGGGGGAAGAGGAAATTGACATCAAAGGAACGTCATACAATAACCCGAGCGCTTGAAAAAATGCATCTACATTTAATAATGCTGGATCCCCGGTTTCAAGAGAAAAAGCCTAGTCTTGAGGGTCACCACGCAGCAAGGATATGATGATTTTTACTTGCTGAATGGGATCACCAGAAGAACGGGGTTTCAAAGCAAAAAACAATTTGCAGTTATTTTTAAAGTTCAAAAACTTGGATCTGTCCCCAAAAAACAAATCAGGAGTAGGAATTCTAGGCTCTAAAGCCGGAGTCTGGACAACATAATCTTGGATAGTCTGTACTCTTGCAGCAAGTTGATCCACATGAGAAAACAAACCCTGAACATCCATGCCAGAGCATATATCCTGAACCACACAGATATCAAGAGGAAAAAAGAGACAAACTAGAGCACAGAAAAAAATGGTTCAGAACTTTCTTTTCCTTCTTTTGAGCTGCATTTAATTCATTTTTGGCCACTTGTACTGTTATGATGCGGTGGTTTAGGAGCAACATGGAACGAGCTCTGAAGGAAGTGGTAACTGTACTGACCGCAGTCCCTAAGCTAAACACAACACTAGAAGTAGCCGTGGAATGCTCCTAACTCTGCCTAGGCATCTCGTCACAGCCTAAAAGCTAACTACCCCTAAAGATAGAAGCAGGAAAACTATCTTGCCTCAGAGAAAATCCCCAAAGGATAGATTAGCCCCCCACAAGTAATGACTGTGAGTGGAGAGGGAAAAGACATACACAGAATGAAACCAGGATGAGCACAGGAGGCCAGTCTAGCTTGATAGATAGGACAGGATGGAATACTGTGCGGTCAGTATAAAACACTACAAAAATCCACGCAGAGTTTACAAAAAATCTCCACACCTGACTAAAGGTGTGGAGGGTAAATCTGCTTCCCAGAGCTTCCAGCAAGACAGAATTAATTCATACTGATAAGCTGGACAAACATAGAAAGCACTGAAAAGATAAGTCCACAATCTGTGAACAGAACAGAGCAAGCAAGAACTTAGATTTGCTGAACTGGTCAGGAAAACAGGGAAATGCAAAGAGATGTGAATCCAACCAGAAACCATTTACAAGTGGCACTGGCTGAAGGAACAGCCAGGCCTATATAGCCGAGCAGAAGAGACGATAAGTGGAGGCAGCTGATCACAGCTAACTCCAAGGAGCAGCCATACCACTTGAAACCACAAGAGGGAGCCCAAGAGCAGAACTCACAAAAGTGCCACTTACAACCACCGGAGGGAGCCCAAGAGCGGAATTCACAACTCTTATCTTTGCTGAATTTGGCAGCTAGCAGGAGAAGCCAGAAAGTGATCCAACACTTCACAAGGAACATTGACAACTGGCAAGGGCTAATGAATCCTGCACACTTAAATATCCCAGTCAGAACAGCAATTAGCAGATACACCTGGCCAGGACTGTGACTCACAGACAACTGCATTCCCACCTACAACCACTGGAGGGAACCCAAGAGCAGAATTCACAACAATAATGCAGCCCCATAGTACTGCAATATTATGGCCACCACTCACTGATTTAAAAATAAATACATACTCACCTCTCCCTGTTTCCCTGCTGCTCCTGTCTCTGCAGTGCATTTCCTCAGCAGCTCCAACGCCAGGTTGGCACACAAAGAAGTGATGTCATTGAGCTCGCTGTGGCAGACATAGAAGGGGAATGATGGGAGAAATAGCATCACATGATGATCTCTCCTCCACCATTGCTTTCAACTGTATCAGCATCTATGAATGTGTGATGCAGGTAGTGCCTTGTGCCGGGCCGCCCTGACTCACAGACCCCACAGTGGCCGCCTGGTGTGCTGCTATTAGCGGCACGTCACTGGCTGGGGGGCCCTGGACAAATGCCTAGTTTGCCTGCCCCTAGTGCAGGCCCTGACCGACTCGTGCCATATACATGGTATGTGACAATGAATTTCACTTGCAGTACAAAATGGATCAATCATGGTACTAATGGTACGGTCATTTATGTAAAGTGTCCCAGGAGGCATTTTCAACACAATTATGCCAGGTTGCTTGTTGTTTGTGCTATTGTGAGCAGCTTGCATGCACTAAATGTGCTAGCATGGCCTGCAGCATCTCTGGAATTATCTCCTATTGAGTAAATGTTGGATGTTAATGATCGACAATTTTAACGCCTTTACACCTGAAAGTGTTTTGCACGTTAATGACCAGGCCAATTTTTACAATTCTGACCACTGTCACTTTATGAGGTAATAACTTTGGAACACTTCAACGGATCTCGGTGATTCTGGAATATTTTTTTTCGTGACATATTGTACTTCATAATAGTGGTGAAATTTCTTCAGTATGACTTGCATTTATTTGTGAAAAAAAATGAAATTTGGCGCAAATTTTGAAAATTTCATAATGTTCCAACTCTGAATTTTCATGTCCTTAAATCACAGTGATATGTCACACAAAATAGTTAACACGTGAAATTACTCACGTGTCGACTTTACATCAGCACAATTTTGTAAGCAAATTTTTTGGGAAGTTATAAGGGTTAAAAGTTGACCAGTGATTTTTCATTTTTCCAACAAAATTTACAAAACCATTTTTTTAGGGACCACATCACATTTGAAGTGACTTTGAGGGGTCTATATGATAGAAGATACTAAAAAGTGACACCATTCTAAAAATTGCACCCCATCAAAGTGCTAAAAACCACATTCAAGGAGTTTATTAACCTTTCAGGTGCTTCATAGTAATTTTTGGAATGTGGAAAAAAATGAACAATTAAATTTTTTTCACAAAAAATTTACTTCAGATACAATATTTTTATTTTGACAAGGGTAACAGGAAAAAATTGACCTATAAATTTGTTGTATAATTTCTCCTGAGCATGCCAATACCCCATATGAGGGAGAAAACCACTATTTGGGCGCATGGCTGAGCTTGGAAGGGAAGGAGCATCATTTGAGTTTTTGAATGGAAAATTTGATGGAACAATTCACGGACCCCATATTGTGTTTGGAGAGCTTCTGATGTGTCTAAACAGTGAATATCCCCCACTAGTGACACCATTTTGGAAACTAGACCCCTCAGGGAACTGATCTAGTTGCGTTGTGAGCAGATTGAAATCTCAGGTACTTCACAGAAGTTTATAACATGAGCCGTAAAATAAAAAAAATCGCATTTTCCCCACAAATATGTTTTTAGCTAAAAATATTGCATTTTCATAAGGGTAAACAAATACAATTTTTCCTGAGTACACCGATACCCAATATGAGGGAGAAAACTACTGTTTGGGCGCATGGCAGGACTCGGAAGGGAAGGAGCGCTATTTTACTTTTTGAATGTAAAATTTCCTGGAATAATTAGCAGACGTCATGTCCTATTTGGAGAGCCCATAAACATGAATGTATTTAGATGTGTGGTGAGCACCTTGAACCCGAAGGTGTTTCACAGAAGTTTATGACATTGAGCTGTGAAAATAATAAAATCACATTTTCCCCACAAAAATGTTATTTTAGCCACAAATTTTGCATTTTAATAAGGGGAACAGGGGAAATTGCACCATACAATTTGTTGTCTATGATTAAGAACTTTGTAAGAAACGCATCATGTGTTTGGGGGCTGCGTCCCCGCATGATGTTTTTCTTGACATGAAAATACAATATTGAAGATTTTTATGAAGTTCCTGGTGCTGGAACTTTTTTCTCCTTCTTTTGCTATACAATTTGTTGTGCAATTTCTCCTGAGTACTCCGAAACCCCATATGTTGGGGAATACTGCTTTTGAGGCACAGTGCAAAGCTCAGAAGGGAAGAGCCATGTCACCCCTATATGTGAACTCATTTTATAAAGTGCACTCTCCAATGAATTCATCTAGGGGTGCAGAGATCATATTGAAATCACATGTGCCTCATAGAATTTTATACCATTGAGCGGTGAAGAAAGAATACATTTTTACCACTAAAATGTTGTTTTAACCCCAAGTTTATAATTTTTCTAAGGGCTAATAGGAATTTTTTTCTACAACAAACTGAGGTCAATTTTTTCCTCAGTGCGCCAATACCCTACATGTAATTGAGAAATATTTTTTAGGCACAGTGCAAAGCTCAGAAAGCAAGGAGCGCCAGATTTTACTGTTATGCCATGATCCTCTGGGAGAGCCTATGAGGTGCCAGAACAGCAGAACCTCCCTTAAGTGACCCCATTTTACAAACTACACCTCTCAATGAATTAATCTAGGGGTGTAGTGATCATATTGACACCACGGGCGTGTCACAGAATTTTATACCATTGGGCAGTGAAGAAAAAATAACTACATTTTAACCACCAAATTTTTGTTTTAGCCAAAGATTTTACATTTTCACACAAGAAGTAGGTAAAAATGGCACCAAAATTTGTCACACAAATTTGTCACACACTGTACAGTACTACTTACCATACACAGAAACTCAGGAGGAACGGAGCGCCATTTGCCTCCTGGAGCCCAGATTTTCCTAGAACAATTTGAGGACTCCATAAACAGAGCTCCTAATTGATAGAAGAGCAGAATCCCCCCTCAAGTGACCCCATTTTGGAAATTATACCCCTTTGGGAATTTATCTACAGGTGTAGTAACGATTTTGACTCCATTAGTATTTTCCAGAAACAAGCAGCAATGAATGGTGCAGTGTGAAAATTATAAACTGCCGTTGTACTGACCAGTACGCTCTAGTGACCAATATGTTGCACTCACCAGTATGTTAAGACCAGCCCATGCTTCTGCAGACACACACCCGTAAGTTAGGCGGGCTCTTATCGCTTCAGAAATGTCAAACATGTGGATGCTATATGTGGTTTAGGTACACTGTGGCAGAGGTGTATCTAGGTTTCCTGGCACCCGGGGCAAGAATTCAGTTTGGTCCCCCCCAGCACATGTGCGGTTTGCACACTAAGTCACGTGTAACACCCCAGGAAGCCAGTTATAACAGTGGTATTGTCTTCCTCATGGGGAGGGTGATGCCGTGCCTGGAAGCGGCAAGGATCCCTTTAACAGGTAACATGTACACACACTGTTCTGACTCCAGGCCAGAAGGGGGAGCTCCAGACCTTGTTTAAGGGTATCTGGGACACCTGTGAAAAGGCTCGAGTTGCCTGCCATGCGGGTACTGTCCTACATAGAGAGAGAGGACCTTGTGTGAAGCCTCAGGCAGCAAGGGATGTACACTACAGGGCAGTAAGGAAGGCTTCCAACCCCACCTGGCTAAGGGGATTCCAAATCGCTTCCAGGCTGCTAGGACCTCACCATCACATGTTACCGGTACCCTGGATTGTACCTGCATACTACCAGTAAAAGATAAAGAGACTGCAACATTGTGTCCTCTAATTCTTTCTGGCACTACACAATCTATCATCTTTTCCACTACACCGGGAGCCCTGGGGACTAAGCTTCACCTGTGGGAAGCCATACCTTCCCTGCTGCAATAACAATATCCCCAGTGGACCCTTTTAAGCAGCATCGGTCATCCATGAACATTGTTTAATTCCTTTCAAAACAAGCCCTTAAAAGACCTTCCCTTTAACTTGGACATCCAGTCACCGCCACGTGACTACCACTTTAAGGACCACTGACCCGTTACTGAGTACCCCTAGGCCCAAGCAGGGGCTCCAACTTGGCGTCACGAACAGGATGGACCGACCCGAAAAATCAGGTCCTGTGAGCCTGGGACTATGCTCAATTGTTTTATGGCTGCCATTGTTGCACCACGAACCGCCCACTGCAGAGACTTTAATGTGAAAAGAACATGTCCGTCAGGAGGATGGATCCACCCCCAGAGATGGCCGACGGGAAAGTGGAGCAAGGATCGCCCACGAAGGAGAGAGAAGGAGGAACGCGCAGGAAAGCGTGCAGCAGAGATGGCTGAACACTACCTGGTGGATGCTATGGCAAGCAGCGGTGAGGAGTCGCAGAAGCAGGTGAAAGGAGACGTGGACCTACCGGACCGACAGGATAAATTCCCGGACCAGATAGCAGAATGTGATCCAAAGCTCCTCGGAAAAAGATGGAGGAGCTGACGCAACAGCTCCTGCATTCATAGATGGCTGCGGTGGAGGCATTGAAGGAGGCCCTAGTGAAGAAGGCAACGGACCCTGCCACCAGCACTCCCGACCCAACGGAGCCCAAGGAGTAAACCCGTATCGGGAAAGTAGGTATGTATACTGCCTTAGTAGACCCTGGTGGGACCTTTAAAACCCCCGCCGACCCTAACACCTGTCCAGGTAGTGGTAAATATAGCCTGGGACCCAATGGCAGACCTGGGGGGTGTGCTAGACGATCTGCTGTTACCTGACACCATGTCCCTGGTAACACCATGCAGGAAGGAGGAGGCAATACACTGGAGGCACCCAGAGACAGATCTAATGGGATTCCCAGAGGTGGCCCAAGCAGGGGCAAACCAAATGGAGATGGTGGAGAAAGAAGACTACTACCGGCGGCAGATACTGAAATTAGAGGCGGAGGAGCAAGAGCGCAGGGCTCAGTGGGAGGCCATGGAGCAATGCAATATGCAGGCCAAAACCCAGAACCGCAAAGCCAGACCCGCAGATAGGGGTTCTATAAGACAAGGTACTGTAGTCTCTTTTAACCTGGATAGGGGATGGGGCTTTATTCGGGAACCAGGAGAGTCTTCAGAACTCTTTGCAAACCGTCATGATGTGGAGTCGCATCTCCTTAAAGGACACCCGTACCGTGACCTATACCGGGGAGATCAAGTAACGTTCACCCGGCAACAAGGTGAAAGAGGATGCTATGCACTAAATGTGAAGATATGCCCAGGAAAGCATGCTGAGTCAGATATAGCAGCCAAAACTGCAGTACAAACTCAAGCAACACAAACCCCAGTTGCTGGACTAGCCCCATTTAAGTCACCTGTTGTGACATCCAGAGAGCACTATTGCCAACCAGGAGGTTGCAGACCTGGAAACTTGCCCTGGAAGAAAAAGTAAAAGAAGGAACACTAAAATGTTAGATGCCAGAAGTTGTTGTTACCTGTTAAAAAAGGTTTGATTTTGCTTATTGAAAGTTTAAATGGACAACAGGGTAATTGACGGTGGATTACCTGAAAACTTTTACTGTAAATAGTTAGCACTTAAGGTGCTCCCTATTGGTTTCACCACGCACTGGCGGTGTGGGTAGAACCCTGATTGTTAAAAAAGATAATCGGGAACAATAACCATTTGGCGTGGCCGAAGAAAGGTCTAAAGAGTTATGCCTTGCAGCCTGCCGAAGTCCTACGTTGGGGATTTTGAACGGGTCCCGCATATTACTGTTGCTAGTGAGAAGGGCAGCCTGGTACAGGATCTCACAACTTGTTACGCAGAAACACTGCAGACATTATGTTTTCCACTTAAATGTTATTTTGCATTTGAAAAATATTTGCACCATTTTCATGTTTGCACTTTTTTTTGTAATTTTTATAGTTGTGTAACGTTAAAGCAAAAGTTACCTCCCATAAAGGGAATAAGAGTTTATATTACCTGTTACAGTTTAAAAAAAATGCGCATTTCAAAAATGTTTGCATTGTCTAACCTGTTATTGTGTGTTTTTACCATTCCGTTAGTACTGGATTTAACGGAGGGGGAATGTAACACCCCAGGAAGCCGGTTATTACAGTGATATTGCCTTCCTCACAGGGAGGGTGATGCCATGCCTGGAAGCGACAAGGATCCCTTCAACAGGTAACATGTACACACAACACTGTTCTGACTCCAGGCCAGAAGGGGGAGCTCCAGACAAGGTTTAAGGGTAGCTCCCCTATATATAGGGAAGAGGAGAGTTGGAGCCATGCAGACAGGAGGTTCTGCAGCTCCTGACAGGAGTCAGTCAGATTGTAAGAGACTGTGAGGGGAGAAGGAGCACAGGAGAAGTGAGGAGCTGGAGGGGAGCTGCGACTGAGCTCTCTCCACGCTGAAGTGCAGGAATTGGACACCGGCAATGCAAGGCTGTGTGGGACTGTATGCCCCACAGCAGAAACCAGAGGACAGGAGATTTCAAGTTGCCTGTCCACACCTACACCCGAAGGCACAACAGCAGCAGATAGAGCACGGAGTTGCCGCAAGTAGGGACACCTGTACAAAAGGCTCGAGTTGCCTGCCATGCGGGTACTGTCCTACATATAGGACAGAGAGAGAGGACCTTGTGTGAAGCCTCAGGCAGCATGGGACGCACACTACAGCGCAGTAAGGAAGGCTTCCAACCCCACCTGGCTAAGGGGATTTCAAATCGCTTCCAGGCTGCCCGGACCTCACCATCACCTGTTACCGGTACCCTGGACTGTGCCTGCATACTACCAGTAAAAGGTAAAGAGACTGCCACCTTGTGTCCTCTAATTCTTTCTGACACTACACCATCTATCATCTTTTTCACTACACTGGGAGCCCTGGGGACTAAGCTTCTCCTGTGGGAAGCCATACCATCACTGCTGCAATAACATCATCCCCAGTGGACCCCTTTAAGCAGCGTCGGTCATCCCTGACCGAATACCACAGGTGGTGTCACGAACATTCTTTAAATCCTTTCAAAACAACCCCTTTAAAGACATTCCCTTTAACTTGGACACCCAGGGCCACGCCACCGTGACTATGATCACCGTACCGGTACCGAGTACCCCTAGGCCCTAGCCTAATTCTCTCAATGTTCAGTGAAAAACTGAGGAAGAAGGAAGAACACCTCATTGTCACATGACAGTATGACAGTATGAAAATCACATTTGAGTGAAGCGGCCATGTGATGACTGCTGGAACCTGAAAGCAGAGCTGAATCCTGACAGTGAGGATATTGCACGCTATTGGCTACAGGGCTTCATTTTTAATTTAAGGGCTCATCCAGGTTTGAGATGAAAGTCTACAGTCATTCTACGTGAATGCAGGCTTCGGAATTCTCACAGCGCAAGCACTGCACTCTTTTAGGATTTTCCCTTGCCAGTGGCAAGAATGGACGGTCATATCAGCACAAGTATGTGATTTGTATACTTCTGGCCACATTCCGACTAGAAGTGCCCCACCTAAGTCAATTCATTTTCATTGAGTGAGGCCACACATGTCTAGTCAGCAAGTGACCACATGTGTGCAAATCGCCAACACCAGAGAATCCTAACAGCGTGCAGTGCGAACTGTGAGAATTCAGAAGTCTGCAGTCACATAGAATGACACAAACTTGGACAACCCCTTTAATATGCCTAACATAAATAACAATATGAGAATTAGTCAGCATCACAAAAAAACACATTTACATCCAGGTACCTGATAGATGACGTCGTCTCTGGAGTCGCCTCTCTCTTTTCATCTTTATCGTGTCCAGATGCCATGACGACTCTTATCATCCACAGCCAGTGCAAATTTCTGCAGACTTCCATCTTTTCCAGTCTTCTGCAGCACATTTCGGCACGGCGCCCTTAAAGATAGCAGTGTCATTATAATGCCCCTGAATAAAAATATCTGCCCTAAGCAGAACCCCTGAATAAATAATTGCCCCTCACTATATTCCCTGCACATAATATGACCCTCACACTGTTTCTCTTATGGTACATGCCCTCCTCTCTGCCCTCTCTCTTTTCCATACTTTACACTGTCTTCTCATAATGTGTGCCTCCTATAGAGTCCAGTCTCTCTACTGTGCCCCTTCATTACACTCCTCCTTCTTGGCATACCGTCTCCTCCTGGTCGTGCCCTTACACTGTTCCCCACAGTACTCAGTATCATTTCTGTGACCACTCACATCTTCTTCCGCCCATACTGTCTGCGCACATTTCTTGTTCCCTCCTCATGTACGTCCCCCTGCTAACTATACTGTCTTCTCACTTACTTACCCCCTCACTCTCTATATTTCCTCTTCACACATTCCCCTGACTCCCCAAACTGTGTCTGCATACATCCCATCACCCTCTTTCCCTATAGTTCCTCCTCACACATCCCACCACCCTCGCTCCCAATACTATGTCAGCACACATTTTTCCCTTTGCTACTCACTCCACACAGAATAAATGCACCCTGCCCCACACACACTAAATAAATTCCCAACCCCCCCCCAAACACACACTGAATAAATTCCCGACCCTCACACACACTGAATAAATCCCCGACCCTTGCCCACACATTGAATCCACCAACACACTGAATAAATCCCCCATACTGAATAAATACACACAATGAATAAATACCTGACACCCCCCTTCCACAAACACACACTGAAAAAATCCAGGACCCCCCCCCCCACACACACACACGGAATAAATCCTGATTCCCCACAACACACTCACATGAAATAAATGCTGACCCCTCAATACACACACACATGGAATAAATCCCTGACCCCACACACACATTGAGTAAATCCCTGACCCCCCAACACACACACAGTATAAATCCTGACCCCCCACAACACACACACACACACACAAAATAAATCCTGACCCCAACACACACACGGAATAAATCCTGACTCTCCCCAACACACACACAGAATAAATCCTGACCCCCCCCCCCCAACACACACACACGGAATAAATCCTGACCCCTCAACACACACACACACACACACACAGTATAAATCCTGACCCCCCCAACACACACACACTGAATAAATCCTGACCCCCAAAACACACGAAATAAATCCTGATCCCCCAAACACACACACACGGAATTAATCCTGACCCCCCCAACACACACACACGGAATTAATCCTGACCCCCCCCATCACACACACATGGAAAAATCCTGACACCCTCCCACACACACACACAAAATAAATCCTGAGCCTCCTAACACACTCACACGGAATAAATCCTGACCCCCCAACACACACACAGAATAAATCCTGATCCCCCCAGCCTACACACATGGAATAAATCCTGATCCCACATCACAAACACACGGAATAAATCCTGACATCCTGACACCCTCCAACACACACACACAAAATATATCCTGACCCCCCAACACACTCACACGTAATATATCCTGACCCCCCAACACACACACACGGAATAAATCCTGACCCCCCCAAAGCACACGCACACAAACAAACACAAACTGAATAAATCCCCCATAAACACTGAATAAATAAAAATAAACACACACACTGAATAAATTCACACACATACCCACACCCACTCCACGCTGAATCTTCGGTGTCTTCAGCTCTGCAATCACAGGAGCAGGAGCACTTACCACCGAGTCTCTTCTCTGATCACGCTGCTGGCGTCACTTTGACCCAGCGGTCAGAGCCTCGATTGTACTCGCAATTGTTAGACGCGAGTACAATTGATCCCTGGGAGTCAGCACGCTGCAGCTTCTCCGTGCCAGCTGTCAGCATGGCAGCCGACACAGAGAACAGCCGACTCACAGTCCGGGAGGGGGGGCAGCAGAATGCAGCCACAAGAGGAGACACTTTGGACCGCCGCATTAGGCGGCCCCACTGCGCCCCCTGCCAGCTGCGCCCGGGGCACATGCCCCGGCTGCCCCCCACCTAGATATACCTCTGCACTGTGGGGCTCAGAAGGGAGGGGGCATTTGGATTTGAGAGCACAGAAATTGCTGAATGGTTTTTGGTGGCTTATGGAGCCATTTTGCTGATCCAGAACCCACCAGTAACGTGGAAGCCCCCTATATTTCTGTTATCAGATGACAGACCTGAGTAAGGTCTTGCTTTTTTGTGGATTGATTTGAAGCTTTTATTGGGAACATTTTACATAACGTTTGGGATCACATTTATTTGGCGCTCTAGGCTAAGCACTTACTTTGGGGTTTCCATCTAAATCTCTGAGTGATGTGATTCAGATGAAAACCCTAAAAGATCCATTCACTATAATGAGGCAGCAGAGTTACTCTGGACTCTGTCTGGCCTCTGTTCCATGGTTTCCTTCTTTTCAGAAGTGCACAAAACTGTGGCCAACGGCACGTTTATGCAATCCTGAAAAGACGGACACGGTCAGATCACAGGTCCTATGGCATCCACAGGGCCTACATCCGCCTCATTATAGAGACTCTTCCATCAGAGGTTCTGTTTTAATCATGTATTTCAGAGATTTACACGGAACCCCAGTGCAAGTGCTCAGCGCAGAGCACAGGATAATTGTGCACTGAGCCTTACTGCGATCTATAAAAGGCAGAATGAAAAAATCAATATCAGGTGAAGAATTGGCTTTATTTATTTTTTACGCCATTCCTCATGCCTTATAAGTGATTGGGTGACTTTATTCTTCAGGTCAGTGTGATTACAGAGATACCAGATTTATATTACCTTTTTATGTTTGGCTGCTGTCACAGACTAAAAGACGCTTTTTATTGTTATTGTTTTTGCATCACCAAATTTTGAGAACTATAATTTTTCCATATTTTGGTCCACAGAGTCATGTGAGGGCTTGATTTTTGTGGGGCAGTTTGAAGTTTTTATTGGTACCATTTTTGGGCACATGACATTTTTTGATCGCTTTGTATTCCGATTATTGGGAGGCAGCATGAAAAAAAACAGCAATTCAGGAATTTTTTTGTGGGGAGGGGTTTAGTTGTGGTAAAATAGATAAGGTAGTTATATTCTTCGGGCAAGTATGATTACAGTGATACCTCATTTATATCATTTTGTTTTGCCGCTTTTACACAATAAAAACTATTTTTTAGAAAAAATAATTATTTTTGCATCGCTTTATTCTGAGAGCTATAACGTTTTATTTTTTCCGCTGAAGGAGCTGTAAATGTAAGGAGGTTAGTCAGACAGCTGGGTTGTTGGGGGGAAGACTTTCTGCCCTGGACAGAGGGGACCAGGTGACTGCTGGGAAGAGAGAGGGGAGTGGTCAGAAAAGTGCAGGAGAGAGAGCGCGCCAGAGGGGGGACAGCTGCACAGAGAGAGGGCAGGCTGCAGCGTCGCGCTCCCCATGACAGAGTGCTCCCCGTGAGGGCACTAAGGCTGGAGTGAGAGTGGGGACTTGGAAGCCTCCATAATCTGAGATGACTCTTCCCCTGACAGTGCGAAGACAGTGACTCAGTGCAGCCCTGGTGACCGCAGTGACAAGCAAAGATCCCTGAGTGTGATAAGTAACTGCCCAGTGTGTGTGTAACATCGTTACTACAGAGAAGCTGCCAGGCTTATGGAGACTCCTGTAGCAGTGACAGAGAGACTGTGCTATTTCCTGGTTCCAGTTTCACTTTGAGAAGAACATGCTGCAGAGATTTAACTCCGGACTTTCCAGGAGACAGAGAAGGGACCAGGATCTCAAGCCCTGCTGGTGACTGTATCCACGTTGGAAAAAGGACTCTCCAGTCAGGATCTCCCTGGGCTGATAAGTTACCAGAACACTCGTTAACCCTTTTGATTCCACTTAACTGTTTACTATTTGACTTGACTCTATTAACCCCCTGTTTACTCCCTGCGAGGAGAATTTTACCCCTGTTAATAAATCCCCTTCAACAGTTGGTCTGTCTGTTCCGTGGTGACATACTCAACCCTGCACTTTATTACATATGGTGGCTTGTTTTTTTGCGGGACAAGATGATACTTTCAGGGGTACCATGTTTATTTATATTCTTCTGTTTGATCACGTTTTAATCCACTTTTTGTTTGGCGGTATGATGATAAAGTATTGTACTTTACCTTGTTTTTTTATTTATTTGTTTTTAATGATGTTCACTAAAAGGGTTACGTAGTGGGACAGCTTTACAGGTCAGGTTGTTGTGGAAGCGGCGATTCCAAATATGTGTACTTTTATTGTTTACATATTTTTTCATATACATATTTATTTATAGATACAATAGCTTTTGATTTTTGTATTTTTTTTAAATACTTTCACAATTATATAAAAAAAAATTTAAAGTTTGTTTTAGTTTTTTACTTTGTCCCACTATGGGACTATCATTTACTAGATGGTGGCCCGATTCTAACGCAACGGGTATTCTAGAATATGCATGTCCACGTAGTATATTGTCCAGCCACGTAGTCTATTGCTCAGCCACGTAGTATATTGCCTAGCCACGTCCTTGTCGCATACCATTATTGCCACCGAAACCTGCCGCTTGCATGGAGCGGTCACAGGAGCGTCGTGAGGAGCGGAAAAGGCGCCGGAATGTGAGTATATGATGATTTTTTATTTTTTAGTATTATTTTTAACGTATCTTTTTACTATTGAGGCTGCATGGGCAGCCTCAATAGTAAAAAAAAGTTGGTCACACAGGGTTAATAGCAGCGTTAATGGAGTGCGTTACACCGCGGCATAACGCGGTCCATTAGCGCTGCCATTAACCCTGTGTGAGGGCTGACTGGAGGGGAGTACGGAGCGGGCACTGACTGCGGGGAGGAAGGAGCGGCCATGTTGCCGCTGGACTGCGCCCGTGCTGATTGGTCGTGGCAATGGTCGTGGGCGTTTTGACACGACCAATCAGCGACTTGGATTCCATGACAGACAGAGGCCGCGACCAATGAATATCCGTGACAGACTTTCCTAGTTGTGGTGAAACGCCCGCCAGGGTGGTGGGGTACTCGGTACCGGGTCCGGTACTTAAAGGGATGTGACATGGTCCGTGGCCCTGGGCGCCCATGTTAAAGGAAAGGTCTTTAAAGGGGTTTTTGAAATAAAGAAAGTTTGTGACGCCACCTGTGGTATTCAGTCAGAGGTGACCAACGCTGCTAAAAGGGGTCCTCTGGGGTGATGTTATGTGTTATGACCTGATGGTCAGGACAATAATGGACCTGGTGGTTAAGAGCACACGGAATGACCTGATAGTTACTGATAATAAGGACGAGCTCTGGGACGTGGGAACTCTGCTGACCGCAATCCCTAAACCTATCAAACACACTAGAAATAGCCGTGGATTGCGCCTAACGCTCCCTATGCAACTCGGCACAGCCTAAGAAACTAGCTAGCCCTGAAGATAGAAAAATAAAGCTTACCTTGCCTCAGAGAAATTCCCCAAAGGAAAAGGCAGCCCCACACATATAATGACTGTGAGAAAAGATGAA
Organism: Ranitomeya imitator; assembly: GCF_032444005.1. Classification (NCBI taxonomy): domain Eukaryota; kingdom Metazoa; phylum Chordata; class Amphibia; order Anura; family Dendrobatidae; genus Ranitomeya; species Ranitomeya imitator. Next base: position 318,824,708 of record NC_091285.1, on the reverse strand, counting down.
AATACAAACACAGAGATAAAATAGATTTAGCAAAGTGAGGCCCGACTTACTGAACAGACCAAGGATAGGAAAGGTTACTTTGAGGTCAGCACAAAAACCTACAAAAAGACCACGCAGAGGGAGCAAAAAACCCTCCGCACCGACTCACGGTGCGGAGGCGCTCCCTCTGCGTCCCAGAGCTTCCAGCAAGCATGACAACAAATAAAATAGCAAGCTGGACAGAAAAATAGCAAACCAAAGAAATACAAGCTGGAACTTAGCTTCTGATGGGAAGACAGGTCACAAGAACGATCCAGGAGTGAACAGACCAATACTGGAACATTGACAGGTGGCATGGAGCAAAGATCTAAGTGGAGTTAAATAGAGCAGCAGCTAACGAATTAACTTCGTCACCTGTGAAACTCAGAAACACCCACCAGAGGAAGTCCATGGACAGAACCAGCCGAAGTACCATTCATGACCACAGGAGGGAGCCCGACAACAGAATTCACAACAGTACCCCCCCCTTGAGGAGGGGTCACCGAACCCTCACCAGAGCTTCCAGGCCGACCAGGATGAGCCAAATGAAAGGCACGAACCAGATCGGCAGCATGAACATCAGAGGCAAAAACCCAGGAATTATCTTCCTGACCATAACCCTTCCACTTGACCAGGTACTGGAGTTTCCGTCTCGAAACACGAGAATCCAAAATCTTCTCCACCACATACTCCAACTCCCCCTCAACTAACACCGGGGCAGGAGGATCAACAGATGGAACCACAGGCGCCACGTATCTTCGCAATAACGACCTATGGAACACATTATGGATGGCAAAAGAAGCAGGAAGAGCCAAATGAAATGACACAGGATTGATAACCTCAGAAATCTTATACGGACCAATGAAACGAGGCTTAAACTTAGGAGAGGAAACCTTCATAGGAACATAACGAGACGACAACCAAACCAAATCCCCAACACGAAGTCGGGGACCCACACAGCGCCGGCGGTTAGCGAAACGTTGAGCATTCTCCTGGGACAATGTCAAATTGTCCACCACATGAGTCCAAATCTGCTGCAACCTCCACCACAGTATCTACACCAGGACAGTCTGAAGACTCAACCTGCCCTGAAGAGAAACGAGGATGGAACAATGAGTTGCAGAAAAACGGTGAAACCAAGGTAGCCGAGCTGGCCCGATTATTAAGGGCGAACTCAGCCAAAGGCAAAAAGGACACCCAATCATCCTGATCAGCAGAAACAAAGCATCTCAGATATGTTTCCAAAGTTTGATTAGTACGTTCGGTTTGGCCATTTGTCTGAGGATGGAAAGCCGAGGAAAAAGACAAATCAATGCCCATCCTAGCACAAAAAGGATCGCCAAAACCTTGAAACAAACTGGGAACCTCTGTCAGAAACGATGTTCTCCGGGATACCATGTAAACGAACCACATGCTGGAAAAATAATGGCACCAAATCAGAGGAGGAAGGCAATTTAGACAAAGGTACCAAATGGACCATCTTAGAAAAGCGATCACAAACCACCCAAATGACCGACATCTTTTGAGAGACGGGGAGATCCGAAATAAAATCAATAGAAATATGCGTCCAGGGCCTCTTCGGGACCGGCAAGGGCAAAAGCAACCCACTGGCACGAGAACAGCAGGGCTTAGCCCGAGCACAAGTCCCACAGGACTGCACAAAAGAACGCACATCCCGCGACAAAGACGGCCACCAGAAGGATCTAGCCACCAAATCTCTGGTACCAAAGATTCCAGGATGCCCAGCCAACACTGAACAATGAATCTCAGAGATAACTCTACTAGTCCATCTATCAGGGACAAACAGTTTCTCCGCTGGGCAACGGTCAGGTCTATCAGCCTGAAATTTTTGCAGCACCCGCCGCAAATCAGGGGAGATGGCAGACAAAATTACCCCCTCTTTGAGAATACCTGCCGGCTCAGGAACACCCGGAGAGTCAGGCACAAAACTCCTTGACAGGGCATCAGCCTTCACATTCTTAGAGCCCGGAAGGTACGAAACCACAAAATCAAAACGGGACAAAAATAATGACCATCGAGCCTGTCTCGGATTCAACCGTTTGGCAGACTCAAGATAAGTCAAATTCTTGTGATCTGTCAAGACCACCACGAGATGCTTGGCTCCTTCCAGCCAATGACGCCACTCCTCGAATGCCCACTTCATGGCCAACAATTCACGATTACCAACATCATAGTTACGCTCAGCAGGCGAAAACTTTCTAGAAAAGAAAGCACATGGCTTCATCACCGAGCCCTCAGAACTTCTTTGCGACAAAACAGCCCCTGCTGCAATCTCAGAAGCATCAACCTCAACCTGAAACGGGAGCGAAACATCTGGCTGGCACAACACAGGGGCAGAAGAAAAACAACGCTTCAACTCCTGAAAAGCCTCTACAGCCGCAGAAGACCAATTGACCACATCAGCACCCTTCTTGGTCAAATCAGTCAACGGTTTAGCAACAGTAGAAAAATTAGTGATGAAGCGCCGATAAAAATTAGCAAAGCCCAGGAACTTTTGCAGGCTCTTCACAGATGTCGGCTGAGTCCAATCGTAAATGCCTTGGACTTTAACAGGGTCCATCTCGATAGTAGAAGCGGAAAAAATGAACCCCAAAAATGAAACCTTCTGAACTCCAAAGAGACACTTTGACCCCTTCACAAACAAGGAATTCGCACGAAGGACCTGGAACACCATTCTGACCTGCTTCACATGAGACTCCCAATCATCCGAAAAGACCAAAATATCATCCAAATACACAATCAGGAATTTATCCAGGTACTCTCGGAAGATGTCATGCATAAAGGACTGAAATACCGATGGAGCATTGGAAAGCCCGAATGGCATAACGAGGTACTCAAAATGGCCCTCGGGCGTATTAAATGCTGTTTTCCATTCATCGCCTTGTTTAATACGCACAAGATTATATGCCCCTCGAAGATCTATCTTGGTGAACCAACTAGCCCCTTTAATACGAGCAAACAAATCAGACAGCAACGGCAAAGGATACTGAAATTTGACTGTAATTTTATTAAGAAGGCGGTAATCAATAGAAGGTCTCAAAGAACCATCCTTCTTGGCCACAAAAAAGAACCCTGCTCCTAACGGTGATGACGACGGGCGAATATGGCCTTTCTCCAAGGATTCCTTTATATAACTCCGCATAGCGGCGTGTTCTGGCACAGATAAATTGAACAATCGGCCCTTAGGAAACTTACTACCAGGAATCAAATTAATTGCACAATCGCAATCCCTATGAGGAGGTAGGGCACTGGCTTTGGGCTCATCAAATACATCCCGATAATCCGACAAAAACTCTGGAACTTCAGAAGGAGTGGAAGACGAAATAGACAAAAATGGAACATCACCATGTACCCCCTGGCAACCCCAGCTGGACACAGACATAGATTTCCAGTCCAATACTGGATTATGAACCTGTAGCCATGGCAACCCCAAAACGACCACATCATGCAGATTATGCAACACCAGAAAGCGGATATCCTCCTGATGTGCAGGAGCCATGCACATGGTCAATTGGGTCCAATACTGAGGCTTATTCTTGGCCAAAGGCGTAGCATCAATTCCTCTCAATGGAATAGGATACTGCAAGGGCTCCAAGAAAAAACCACAGCGCCTAGCATACTCCAAGTCCATCCAATTCAGGGCAGCGCCTGAATCCACAAATGCCATAACAGAATAGGATGACAAAGAGCAAATCAGAGTAACGGACAATAGAAATTTCGACTGTACCGTACAAATGGTGGCAGACCTAGCGAACCGCTTAGTGCGCTTAGGACAATCGGAGATAACATGAGTGGAATCACCACAGTAAAAACACAGCCCATTCCGACGTCTGTGTTCTTGCCGTTCAGCTCTGGTCAAAGTCCTATCACATTGCATAGGCTCAGGCCCATGCTCAGATAGTACCGCCAAATGGTGCACAGCTTTACGCTCACGCAAGCGTCGATCGATCTGAATGGCCAAGGACATAGACTCATTCAGACCAGCAGGCATGGGAAACCCCACCATGACATCCTTATGGGCTTCAGAGAGACCCTTTCTGAAGATTGCTGCCAGGGCACATTCATTCCACTGAGTGAGCACAGACCACTTTCTAAACTTCTGACAATATATCTCCGCTTCATCCTGACCCTGACACAGAGCCAGCAAGATTTTCTCTGCCTGATCCACTGAATTAGGTTCGTCATAAAGCAATCCAAGCGCAAGGAAAAACGCATCAACATCACGCAATGCCGGATCTCCTGGCGCAAGGGAAAATGCCCAGTCTTGAGGGTCACCACGTAACAAAGAAATAATGATCTTTACTTGTTGAACAGGGTCACCTGAGGAGCGAGGTTTCAAGGCAAGAAACAATTTACAATTATTTTTGAAATTCAAGAACTTAGATCTATCACCAAAAAACAAATCAGGAATTGGAATCCTAGGCTCTGACATCGGATTCTGAACCACAAAATCTTGAATGTTTTGTATCCTTGTAGTGAGATTATCCATCCAAGAGGACCGACCTTGAATGTCCATGTTTACACCAGTGTCCTGAACCACCCAGAGGTAAAGGGGAAAATAGAGACAAAACACACTGCAAAGAAAAAAAAATGTTCTCAGAACTTCTCTTATCCCTCTATTGAGATGCATTAGTACTTTGGGCCACCTGTACTGTTATGACCTGGTGGTCAGGACAATAATGGACCTGGTGGTTAAGAGCACACGGAATGACCTGATAGTTACTGATAATAAGGACGAGCTCTGGGACGTGGGAACTCTGCTGACCGCAATCCCTAAACCTATCAAACACACTAGAAATAGCCGTGGATTGCGCCTAATGCTCCCTATGCAACTCGGCACAGCCTAAGAAACTAGCTAGCCCTAGTTAGTTTCTCAGGCTGTGCCGAGTTGCATAGGGAGCGTTAGGCGCAATCCACGGCTACCTCTAGTGTGGTATGATAGGATTAGGGATTGCGGTCAGCAGAGTTTCCACGTCTCAGAGCTCGTCCTATGTTAGTAACTATCAGGTCACTTGTGTGCTCTTAACCACTAGGTCCACTGTGGTTCTGAATTACCTGTTCCTAACAGTACTGGAGGCCCAAAGTACTAATGCTTCTCAATAGAGGGAAAAGAGAAGTTCTGAGACCATTTTTTTTTCTTTGCACTGTGTTCTGTCTTTTTTTCCCCCTTTGCATCAGGGTGGTTCTGAACACAGGTGTGGATATGGACATTCAGGGTCTGTTCTCTTTGATGGATAATCTCGCTATAAATGTACAGAATATTCAAGATTTAGTGGTTCAGAATCCTATGTTAGAACCTAAAATTCCTATTCCTGAGTTATTTTCTGGAGATAGAACTAAGCTTTTGAATTTTAAAAATAATTGTAAACTATTTCTGGCTTTGAAACCCCGCTCCTCTGGTGACCCAGTTCAACAAGTTAAGATCATTATTTCTTTATTACGTGGCGACCCTCAAGACTGGGCATTTTCCCTTGCGCCAGGAGATCCTGCATTATGTAATATTGATGCGTTTTTTCTGGCGCTCGGATTGCTTTACGATGAACCTAATTCAGTGGATCAGGCAGAGAAAAATTTGCTGGCTCTGTGTCAGGGTCAGGATGAGATAGAGATTTGTCAGAAGTTTAGTGGTCTGTGCTCACTCAATGGAATGAATGTGCGCTGGCAGCTATTTTCAGAAAGGGTCTCTCTGAAGCCCTTAAGGATGTCATGGTGGGATTTCCTATGCCTGCTGGTCTGAATGAGTCTATGTCTTTGGCCATTCAGATCGGTCGACGCTTGCGTGAGCATAAATCTGTGCACCATTTGGCGGTATTATCTGAGCTTAAACCTGAGCCTATGCAGTGCGATAGGACTTCGACCAGAGCTGAAAGGCAAGAACACAGACGTCAGAATGGGCTGTGTTTCTTCTGTGGTGATTCCACTCATGCTATCTCCGATTGTCCTAAGCGCACTAAGCGGTTCGCTAGGTCTGCCACCATTGGTACGGTACAGTCGAAATTTCTTTTGTCCGTTACTTTGATCTGCTCTTTGTCTTCCTATTCTGTCATGGCATTTGTGGATTCAGGCGCTGCCCTGAATTTGATGGACTTGGAGTTTGCCAGGCGCTGTGGGTTTGTCTTGGAGCCCTTGCAGTGTCCTACTCCATTGAGAGGAATTGATGCTACGCCTTTGGCCAAGAATAAGCCTCAGTATTGGACCCAGCTGCCATGTGCATGGCTCCTGCGCACCAGGAGGATATTCGCTTTCTGGTGTTGCATAATCTGCATGATGTGGTCGTGTTGGGGTTGCCATGGCTACAAGTCCATAACCCAGTATTAGATTGGAAATCAATGTCTGTGTCCAGCTGGGGTTGTCAGGGGGTACATGGTGATGTTCCATTTCTGTCTATCTCATCATCCACCCCTTCTGAGGTCCCAGAGTTCTTGTCTGATTACTGGGATGTATTCGATGAGCCCAAGTCCAATGCCCTACCTCCGCATAGGGATTGTGATTGTGCTATCGATTTGATTCCTGGTAGTAAGTTTCCTAAAGGTCGACTGTTTAATTTATCTGTACCTGAGCACGCCGCTATGCTGAGTTACGTGAAGGAGTCTTTGGAGAAGGGTCATATTCGCCCGTCATCGTCGCCATTGGGAGCGGGGTTCTTTTTTGTGGCCAAGAAGGATGGTTCGCTGAGACCTTGTATTGATTACCGCCTTCTAAATAAAATTACGGTCAAATTTCAGTACCCCTTGCCGCTGCTGTCTGATTTGTTTGCTCGGATTAAGGGGGCTAGTTGGTTCACCAAGATAGATCTTCGTGGTGCATATAATCTTGTGCGTATTAAACGGGGCGATGAATGGAAAACAGCATTTAATACACCCGAAGGCCATTTTGAGTACCTGGTTATGCCATTCGGGCTTTCTAATGCTCCATCAGTGTTTCAGTCCTTTATGCATGACATCTTCCGAGAGTACCTGGATAAATTCCTGATTGTATACTTGGATGATATTTTGGGCTTCTCGGATGATTGGGAGTCTCATGTGAAGCAGGTCAGAATGGTGTTCCAGGTCCTGCGTGCTAATTCTTTGTTTGTGAAGGGGTCAAAGTGTCTCTTTGGTGTTCAGAAGGTTTCATTTTTAGGGTTCATTTTTTCTCCGTCTACTATCGAGATGGACCCTGTTAAAGTTCAGGCCATTTATGATTGGACTCAGCCAACATCTCTGAAGAGTCTGCAGAAGTTCCTGGGCTTTGCTAATTTTTATCGTCGCTTCATCAGTAATTTTTCTAGTATTGCTAAACCGTTGACTGATTTAACCAAGAAGGGTGCTGATGTGGTCAATTGGTCTTCTGCTGCTGTGGAAGCTTTTCAGGAGTTGAAGCGTCGTTTTTCTTCTGCCCCTGTGTTGTGCCAACCAGATGTTTCGCTTCCGTTCCAGGTCGAGGTTGATGCTTCTGAAATTGGAGCAGGGGCTGTTTTGTCGCAGAGAAGTTCTGATTGCTCGGTGATGAAACCATGCGCCTTCTTTTCCAGGAAATTTTCGCCTGCTGAGCGAAATTATGATGTTGGCAATCGAGAGTTGCTAGCCATGAAGTGGGCATTCGAGGAGTGGCGTCATTGGCTTGAAGGAGCTAAGCATCGCGTGGTGGTCTTGACTGATCACAAGAACTTGACTCATCTCGAGTCTGCCAAACGGTTGAATCCTAGACAGGCTCGTTGGTCGCTGTTTTTCTCCCGTTTTGACTTTGTGGTTTCGTACCTTCCGGGCTCTAAAAATGTGAAGGCGGATGCCCTGTCTAGGAGTTTTGCGCCCGATTCTCCGGGTTTGCCTGAGCCGGTGGGTATTCTCAAAGAGGGGGTAATTTTGTCTGCCATCTCCCCTGATTTGCGGCGGGTGCTGCAAAAATTTCAGGCTAATAGACCTGACCGTTGCCCAGCGGAGAAACTGTTTGTCCCTGATAGGTGGACGAATAAAGTTATCTCTGAGGTTCATTGTTCGGTGTTGGCTGGTCATCCTGGAATCTTTGGTACCAGAGATTTGGTGGCTAGATCCTTTTGGTGGCCGTCTCTGTCGCGGGATGTGCGTTCTTTTGTGCAGTCCTGTGGGATTTGTGCTCGGGCTAAGCCCTGCTGTTCTCGTGCCAGTGGGTTGCTTTTGCCCTTGCCGGTCCCGAAGAGGCCTTGGACACATATCTCTATGGATTTTATTTCGGATCTCCCCATCTCTCAAAGAATGTCGGTCATTTGGGTGGTTTGTGATCGCTTCTCTAAGATGGTCCATTTGGTGCCCTTGTCTAAATTGCCTTCCTCCTCTGATTTGGTGCCATTGTTTTTCCAGCATGTGGTTTGTTTACATGGAATTCCAGAGAACATCGTTTCTGACAGAGGTTCCCAGTTTGTTTCGAGGTTTTGGCGAGCCTTTTGTGCTAGGATGGGCATTGATTTGTCTTTTTCCTCGGCTTTCCATCCTCAGACAAATGGCCAGACTGAACGAACCAATCAGACCTTGGAAACATATCTGAGATGCTTTGTTTCTGCTGATCAGGATGACTGGGTGTCCTTTTTGCCTTTGGCTGAGTTCGCCCTTAATAATCGGGCCAGCTCGGCTACTTTGGTTTCGCCGTTTTTCTGCAATTCTGGGTTCCACCCTCGTTTCTCTTCAGGGCAGGTTGAGTTTTCGGACTGTCCTGGTGTGGATACTGTGGTGGATAGGTTGCAGCAGATTTGGACTCATGTAGTGGACAATTTGACTTTGTCCCAGGAGAAGGCTCAACGTTTCGCTAACGGCAGGCGCTGTGTGGGTCCCCGACTTCGTGTGGGGGATTTGGTTTGGTTGTCATCTCGTTATATTCCTATGAAGGTTTCCTCTCCTAAGTTTAAGCCTCGTTTCATTGGTCCATATAGGATTTCTGAGGTTCTTAATCCTGTGTCTTTTCGTTTGACTCTTCCAGCTTCTTTTTCCATCCATAACGTGTTCCATAGGTCATTGTTGCGGAGATACGTGGCACCTGTGGTTCCATCTATTGATCCTCCTGCTCCGGTTTTGGTTGGAGGGGAGTTGGAGTATATAGTGGAGAAGATTTTGGATTCTCGTGTTTCAAGACGGAAACTCCAGTATCTGGTTAAGTGGAAAGGTTATGGTCAGGAAGATAATTCCTGGGTCTTTGCCTCTGATGTCCATGCTGCCGATCTGGTTCGTGCCTTTCATGTGGCTCATCCTGGTCGGCCTGGGGGCCCTGGTGAGGGTTCGGTGACCCCTCCTCAAGGGGGGGGGTACTGTTGTGAATTCTGTGGCCAAGCTCCCTCTTGTGGTCGTGAGTGGTACTTCGGCTGGTTCTGTCTATGAGCTTCCTTTGGTGGATGAGAGTGGTACTCAGGTGATGAGGTTAAGTCGTTAGGTGCTGCTCTATTTAACTCCACCTAGTGCTTTGATCCTGGCCTTCAGTCAGTGTTCTAGTATTGGTCTTGCTTCCTCCTGGATCGTTCCTGTGGCCTGTCTATCCTGCATAAGGTAAGTTTTGCTTGTGTCATTTTTGTTTGCTGTTTTTTCTGTCCAGCTTGCTATATTGGTTTTTCTTGCTTGCTGGAAGCTCTGGGACGCAGAGGGAGCACCTCCGTACCGTTAGTCGGTGCGGAGGGTCTTTTTGCCCCTCTGCGTGGTTGTTTGTAGGGTTTTGTGTTGACCGCAAAGCTATCTTTCCTATCCTCGGTCTATTCAGTAAGTCGGGCCTCACTTTGCTAAAATCTATTTCATCTCTGCGTTTGTATTTTCATCTTAACTCACAGTCATTATATGTGGGGGGCTGCCTTTTCCTTTGGGGTATTTCTCTGAGGCAAGGTAGGCTTATTTTTCTATCTTCAGGGCTAGTTAGTTTCTCAGGCTGTGCCGAGTTGCATAGGGAGCGTTAGGCGCAATCCACGGCTACCTCTAGTGTGGTATGATAGGATTAGGGATTGCGGTCAGCAGAGTTTCCACGTCTCAGAGCTCGTCCTATGTTAGTAACTATCAGGTCACTTGTGTGCTCTTAACCACTAGGTCCACTGTGGTTCTGAATTACCTGTTCCTAACAGTACTGGAGGCCCAAAGTACTAATGCTTCTCAATAGAGGGAAAAGAGAAGTTCTGAGACCATTTTTTTTTTCTTTGCACTGTGTTCTGTCTTTTTTTCCCCCTTTACATCAGGGTGGTTCTGAACACAGGTGTGGATATGGACATTCAGGGTCTGTTCTCTTTGATGGATAATCTCGCTATAAATGTACAGAATATTCAAGATTTAGTGGTTCAGAATCCTATGTTAGAACCTAAAATTCCTATTCCTGAGTTATTTTCTGGAGATAGAACTAAGTTTTTGAATTTTAAAAATAATTGTAAACTATTTCTGGCTTTGAAACCCCGCTCCTCTGGTGACCCAGTTCAACAAGTTAAGATCATTATTTCTTTATTACGTGGCGACCCTCAAGACTGGGCATTTTCCCTTGCGCCAGGAGATCCTGCATTATGTAATATTGATGCGTTTTTTCTGGCGCTCGGATTGCTTTACGATGAACCTAATACAGTGGATCAGGCAGAGAAAAATTTGCTGGCTCTGTGTCAGGGTCAGGATGAGATAGAGATTTGTCAGAAGTTTAGTGGTCTGTGCTCACTCAATGGAATGAATGTGCGCTGGCAGCTATTTTCAGAAAGGGTCTCTCTGAAGCCCTTAAGGATGTCATGGTGGGATTTCCTATGCCTGCTGGTCTGAATGAGTCTATGTCTTTGGCCATTCAGATCGGTCGACGCTTGCGTGAGCGTAAATCTGTGCACCATTTGGCGGTATTATCTGAGCATAAACCTGAGCCTATGCAGTGCGATAGGACTTTGACCAGCGCTGAAAGGCAAGAACACAGACGTCAGAATGGGCTGTGTTTCTTCTGTGGTGATTCCACTCATGCTATCTCCGATTGTCCTAAGCGCACTAAGCGGTTCGCTAGGTCTGCCACCATTGGTACGGTACAGTCGAAATTTCTTTTGTCCGTTACTTTGATCTGCTCTTTGTCTTCCTATTCTGTCATGGCATTTGTGGATTCAGGCGCTGCCCTGAATTTGATGGACTTGGAGTTTGCCAGGCGCTGTGGGTTTGTCTTGGAGCCCTTGCAGTGTCCTATTCCATTGAGAGGAATTGATGCTACGCCTTTGGCCAAGAATAAGCCTCAGTATTGGACCCAGCTGACCATGTGCATGGCTCCTGCGCACCAGGAGGATATTCGCTTTCTGGTGTTGCATAATCTGCATGATGTGGTCGTGTTGGGGTTGCCATGGCTACAAGTCCATAACCCAGTATTAGATTGGAAATCAATGTCTGTGTCCAGCTGGGGTTGTCAGGGGGTACATGGTGATGTTCCATTTCTGTCTATCTCATCATCCACCCCTTCTGAGGTCCCAGAGTTCTTGTCTGATTACCGGGATGTATTCGATGAGCCCAAGTCCAATGCCCTACCTCCGCATAGGGATTGTGATTGTGCTATCGATTTGATTCCTGGTAGTAAGTTTCCTAAAGGTCGACTGTTTAATTTATCTGTACCTGAGCACGCCGCTATGCTGAGTTACGTGAAGGAGTCTTTGGAGAAGGGTCATATTCGCCCGTCATCGTCGCCATTGGGAGCGGGGTTCTTTTTTGTGGCCAAGAAGGATGGTTCGCTGAGACCTTGTATTGATTACCGCCTTCTAAATAAAATTACGGTCAAATTTCAGTACCCCTTGCCGCTGCTGTCTGATTTGTTTGCTCGGATTAAGGGGGCTAGTTGGTTCACCAAGATAGATCTTCGTGGTGCATATAATCTTGTGCGTATTAAACGGGGCGATGAATGGAAAACAGCATTTAATACACCCGAAGGCCATTTTGAGTACCTGGTTATGCCATTCGGGCTTTCTAATGCTCCATCAGTGTTTCAGTCCTTTATGCATGACATCTTCCGAGAGTACCTGGATAAATTCCTGATTGTATACTTGGATGATATTTTGGTCTTCTCGGATGATTGGGAGTCTCATGTGAAGCAGGTCAGAATGGTGTTCCAGGTCCTGCGTGCTAATTCTTTGTTTGTGAAGGGGTCAAAGTGTCTCTTTGGTGTTCAGAAGGTTTCATTTTTAGGGTTCATTTTTTCTCCGTCTACTATCGAGATGGACCCTGTTAAAGTTCAGGCCATTTATGATTGGACTCAGCCAACATCTCTGAAGAGTCTGCAGAAGTTCCTGGGCTTTGCTAATTTTTATCGTCGCTTCATCAGTAATTTTTCTAGTATTGCTAAACCGTTGACTGATTTAACCAAGAAGGGTGCTGATGTGGTCAATTGGTCTTCTGCTGCTGTGGAAGCTTTTCAGGAGTTGAAGCGTCGTTTTTCTTCTGCCCCTGTGTTGTGCCAACCAGATGTTTTGCTTCCGTTCCAGGTCGAGGTTGATGCTTCTGAAATTGGAGCAGGGGCTGTTTTGTCGCAGAGAAGTTCTGATTGCTCGGTGATGAAACCATGTGCCTTCTTTTCCAGGAAATTTTCGCCTGCTGAGCGAAATTATGATGTTGGCAATCGAGAGTTGCTAGCCATGAAGTGGGCATTCGAGGAGTGGCGTCATTGGCTAGAAGGAGCTAAGCATCGCGTGGTGGTCTTGACTGATCACAAGAACTTGACTCATCTCGAGTCTGCCAAACGGTTGAATCCTAGACAGGCTCGTTGGTCGCTGTTTTTCTCCCGTTTTGACTTTGTGGTTTCGTACCTTCCGGGCTCTAAAAATGTGAAGGCGGATGCCCTGTCTAGGAGTTTTGCGCCCGATTCTCCGGGTTTGCCTGAGCCGGTGGGTATTCTCAAAGAGGGGGTAATTTTGTCTGCCATCTCCCCTGATTTGCGGCGGGTGCTGCAAAAATTTCAGGCTAATAGACCTGACCGTTGCCCAGCGGAGAAACTGTTTGTCCCTGATAGGTGGACGAATAAAGTTATCTCTGAGGTTCATTGTTCGGTGTTGGCTGGTCATCCTGGAATCTTTGGTACCAGAGATTTGGTGGCTAGATCCTTTTGGTGGCCGTCTCTGTCGCGGGATGTGCGTTCTTTTGTGCAGTCCTGTGGGATTTGTGCTCGGGCTAAGCCCTGCTGTTCTCGTGCCAGTGGGTTGCTTTTGCCCTTGCCGGTCCCGAAGAGGCCTTGGACACATATCTCTATGGATTTTATTTCGGATCTCCCCATCTCTCAAAGAATGTCGGTCATTTGGGTGGTTTGTGATCGCTTCTCTAAGATGGTCCATTTGGTGCCCTTGTCTAAATTGCCTTCCTCCTCTGATTTGGTGCCATTGTTTTTCCAGCATGTGGTTTGTTTACATGGAATTCCAGAGAACATCGTTTCTGACAGAGGTTCCCAGTTTGTTTCGAGGTTTTGGCGAGCCTTTTGTGCTAGGATGGGCATTGATTTGTCTTTTTCCTCGGCTTTCCATCCTCAGACAAATGGCCAGACTGAACGAACCAATCAGACCTTGGAAACATATCTGAGATGCTTTGTTTCTGCTGATCAGGATGGCTGGGTGTCCTTTTTGCCTTTGGCTGAGTTCGCCCTTAATAATCGGGCCAGCTCGGCTACTTTGGTTTCGCCGTTTTTCTGCAATTCTGGCTTCCACCCTCGTTTCTCTTCAGGGCAGGTTGAGTTTTCGGACTGTCCTGGTGTGGATACTGTGGTGGATAGGTTGCAGCAGATTTGGACTCATGTAGTGGACAATTTGACTTTGTCCCAGGAGAAGGCTCAACGTTTCGCTAACCGCAGGCGCTGTGTGGGTCCCCGACTTCGTGTGGGGGATTTGGTTTGGTTGTCATCTCGTTATATTCCTATGAAGGTTTCCTCTCCTAAGTTTAAGCCTCGTTTCATTGGTCCATATAGGATTTCTGAGGTTCTTAATCCTGTGTCTTTTCGTTTGACTCTTCCAGCTTCTTTTTCCATCCATAACGTGTTCCATAGGTCATTGTTGCGGAGATACGTGGCACCTGTGGTTCCATCTATTGATCCTCTTGCTCCGGTTTTGGTTGGAGGGGAGTTGGAGTATATAGTGGAGAAGATTTTGGATTCTCGTGTTTCGAGACGGAAACTCTAGTATCTGGTTAAGTGGAAAGGTTATGGTCAGGAAGATAATTCCTGGGTCTTTGCCTCTGATGTCCATGCTGCCGATCTGGTTCGTGCCTTTCATGTGGCTCATCCTGGTCGGCCTGGGGGCCCTGGTGAGGGTTCGGTGACCCCTCCTCAAGGGGGGGGGGTACTGTTGTGAATTCTGTGGCCAAGCTCCTGGTCGTGAGTGGTACTTCGGCTGGTTCTGTCTATGAGCTTCCTTTGGTGGATGAGAGTGGTACTCAGGTGATGAGGTTAAGTCGTTAGGTGCTGCTCTATTTAACTCCACCTAGTGCTTTGATCCTGGCCTCCAGTCAATGTTCTAGTATTGGTCTTGCTTCCTCCTGGATCGTTCCTGTGGCCTGTCTATCCTGCATAAGGTAAGTTTTGCTTGTGTCATTTTTGTTTGCTGTTTTTTCTGTCCAGCTTGCTATATTGGTTTTTCTTGCTTGCTGGAAGCTCTGGGACGCAGAGGGAGCACCTCCGTACCGTTAGTCGGTGCGGAGGGTCTTTTTGCCCCTCTGCGTGGTTGTTTTTAGGGTTTTGTGTTGACCGCAAAGCTATCTTTCCTATCCTCGGTCTATTCAGTAAGTCGGGCCTCACTTTGCTAAAATCTATTTCATCTTTGTGTTTGTATTTTCATCTTAACTCACAGTCATTATATGTGGGGGGCTGCCTTTTCCTTTGGGGTATTTCTCTGAGGCAAGGTAGGCTTATTTTTCTATCTTCAGGGCTAGTTAGTTTCTCAGGCTGTGCCGAATTGCATAGGGAGCGTTAGGCGCAATCCACGGCTACCTCTAGTGTGGTATGATAGGATTAGGGATTGCGGTCAGCAGAGTTTCCACGTCTCAGAGCTCGTCCTATGTTAGTAACTATCAGGTCACTTGTGTGCTCTTAACCACTAGGTCCACTGTGGTTCTGAATTACCTGTTCCTAACACCCCACATATAATGACTGTGAGTAAAGAAGAAAATACAAGCACAGAGATGAAATAGATTTAGCAAAGTGAGGCCCGACTTACTGAACAGACCGAGGATAGGAAAGGTTACTTTGCGGTCAGCACAAAAACCTACAAAAAGACCACGCAGAGGGCGCAAAAAGACCCTCCGCACCGACTCACGGTGCGGAGGCGCTCCCTCTGCGTCCCAGAGCTTCCAGCAAGCAAGACAACAAATTAAATAGCAAGCTGGACAGAAAAATAGCAAACCAAAGAAATACAAGCTGGAACTTAGCTTCTGATGGGAAGACAGGTCACAAGAACGATCCAGGAGTGAACAGACCAATACTGGAACATTGACAGGTGGCATGGAGCAAAGATCTAAGTGGAGTTAAATAGAGCAGCAGCTAACAAATTAACCTCGTCACCTGTGAAACTCAGAAACACCCACCAGAGGAAGTCCATGGACAGAACCAGCCGAAGTACCATTCATGACCACAGGAGAGAGCCCGACAACAGAATTCACAACAGTTATGGCAGCCAGATGGTATAACTTCCCACAGGTGAAGTAGGTCCCCAGGGCTCCCGGTGAATAGATGGAGGATCGTGAGTGGTGCAGTAAAGAACAAATAATGCAGTTGTGCAGTCTTTTTACCTGGTTTACTGATGGTAGCAGGTAGCCACAGTCCAGGGCACCAGATCACAGGTACAGGCAGAGTCCGGCCGGCTTGGAAGCGAGTTCAGAGTCCAGCTTTGCCAGGTTGAGTTAAAAGCCTTCCTTCTAGCACTGTGTTGTTGTAGCCCTTACTGCCTATGGCTTCTTAGCAAGGTCCTCTCGGTTATCTCTGTCCTTTAGTGAAGTGGGACACAATCCCGTATGACAGGTGACTCAAGCCTTTTTACAGGGTCTCTATCATGACCCGGGCTCTATGTGTCACTGTGTCTCCTGGGTATTAGGGCGGACAGGTTATGTGTAGTCTAGCTGTCCTGCCGGTTTCTGCTGTGCCTCCACGGTCGTCCGGTTACCAGTATCTGCGCTCCGTCAGGGAGGTAGCCCTGTCACAGCTATTCTCCCTTGTTGTCACTCTCCTATGCTTCACCCTCCGGCACGTTATCTAAAAGCTGTTATTCCTTTTGTATCTCGCCAGCTAGGAAAGCAATGTCACTGTGACAACCAGGACCCTGGGGCATCACACTGGTGATCCAGATGTCATCATGACCATGTCAGAAAGCAGTTAAATATAACTGCCAGCAGTGGATTTTGAGAATCTACCCAACCTCATTGGTAGTAAACCAAGGTGTGCAAGAGTGTGCTTTCCACTGCTTGGTGCTCATACTCTATACCAGGGACCAGATTTAGGAGGTGGGTGGCCCGGGGCCCATTTTGGAGGGAGGCCCATTTTTCAAGGTGCTGCAATATGTACTGCAAAAACACAAAATGAAACGAATGCAAGTTTATTTACAAAAATCATTTACACAGAGTAATTCAAGAAAAATCATTCATTTTTTACAATCCGGGCACTTTCCTTGATTTTTGTGCTGCAAAATCACTAATGATGTCACTAAAGTCCAATTCACGCAGTATATCTGACCCTGTCAACCCTTGAAGTCCTGAAAGGGCGTTAAAGATTAAAATATGTACATATGTATGTATGTATATTGTAGAAATTTGGGCTATCTATATCAAAGACTGCTGCTGGGCTCTATATGTCAGAGACTTCTGCTGGGCTCTGTATGTATGAGAGGCTTCTGGTGGGCTGTATATATATGAGGGGCTTCTGCTGGGTTGTATATATATGAGGGGCTTCTGCTGGACTGTATATATATGAGGGGCTTCTGCTGGGCTGTATATATCAGAGGCTGTTTACCTGTATATATCAGAGGCTGTTGTGGTGCTGGCTGTATATGTATGAGAGGCTTCTGCTGGGCTGTATATGTATGAGAGGCTTCTGCTGGGCTTTGTATGTATGAGAGGCTTCTGCTGGGCTGTATATATATATGAGGGGCTTCTGCTGGGCTCTATATGTCAGAGGCTTCTGCTGGGCTCTATATGTATGAGAGGCTTCTGCTGGGCTGTATACAGGTCCTTCTCAAAAAATTAGCATATAGTGTTAAATTTCATTATTTACCATAATGTAATGATTATAATTAAACTTTCATATATTATATATTCATTATCCACCAACTGAAATTTGTCAGGTCTTTTATTGTTTTAATACTGATGATTTTGGCATACAACTCCTGATAACCCAAAAAACCTGTCTCAATAAATTAGCATATTTCACCCATCCAATCAAATAAAAGTGTTTTTTAATAACAAACAAAAAAACCATCAAATAATAATGTTCAGTTATGCACTCAATATTTGGTCGGGAATCCTTTGGCAGAAATGACTGCTTCAATGCGGCGTGGCATGGTGGCAATCAGCCTGTGACACTGCTGAGATGTTATGGAGGCCCAGGATGCTTCAATAGCGGCCTTAAGCTCATCCAGAGTGTTGGGTCTTGCGTCTCTCAACTTTCTCTTTACAATATCCCACAGATTCTCTATGTGGTTCAGGTCAGGAGAGTTGGCAGGCCAATTGAGCACAGTAATACCATGGTCAGTAAACCATTTACCAGTGGTTTTGGCACTGTGAGCAGGTGCCAGGTCGTGCTGAAAAATGAAATCTTCATCTCCATAAAGCATTTCAGCCGATGGAAGCATGAAGTGCTCCAAAATCTCCTGATAGCTAGCTGCATTGACCCTGCCCTTGATGAAACACAGTAGACCAACACCAGCAGCTGACATGGCACCCCACACCATCACTGACTGTGGGTACTTGACACTGGACTTCAGGCATTTTGGCATTTCCTTCTCCCCAGTCTTCCTCCAGACTCTGGCACCTTGATTTCCGAATGACATGCAAAATTTGCTTTCATCAGAAAAAAGTACTTGGGACCACTTAGCAACAGTCCAGTGCTGCTTCTCTGTAGCCCAGGTCAGGCGCCTCTGCCGCTGTTTATGGTTCAAAAGTGGCTTTACCTGGGGAATGCGGCACCTGTAGCCCATTTCCTGCACACGCCTGTGCACGGTGGCTCTGGATGTTTCCACACCAGACTCAGTCCACTGCTTCCTCAGGTTCCCCAAGGTCTGGAATCGGTCCTTCTCCACAATCTTCCTCAGGGTCCGGTCTCCTCTTCTCGTTGTACAGCGTTTTCTGCCACATTGTTTCCTTCCAACAGACTTACCATTGAGGTGCCTTGATACAGCACTCTGGGAACAGCCTATTTGTTGAGAAATTTCTTTCTGGGTCTTACCCTCTTGCTTGAGGGTGTCAATGATGGCCTTCTTGACATCTGTCAGGTCGCTAGTCTTACCCATGATGGGGGTTTTGAGTAATGAACCAGGCAGGGAGTTTATAAAAGCCTCAGGTATCTTTTGCATGTGTTTAGAGTTAATTAGTTGATTCAGAAGATTAGGGTAATAGGTCGTTTAGAGAACCTTTTCTTGATATGCTAATTTATTGAGACAGGTTTTTTGGGTTATCAGGAGTTGTATGCCAAAATCATCAGTATTAAAACAATAAAAGACCTGACAAATTTCAGTTGGTGGATAATGAATATATAATATATGAAAGTTTAATTGTAATCATTACATTATGGTAAATAATGAAATTTAACACTATATGCTAATTTTTTGAGAAGGACCTGTATGTATGAGAGGCTTCTGCTGGGCTGTATATATATGAGGGGCTTCTGCTGGGCTATATATGTCAGAGGTTTCTGCTGGGCTCTATATGTCAGAGGCTTCTGCTGGGCTGTATATGTATGAGAGGCTTCTGCTGAGCTGTATATATATGAGAGGCTTCTGCTGGGCTGTCTATATATGAGGGGCTTCTGCTGGGCTGTATATGTATGAGAGGCTTCTGCTGGGCTGTATATATATGAGGGGCTTCTGCTGGGCTGTATATGTGTGAGAGGCTTCTGCTGGGCTGTATATGTATGAGAGGCTTCTGCTGGGCTGTATATGTATGAGAGGCTTCTGCTGGGCTGTATATATGTGAGGAGCTTCTGCTGGGCTCTATATGTCAGAGGCTTCTGCTGGGCTGTATATATATGACAGGCTTCTGCTGGGCTGTATATGTATGAGAGGCTTCTGCCGGGCTGTATATAGATGTGGTGCTCCTGCTGGGCTCTATATGTCAGAGGCTTCTGCTGGGCTCTATATGTATCAGAGGCCTCTGCTGGGCTGTATATGTATGAGAGGTTTCTGGTGGGCTGTATATATGTGAGGAGCTTCTGCTGGGCTCTATATGTCAGAGGCTTCTGCTGGGCTGTATATGTATGAGAGGCTTCTGCTGGGCTGTATATATATGAGGAGCTTCTGCTGGGCTCTATATGTCAGAGGCTTCTGCTGGGCTGTATATATATGACAGGCTTCTGCTGGGCTGTATATGTATGAGAGGCTTCTCTTGGGCTGTATATGTATGAGAGGCTTCTGCCGGGCTGTATATATATGTGGTGCTCCTGCTGGGCTCTATATGTCAGAGGCTTCTGCTGGGCTCTATATGTATGAGAGGCCTCTGCTGGGCTGTATATGTATGAGAGGTTTCTGGTGGGCTGTATATATCAGAGGCTGTTGCTGTGCTGGCTGTATATAGAATAGAGGCTGAGAGGCTGTATAAATTGTATACACAGCAATATACTGTAAACAGGTCCACACTATATACATACAGTATACACAGACACACTGTAATGCAGGATATAGTGTGGACTTGTATATACAGTATGGTACTATGTAGGACAGGAGCTGCAAGAAAGATACACAGACAGACAGACAGACCCACATAGACACACCAGACAGAGATCATACTCACCCACCGTGACACTGTGAAGATTGAACCACTTCACCTCTGGATCTTCAGTGACTGAAGATCCAAAGTGAAGTCCTGCCGCGCTCCGCGGTGTAGAATCCTCTTCTCGCACCGACATAGTGGCTCCGGCTCCTTCCTCGAAGGTAGATGAACAAACTCTCATCTGATCTATTCCGAGGGAGCGATCATATATCTGAACAGGTAGCGCCTAGAAGCTTCTGTTGGGATTGGAGAAGGCTGCGGCATGCCATAAGCTAAGCATTAGGTACAGGGAGGGCACTAAGGAAGTCAGGCTAGGCTAGCCACGTCAGTGGATGCTGATGCAGGTCAGGTGCCATGACTCTGCCACTCTGCACAGCCACTGAGATGTAGGACTGTAGCCAGGTCCCTACACTTTCAATAGTTTCTCTTTTGTTAAATATTCCTTATCATTAGAAATGGTTCACAGCAAAGAGACGTGTATTTTATATGTTTTGAGATATTTATCCCTATATTGGTGGGAGGCCCCCACTTGGTGGGTGGCCCAGGGCCCGGGACCCTTGGACCCACGCCTAAATCCGGGCCTGCTCCATACTAATTAAATTGAGATGTTTTTAATTTTTTGTACCATGTTTTCCATAATTTACACATCATTAACATATTTATCAGTCTTGTGATTTCCATAATTCCATGACTTTTCCTTCTTAGTGCTGCAATTTAATTGTTGAGAAGTGTATTTAAATATGTATCTATTTAACCCCTTAACGACCGCCGATACGCCTTTTAAGGGCGGCAGTTAAGGGTACTTAAACCACAGAGCCGTTAATTAACGGCGCTGTGGAAAAAGTGAATAGCGCCCCCCAGAGTCAGAATTTCTCTGGGGTCTCTGTTGCCGGGGGTAGCCGAGACCCCAGAGAACATGATTTGGTTTTTTTTTTACTGACCCCCGGGTTGTGATTGCCGGTAATTAATCGTTTACCAGCGATCGCAAAAAAAAAACAAAAAAACGCGATTTCCCATTTAATTTCTCTGTCCTCCGATGTGATCGCACATCAGAGGACAGAGAAATGGAGTCCCCAATAGCCCCCTGATACTCACCTGTCTCCCCCGGTGCTCCTCATGGCTCCCGATGGGCGCCGCCATCTTGTTCCGGCCAAAAAATGGCGGGCGCATGCGCAGTGAGCCCACCGGCTGGCACCCGGAAAATCTTTGGGGTCTCGGCTGCCGTGGGTAGCCGAGACCACAAAGAACATGATCGGGGTCGGTTTTTACCGACCCCTGTTTTGTGATCGTCGGTAATTAACTGTTTACCGGCGATCGCGAAAAAAAAAAAAAGCGATCTTTCATTCTCTGTCCTCTGATGTGATCGAACATCAGAGGATAGAGAAATAGGGGCATTCGGAGACCCTGCTATACTTACCGGTGTCCCTGGGTCCTCCTGCTTCTTCTCCTGGCCGCCAGCTTCTTCATCTGGAAAGAAAATGGCAGGCGCATGCGCAGTGCGCCCCCGCCATATTCTGCCGGCCAGCAGGTGGAGTAGTTGGGGCTAAATTTAGGGTTAGGGTTGGGGCTAAATTTAGGGTTAGGGTTGGGGCTAAATATAGGGTTAGGGTTGTGGCTAAATATAGGGTTAGGGTTGGGGCTAAATTTAGGGTTAGGCTTCTTTCACACTTGCGTCGGTACGGGGCCGTCGCAATGCGTCAGCCCGACGTACGTTGTGAAAATTGTGCACAACGCGGGCAGTGGATGCAGTTTTTCAACGCATCTGCTGCCAAGTCTATGTCCTGGGGAGGAGAGGGCGGAGTTACGGCCACGCATGCGCGGTCGGAAATGGCGGACGCGACGTACAAAAAAAGTTACATTGAATGTTTTTTTTGTGCTGACGGTCCGCCAAAACACAACTGATCCAGTGCATGACGGACGCGACGTGTGGCCATCCATCGCGATCCGTCGGCAATACAAGTCTATGGGCAAAAAACGTATTCTGCGGGCACATTTGCAGGATCCGTTTTTTGTCCAAAACGACGGATTGCGGCGGATGCCACACGACCCAAGTGTGAAAGCAGCCTTAGGGCTAGGGTTAGGGTTGGGGCTAAAGTTAGGGCTAGGGTTAGGGTTGGGGCTAAAGTTAGGGCTATTGTTAGGGTTGGGGCTAAATTTAGGGTTAGGGCTAGGGTTGGGGCTAAAGTTAGGGCTAGGGTTGCGGCTAAAGTTAGGGTTAGATTTGGGATTAGGGTTTGGATTAGGGTTGGTATTAGGGTTAGGGTTGGCATTAGGGTTACGCTTGGGATTAGGGTTAGGTTTGGAATTAGGGTTAAGGTTAGGGCTGGGATTAGGGGTGTATTGGGATTAGGTTTGAGGTTAGGGTTGAGATTAGGATTAGGGGTGTGTTGGATTTAGGGTTTTGATTAGGGTTATGGTTAGGGTTGACATTAGGGTTGTTTTGGGGTTAGGGTTGTGATTATCGTTAGGGTTGTGATTAGGATTATGGATCGGGTTGGGATTAGGGTTATGGTTGCGTTGGGGTTAGGGTTGGAGTTAGAATTGGGGGGTTTCCACTGTTTAGGTACATCAAGGGGTCTCCAAACACGACAGCCAATTTTGCGGTCAAAAAGTCAAATTGTGCTCCCTCCCTTCTGAGCTCTGCCGTGCGCCGAAATAGTGGTTTACCCCCTCATATGGGGCATCAGCGTACTCGGGATAAATTGGACAACAACTTTCGGGGTCCAATTTCTCCTGTTACCCTTGTGAAAATAAAAACTTGGGGGCTACAATATCTTTTTTGTGGAAATTTATTTTTATTTTTTATTTTCACGACTCTGCATTATAAACTTCCGTGAAGCACTTGGACATTCAAAGTTCTCACCACACATCTAGATAAGTTCCTTGGGGGGTCTAGGTTCCAAAATGGGGTCACTTGTGGGGGGTTACTACTGTTTAGGTACATCAGGGGCACTGCAAACGCAACATAATGCCCACAGACCATTCTATCAAAGTCTGCATTCCAAAACAGCGCTCCTTCCCTTCCGAGCTCTGCCGTGCGCCCAAACAGTGGTTTACCCCCACATATGGGGCATCAGCGTACTCGGGATAAATTGGACAACAACTTTTGGGGTCCAATTTCTCCTGTTTCCCTTGTAAAAATAAAAATTTGGGGGCTACAATCTTTTTTGTGGGAAAATTTTTATTTTTTTATTTTCACGACTCTGCATTATAAACTTCTGTGAAGCAGTTGGGCATTCAAAGTTCTCACAACACATCTAGATAAGTTCCTTGGGGGTCTAGTTTCCAAAATGGGGTCACTTGTGGGGGGTTACTACTGTTTAGGTACATCAGGGGCTCTGCAAACGCAACATAATGCCCACAGACTATTCTATCAAAGTCTGCATTCCAAAACGGCGCTCCTTCCCTTCCAAGCTCTGCTGTGCGCCCAAACAGTGGTTTACCCCCACACATGGGGCATCAGCGTACTCGCGATAAATTGTACAACAACTTTTGCAGTCCAATTTCTCCTGTTACCCTTGTGAAAATAAAAACTTGGGGGCTACAAAATCTTTTTTATGGAAAAAAAAATATTTTTATTTTCACGACTCTGCATTATAAACTTTTGTGAAGCACTTGGGCATTCAAAGTTCTCACCACACATCTAGATAAGTTCCATGGGGGGTCTAGTTTCCAAAATGGGGTCAATTGTGAGGCGTTTCTACTGTTTAGGTACATCAGGGGCTCTCCAAACGTGACATGGTGTCTGATCTCAATTCCAGCCAATTCTGCATTGAAAAAGTAAAATGGCACTCCTTCACTTCCAAGCTCTGCGGTGCGCCCAAACAGTGGTTTACCCCCACATATGGGGTATCGGCGTATTCAGGAGAAATTGCATAACAAAATTTATGGTTTAATTTCTGTTTTTACGCTTGTGAAAATAAAAAAAAAATGGTTCTGAAGTAAAATGTTTGCAAAAAAAAGTTAAATGTTCATTTTTTCCTTCCACGTTGTTTCAGTTTCTGTGAAGCACGTAAAGGGTTAATAAACTTCTTGAATGTGGTTTTGAGAACCTTGAGGGGTGCCGTTTTTAGAATGGTGTCACACTTCGTTATTTTCTATCATATAGACCCCTCAAAGCGACTTCAAATGTGATGTGGTCCCTAAAAAAAAGGTGTTGTAAAAATGAGAAATTGCTGGTCAACTTTTAACCCTTCTAGCTCCCTAACAAAAAATTTTTTGTTTCCAAAATTGTGCTGATGTAAAGTAGACATGTGGGAAATGTTATTTATTAACTATTTTTTGTGACATATCTCTCTGATTTAAGGGCATAAAAATACAAAGTTTGAAAATTGCAAAATTTAAATTTTTTTCGCCATATTTCCGTTTTTTTCATAAATAATCGCAAGTAATATCGAAGAAATGTTACCACTAACATGAAGTACAATATGTCACGAAAAAACAATCTCAGAATCAGCGGGATCTGTTGAAGCGTTCCAGAGTTATAACCTCATAAAGTGACAGTGGTCAGAATTGTAAAAATTGGCCTGGTCATTAAGTACCAAATTGGCTCTGTCACTAAGGGGTTAAATACATGATATAAATATTAGTGTAAATTGTGTACAGTAGTAGTATATATGAGTAGTATGTATTACATATATAGATCTACTGCACACAGGTGCCTGGTTACACGAATGGATGCGCTGACCATATGGGATCATTTTGAAGGCTGCAAGAACAAGTCAATTAATGAAACATGAGAATTGAGCGTTTGATTGCTGATGTGTTTGGATTGAGGATGGTTGGGATGCTGCTTGCTGCGGTCCTTTGGTAATTATTGCCCCCTGTCTGCCTGTGGAGTGGAGGGATAGACAAGGGCCCTGTGGGGGATACAAATGAAGTCAATGAATGCCGAAATTCAGGGTGTTGCCCATATTTCCTATACCTACCTCCCCAATAATCTGCATTATGATGCCCTCCTATGCATCCTATCTGGGGGCAGCCACAGCAGGACACCTCCATGCACGAATAAACTTCACAAATCCATTTCCAGCCCCGGTTTAGAATGCTATTCCTGGAAGTCAGCATTGTGAAACATGTGCATGTGAAAATAGAGCTGTGGGAAACCGCGCAGTGCCCGTGCAGAGGCGGGAGACCGGGAGAGTTATTCCGAGCAGTTATCAAATGTCTGACAGGACCCTACAGTGATAGTGGGAGGCCGGCCGCGCATGCGCGATGCACTTCTCTCCCTGCTGGTTGGGACTCGCAGAGTTTGGAGCAGCTGAGAGCCCTGCAGAAGACCCTGCTCCGTCCACAAGGGACCCTGCTCCGTCCACAAGGGACCCTGCTCCGTCCACAAGGGACCCTGCTCCGTCCACAAGGGACCCTGCTCCGTCCACAGGGGACCCTGCTCCGTCCACAGGGGACCCTGCGCCTCACATGGTGGAGATGCGGCTCTCTGCACAGAGCTCCGGTGTCAGCGGCGCACGGATAAGGTAATGCACGTGCAGGAGCCCCAGCTGTGGGAGTCGGCTGGGAAGCTGTCACCAGTAGAGAAGTGCCGAGCTGCTGTGCCAGTCACTGCATGGGCATGGCGGGTCACATTCCTGCTGGTGCTGGCGCAGCTAATGAATGAGCGCTCAGTGCGGAGTGTGGAAGTGTCTGCGCTTGTATTCTGCCACAGCTGCAGGCACAAATGGCTGCAGGTCACTGCCCCCGGGTAACGGAGCCAGCATTCCGGGACTGCACAGCCGGCTCCTCATATTCCCGGCACATGGCAGCGGAGCGGCACCCTGCACGGGCACTATGGTAACCTGCAGCACCCCTCAGCCGGCACCCTGCACAGGCACTATGGTATCCTGCAGCACCCCTCAGCCGGCACCCTGCACAGGCACTATGGTATCCTGCAGCACCCCTCAGCCGGCACCCTGCACAGGTACTATGGTAACCTGCAGCACCACTCTGCACAGGCACTATGGTAACCTGCAGCACCCCTCAGCCGGCACCCTGCACAGGTACTATTGTAACCTGCAGCACCCCTCAGCCGGCACCCTGCACAGGTACTATGGTAACCTACAGCACCCCTCAGCCTGCATTCTGCACAGGTACTATGGTAACCTGCAGCACCCCTCAGCCTGCACTCTGCACAGGCACTATGGTAACCTGCAGCACCCCTCAGCCGGCACCCTGCACGGGCACTATGGTAACCTGCAGAACCCCTCAGCCGGCACCATGCACGGGCACTATGGTAACCTGCAGCACCCCTCAGCCTGCTCTCTGCACAGGCACTATGGTAACCTGCAGCACCCCTCAGCCGGCACCCTGCACAGGCACTATGGTAACCTGCAGCACCCCTCAGCCGGCACCCTGCACAGGCACTATGGTAACCTGCAGCACGCCTCAGCCGGCACTCGGCACAGGCACTATGGTAACCTGCAGCACCCCTCAGCCGGCACCCTGCACAGGCACTATGGTAACCTGCAGCACCCCTCAGCCGGCACTCTGCACAGGCACTATGGTAACCTGCAGCACGCCTCAGCCGGCACTCGGCACAGGCACTATGGTAACCTGCAGCACCCCTCAGCCGGCACCCTGCACAGGTACTATGGTAACCTGCAGCACCACTCTGCACAGGCACTATGGTAACCTGCAGCACCCCTCAGCCTGCACTCTGCACAGGCACTATGGTAACCTGCAGCACCCCTCAGCCGGCACCCTGCACAGGTACTATTGTAACCTGCAGCACCCCTCAGCCGGCACTCTGCACAGGTACTATGGTAAACTACAGCACCCCTCAGCCTGCACTCTGCACAGGTACTATGGTAACCTGCAGCACCCCTCAGCCAGCACTCTGCACAGGTTCTATGGTAACCTGCAGCACCCCTCAGCCTGCACTCTGCACAGGCACTATGGTATCCTGCAGCACCCCTCAGCCAGCACTCTGCACAGGTACTATGGTAACCTGCAGCACCCCTCAGCCAGCACTCTGCACAGGCACTATGGTATCCTACAGCACCCCTCAGCCTGCACCCTGCACGGGCACTATGGTAACCTGCAGCACCCCTCAGCCGGCACCCTGCACAGGTACTATGGTAACCTGCAGCACCACTCTGCACAGGCACTATGGTATCCTGCAGCACCCCTCAGCCAGCACTCTGCACAGGTACTATGGTAACCTACAGCACCCCTCAGCCTGCATTCTGCACAGGTACTATGGTAACCTGCAGCACCCCTCAGCCTGCACTCTGCACAGGTACTATGGTAACCTGCAGCACCCCTCAGCCGGCACTCTGCACAGGTACTATGGTAACCTGCAGCACCCCACAGCCAGCACTCTGCACAGGTTCTATGGTAACCTGCAGCACCCCTCACCCTGCACTCTGCACAGGCACTATGGTATCCTGCAGCACCCCTCAGCCAGCACTCTGCACAGGTACTATGGTAACCTGCAGCACCCCTCAGCCAGCACTCTGCACAGGTACTATGGTAACCTGCAGCACCCCTCAGCCAGCACTCTGCACAGGCACTATGGTATCCTACAGCACCCCTCAGCCTGCACGCTGCACAGGCACTATGGTAACCTGCAGCCTGCACTCTGCACAGGCACTATGGTATCCTACAGCACCCCTCAACCTGCACTCTGCACAGGCACTATGGTATCCTACAGCACCCCTCAGCCTGCACTCTGCACAGGTACCACGGTAATGTGCAGACTGAGGGGTACTGAAGAGGCACCACGGTAACCTACAGCACCCCTTCAGTCTGCAAAGGCACCATGGTAACCTGCAGTATACTCTGTTTGCACAGGCACCACGGTAACCTGTAGTATACCCTCAGCCTGTACAGGCACCATGGTAACCTGCAGTGTACTCTCAGCCTGCACAGGCACCACGGTAACCTGTAAGACATACTCTGATACTCATCAACATTAACAGAAATAAACACTTGAAATAGATCACTCTGTAATGACTCAATATAATGTAAGTTTCACTTTTCATATTGAAGAACTGAAATTAACTTTTTGATGATATTCTAATTTGATGAGAAACACCTGTATATTCGGATCACATTTGGCAATGCAAGTCACTGAGTCCGTGGAAAACTTCGGACTGCACTCAGATGATGACCTCCAGTTTTCACGGACTGACATAATGAAAATGATAGAGAATTTCTTTCCCATCTTCTTATCCGAGGAAAACAGATCACACTATGATCAAACTCTGATCAGAGTGTGATTAGCATAATTGGACCGATTCTCTTCAGTGAGCGAAAATACGTTGGTGTGACACTAGCCCAATACTGTTATCTAGTGTGAAAGCTCCAAGTATTTGTTCAAAAATCTATAGCTGGATAAATATTTCAATAATGCCAAATGCAAAATATTTTTCTAATCAGTACGTGCCTCAGGTGTATATGCGGAGATATGGTGTTTTGAGATATATACTTTGACTTACAGTTGTGGCCAAAAGTATTGACACCCCTGCAATTATGTCAGATAATACTCAGTTTCTTCCTGAAAATGATTGCGAACACAAATTCTTTGTTATTATTATTATCTTCATTTAATTTGTCTTAAAAGAAAAAACACAAAAAGAATTGTCCTAAAGCCAAATTGGATATAATTCCACAAACAAAAAAGGGGGTGGACAAAAGTATTGGCACTGTTCGAAAAATCATGTGATGCTTCTCTAATTTGTGTAATTAACAGCACCTGTAACTTACCTGTGGCACCTAACAGTTGTTGGCAATGACTAAATCACACTTGCAGCCAGTTGACATGGATTAAAGTTGACTCAACCTCTGTCCTGTGTCCTTGTGTGTACCACATTGAGCATTGAGAAAAGAAAGAAGACCAAAGAACTGTCTGAGGACTTGAGAAACCAAATTGTGAGGAAGCATGAGCAATCTCAAGGCTACCAGTCCATCTCCAAAGACCTGAATGTTCCTGTGTCTACCGTGCTTAGTGTCATCAAGAAGTTTAAAGCCCATGGCACTGTGGCTAACCTCCCTAGATGTGGACGGAAAAGAAAAATTGACAAGAGATTTCAACGCAAGATTGTGCGGATGTAGGATAAAGAACCTCGACTAACATCCAAACAAGTTCAAGCTGCCCTGCAGTCCGAGGGTACAACAGTGTCAACCCGTACTATCCGTCGGCGTCTGAATGAAAATGGACTGTATGGTAGGAAACCCAGGAAGACCCCACTTCTTACCCTGAGACATAAAAAAGCCAGGCTGGAGTTTGCCAAAACTTACCTGAAAAAGCCTAAAACGTTTAGGAAAAATGTTCTCTGGTCAGATGAGACAAAAGTAGAGCTTTATGGACAAAGGCATCAACATAGAGTTTACAGGGAGAAAAAAGAGGCATTCAAAGAAAAGAACACGGTCCCTACAGTCAAACATGGCGGAGGTTCCCTGATGTTTTGGGGTTGCTTTGCTGCCTTTGGCACTGGACTGCTTCACCGTGTGCATGGCATTATGAAGTCTGAAGACTACCAACAAATTTTGTAGCATAATGTAGGGCCCAGTGTGAGAAAGCTGGGTCTCCCTCAGAGGTCATGGGTCTTCCAGCAGGACAATGACCCAAAACACACTTCAAAAAGCACTAGAAAATGGTATGAGAGAAAGCACTGGAGACTTCTAAGGTGGCCAGCAATGAGTCCAGACCTGAATCTCATAGAACACCTGTGGAGAGATCTAAAAATGGCAGTTTGGAGAAGGCACCCTTCAGGGAGCTGGAGCAGTTTGCCAAAGAAGAATGGTCTAAAATTCCAGCAGAGCATTGTAAGAAACTCATTGATGGTTACCGGAAGCGGTTGGTCGCAGTTATTTTGGCTAAAGGTTGTACAACCAAGTATTAGGCTGAGGGTGCCAATACTTTTGTCTGGCCCATTTTTGGAGTTTTGTGTGAAAAGATCAATGTTTTGCTTTTTGCTTCATTCTCTTGTGTGTTTTTTCATTTAAGACAAATTACCGTAAATGAAGATAATAATACCAAAGAATTTGTAATTGCAATCATTTTCAGGAAGAAACTGAGTATTATCTGACAGAATTGCAGGGGTGTCAATACTTTTGGCCACAACTGTACGTATGGAGTTCTATAGTGTAACCGTATGCCAAGAGTGTCAGCTGTGTGACGTTTGGCAGGTCTGTGTTTCTGTACAGAATAACATAGGTTGCTCTGCATTATAGAACAGAGCACAGTGTATACATTGTGGTATATTTTATATATGAAAGTCAGCAGCATATTTATACAGCTGTGGATGCATATGATTTGGTATAAAGTTTGCACTATTTCTGTAGTCTTTCTTCACATCTGAATTGAAGGCTCCGCTAAAGATTCCATCACATTTGATGAAAAAGTAGCAGCGTTTTTTTTTTTATTTTTTATTTACACTAAAGAGGTGCACATTTCAGAGGAACCTGATTAACCCTATTATAAATCAGTGGTGACCATGGGTCAACTGATATCAGCTATAATTCTGTTTTATCAGTTACCTGTCACAGCACCACAAGAAAGGGGATCCGCCCACCAAGGACATGAAACTTACTGGCTAAAAAGGACGGCACCTCTCCCTCGCAACAGTTGGTTTACTGTCCTTGACGTAGAAACCTCATGCAGGCATACCTGTGTTTAGAAGGACTGAAGATGGAGTATTCCCTTCCCAGGCCTGGTTGGCTAGCTCATGCAGCGATCCCTCCTCTGCTGGTACAAGGTACCTGTAAATGCCACAGTGGGCCCAAGGGGGACTGTCGCGTGTGTGCGGACACAAGTGAATGGCACCCCCGAGCAGGTGATGGCTGGCTCTGGCGTGACTCATGGTATGGAAGGCATCTAGAATTTAAGCCTGCTCTAGCCCTCCTGGCCCCTCCCCGCAGCGTGGTGTTGGATGTAGCATTGCCGACACTGGAAGTGACGGTTGCTCTGGGACTTGTCTGATACTGCAGGCCAGGAGGCGGGTCTGCATGACATAGTCGGTGATTCACCTGGGTTGATGAGCAGATGCATGAGTGACACGCCCTCTTGATGGGTGAGCGCAAGGCAGTGACACATGCTGGGACTTGTAGCGGTGAGTTACGCCCGGATGATGCACAGAGGCCAATGTGGGATCCACGTGACCTAGAAATGCCAGGAAAGCACATTGGCCAGTATAAAAGAAGGCTGATAACGCTGCACAGGTGTTACCTAGGTAACCTGTCCCTTAAAGGGAACCTGCCAACCCCAAAATCTAAGGTGAGCTAAGCCCACCAGCATCAGGGGCTTATCTACAGCGTACTCACCCAGGGGAGGTCCCGTACGATGGGCGTTGTGGTCCGGTTCGGGGCCTCCCATCTTCTTACGATGATGTCCCCTTCTTGTCTTCACGTTGCAGCTCCAGTGCAGGCGTACTTTATCTGCCCTGTTGAGGGTAGAGTAAAGTACAGCAGTGCGCAGGCGCCAGTCCTCTCTGACCTTTCCCGGCGCCTGCGCACTGCAGTACTTTACTCTGCCCTCAACAGGGCAGACAAAGTACGCCTGTGTCGGAGCCTCAACATGAAGACAAGAAGAGGACGTCATCGTAAGAAGATGTGAGGCCCCGGACCACGACGCCCATCGGACAGGACCACAGCGGGACCGCCCCTGGGTGAGTATAATCTAACCTCTTTTTCTCATCTTTCAGGATTCATCGGGGGCTTATCTACAGCATTCCAGAATGCTATAGATAAGCCCCTGATACTGGTGGGCTTAGCTCACCTTTGATTTTGGGGGTGACAGGTTCCCTTTAAGGAGAATGGAGACAGATTCTGAGCAGGAGCAGCAAAAGCCATGGCAGCTGGGTGGGAAGCCCCAGAAGGAGGTGGAACTTCGTTTAGTGGGGAGGGGGGTAGCCGGACCATGGAGAAATGGAGTTCTGCTCGATAGCAGATCCAGTCAGTGAAGCTTCAGCAAGGTGGACTAATTCTGCAGCCTCCAGTGAGCCGTGTCCTTCCTTTATACCGATACCATTTGCTTGTATCAGGGTGGTAAGTGATCTTCATGAAAGTTCACTTGGTAATGTGTTTTGTTTTTTTTTTGTTTTTTTTCTTCTTGTCATTTATGGCCAAGGATAGACGCGTGTGGCTAAAGCCGAGTACAAGGAATGTGCACTTTGTAAAACATTATTTCCCGATTCCTGAAAAGGCTTTGTCAGTCCTGCATAGATCAGACAGTGGCAGAGGAGACCTCTAACTTTGCCACTGAGTTAAGTTCCATCATAAGGGTGGAGGTTAAGGAATCCCTTAAATCCCTCTCTCAGCAAGAAAATCAGAAAGGGAAGATAGATAAAGGGGAAGTGGGTAAGGGAAGTTTCCCAGATTGATGAAGTGGATAGGCTGGTTAAATCTGTCAGATCCACAATGGGCATTGTGGATGTTAGGCCAGAAAGAGAGGTGCAGGATATCGTTTTACAGGGAATAGATCTTAAAAAGCATAAATCCTTTCCCCTTTTAATGAAAGGATCCATGCTTTAGTACAGAAAGAGTGGATCTGGAGCGCCCCCAGACGCAGGGCCGCGGGTTACTCGGTACCGGTCCTCTCTGTCTCAGTTCTAGGGTTGTCACGGTGGCTGGACCCGGTCCGTGACCCTGCTAAGGGGCGTCCAATAAAAGGGGTGATGAAAGTCGGCTAAGGTTTCGTGACGCCACCTGTGGTATTCGGTCAAGTCGACCGACGCTGCTCGGGGTCCACTGGGGTGATGTAATGGCAGCTACATGGTATATCTTCCCACAGGTGAAGTGTATCCCCAGGGCTTCCCAGTAGTGTAGGTGGCGATGGTGTGAGGTGCAGTCAATAATGAGGACACAGGGTTGCAGTCTCTTTACCTTTTACTGAAGACTTCAGGATCCTCAATCCAGAGCACTGTTAACAGGGCTGTCTGAGACCGGCCGGTCCGAAGGCACATCCACAGTTCCCTTTGCAGGTGGAAATCAGTGCTTACCACTAGCGCCTGTGTGTTGTAGTCCTTCCCTGTTGAGCATTCGGGATAGTCCTCACAACTTCTGTTCTCATTCTTTCTCTTTCTCTCTCTCTCTCCGTCCCCCAAGTTTAACTGGATAGGACGCACCCATTTGACGGGAAGGCTCGGAGCTATTCGGGGACCCTAGAGACGCCCCTCGTCACGCTTGCCCCCTATGTCTGCTTAGGTGATGTAAGGTAGACAGCCAACCTATAATTAACTGTCCTGCGGTATTTGAAGTAAGGCATAGAGTCAGTTACTTCCTCGGTGTTCCGGTCACCGGCTACGCGCCTCAGTAGGAAGTTGCCGTTCTCGGGGCACGACTCCTACTGGCTCTCCTTTGTGCTTTGATCTCGTTTCTCACTTTCCACAATATCCTTCTCTTCGTGTCCTTTCTTAGGATACCGCCGCAAGGTAGTGCAGGAGCGGTTCCGTTGCTTTCTGTTCGTTCTGCTAGGCCCCTGTCAGGAACCCACCCCTGACAGGTCCTCCCTGGACTCTCCCAGGCTGCGTTCTGTCCTAACTTCCTATCCGACCCCTAGTTTTACCAGTGTGAGGAGTGGCCTAATACATAGTGCCTTTTGCTCCCCCTAGTGGCCAGAGGGTGAAGTGTAATGTGTGCTTGTGATACCTGGTCAGGTGAACTCCTTTAGTGCAATCAGACATTACATCACTCCCCTTAGCGGCAGAGCAACATTACTGCAACGACAAGGTCTCTGGGGCGCTGCAGATCCTTTCCCCTTTTAATGAAAGGATCCATGCTTTAGTACAGAAAGAGTGGAGAAATCCGGAGAAGAGAGGCTTTATTCCGCTGTCCTTCAAAATGAAGTATCCCTTTGACAAGATTTCATCATTATGGAACCAAACACCTAAACTAGATGTGGCAATAACAATGGCCTCCAGGAAAGCTTGTTTACCCTTCGATATGGAGGCATTGAGGCATCCCCTCGATAGGAAAGCGGACACCTTTCTTCGGGGTACATGGGAGACATCAGCAGGGCTCTGAAACCGGCGGTAGCAGCAATGTATACTGCTAGGTCCTTAATGATCTGGCTGGATCGACTGGAATCCCAGTTAACAGACAAGGTTTTCAAGGGACAACATCTTGACCACTATTCCGCTTATGCAGGGGGCAGCGGATTTCCTGTCAGTTGCTTCTACAGACTTTGTAAGGCCGGTGGCAAGGTCATCCACCATTTGCAGCACAGCCAGTAGTGCTTTGTGGTTGAAATGCTGGCCAGGGGACATTCAGGCTAGATAAAGACTGTGTTCCATTCCTTGTGAGGGAAAGTATCTGTTTGGCCAAGCCCTGGACAAAATTCTAGAGAAAGCAGAGGATGCCAAAAAGGGATTCCTTAGTCTATCTATTTCTGCCTACAGATAATCCTTCTGAAAAAGGATGTTTGTCCGAAGGAAGCCTCCCAAGGAGCAAGATAAATGGGAAGATCAGAGAAGGAAATATAGATGCCTCATGTTTGGAACCTCTTCCCCAGAGTAAAGGAAATCTGGTCAATGACTCCCAGCCCAGATATGGGAAGGCTTTCTTCCTTCTTCCCTGACTGGGAGGGAATTTTGTACAGTATCTGGATTCAAAGCCTGATTAGATCAGGGTTGAGATTAGAATTCCAGTCAGTCTCACAAGGAAGATTTGTTTTGACTCCCCCAAGATCTTTACTAAGAGAGCAATTGGCCCTAAAGACAAAAGTCTTGGACCTAGTTCAAACAGCCATCCTCCAGGAAGTACCAGAGTCTGAAAAAGGGGAGGGAGTTCTACTCTCCTCTCTTTCTATTAAGCAAGCCGGATGGTTCGTTCAGGAATATAATCTGAAGACTTTGAATAAATTCCTGAGAGTTCAGTCTTTTAAGATGGAATCCATTAATTCAGCAATAAAGATAGTTGTTTCATGGCAGTTCTAGATTTGAAAGATGTGTACTGTCATGTGCACATACACATGGAACATCAGAAATACCTCTGGGTTGCAATAGTCATTGATGGGGTAGTTAGGCACTTTCAATTCAAGGCCCTCCCATTTGGGCTGGCTATAGCTCTTTGGGTGTTCCCAAAGGTGATTACGGAGGTCATGGCTCATCTGTGGGAAAAAGATGTGTTGATTATCCCATATCTGGATGATTTCCTGGTGGTAGGTAAATTAATCCAACATTGTAAGAGTCAACTAGAGGAGGTGATGGCTACTAGTTTAGATTAGAATCCCCCCAAAATTCAAGAGTTTCAGGGGCTACTATTGAACTCAGAGGTGCAGGAATGTCACCTCCCAGTGGTTAAAATAGAAAAAAATCCAGAGTCAAGCATTGAGAGCTATGAAAGTCCCCTCCATGTTTCTTAGGAGTGCAATTTCCCTCCTCAGTTCCTTAACCTTGTTCTTTCTGGCAGTTCTGTGGGCCCAGTTCCCTTAGAGGGCACCTGAAAGACAGGATGACCTTATCCCTACAGATGGTGCAATCCTTTAAGTGGTGGCTGGATGGATCAAACCTGTCCAGGGTTCCCTGGATTGCTAAAGTTACATGGGGTGTCGCGCTACAGATGCACATCTGGGGGTGGGGCACTCATCTACAGAATTATTTAGTGCAGGGGATCTGGATTAGGAGTGAGAAAACACTTTCATCAAATGTAAAGAAACTACTACCAGTAGAGTTGGCTGTTAATAAAGTCCTTGCAGGGCCAGCATGTCAGGATCCTCTCAAACAATCAAGGGTCAGTGGCTTGCATAAATAGCCAGGGGGGAACTCAGTCCAAACCCTTGATGGAGGTGTCGGGTCGCTTGTTCCAGCTAGCAGAGGGTCATTGCCTTTTTTGACTTCTCTGCATATAAAAGGGAAGGAAAACATGAAGACGGACTTCTTAAGCAGCAATCTTCTAAAACAAGAGGAGTGGGAGCTAAGTCACGACATCTTAAACCAGATAGTTCAGATGTGGGGTCTCCCTGTCATAGACCTTTTTTTGCCAGCAAACCACCGAAAGATGAAGGAGTTTTGTTCCCTGGACCCCAGGGAAGATCCCCTAGTGGTAGATGCTTTCCTGGCTCCGTGGGATTTCAGCCTGGCATGCGCCTTTCCTCCAGTAGCTCTGATTCCGCTAGTTATAAGAAAAATCAGGGAGGAAAGGCAAGAATTGTGGCATTTGCTCCCTTTTGGCCTGGAAGACTATGGTTCTCATGGCTAAGGATAATGTCTGTGTCCGATGCACAGATTCTTCCGGAGATTCCAAATCTCCTTTCTCAGGGGCCAGTGTACCATCTACAAGCAGCAAACCTCCACTTGATAGCATGGAATTTGAAAGGGAGCTATTAAAGGAAAGAAGCATTTTCCCCTAATCTCATCTCCACCCTGCTTCAGAGTAGGAAAGCAGTAGCGACCCGAATATATGCTACAACTTGGAGATATTTTTAGTCTCTTCAAGGTCTAAGGTCCAGGATGGGGCACCTGTGGAGAATATTTTGGAATTATTGCAGAAAGGTCTCGATTTAGGTCATAGAATCATAGAATGTTAGAGTTGGAAGGGACCTCCTGGGTCATCTGGTCCAACCCCCTGCCCAAAGCAGGATTCACTAAATCATCCCAGACAGATGTCTGTTATGGACCTGGTGGTTAAGAGCACCCGGAACGACCTGATGGTTAAACTCACACAGGACAAGCTCTGGGAAGTGGGAACTCTGCTGACCGCAACCCCTAATCCTGTCACACAACTAGAAATAGCCGTGGAGCGTACCTAACACGACCTAGACGCCTCTTCACAGCCTAAGAGCTAACTAGCCCTAAAGATAGAAAATAAAGCCTACCTTGCCTCAGAGAAATTCCCCAAAGGAAAAGGCAGCCCCCCACATATATTGACTGTGAGTTAAGATGAAAGTCACAAACACAGAGATGAAACAGGTTTCAGCAAAGGGAGGCCAGACTTACTAAACAGACTGAAGATAGAAAAGGTATCTTTGCGGTCAGCACAAAAAACTACAAAAAAACCACGCAGAGTGTGCACAAAGATCTCCGCACCGACTCACGGTGCGGAGGTGCCACTCTGCATCCCAGAGCTTCCAGCTAGCAAGACAAAATCATGATAGCCAACTGGACAAGGAAACGATGAACAAATAATTAGCTAGCAGGGACTTAGCTTCTGCTGGAGTAGACAGGTCACCAGAAAGATCCAAGAGCGAACTGAACCAGTACAAGAACATTGACAGCTGGCATGGAGTAACGAGCTGAGTGGAGTTAAATAGAACAGCCAGCCAAAGAATAAACTATGTCACCTGTGGAAGGAACCTCAGAAGCAGCAGCTCCACTCACAGCCACCAGAGGGAGTCCATGGACAGAGCTCGCCGAAGTACCATTCATGACCACAGGAGGGAGTTCGATAACAGAATTCACAACAGATGTCTGTCCAGCCTCTGTTTGAAGACTTCCATTGAAGGAGAACTCGCCACCTCTTGTGGCAGCCTGTTCCACTCATTGATCACCCTAACTGTCAAAAAGTTTTTTTTCTAATATCTAATCTGTGTCTCCTCCCATTCAGTTTCATCCCATTGCTTCTAGTCTTTCCTTGTGCAAATGAGAATAAAGATGATCCTTCTTCAATGTGACAGCCAATGAGATATTTGTAGACAGCTATTAAGTCTCCTCTCAGTCTTCTTTTTTGCAAGCTAAACATTCCTAAATCCTGTAAACGTTCCTTACAGGACATGGTTTTCAGACCAGTCACCATTCTGGTCGCTCTTCTCTGAACTTGCTCCAGTTTGTTGATGTCTTTTTTTTTTTAAATGTGGTGCCCAAAACTGGACACAGTATTCCAGATGAGGTCTGACCAAAGAGGACTTCAAATGACTGACCAAATGACTTCACGTGATCTAGACTGTATGCTTCTGTTAAAGGGAACCTGTCACCCCGAAAATCACGGGTGAGGTAAGCCTACCGGCATCAGGGGCTTATCTACAGCATTCTGTAATGCTGTAGATAAGCCCCCGATGTTACCTGAAAGAGGAGAAAAAGACATTAGATTATGAACAAGGTACTGCAGTGCGCAGGCGCTGGAAAGGTCAGAGAGGCCCGGCGCCTGCGCACTGCAGTACTTTGCTCTGCCCTCAACAGGGCAGACAAAGTACGCCTGCGCCGGAGCCGTGGCTGAAGATCAGAAGAGGACGTCTTGGAATGAAGATGGGAGGCACCGCAGCGGACCAGAGACACCCATCCGACCAGACCAGCAGCGGGACTGCCCCTGGGTGAGTATAATCTAACGTCTTTTTCTCCTCTTTCAGGTAACATCGGGGGCTTATCTACAGCATTACAGAATGCTGTAGATAAGCCCCTGATGCCGGTGGGCTTACCTCACCCGCGATTTTCGGGGTGACAGGTTCCCTTTAAGTTTGTGTTTTTTTTTTTTTATTGGACTAACTATTGGAGGTCCTCTCGTTCTCTGTAATCCAACTGATGCAAGGGATAGGTGCCGCCCTTTTTAACCTGTAGGTTCCCTGTCCTAGGTGGGCTTATCACCTCTCTTGTGGTTCTGTCATGGGTTCTGAAAAATCCCATTACCAAGACTTTTCTGTTTGCTTTAGTGGCAGACGTGGATGCAGGTGTGAACACAGCCCAGTTCTACAAGAATTTTAACAAATCATCAATCCACTGGACCTCTATTGATCACTAATAACTGTTTGCTTGAAATTTGCAGTCATTGTCTCTGATGCTCTATTCAAAGTCTATGGGTCTCGTAGACCTAGCTAAATTCGAGTCCACACAGTGGGATTCACAGCAATCAGCAACTATCTTCTTTATTTTAGTGATTTTAAAAAGTTACGGAGTTCTGCAAAACAAAAAGCTATATTGCCATTTTCCAAGACCCTTAAATTTTAATTTTCCATCAATGGACCGATATGATTGCTTGTTTTTAGCGGCACGATTTCTGCATAATTACGATGTTTGCTTCTCATTTAAATTTTGTCATCGATGTTGAGTGAAAAATACATTTTGATTTTTCATTACAGTGATTACATTATAATTTAAGTAATTTTATTTCTCGATAGACCGGAGATGCTGCAGTATCAAATATGCTTAGTTTAATTTTTGCTTCAATTCTTCTATGTGGGAGATCAGAATTTTGTGTGTGTGTATATGTATGTATAAATGTGTGTGTGTATATATATATATATATATATATATATATATATATATATATACATACATACATACATACATACATACATACATACATACATACATACATACATACACCGTATAAGCTGAGATTTTCAGCCCATTTTTTTGGGTTGAAAGTCCTCCTCTCGGCTTATACTCCAGTCATACGCAGGGGTCGGCAGGGGAGGGGAAGCGGGGGCTGTCTAATTATACTCACCTACTCTTGGCGCGGTCCCTTCAGGTCCCTGGTTCCCCGACACCGCAGCTTCTTCCTGTACTGAGTGGTCACATGGTACTGCTCA
The DNA here is from genome assembly GCF_032444005.1 of Ranitomeya imitator. NCBI lineage: Eukaryota > Metazoa > Chordata > Amphibia > Anura > Dendrobatidae > Ranitomeya > Ranitomeya imitator. The sequence continues at coordinate 318,785,408 of NC_091285.1, read as the reverse complement.
TTACAGCAATGAGTATGCGACTCCACCTCCCATAGGGGTGGAGCCGCATATTCATTACTGTAATGAGCGGTAATAGTGACAGCTCAATACAGGAAGAAGCTGCGGCGCCGGGGAAGCAGAGACTGCACAGCGCCAGGAGCAGGTGAGTATAACGGGGAGGGCGAGCGCAGCGCTGCGCGATATTCACCTGCTCCTCGTACCGGCGCCGCTCCCTCTTCAGCGTCTTCTGCAGTGACGCTCAGGTCAGAGGGCGCGGTGATGTGGTTAGTGCGCACCCTTTGCCTGAATGTCAGAGCAGAAGACGCTGAAGATGGAGTGGCGCCGGAATGAGGAGCAGATGAATATTGTAAGTGCCAGGGGCCTGAGCGACGGAGAGGTGAGTGTGTGATTTTTTATTTTTTTTTTATCGCAGCAACAGCAAATGGGGCAAGTGTCTGTATGGAGCATCTTATGGGGCCCATCATAAACTTTATGGAGCATCTTATGGGGCCATAATCAACGTTTGTGGAGCATTATATGGGGCAAGTGTCTGTATGGAGCATCCTATGGGGCCATAATCAAGGTTTGTACAGCACTATATGGGGAAAATATCTTCATGGAGCATCTTATTGGGCCATAATTAACGTTTGTGGAGCATTGTATGGGGCAAATGTCTGTATGGAACATCTTATGGGGCCATAATCAAGGTTTGTGCAGCATTATTTTGGGCAAATGTGTCTATGGAGCATCTTATGGGGCCATTATTAACCTTGTGGAGCATTATATGGGGCAAGTGTCTGTATGGAACATCTTATGGGGCCATAATCAAGGTTTGTGCAGCATTATATTGGGCAAATGTGTCTATGGAGCATCGTATAGGGCCATTATTAACCTTTATGCAGCATTATATGGGGCATTTTTTTAATATGGAGCATCTTATGGGGCCATCATAAACTTTATGGAGCATTATATGGGGCTCCTGATTCAATATGGATATTCAAAAACACTTAACCTACTGATGTCTCAATTAATTTTACTTTTATTGGTATCTATTTTTATTTTTGAAATTTACCAGTAGCTGTGTTAGTTTTCCCAGTTTTTTTGTGTGGCAAAATTAGGGGGTCGGCTTATACTCGGGTCGGCTTATACTCGAGTATATACGGTATATATATAGTGTGTGTTTAGGCTTGGCTCCTGAGTCTGCTTTATGCACATTCTCAATGATGGTAATTTATTTTATCATACCTGCTTTTGACAACCCATAATTTTACATTCTATAATGTTTTTATTGCAAACATAACCTATTCTACAGTATGGGAGTTATGCGAGTATATTCACGTGGACTGATTTCTTGTGGACTTTTTCCAGCTATTCCATTCTTTTAAACGAGGCCTGCAAAACATACTTATGTGCTTGCCACCAAAAAAAGCAACAAAATGATTAATCTGAGTTGTAGAAATTATTGCAACAAATCTAACATGTGAATATACCCTAAAGTTTCACAGTTAGGTTTATTAATAATACAATTTAAGCTTTTTTCATTTTCCATCTGGATGCATAGGTGTGGTATTGTGCCACAACTTTGCATCCTGTGTTATGAATTATGTGACGTGCAGTTCCATTAAGTTATTAGAGCAGAAAATTTCCCCAGTAGTGAATCCTACATCCAGTGAACTTTATCTCACTTTTACTTCCTGTTAAATATAATGGTCTGGTTCAGAGTATTCTTATTGCATTTATATTAAACTGCCTGCTTATGGAAAAATATGGCCAATTTTGTTTCTTGTTGTCTAGTGATCTCTAGAAATAAATACCGTACATAAGTGTTTAGAATGAGAAAATAAATGTTTTGTTCTAAAAGGCGAGTTATGGTAAAATGTCTGCAAATTATGGTATTCTGAATTAGTCTACGTTCACATTGGCGTTCCGCCAATGTGCGTCGCTGTTGCGCCGGCGACGCAGCGGCGACGCGCCCCTATGTTTAACATAGGGGACGCGTGCGTTTTTTGTGTGGCGTTTTTCGACACTTGCGTCGTTTCCGACGCTAGCGTCGGACGCAAGAAAATGCAACAAGTTGCATTTTCTGTGCGTCCGATTTTGGTCAAAAAACGACGCACGCGTCGCAAAACGCGCGCGTTTTTCCGTGCGTCGCGCGTTGCGTCGCCGACGCAGGGCGGCGCAACGCTAGTGTGAACGTAGCCTTAGGGATGCATCTGTTGTGAATTCTGTGGCTGAATTCACTCCTGTGGTCACAAGTGGTACTGCAGCTTCTGAGCTTCCTCCCTCAGGTGTTCTGGTGAGCTCGTTGGCTGCTTTGTTATTTAACTCCACCTGATTCTGTCTTCCTTGCTCCTTGTCAATGTTCCAGTGTTGGATCTGAGCTTCTGGATCTTTCCTGTGGCCTGCTGCTCTGCTTAGATAAGTGCTTCTTTGCTTTTGTTGCTACTTTTTCTGTCCAGCTTGTCATTTCGTTTTGCTGGAAGCTCTGAGACGCAAAGTGTGTTTTTGCCCCCTTTGCGTGGTTTTTTGCTTTAGGGTTTTTTGTAGACTGCAAAGCTCTCTTTGCTATCCTCGCTCTATCTAGAATATCGGGCCTCACTTTGGCTACGTTCACATTAGCGTTACGCTAATGTGCGTCGCTGTTGCGTCGGCGACGCAGCGGCGACGCGCCCCTATGTTTAACATAGAGGACGCGTGCGGTTTTTTGTTTGCGTTTTTCGACATGTGCGTCGTTTTCGACGCTAGCGTCGGACGCACGAAAATGCAACAAGTTGCATTTTTCGTGCGTCCTTTTTTCGTCAAAAAACGACGCACGCATCGCAAAACGCAGCGTTTTTGCGCGCGTTTTTGGTGCGTCACGCGTTGCGTCGCCGACGCACCGGCGCGCAACGCTAATGTGAACGTAGCCTTTGCTGAATCTATTTCATCCCTACGTTAGTCTTTTCATCTTGCTAACAGTCATTATATGTGGGGGGCTGCCTTTTCCTTTGGGGTATTTCTCTGAGGCAAGTCAGGCTTGTTTTTCTATCTTCAGGCTAGTCAGCTCCTCAGGCTGTGCCGAGTTGCATAGGTAGTGTCAGGCGCAATCCACAGCTGCCTTTAGTTGTGTTTAGGTTAGGTTCAGTTATTGCGGTCTACAGAGATTCCACGTCTCAGAGCTCGTTCTATTGTTTTTGGGTTATTGTCAGATCACTGTATGTGCTCTGATTGCTGGCACACTGTGTCACTGGATTGCCTACATAACAGTACAAGGAGCCAACCTAATGATTCTCAATAGAGGGAAAAAAGAAGTTCTGACATCATTTTTTTTTCTCAGCTCTGTGTTCAGTCTTTTTTTCCCCCTAGACATTTGGGTGTTTCAGGACACAGGTGTGGACATGGATATTCAGGGTCTGTGCTCTTCAATGGATAATCTCGTTACACATGTACAAAGGATTCAAGATACTATTGATCAGAAATCTATGTTAGAACCAAGAATTCCTATTCCTGATTTGTTTTTTGGTGATAGAACTAAGTTTCTTAATTTCAAAAATAATTGTAAGCTATTTCTGGCCTTGAAACCTCATTCTTCTGGTAATCCTATTCAACAGGTTTTGATTATTATTTCTTTTTTGCGCGGCGACCCTCAGGACTGGGCATTTTCTCTTGTGCCAGGAGACCCTGCATTGAGTAATGTCAATGCGTTTTTCCTAGCGCTCGGATTACTTTACGATGAGCCTAATTCAGTGGATCAGGCTGAGAAAAATTTGCTGGCTTTGTGCCAGGGTCAGGATGATATAGAAGTATATTGTCAGAAATTTAGGAAATGGTCAGTACTCACTCTGTGGAATGAATCTGCGCTGGCAGCTTTGTTCAGAAAGGGTCTCTCTGAGGCTCTTAAGGATGTCATGGTGGGTTTTCCTATGCCTGCTGGTTTGAATGAGTCTATGTCTTTGGCCATTCAGATCGGTCGACGCTTGCGCGAGCGTAAATCTGTGCACCATTTGGCGGTATTGTCTAAGATTAAACCTGAGCCTATGCAGTGCGATAGGACTATGACCAGAGTTGAACGGCAAGAATACAGACGTCTGAATGGTCTGTGTTTCTACTGTGGTGATTCCACTCATGCTATTTCTGATTGTCCTAAGCGCACTAAGCGGTTCGATAGGTCTGCCGTCATTGGTACTGTACAATCCAAATTCCTTCTGTCCATTACCTTGATATGCTCTTTGTCATCGTATTCTGTCATGGCGTTTGTGGATTCAGGCGCTGCCCTGAATCTGATGGATTTGGATTATGCTAAACGTTGTGGGTTTTTCTTGGAGCCTTTGCGGTGTCCTATTCCGTTGAGAGGAATTGATGCTACACCTTTGGCCAAGAATAAACCTCAATACTGGACCCAGCTGACCATGTGCATGGCTCCTGCACATCAGGAAGTTATTCGCTTTCTGGTGCTACATAATCTGCATGATGTGGTCGTGTTGGGGTTGCCATGGCTGCAAACCCATAATCCAGTATTGGATTGGAACTCTATGTCGGTATCCAGCTGGGGTTGTCAGGGGGTACATGGTGACGTTCCATTTTTGTCTATTTCGTCATCCACTCCTTCTGAGGTCCCAGAGTTCTTGTCTGATTATCAGGATGTATTTGAAGAGCCCAAGTCTGATGCCCTACCTCCGCATAGGGATTGTGATTGTGCTATCAATTTGATTCCTGGTAGTAAATTCCCTAAAGGTCGATTATTTAATTTATCCGTGCCTGAACACGCCGCTATGCGCAGTTATGTGAAGGAATCCCTGGAGAAGGGACATATTCGCCCATCGTCATCACCACTGGGAGCAGGGTTCTTTTTTGTAGCCAAGAAGGATGGTTCGCTGAGACCGTGTATTGATTACCGCCTTCTTAATAAGATCACTGTTAAATTTCAGTATCCCTTGCCATTGTTATCTGACTTGTTTGCTCGGATTAAGGGGGCTAGTTGGTTCACTAAGATAGATCTTCGTGGTGCGTATAATCTGGTGAGAATCAGGCAAGGAGATGAATGGAAAACTGCATTTAACCCTCCGTCACATACAACTGATCTGACAGGCGCTTCTCTTTTACTTTCATTTCTCCTTCCTCACCAGATTGTGAGGAAACCCCCTCCCTCCAGGTAGTCTCCTGTCTCTTGAAGGTCTGTGAAACCTGATATCACAGTTGGATTTCAGAGCTTCAGGGGAGAGGATATAGCTGCACAGATCTCTCAGGCTCATTGTATGTGAATACGTCACATTCAGTAAGGTTGGTATTTTATGTTTTTATTCATCACAATAGTTTATTTAGCTTGTTTTATGAATGTATAGCACAAAATGTGAGGATATTTCATAGAAATAAAGGAGATTTTATAAAAGAAAGTGTGCTGCTCAGGCATATACAGTAGTTCCCTAACATATTCCTTCTCTTGCTTCAGATTATCTGCTGAAATGGAGAGGAAAATGTACAATTTATCCAAACAACTTGATGTTGAGGAAGTAACAAACATGCTGTTAGATGATAGAGACCTCACACTGAATGAGGATTTAGGAGAGGAAAGTGAGATTGATTCTCATGATGAGGTGGAAGAATGTGTCCTGGATTCTGAAAGAGAGCAAGATGGTGACAGTGGTGAGGATGAAGAAGTTGGATCATATTATATTGGAAAAGTTAAAAATACTAAATGGAACAAGAAGCCATTCCAGAAAAAACGTAGGGAACCTTTAAACATTATTACTCACCTTCCTGCAGTAATAGGAACTGCACGTAATGCAAAAACTGCAGTTGAATGCTGGAACAGTATATTTACAGATGACATTCTGGACTCTATTGTCACATATACCAACCAATATATAGACATTATAAAGGACAAGTACATCTGCAACAGAACCATCAAGCCCACAGATGAAATAGAACTGCGTGCTTTTTTTGGATTACTGTACCTTGCAGGAGCTTATAGGGCAAATAGACAAAGTTTGGAGGAACTTTGGGGTAAAGATGGGGATGGAGTTGAAAAATTTAGCCTTGTTATGTCCATAAACAGATTCAAGATTCTAATTCGTTGCCTTCGGTTTGATGACAGAACTACCCGAACCGAACGCAAAACACATGACCGACTTGCTCCAATTCGTGATATATTTCAAAGATTTGTTGTAAACTGTAAACAAAGTTATTACCCTGGAGAGAATCTCACTATTGACGAAATGCTCCCTGGTTTTCGTGGTAGATGTGCCTTTCGTCAATATATTCCATCAAAGCCAAACAAATATGGACTAAAAATGTATGCCCTTGTTGATGCCAGTAAGACCTACACTTACAACCTGGAAGTTTATGCAGGAAAACAACCAGAAGGTCCTTACTGTGTGAGCAACAAACCCATTGATGTTGTAAAAAGACTGGCTGAATCCTTATTTGGATCGGGTCACAATATTATAGCTGACAATTGGTTTACAAGTTGTGATCTGATTGATTATCTGAAAATTCAGAAGCTGTCATATGTGGGAACTGTAAGAAAAAACAAAAGGGAATTGCCGCCACAGTTTGTAAGTGTGAAAGAGAGACAACAGTACAGCAGTATGTTTGCATTCCATAATGGAAAGGCTTTAGTTTCCTATGTACCACATGCCAAAAAAATCGTACTTCTTCTATCAACACTTCATGATGATGCTGCCATCGATCCTGGGACTGGGGCAGAAAAAAAACCGGAGATAATTACATTTTACAATGCCACCAAAGGGGGTGTGGATACAGCAGATCAGATGTGCTCCACTTTCAACGTCAGCAGAAACATCAAACGCTGGCCAATGGTCATATTTTTTGCTATGTTGAATTTGGGTGGTATAAATTCACAAGTAATTTATCTTGAAAACAAGCTTGAACCACTCCGTAGACGATTGTATCTGAAAAAATTGGCCCATGAACTAGTACTTGGAGAGCTACGCAGGAGAAGCGTGAAAACAATCGGTATCCCCTCTCGCCTTCAAGTTCAGCTCAAAAGGTTCCGCCCGGAAGATGATGGTGAAAAGTCACCATCTGCACCACCTCACAAAAGAAGGAGATGCACCACCTGCCAAACGGAAAGCGGAACCAGAAGGCTTTCAAATTATGAATTTCTCAAATGTCATAAAGCAATTTGCCTGACACATGCAAAAATGGTGTGTAATTCTTGCTATTTGCTCTGCAAGTGTGACTTTTCTGGGGAAACCTCAGCATCTACTTCTGATTGAATATGTTTTTAATAGTACTTAAGGTACCTTAAAATTAAGTTTGTGTTCAAAAATTTTCTTTGTACATTTTTTTGAGAGTCGAACTGGGGACTATTTGGCGGGAGTTTTGAAAAGTTTGTATTTCATAGTTATTAGTTTTATGTAAAGTAAATGTTTTTTTTTGCAACTGATTATGTGTAGTCTCTTTTATTACATCCCTATGAAGGTCACTGATCACTTTTAGAGCACTGAAATTGCAAACATTAGATATTATAGGTATTTTTCCAGCAGGCGCCTGACAGGCACATTGTATGTGAACTCGTTAGTCCGAATATTGTATGTGACGGAGGGTTAATACGCCCGAGGGTCATTTTGAGTATCTAGTGATGCCGTTCGGACTTGCCAATGCTCCATCTGTGTTTCAGTCTTTTATGCATGACATCTTCCGTGAGTATCTGGATAAATTCCTGATTGTTTACTTGGATGACATTTTGATCTTCTCAAATGATTGGGACTCTCATGTGAAGCAGGTCAGAATGGTTTTCCAGGTCCTGCGTGCTAATTCTTTGTTTGTGAAGGGATCAAAGTGTCTCTTCGGTGTGCAGAAAGTTTCATTTTTGGGGTTCATCTTTTCCCCTTCTACTATCGAGATGGATCCGGTTAAGGTCCAAGCCATCCAGGATTGGACTCAGCCGACATCTCTGAAAAGTCTGCAAAAATTCCTGGGCTTTGCTAATTTTTATCGTCGCTTCATCTGTAATTTTTCTAGCATTGCCAAACCATTGACCGATTTGACCAAGAAGGGTGCTGATTTGGTTAATTGGTATTCTGCTGCTGTGGAAGCTTTTCAGGAGTTGAAGCATCGTTTTTGTTCTGCCCCTGTGTTGTGTCAACCAGATGTTTCTCTTCCGTTCCAGGTCGAGGTTGATGCTTCTGAGATTGGAGCAGGGGCGGTTTTGTCACAGAGAGGTTCTGGTTGCTCAGTTTTGAAACCATGTGCTTTCTTTTCCAGGAAGTTTTCGGCTGCTGAGCGTAATTATGATGTGGGCAACCGAGAGTTGCTGGCCATGAAGTGGGCATTCGAGGAATGGCGTCATTGGCTTGAAGGAGCTAAGCATCGCGTGGTGGTATTGACTGATCATAAGAACCTTACTTATCTCGAGTCTGCCAAGCGCTTGAATCCTAGACAGGCCCGTTGGTCGTTATTTTTTGCCCGCTTCGATTTTGTGATTTCGTACCTTCCGGGCTCTAAAAATGTGAAGGCGGATGCTCTGTCTAGGAGTTTTGTGCCCGACTCTCCGGGTTCATCTGAGCCGGCGAGTATCCTCAAGGAAGGAGTCATTGTGTCTGCCATCTCCCCTGATTTGCGGCGAGTGTTGCAAATATTTCAGGCGAATAAACCTGATCGTTGTCCGGCGTAGAAACTGTTCGTTCCTGATAGGTGGACTAGTAAACTTATCTCTGAACTTCATTGTTCGGTGTTGGCTGGTCATCCTGGAATCTTTGGTACCAGAGAGTTAGTGGCTAGATCCTTCTGGTGGTCATCTCTGTCACGGGATGTGCGTACTTTTGTGCAGTCCTGTGGGATTTGTGCTAGGGCTAAGCCCTGCTGTTCACGTGCCAGTGGGTTGCTTTTGCCCTTGCCGGTCCCAAAGAGGCCTTGGACACATATTTCGATGGATTTCATTTCTGACCTTCCCGTTTCTCAAAAGATGTCAGTCATTTGGGTGGTCTGTGATCGCTTTTCTAAAATGGTCCATCTGGTGCCCTTGGTTAAATTGCCTTCCTCCTCTGATTTGGTGCCTTTGTTCTTCCAGCATGTGGTTCGTTTGCATGGCATTCCTGAGAATATTGTTTCTGACAGAGGTTCCCAGTTTGTTTCAAGGTTCTGGCGAGCCTTTTGTGGTAGGATGGGCATTGACCTATCTTTTTCCTCGGCTTTCCATCCTCAGACTAATGGCCAGACCGAACGAACCAATCAGACCTTGGAAACATATCTGAGATGTTTTGTTTCTGCAGACCAGGATGATTGGGTGTCCTTTTTGCCGTTGGCTGAGTTCGCCCTTAATAATCGGGCCAGCTCGGCTACCTTGGTCTCTCCATTTTTCTGCAATTCTGGGTTCCATCCTCGTTTCTCTTCAGGACAGGTTGAGTCTTCGGACTGTCCTGGTGTGGATTCTGTGGTGGACAGGTTGCAGCAGATCTGGACTCAGGTAGTGGACAATTTGACCTTGTCCCAGGAGAAGGCTCAACTTTTCGCTAATCGCAGACGCCGTGTGGGTCCCCGACTTCGTGTTGGGGATCTGGTTTGGTTATCTTCTCGTCATATTCCTATGAAGGTTTCCTCTCCTAAATTTAAACCTCGTTTTATTGGTCCGTATAGGATTTCTGAGATTCTCAATCCTGTGTCTTTTCGTCTGACCCTCCCAGACTCCTTTTCCATACATAATGTATTCCATAGGTCGTTGTTGCGGAGATACGTGGCACCTATGGTTCCATCTGTTGAGCCTCCTGCCCCGGTTTTGGTGGAGTTGGAATTGGAGTATATTGTGGAGAAAATTTTGGATTCTCGTGTTTCTAGACGGAAACTCCAGTATCTGGTTAAATGGAAGGGTTATGCTCAGGAAGATAATTCCTGGGTTTTTGCCTCTGATGTCCATGCTCCAGATCTTGTTCGTGCCTTTCATGTGGCTCATCCTGGTCGGCCTGGGGGCTCTGGTGAGGGTTCGGTGACCCCTCCTCAAGGGGGGGGTACTGTTGTGAATTCTGTGGCTGAATTCACTCCTGTGGTCACAAGTGGTACTGCAGCTTCTGAGCTTCCTCCCTCAGGTGTTCTGGTGAGCTCGTTGGCTGCTTTGTTATTTAACTCCACCTGATTCTGTCTTCCTTGCTCCTTGTCAATGTTCCAGTGTTGGATCTGAGCTTCTGGATCTTTCCTGTGGCCTGCTGCTCTGCTTAGATAAGTGCTTCTTTGCTTTTGTTGCTACTTTTTCTGTCCAGCTTGTCATTTCGTTTTGCTGGAAGCTCTGAGACGCAAAGGGTGTACCGCCGTGCCGTTAGTTCGGCACGGTGGGTCTTTTTGCCCCCTTTGCGTGGTTTTTTGCTTTAGGGTTTTTTGTAGACTGCAAAGTTCTCTTTGCTATCCTCGCTCTATCTAGAATATCGGGCCTCACTTTGCTGAATCTATTTCATCCCTACGTTTGTCTTTTCATCTTGCTAACAGTCATTATATGTGGGGGGCTGCCTTTTCCTTTGGGGTATTTCTCTGAGGCAAGTCAGGCTTGTTTTTCTATCTTCAGGCTAGTCAGCTCCTCAGGCTGTGCCGAGTTGCATAGGTAGTGTCAGGCGCAATCCACAGCTGCCTTTAGTTGTGTTTAGGTTAGGTTCAGGTATTGCGGTCTACAGAGATTCCACGTCTCAGAGCTTGTTCTATTGTTTTTGGGTTATTGTCAGATCACTGTATGTGCTCTGTTTGCTGGCACACTGTGTCACTGGATTGCCTACATAACATGCATCCTTCAGAGACTTCTGTACAGAGCCTGTATATTGTACATATTCTTCCCTAGAAGTAATACGGAGTCTGAATATTACATAATAGTATAAATTTTGAAATTTGAAACGTAAAGGGTTACTGGCTCATTCATTTTTCTGCAGCTGTATTAAATCTATATAGAAAACTTCGCCCTAAAAGTTAAAATTTTCACTTTTTAACCCCCTATTGAAGCAAGTGTAATGTAACCAATGCTAGCACAAAAACAGGATTCAAAGATCCTCCAAAAATTCAGAAAAATAGCAAAAAGGGCAGGAGATGCTTACCTGCCTAGGCCTCCAAACAAATGCATCAGGATGCAGTGGACCCATATGGTTAAGATGACGTGACGTTGGGTTACGAGCTTACATATTTTGGCCAGAATATAAACTAATACCTCACATATTTTTTTAGATATGTGTTTTTTGCATTTTTTTTTCGGGGTGCATTTGGGCCCATTCTCTCTTGTAAACTGTGGTGTCTGTTCACATGGGATGCATTCTAATAGCACTGGGCAGCCCGTCTGAGCTAATAGAAGGGAGTTAACCTGGATGCTGTGCATTCCCATTGTGTGAACAGCGCCACATACTATTCTCTAATGTGCAGTCATATGCCAAGCAGCTACCCCCTCCATTAATTTGGTAGGCTGTGAGTGGCTGCCTCATCGGTATTTCTGCACCTGTGTTGCCATTTTAACCATATGGGTCCACTGCATCCTTTGTTTGAAGGCCTAGGCATGTAAGCATCTCCTGCCCTTTTTGGTATTTTTCCAAGTGTAATGTAAGAAAAAAAAAAGTTTTAAAAATAATAAAAAAATTAAAATAAAGTTTAAATCACCCCCCATTCAAAAACAAAAAAACAACACATATTTGGTATCGCTGCTTTTAGAATCTCCTGATCTATCAATATATGAAAATAATTAATCTGATTGGTAAACGGTGTAATGAGAAAAAAAGTCAAAATGCCAGAATTACTTTTTTTTGGGCGCCGCAACATTTCAATAACAGTCGATCAAGAGATCATATTTACACCAAAATGGTATGAATAGAAAAAGCTGCTTGGCACGCGAAAAATAGGTCCTCACCCAGCCCCAGATCCTGAAAAATGAAGATGCTATGGGTCTTGGAAAATGGCACAATTTTTATTTATTTTTTTATTTTTAACAAACTTTGGAATTGTTTTCACCACTTAAATATAAAAGAACCTATACATGTTTGATATCTGTGTACTCCTAATGATGCAGAGAATAATAGTGGCAGGTCAGTTTTAGCATTTAGTGAACATGGTAAAAAAAAAATTGTGGAATTGCACTTTTTTAAAAAAATTTCACTGCAGATGGAATTTTTTCCTCATTTTCCAGTACACTATTTGGTAAATTGTGTTGTTCAAAAGCACAACTCGTCCTGCATAAAAACAAGCCCTCATGGCCATATTAATGGAAAAATAAAAAAAGTGTGGCTCTGGGGAAAAGGGTGCAAACAGATACGCAAAAATGGAAAATGGCATGGGGTGAAGGGGTTAAATGGCATTTATTGAATGAGTAAAACATTTAAAAGGAACCTGTCACCATGTGTTTCCCATACAAGGCTGGGCCAGCACCTTTTTAGCCCTCTGTTCCAGCATTGTAGAATGCCATATGTATGTTCCTTATGTGCTCTGCATAACACTGTTATTATACTCAATTACGTCACAGTCCAGTCCGATGTGCGTTGCTGATCTTGATCCGGTGGCTTCTCTACTTTATGTGGATGACGCCTCCACCATCATCTGCACCGTGTTCTCTATCGCGCTCCAGCACAGGTGTAGTTCTCTCTGCCTTGCCGAGGCCAGAGCAAAGTATTGTAGCGCGTGTACGCTGATGCTCTTTGCCCTTTCTCTTTATTATATTATTTGTCAGCTTCATTGCATGTTATATTTTTATGTATATATGGCTGTTATAATACATCTTTCTCATATTTCACTGTATGGTTATAACGTTGACTATTCCAACTTGTCCATAGACTTGTGTTTTGAAGTATATCTTACTTACAGTATGGTAAGGAAACTGGAAATGACAAAAAGCGCAATAGGGTCTTATCTGGGTAGGAATTAGAATAGATATTCACAATGCTGGTTGGGTTGTGTGCACTCGACCACTTACAAGGCTGAGGCTGCTGCAGACCCACAAGGAGAAATCAAAGAAACTGGAAACAAATGGGTTAAACTGCTTTGTCATCAAAGCATAAGACAGGAATCCAAAAGTATGTGGTTTAATAGTCAATACATTTCGAAGTTTACAACTTCTTCATAAGGACTAACCACGATGATACATAAAGCCAGCACAGTTGATCAGCCCAGTCATGTGCTGATTTTATGTATCACCGTGGTTTGTCCTGATGAAGAAATTGTAAACTTAGAAACACGTTGACTTTTAAACCGCATACTCTTGTATTCCTGGCATCTGATCATCCTTCGGCAGCGCAGTTTAACGGATTTATTTCCAGTTTCCTTGATATTACCCTGCCCCTTATATATCGTAGGTAAGAGGTCTGAATATAGAGGGTGCTTATCACACAGTATTAGTGTTGAGCATTCCGATACCGCAAGTATCGGGTATCGGCCGATACTTGCGGTATCGGAATTCCGATACCGAGTTCAGATACTTTTGTGGTATCGGTATCGGATCCATAGTAATGTGTAAAATAAAGAATTAAAATAAAAAAATATTGATATACTTACCTCTCCGGAGGCCCCTGGACTTCACCGCTGGTAACTGGCAGCCTTCTTTGTTTAAAATGAGCGCGTTTAGGGACTCCCATGACGTCACAGCTTCTGATTGGTCGCGTGCCGCTCATGTGACCGCCTCGCGACCAATCAGAAGCCGCGACGTCATTCTCAGGCCCTAAACTCCTCATTCTAGGAATTTAGGACCTGAGGAATGACGTCGCGGCTTCTGATTGGTCACGTGGCGGTCACATGAGCGGCACGTGACCAATCAGAAGCCACGACGTCATTCTCAGGTCCTAAACGCGCTCATTTTAAACAAAGAAGGCTGCCGGTTACCAGCGGTGATGTCCAGGGGCCTCCGGAGAGGTAAGTATATCAATATTTTTTATTTTAATTCTTTATTTTACACATTAATATGGATCCCAGGGCCTGAAGGAGAGTTTCCGATACTTTTCGGGTATCGGCCGATACTATCCGATACCGATATTTTCAAGTATCGGATGGTATCGCTCAACACTACACAGTATGTTATGTGAAAAAGTGTTGTGACAGCACAATTAAACACAAGATTATTAAGGGAAAAAGAAATCCAAACGTACAGGGCCCTGTGTGATTGCCCCCCCCCTAAAACCTAAATTAACTGTAGTTTATCATATCTTTGGGAAGTGGAGTTCAAATTCCCTAGCCACACCCAGGCCTGCTTACTGCAACACGTGTTCTCAATCAAGAAATCGCTTAAATAGGACCTGCTTGCCAAAGCAAAGTAAACCATAAGATCCTAAGAAGTTAGACAGCATGTCGCAATCCAAAGAAATTATGGAGCAAATGAAAACAAAAGTACCGTCATTGAGATCTATCCATCTGGAAAGGTTATACAGCCATTTCTCAATCTTTGGTACTCCAGCGAACCACATTGAAAGCTATTATCCATAAATGGTGAAAACGTGGAACAGTGGTGAACCTTCTCAGGAGTATCCAAGAGGTCATAAAAGAGAGCACAACAAAGTCCAAAGAACTGCAGGCCTCACTTGCGTTAGTTAAAGGGAACCTGTCACTTCGTTTTGCCGCTTTAAGATACGGCCACTGCCTTTCGGGGCTTATTTACAGCATTCTAGAATAAAACAAGTTATATTATACTCACATGGGGGCGGTTCGGTCCAATGGGCGTGGCAGATCTGGGTCCGGTATCTCCCATCTTCATGCCATGTATTCATCTTCCTTGCTTCGTGTTGTGGCTCCTACGCAGGTGTACTGATCTGCCCTGCTGAGAGCAGAGCACAGTACTGCAGTGTGCAGGCATCGGGAAAGGTCAGAGAGGCCTTGCGCCTGTGCACTGCAGTACTTGGCTCTGCCCTCAACAGGGCAGATCAGTACACCTGCGCAGGAGCCACTACTAGAAGCAAGTAAGATGACATGGCATGAAGATAAGAGGCGCCGAACCCGGACCTTTCAGGTTAGATCGGGGGCTTATCTACAGCATTCTAGAATGCTGTAGATAAGCCCTGAAAGGCAGTGGCTGCAGCTCATAGCTCAAAAATGAGGTGACAGGTTCCCTTTAAGGTCTGTGTTCATGACTCTACCATAAGAGAGAGACTGGGCAAAAATGGCTTGCATGGCAGAGTACCAAGATGAAGACCACTGCTGAGTATTAAGAATATAAAGGCTCGTCTCAGTTTTGCCAGAAAACCTCTTGATTATCCCCAACACTTTTGGGAGAATACTCTGGACTGACAAGACAAAAATTAAACTTTTTGGAAGGTGTATGTCACATTACATCTGGCGTACAAATAACACAGCACATCAGAAAAGGAATATCATACCAACAGTAAAATATTGCGGTGATGGTCTGGGACTGTTTTGCTTCTTCAGGACCTAGAAGACTTCCTGTGGTAAATGCAACAATGAATTCTGCTATCTACCAAAAAATCCTGAAGGAGAATGTCCGGCTATCTGTTTGTGACCTCAAGCTGAAGCGCACTTAGGTTATGCTGCAGGGCAGTGATCCAAAACACACCAGCAAGTACACCTCTGGCGTAAGAAAAACAAAATTAAAACTTTGGAGTTCCCTAGTCAAAGTCCTGACCTTAATCCGATTGTGATGCTGTGGCATGACCTTAAATAGGCGGTTCATGCTTGTAAACCCTTCAATGTGGCTGAATTACAACAATTTGCAAAGATGAATGGGCCAAAATTCTTTCCGCGCATTGTAAAAGACTCATTGCCAGTTATTGCGAACACTTGATTGCAATTGTTGCTGCTAAGGGTGGCCCAACCAGTTATTAGGTTTAGGCTATGTGCACACTTTGCAGATTCCACTGCGGATTTTTCCGCAGTGGAATTCCAAAATCCGCAGTGAAAACCCGTTGCGGTTTTTACTGCGGATTTATTGCGGTTTTTACTGCGTTTTCTTCTGCGGATTTTTATCTGCATTTTCCTATTGGAGCAGGTGAAAATCCGCAGAAAAGAAGTGACATGCTGCGGAATGTAATCCGCAGCGTTTCCGCGCGGTTTTTTCCACAGCATGTGCACTGCGTTTTTTGTTTCCCATAGGTTTACATTGTACTGTAAACTCATGGGAAACTGCTGCAGATCCGCAGCTGCAAAATCCGCAAAGTGTGATTATAGCCTTAAGGGGCAGTCACTTTTTCTCACAGGGCCCTGTATGTTTGGATTTAATTTTTCCTTAATAAAAACTTTCATTTAAAAACTGCATTTTGTGTTTACTCGTGTTATCTTTGTCTAATAATTGAATTTGTTTGGTGATCTGAAACATTTAAATGTGACAATATGCAAACACTTTTTCACACAACTGTATTACCTATGATCATGTTTTTTAGATGTAATCTGGTAATAAAAGTGCAGATGCAATCAAAATGCTAATTATTGCAGCTTCTATTTTAGCTCTATATCCCCTAAAAGATGCAGACCATTTTCAATTTTGGCACCCTAGTTCTTTCCACTCCTCCTTCAAAGAGCCGCCATAACTTTTTTATTTTTCCTTTAACAGCCGTATGAGGCTGTGACATGAAGAAAAATCCAAGTGAATCAAAAGCTATAACATGTTCATTCTCACCCTTTGGGCAGGTGCAGATGACAGTGTATTCTCTCATCCGATAGAATCTGGTCATTCATGGAAGTCGCACTCGAATTAAGCTCTTATCAGTGTGAGCATAGTGTGATCTGATAATCTCGGATGAGGAGAAGATAGAGTAAGAAATTTCTCCATTTTATTCATTGGGTCAGTGCGCCGAAATCGGACTTCACTGAGATGTTGTCCAAGTGCTAAACGATATTTTCCTCAGACTCATTCACTTGCATGCCTGAGTGCGATCTGAATGCTGGATCAAACTCTGGCATTCAGCAATTTTATTTTTTTTCTTGGCCAGCTCGGTGTAAGAAATCTGTGCATGGCCCAAAAGACTAACATTGGTCTGAGTGCTATCCTATGTTTTGTCGAATTACACTTGGATTGAAAGTATGCTCCTCTGCACCTGCCCTTATAGTGGAAAGTACAAAAAAGAAGCCTCAAAAAACAGCAAAGCTGCCAGTGAAGCCACTTGAGGAAAAATGGCCGCCAGCGTATTCCTGAAGCGGCATTGCATAGCAAAACTCAGCGGCTCTACTCCTGGGAAAAAGGTGTCGTGTACAGATGATGATGTCTGTGTCTGGCCTAATAAGCGGTCTGTCTCATGGTCTCCTAAATCATGCAGAAAGGTCACCTAGTAAAAGGAGAGATTTTGATCATAACTCTAAATCTAGATATACAACTTTATAATGATCATGACTTTATTATCCCAAACATAACAGACTCAATCCTGGAGTGATTTAGAAAGTGAGTTTTATTATTCTGTAATGCCAAGATAAAATGATTTATTATCTTTTTGAGTTGGAGTAATTTTCCATAACAACTTTTGCACCGATATTAATTGTGTACCATGTATAATTAGAGGAGTCTATAAATAAGGCCTACAGTATACTGACTGGGGTATGCAGCACCAGTACGCAATGTTATGGATAAAATGAGCTTGTCTTTCATGTGCTACAAGTCATATCGCCAACCTTTCCAGGGCTTACTTTGACTATAGCTGTTTGCAAGCTGATCCTTTTCCTCTTTCTTTTTTGAAGTGCTCTGAATCTGCCATTGTCCCTGGAGAGGATGAAGTGGTGAAAGGATGGGGCTTTCTCCTGCACGATTGCACAATGGCCAGAGAGGACTCTGTGAAGTGCCTGCGCTGCCTGCTCTACGCCCTCAATTTGCTTTTCTGGGTGAGTCAAGAGGGCCAGGCAGTTCCAGTCTGTCAAGCAGGTGGCAATGCCTCGACTCGGGTTACAGCTGGCCAAGAGAGAAGGCACCAAAGGGCACAGCTAAGCATGAATTCATTTAGCAGGATTACTATGTATTTTCCGAAGATCTAAGGGTTGTCTTCTAGGAGCTCCTTTGATCAATATACACTGCTGCCGCATGTGCCATTTCTCGTGCCAGCTTTTCTCTCCTTTATCAAAGGGAAAGGGTGATAAATAACTGCCCTGGAATTATAGAAGCAGTGTGTTTCTTTCATCATCCTCCTAAATGGTCCCAGTCATATGCTGTTACAGCCATAGCTAGAATTATTCATTAACTTGATAAGTGTGAAATGAATATTCAGACCCTGACCAAGCCCTTAGCTGCATTCATTTGAAAGTGATAGAGGACTTTCCATTGGCATGCAAGATGGTAAGTCTGTGGCTGCTGCTGAAAGTTAATGCTGGTGTTTGTAGTTCCAAACAGCTGAGATAATTACGAGCTACACTTTGTTCCATTATTACATTTGTGCAGAAGTAAAAAATCCCTGGAGAACTGGGCTCTACTGTCCTTCTCAGTGTCATTCATTGGTAGGGAACACATCCTCACTGGTTTAATGAGAAAAGCATTTCTTCTTATCTTTACTGGATTGTGCTTGTTTAACCCTGAACGTTGAGAACATGACACATTGAGGCCAATAATAATAATAGTATGTTTTGAGAGTTACTATAATTTTCCATGGTGCAATAGTTTATTCCAGGAAAAATGTTTTGAATGTATAGTTCACAAGAGTGCAGCGTGCAAGGAAGTTATTGAGGACAGTGCTCTAGAATTGTGGGTTAAAAAAAATTATTTCACACCATACATTTGCACAATTTTTTTTTCTGCCCATTTTTCTAAAGGTGTTGGGTTTTATGGAAGTTTATTTCAATATAATTTACATCATATATTGAAGTAAATTATAGAACAACTGTGACAGCGATACACTTTAATGTGTTAAAAGGTGAGGACAAAGGAGGTGCATATTATGGAATGTCAGACTTAATAAAGTCCCCCTATGTACGGTATTTGTGTGTCCCCCTAACTGTTTCTTCAGCAGTCAATATCTCGTATATGTAGGAGCAGGTTTTTCATATAACTGGTTGTTTTGGTAACACATGTTTGTAAATGGAGTAAGGGCATAAGAGACTACTGGCAGATGTAGCAAGTACTTTCAAATACATTTATTAAGCACACTAGATGGACTTGATGTACTGGAATTACATCTTAGATTAAGCGTTAAAGGTATGGTCCAGCACCTAAAATGTATTTTTTTTTTAATTATTATGGGGCTATGCTGGTATCACACACTGTTTCTATCTCCGCCCCTGATGATGTCTTCTTTCACAGAAGCTACAAAGGCGGGTTTCGGAAATAGAAGCAGGGAGCCAGCTCTGCACTCGCATCCCCCACAGTGTCAATCACCCAGGATCCAGGACGTCTTCAGAGGAGGCAACAATGCAAAAAACTTCTGAATAAGTGCAGCGCTGCCCACTGTGAGTCCTGTTCCAGGAGGGGCGATGGACGCTGCAGTGAGTTAATGCAGCACCAGTCTCTTGTGACGTCACGTTTGAGACTCCTCTCAAATGAAACGTCACAGGAAGCACAGTAAAAAAAAAAAAAAAAAAAGCACATTTATGGATTAGCTGGATAAGAAACAGTGTAGGGTATTGTGCAATAAAGCTAATTATAAAAGTGGTGTAAAGATAGAAAATTCATTTTAGATGCCAAGCCAACCCTTTTAAAGGGCATCTGTCGCCACAATTGACGTATGTAAACTATTAATATGGGCATACAGGTTATAGAATGCTGAAAGAAAATCCTAGCTGTGTGTCTCATATCAGATACCTTGTTGCTGATAAATCCTCTTTAATCATTTCATATATATGACCTCTTCCAGGCTCTGGGGAGGACAATGCCTGAAAGATAACTCTGCCTCCAGAGCTTGTTTCTTTGACTCTTAATTGCGACTTACCGAAATGCCGCTGTATTATTGCAGTGTATAGAACAAATGATCTCAGGGTCAAGTCTCTTTTTAGGAGATTATAAAATTTACGTATGTGTGTATGCATATATATAAATTAACCACCACACTTTTCCTGGCTCAGAAATAAAGATATTAAGAAAATAAATGCATGAAAAAGGAAAAATATAGAAACTCCAGAATTGATATTTTTTGTTGCTGCACCGTCTGACTAAAAAATGCAAAACATCTTTTGTGCCAGGGTTGACAACAGTCCTGAAATTCCTGGACAGTCCATAAAAATAAGGCACTTTTTTTCACTTGTCCGTAAATTTTTTTTTACGTGTCCTTGATTTTTTTTTTAATCTAAAGAATGTTGTACAGATTATGACTGTACTTATTCTTTTACAATTCGGAAACATTAATGGAAGAAAAAGCTGTAGACCATGAACAGGGGATCACCAAAATATATACTGAATATTTTTATTAAATACAAAAACAAACACACAGTATAAAAACACTTAAAAGTCTCCAAAACCATGACAGATGAAAAACCCAGAGTAGCTTGTAATAAAGCTTAGAGCAACCCCTCCCTTAGCCCATGCACATAATATGGAATAATAACTGCCCACTATTTACATACAGAATTATAACCTGTTGGTATAAAAAACGTAACTGAACGTTTACCAAGCTAGATAAACAAATAACCATGTAGGAAAAATCCCTGTATGGCACATTCACACGCCATATTGCACCAATACCCCTGTTAAATGCACTGCATCTACCAACTGATCAATGGCTGCTAGAAAATAATGCAGTAAGAAGGTAGAAACGCTGAAAAATACATATAGGGGGACTTATACCTAGCAGGTATATATAACAGAGGGACAAATCCCTAATAACTACTGGAATGATATAATAGGCAGTTAATGCAAAAACTGGTGCAACACAAGTACCAACTAAGACAATTTAACCCCTTCCCGACCTGTGACACAGCGTATGCGTCATGAAAGTCAGTGCCAATCCGACCTGTGACGCATATGCTGTGTCACAGAAAGATCGCGTCCCTGCAGATCGGGTGAAAGGGTTAACTCCCATTTCACCCGATCTGCAGGGACAGGGGGAGTGGTAGTTTAGCCCAGGGGGGGTGGCTACGATCGCTCTGATTGGCAGTTTCACTTTCAACAGCCAATCAGAGCGATTTGTAATATTTCACCCATTATAACGGGTGAAATATTACAATCCAGCCATGGCCGATGCTGCAATATCATCGGCCATGGCTGGAAATACTAGTGTGCCCCCACCCCACCGATCGCCCCCCCAGCCCCCCGATCTGGCCGGTACACTGCTCCGGCTCCCCTCCATCCAGTGCTCCGCTCCCCCCCGTGCTCTTGTCCGCTCCCCCGTGCTCCAATCACCCCCCCGTGCTCCAATCACCCCCCCTGCATTCAGATCCACCCCCCCCGTGCTCCGTTCCACCCCCCCATGCTCCGTTCCAGCCCCCCCGTGCTCCGTTCCACGCCCCCCGTGCTCCGTTCCACGCCTGCCGAGCTCCGATTCCCCCCCCCCGTGCTCCGATCCCCCCCCCGTGGTCCCCCCCCACCCCATCATACTTACCGATCCAGCCGGGGTCCCGTCCGTCTTCTCCCTGGGCGCCGCCATCTTCCAAAATGGCGGGCGCATGCGCAGTGCGCCCGCCGAATCTGCCGGCCGGCAGATTCGTTCCAAAGTGCATTTTGATCACTGAGATAGATTATATCTCAGTGATCAAAATAAAAAAAATAATAAATGACCCCCCCCCCTTTGTCACCCCCATAGGTAGGGACAATAAAAAAAATAAAGAAAATTTTTTTTTTCCACTAATGTTAGAATAGGGGTAGGGTTAGGGTTAGGGCTAGGGGTAGGGCTAGGGGTAGGGTTAGGGGTAGGGCTAGGGTTAGGGGTAGGGCTAGGGTTAGGGGTAGGGTTAGGGCTAGGGTTAGGGTTTCGGTATGTGCACACGTATTCTGGTCCTCTGCGGATTTTTCCGCTGCGGATTTTATAAATCCGCAGTGCTAAACCGCTGCGGATTTATGGCGGATTTACCGCGTTTTTTTCTGCGCATTTCACTGCGGTTTTACAATTGCTATTTTCTATTTGAGCAGTTGTAAAACCGCTGCGGAATCCGCACAAAGAAGTGACATGCTGCGGAATGTAAACCGCTGCGTTTCCGTGCAGTTTTTCCGCAGCATGTGTACAGCGATTTTTGTTTCCCGTAGGTTTACATTGAACTGTAAACTCATGGGAAACTGCTGTGGATCTGCAGCGTTTTCCGCAGCGTGTGCACATACCTTTAGAATTAGGCTATGTTCACACGGTGCGGATTTGGCTGCGGATTGGCCGCTGCGGATTCGCAGCAGTGTTCCATCAGGTTTACAGTACCATGTAAACATATGAAAAACCAAATCCGCTGTGCCCATGGTGCAGAAAATACCGCGCGGAAACGCTGCGTTGTATTTTCCGCAGCATGTCAATTCTTTGTGCGGATTCCGCGGCTTTTTACACCTGTTCCTCAATAGGAATCCGCAGGTGAAATCCGCACAAAAAACACTGGAAATCCGCGGAAAATCCGCAGGTAAAACGCAGTGCCTTTTACCCGCGGATTTTTCAAAAATGGTGCGGAAATATCTCACACGAATCCGCAACGTGGGCACATAGCCTTAGGGTTAGGGTTGGAATTAGGGTTGTGGTTAGGGTTGTGATTAGGGTTATGGCTACAGTTGGGATTAGGGTTAGGGGTGTGGGGGGGTTAGTGTTGGAGGTAGAATTGAGGGGTTACCACTGTTTAGGCACATCAGGGGTCTCCAAACGCAACATGGCGCCACCATTGATTCCAGCCAATCTCGTATTCAAAAAGTCAAATGGTGCTCCCTCACTTCCGAGCCCTGAAGTGTGCCCAAACAGTGGTTTACCCCCACATATGGGGTATCAGTGTACTCAGGATAAACTGCGCAACAATTACTGGGGTCCAATTTCTCCTGTTACCCTTGTGAATCTAAAAAAATGCTTGCTAAAACATCATTTTTGAGGAAAGAAAAATGATTTTTTATTTTCACGGCTCTGCGTTGTAAATGTCTGTGAAGCACTTGGGGGTTCAAAGTGCTCACCACATATCTAGATAAGTTCCTTGGGGGGTCTAGTTTCTAAAATGGGGTCACTTGTGGGGGGTTTCTACTGTTTAGGCACACCAGGGGCTCTGCAAACGCAATGTGACGCCCGCAGACCATTCCATCAAAGTCTGCATTTCAAAAGTCACTACTTCCCTTCTGAGCCCCGACGTGTGCCCAAACAGTGGTTTACCCCCACACATGGGGTATCAGCGTACTCAGGAGAAACTGGACAACAACTATTGGGGTCCAATTTCTCCTGTTACCCTTGGGAAAATAAAAAATTCTGGGCTAAATAATTATTTTTGAGGAAAGAAAACGTATTTATTATTTTCACGGCTCTGCATTATAAACTTCTATGAAGCACTTGGGGGTTCAAAGTGCTCACCACACATCTAGATAAGTTCCTTTGGGGGTCTAGTTTCCAAAATGGGGTCACTTGTGGGGGGTTTCTACTGTTAAGCCACATCAGGGGCTCTGCAAACGCAACGTGACGCCCACAGAGCATTCCATCAAAGTCTGCATTTCAAAAGTCACTACTTCACTTCCGAGCCCCGGCATGTGCCCAAACAGTGATTTACCCCCACATATGGGGTATCAGCGTACTCAGGAGAAACTGGACAACAACTTTTGGGGTCAAATTTCTCCTGTTACCCTTGGGAAAATAAAAAATTGCAGGCTAAAAGATCATTTTTGAGAAAATAATTTTTTATTTTATTTTCATGGCTCTGCGTTATAAACTTCTGTGAAGCACTTGGGGGTTCAAAGTCCTCACCACACATCTAGATTAGTTCCTTTGGGGGTCTAGTTTCCAAAATTGGGTCATTTCTGGGGGATCTCCAATGTTTAGGCACACAGGGGCTCTCCAAACGTGACATGGTGTCCGCTAATGATTGGAGCTAATTTTCCATTTAAAAAGCCAAATGGCATGCCATCCCTTCCGAGCCCTGCCGTGCGCCCAAACAGTGGTTTACCCCCACATATGGGGTATCGGCGTACTCAGGACAAACTGGACAACAATATTTGGGGTCCAATTTCTCCTATTATCCTTGGCAAAATAGGAAATTCCAGGCTAAAAAATCATTTTTGAGGAAAGAAAAATTATTTTTTATTTTCATGGCTCTGCGTTATAAACTTCTGTGAAGCACCTGGGGGTTTAAAGTGCTCAATGTGCATCTAGATAAGTTCCTTGGGGGGTCTAGTTTCCAAAATGGGGTCACTTGTGGGGGAGCTCCAATGTTTAGGCACACAGGGGCTCTCCAAACGCGACATGGTGTCCGCTAACAATTGGAGCTAATTTTCCATTCAAAAAGTCAAATGGCGCGCCTTCCCTTCCGAGCCCTGCCGAGTGCCCAAACAGTGGTTTACCCCCACATATGAGGTATCGGCGTACTCGGGAGAAATTGCCCAACAAATTTTATGATCCATTTTATCCTACTGCCCATGTGAAAATGAAAAAATTGAGGCGAAAAGAATTTTTTTGTGAAAAAAAAGTACTTTTTCATTTTTACAGATCAATTTGTGAAGCATCTGAGGGTTTAAAGTGCTCACTAGGCATCTAAATAAGTTCCTTGGGGGGTCTAGTTTCCAAAATGGGGTCACTTGTGGGGGAGCGCCAATGTTTAGGCACACAGGAGCTATCCAAACGCGACATGGTGTCCGCTAACGATGGAAATAATTTTTCATTCAAAAAGTCAAATGGCGCTCCTTCCCTTCCAAGCCCTGCCGTGCGCCCAAACAGTGGTTTACCCCCACATATGAGGTATCAGCGTACTCAGGACAAATTGGACAACAACTTTCATGGTTCAGTTTCTCCTTTTACCATTGGGAAAATAAAAAAATTGTTGCTAAAAGATAATTTTTGTGACTAAAAAGTTAAATGTTCATTTTTTCCTTCCTTGTTGCTTCTGCTGCTGTGAAGCACCAGAAGGGTTAATAAACTTCTTGAATGTGGTTTTGAGTACCTTGAGGGGTGCAGTTTTTAGAATGGTGTCACTTTTGGGTATTTTCAGCCATATAGACCCCTCAAACTGACTTCAAATGTGAGGTGGTCCCTAAAAAAAATGGTTTTGTAAATTTCGTTGTAAAAATGACAAATCGCTGGTCAAATTTTAACCCTTATAACTTCCTAACAAAAAAAAATTTTGTTTCCAAAATTGTGCTGATGTAAAGTAAACATGTGGGAAATGTTATTTATTAACTATTTTGTGTCACATATCTCTCTGGTTTAACAGAATAAAAATTCAAAATGTGAAAATTGAGAAATTTTCAAAATTTTCGCCAAATTTCCGTTTTTATCACAAATAAACGCAGAATTTATTGACCTAAATTTACCACTAACATGAAGCCCAATATGTCACGAAAAAACAATCTCAGAACCGCTAGGATCCGTTGAAGCGTTCCTGAGTTATTACCTCATAAAGGGACACTGGTCAGAATTGCAAAAAACGGCAAGGTCTTTAAGGTCAAAATAGGCTGGGTCATGAAGGGGCTAATAGGCAGTAAATACAAATCCAAAGCATCACCTAGAGTGCACAAAACCAAGGAATAGGGGAGCCCGTGGAGATGCCCGACGCATATCGCCACCGCAAGGTGGCTTCGTCAGAATGGCTTCGTCAGCATTCCAGAATGCTGTAGATAAGCCCCTGATGCTGGTGGGCTTATCTCACCTTCGAATTTGGGGGTGACAGGTTCCCTTTAAGAAATTATGAACTGTGTAGTTCTATTGCATGTCGGTCAGCATTACAGGGCTATATGAAATTCAAACCTGTCATTAAGATATGTGGCTGACATTATATATAATTGTAGTGCCTTGTACTAATACCATGATGATGGTCATTATTAATACTCTTTCTCATGCCTTGGACCCATGTGCTTTTTACTAGGGTCTTTTTTCCTTGTTTGTACTTCAATTCATATACATTTTTTGTATTTTTTTCGCTATGTGTAATAAAGTATTTCTTATCTGATTTTATCATTGTCTGTCTGTAGAACTCCAATTTTTGTTTGTTTCTAAACTATACAGTAAAGGCTAAGCAAACAGCTGTGAGCTGATATTAATAACCTGGGAACTTTTATGGCTATTGGCTCCTTCCTAGAATATTAACATCAGCCGTCTGCTTTCCCTCTGCTGGTTATTAAAATTACGAGGGAGCCCACACAATTTTTTTCAAAATTTTTTTGAAAAATAAACAGATATTGCATTTCATGCAGTTCTCTGAGGGTATGTTCCCACAGTCGGTAAATGCTGCGGGTTGGACGCTACGTACATCCACAGTGTCCAACCCACACCTGCCAGATAATGCAGCATAGTGGAGGGGATTTCAAGAAATCCCATGTCCACTATATGTGCACCAGCACCCACTGCTTCCCTGCATAGGTGGACATGCTGCGCGTCTTTCTAGACCGCAGCATGTCTATTTGAGCGTCTCCGCAAAATAGTCTTTGCAAAATAAATATCACCCGTCCAATGTATAGGGCGCGGTGATTCCGCACAGTTCAGTGAACACCCGCGTTCAAAAGCCAGCAGCGCTTTGGACACAGCGGACATGTGCTGCATCCAAAGTGCTGCCGATTACTGACTGTGGGGATGTAGCCTAATAACAGTTGCTGTCTTGTTACAGCATATGTAGGTTAACTATGTTAATGCTCCTATATAGGGTGGTGACTGTTTGTGTGTCTCTTTATTTAAAGGGAACCTGTCACCCTCAAAATCGAAGGTGAGCTAAGCCCATCGGTAACAGGGGCTTATCTACAGCAATCTGGAATGCTGTAGATAAGCCCCCGATGTATCCTGAAAGATGAGAAAAAGAGGTTAGATTATACTCACCTGGGGGTGGTCCAGTCCGATGGGTGTTGCGGTCCGGGGCCTCCCATCTTCTTATGATGACGTCCTCTTCTTGTATTCACGCAGGGCCGGGAAAGGTCAGAGAGGCCCGGCGCCTGCGAACTGCAGTACTTTGCTCTGCCTTCAACAAGGCAGACAAAGTACACCTTCGCAGGAGCCGTGGCATGAATGCAAGAAGAGAACGTCATCGTAAGAAGATGGGAGGCCCCGGACCGGACCGTGACACCCATCGGACCCGGACCGCAGCGGGACCGCACCTGGGTGAGTATAATGTAACCTCTTTTTCTCATCAGGATACATCAGGGGCTTATCTACAGCATTCCAGAATGCTGTAGATAAGCCCCTGATGCTGGTGGGCTTAGCTTACCTTCGATTTTGGGGGTGACAGGTTCCCTTTAATTTTGTGTGTGTCTCTTTATTTAATTGTGTGTGTGGGTCTCTTTAATTGTGTGTATGTATGGGTGTGTCTTTATTTAATATTAATGAGGGTTTCTGGCTGAAGAGGTGGAACAAGGAAATTAAATCCCTTTTTTTTTAATATATCTTTATTTAGCTTACAAATCCGCATAAAAATCTGCATTAAAAATGCGCGGAATTTCCACTGCGTTTCCTGCCTAGAGATGCAGAAACCACGCAGAAACTTCCACAACAAAACCGCAACGTGCGCATGTAGCCTAAGTATGAAAAAGTCTGGAATAAATTTTGTGAATTTTCTGGTCGGGTCATGACCGCCCAAAGTCAGATAGACCCCATTTCGGAAATACTAGAATTTCTCCAAAAAGGAATAGAGATGGGACTTTTCCACTAGCTCCTTAAAAGTCAGCTTTAGGGGCATTATTTGATCAAAGATTGCCGATCACTCATGGGCACATAGGTTCATAAAAGCATCTTTTTAATCTAGACAAGTAGACGGTCCTAGGGTGGCCCCCTGGGATCTTTATTTCATTTTAAATGCTCTTACGAAGGCTCCTTTTGAACCTATTTCATCCACTACATTTAGGCTGTGTGCACACGTTCAGGATTTTTCACATTTTTTTCGCTATGAAAACGCTAAAAAAAGCTTACATTAAGCATCCTATTTATTAGAATGCAATCCGCAATTTTTGTGAACATGTTGTGTTTTTGCCACAGAACACCAGGATTGGCAAATTCGCCAGTGGCGCCCTGTGCTCTTCACAGATGAAAGCAGGTTCACACTGAGCACATGTGACAGACGTCACAGAGTCTGGAGACACCGTGGATAGCAATCTGCTGCCTGCAAAATCCTTCAGCATGACCGGTTTGGCAGCGAGTCAGTAATGGTGTGGGGAGGCATTTCTTTGGAGGGCCGCACAGCCCTCCATGTGCTCGCCAGAGGTAGCCTGATAGCCTTTAGGTACAGAGATGAGATCCTCAGACCCCTTGTGAGACCATGTGCTTGTACGGTTGGCACTGGGTTCCTCCTAGTGCAGGAAAATGCCAGACCTCATGTGGCTGGAGTGTGTCAGCAGTTCCTGCAAGATGAAGGCATTGAAGCTATGGACTGGCCCACCCGTTCCCCAGACCTGAATCCGATTGAACACATCTAGGACATCATGTATCGCACCACCCACCAATGTCACAGACTGTCCAGAAGTTGGCGGATATTGCAGTCCAGGTCTGGGAGGAGTTCCCCCTCAGTTTACCATCCTCCACCTCATCAGGAGCATGCCCAGGCATTGTAGGGAGATCATACAGGCACGTGGAGGCCACACACACTACTGAGCATCATTTCCTTGTCTTGAGGCATTTCCACTGAAGTTGGATCAGACTATAACTTCATTTTCCACTTCGATTTTGAGCATCATTCTAACTCCGGACCTCCGTAGGACATTAGTTGTGATTGACGTTGATCATTTTTATGTTTTTTGTTCTCAACACATTCCACTATGTAATGAATAAAGATTTACAACTGGAATATTTCATTCAGTGATATCTAGGATGTGGGAATTTAGTGTTCCCTTTATTTTTTGAGCAGTGTATATATATATATATATATATATATATATATATATATATATATATATATATATATATATATATATATATATATATATATATATATATTTGTAAGTAAATATATAATATTTTTCATATAGAAATGTTTGCAAACAGTGTAAACATTGCATTACTACATTTTAATTACTATTTTAAGCTTAATTTCACAAAAAAACAAACTACACGAAAACTGGTTGCACCTTCCCTTTAAATGGGAGATTTACGATGAAGGAAAACGGTACACCTCTCTGAACAGTGACAGTGAGGCTATGGTTGGTGCTGCTCAAAAAGTTAATTGTCAACAGATTAAGAAACGGACAGACTCCATGGATGGAAGGCTTATGACTGTTATTGGAAAGAAGGTTAGCAATATTGGTCACTGATATTTTTTTAAATGTCAAATTTTATTTTTGGACATTTTCAGTTGTTGTTCTCGCTTTAACAGATTTTCTCTATTTCATTTGTTTAATTTTAACATTTTTCATTTAATTGTATAATAATTCTGCATGTCAGCTTTTAGTTCCACATTGGCCTATTTGTTGTGAAGGGATTATGCCGGCATATGTTGTTGATGACTTATCTGCGCGATGGTTCATCAATGGCAGATTAGTAGGGGTTTGATACCCAGCACTGCTGCCGATCAGCACTGCTTGGACTCAGCAGAGCAGCTTCTCTTTTTTTTTTTTTTTATAAAAGCTGCGCTGCAGAAGCTGGCAGTGGCTGGCAGCAGTTACTAAACCTTTATCAGAGCTGCGGGTGTCAGATCCTCACTGATCTGCTGTTGATGACCTATTATGGTGATAGGTCATCAATACGCTTTGACTGGACAAACCCTTTAACCCCTTCATGACCCAGCCTATTTTGACCTTAAAGACCTTGCCGTTTTTTGCAATTCTGACCAGTGTCCCTTTATGAGGTAATAACTCAGGAACGCTTCAACGGATCCTAGCGGTTCTGAGATTGTTTTTTCGTGACATATTGGGCTTCATGTTAGTGGTAAATTTAGGTCAATAAATTCTGCGTTTATTTGTGATAAAAACGGAAATTTGGCGAAAATTTTGAAAATTTCTCAATTTTCACATTTTGAATTTTTATTCTGTTAAACCAGAGAGATATGTGACACAAAATAGTCAATAAATAACATTTCCCACATGTTTACTTTACATCAGCACAATTTTGGAAACAAAATTTTTTTTTGTTAGGAAGTTATAAGGGTTAAAATTTGACCAGCGATTTGTCATTTTTACAACGAAATTTACAAAACCATTTTTTTTAGGGACCACCTCACATTTGAAGTCAGTTTGAGGGGTCTATATGGCTGAAAATACCCAAAAGTGACACCATTCTAAAAACTGCACCCCTCAAGGTACTCAAAACCACATTCAAGAAGTTTATTAACCCTTCAGGTGCTTCACAGCAGCAGAAGCAACATGGAAGGAAAAAATGAACATTTAACTTTTTAGTCACAAAAATTATCTTTTAGCAACAATTTTTTTATTTTCCCAATGGTAAAAGGAGAAAATGAACCACGGAAGTTGTTGTCCAATTTGTCCTGAGTACGCTGATACCTCATATGTGGGGGTAAACCACTGTTTGGGCACTCGGCAGGGCTCGGAAGGGAAGGCGCGCCATTTGACTTTTTGAATGGAAAATTAGCTCCAATTGTTAGCGGACACCATGTCTCGTTTGGAGAGCCCCTGTGTGCCTAAACATTGGAGCTCCCCCACAAGTGACCCCATTTTGGAAACTAGACCCCCCAAGGAACTTATCTAGATGCATATTGAGCACTTTAAACCCCCAGGTGCTTCACAGAAGTTTATAACGCAGAGCCATGAAAATAAAAAATAATTTTTCTTTCCTCAAAAATGATTTTTTAGCCTGGAATTTCCTATTTTGCCAAGGATAATAGGAGAAATTGGACCCCAAATATTGTTGTCCAGTTTGTCCTGAGTACGCTGATACCCCATATGTGGGGGTAAACCACTGTTTGGGCGCACGGCAGGGCTCGGAAAAGATGGCACGCCATTTGGCTTTTTAAATGGAAAATTAGCTCCAATCATTAGCGGACACCATGTCACGTTTGGAGAGCCCCTGTGTGCCTAAACATTGGAGATCCCCCAGAAATGACACCATTTTGGAAACTAGACCCCCAAAGGAACTAATCTAGATGTGTGGTGAGGACTTTGAACCCCCAAGTGCTTCACAGAAGTTTATAACGCAGAGCCATGAAAATAAAAATAAAAAATTATTTTCTCAAAAATGATCTTTTAGCCTGCAATTTTTTATTTTCCCAAGGGTAACAGGAGAAATTTGACCCCAATATTTGTTGTCCAGTTTCTCCTGAGTACGGTGATACCCCATATGTGGGGGTAAACTACTGTTTGGGCACATGCCGGGGCTTGGAATTGAAGTAGTGACGTTTTGAAATGCAGACTTTGATGGAATGCTCTGCGGGCGTCACGTTGCGTTTGCAGAGCCCCTGATGTGCCTAAACAGTAGAAACCCCCCACAAGTGACCCCATTTTGGAAACTAGACCCCGAAAGGAACTTATCTAGATGTGTGGTGAGCACTTTGAACCCCCAAGTGCTTCATAGAAGTTTATAATGCAGAGCCGTGAAAATAATAAATACGTTTTCTTTCCTCAAAAATAATTATTTAGCCCAGAATTTTTTATTTTCCCTAGGGTTACAGGAGAAATTGGACCCCAAAAGTTGTTGTCCAGTTTCTCCTGAGTACGCTGATACCCCATATGTGGGGGTAAACCACTGTTTGGGCACACGTCGGGGCTCAGAAGGGAAGTAGTGACTTTTGAAATGCAGACTTTGATGGAATGGTCTGCGGGTGTCACGTTGCGTTTGCAGAGCCCCTGGTGTGCCTAAACAGTAGAAACCCCCACAAGTGACCCCATTTTAGAAACTAGACCCCCCAAGGTACTTATCTAGATATGTGGTGAGCACTTTGAATCCCCAAGTGCTTCACAGACGTTTACAACGCAGAGCCGTGAAAATAAAAAATCATTTTTCTTTCCTCAAAAATTGTTTTAGCAAGCATTTTTTTAGATTCACAAGGGTAACAGGAGAAATTGGACCCCAGTAATTGTTGCGCAGTTTGTCCTGAGTATGCTGGTACCCCATATGTGGGGGTAAACCACTGTTTGGGCACACGTCGGGGCTCGGAATTGAGGGAGCACCATTTGACTTTTTGAATACGAGATTGGCTGGAATCAATGGTGGCGCCATGTTGCGTTTGGAGACCCCTGATGTGCCTAAACAGTGGAAACCCCTCAATTCTAACTCCAACACTAACCCCCCCACACCCCTAACCCTAATCCCAACTGTAGCCATAATCCTAATCACAACCCTAACCACAACCCTAATTCCAACCCTAACCCTAAGGCTGTGTGCCCACGTTGCGGATTCGTGTGAGATATTTCCGCACCATTTTTGAAAAATCCGCGGGTAAAAGGCACTGCGTTTTACCTGCGGATTTTCCGCGGATTTCCAGTGTTTTTTGTGCGGATTTCACCTGCGGATTCCTATTGAGGAACAGGTGTAAAACGCTGCGGAATCCGCACAAAGAATTGACATGCTGCGGAAAATACAACGCAGCGTTTCCGCGCGGTATTTTCCGCACCATTGGCACAGCGGATTTGGTTTTTCATATGTTTACATGGTACTGTAAACCTGATGGAACACTGCTGTGAATCCGCAGCGGCCAATCCGCAGCCAAATCCGCACAGTGTGCACATAGCCTAATTCTAAAGGTATGTGCACACGCTGCGGAAAACGCTGCGGATCCGCAGCAGTTTCCCATGAGTTTACAGTTCAATGTAAACCTACGGGAAACAAAAATCGCTGTACACATGCTGCGGAAAAACTGCACGGAAACGCAGCGGTTTACATTCCGCAGCATGTCACTTCTTTGTGCGGATTCCGCAGCGGTTTTACAACTGCTCCAATAGAAAATCGCAGTTGTAAAACCGCAGTGAAATGCGCAGAAAAAAACGCGGTAAATCCGCCATAAATCCGCAGCGGTTTAGCACTGCGGATTTATCAAATCCGCAGCGGAAAAATCCGCAGAGGACCAGAATACGTGTGCACATACCGAAACCCTAACCCTAGCCCTAACCCTAGCCCTAACCCTAACCCTAGCCCTAACCCTAACCCTAGCCCTAACCCTACCCCTAACCCTAACCCTACCCCTACCCATAACCCTACCCCTAACCCTATTCTAACATTAGTGGAAAAAAATAAATTTCTTTATTTTTTTTATTGTCCCTACCTATGGGGGTGACAAAGGGGGGGGGGTCATTTATTATTTTTTTTATTTTGATCACTGAGATAGATTATATCTCAGTGATCAAAATGCACTTTGGAACGAATCTGCCGGCCGGCAGATTCGGTGGGCGCACTGCGTATGCGCCCGCCATTTTGGAAGATGGCGGCGCCCAGGGAGAAGACGGACGGGACCCCGGCTGGATCGGTAAGTATGATGGGGTGGGGGGGGGACCACGGGAGGGGGGGGAATCGGAGCACGGGGGGGGGAATCGGAGCGCGGGAGGGGTGGAACGGAGCACGGGGGGCGTGGAACGGAGCACGGGGGGGGCTGGAATGGAGCACGGGGGGGAGGAACGGAGCACCGGGGGGGGTGGATCGGAGTGCAGGGGGGGTGATTGGAGCACGGGGGGGTTATTGGAGCACGGGGGGAGCGGACAAGAGCACGGGGGGGAGCGGAGCACTGGATGGAGGGGGAGCCGGAGCAGTGTACCGGCCAGATCGGGGGGCTGAGGGGGCGATCGGTGGGGTGGGGTGGGGGCACATTAGTATTTCCAGCCATGGCCGATGATATTTCAGCATCGGCCATGGCTGGATTGTAATATTTCACCAGTTATAATAGGTGAAATATTACAAATCGCTCTGATTGGCAGTTTCACTTTCAACAGCCAATCAGAGCGATCGTAGCCACGAGGGGGTGAAGCCACCCCCCCTGGGCTAAACTACCACTCCCCCTGTCTCTGCAGATCGGGTGAAATGGGAGTTAACCCTTTCACCCGATCTGCAGGGACGCGATCTTTCCATGACGCCACATAGGCGTCATGGGTCGGATTGGCACCGACTTTCATGACGCCTACGTGGCGTCATGGGTCGGGAAGGGGTTAACTAAATAACCACAGTTAGTCCACTCCTTCTGAGATTAAAATACTCTTTATATGAAAAATAGCATTTTTATTCTGCTGTAAGATTTAGTGCAGCTTATCATTCTGCATAAGTTACAAAGTTCATAACCTGCTAACGTTAGTCACTTGATGTTTACCCATTGTTTGCAACCGGGTTTGTGTAGTATAGATTAGTTAGATAATTTTTATGACCAGGCGCTCCTTTTTCTTTTGTAGAAAAATGTAATCTTGAGGTCAGTGAACCAATATGAACGACTAATTGTCAATCCTGGCTATAAAACTGTCTATCAGTACAGTGTATATAGGATACTGTAACAGAAAATATGGTTTTGCTATGAAACCTAATACCTACTTATTAGTTGGTTTAACAAAGGCCATGTTCACGTCACGTTTTCCCCAAAGTTCAGTGTCTTCATCGCCGCTTACATTATGAACTTTGGGCGCTTGCACTTATGGGCCATTGACTATAATGATGCAGACAGTCACAGTTTACTCTGTCGTACATGATTTTCCGACCTTGTACATCTAGTTGAGACTATTTGACAGATTTCTGTGTAGACTGGTGGTTTTCTTCCTATCAGTGGGGGAGTGTGGTTATACATGAATAAGCTCATGAATATCGCAATACTTGTCCTCTAGTCAGAGGCGTAGCTAGGGTTTCACCTTAGGAGGGGCGAAACACCTGAGTGGGCCCCTAGCCAGCTAACCCTGATTACAGCTACGGTTACGCACTCTAATTGTGAATATAGTGGAACCTCAGAATATGACCGCACTGTTATTGAAAATAAATCTAT
Organism: Ranitomeya imitator; assembly: GCF_032444005.1. NCBI lineage: Eukaryota > Metazoa > Chordata > Amphibia > Anura > Dendrobatidae > Ranitomeya > Ranitomeya imitator. The sequence goes on along the minus strand of NC_091285.1, from coordinate 318,750,734 downwards.
ATACAAAAACAAACATTGATTTTACTGCCATATTGTGACCATATAGTGGTAGATACCAGTTCTGCAGACCATATAAGAGATTGCACTACAGTCATAGATGGAGACTTACAGCTGACGTTTTCTCTGATGGAGTCATTCACTTTCCCATCTTTTCCATCTGGCACACACTGACATGATAACAACACATCTGACTCCTCACATTTCCTGCACTGTCCCCATCTATCCCCAATCTGCACAAACTCCTCATCCTGCTGATATCCCAATACTGAGCCGCTGCTGCCGTATGTCTCCCTATTACTGCACCTACTGTGTGGTACAATAACGGCTCCTCTTACCGCCAAACATAATAATGCCACCACTGTGTGCCCCTTACATAGTAATAATGACTCCTTTGTGCTATCTAGAGAGTAAAATTGCCTCCTAGAAAATATTAATGCCCTTTGCTAGTGCCCTCCACATTTTTGACCTAGAAAGTAATAATACCCAATATGCAACTTTGATGGTCACAATACTCTGAGTGCCCCTATAACAATAATGCTTAAGTGCCCACTTAACATTTAATAATGTCCCCTAAGTTCCCTCATGTACTGCTCCATTATACACAGTATGGTGAGCTCAAAGCTTCCATATACACAGTATAAGGCCCCCACAGCTCCCCTATACAAATTATGATTCTACAACTCCCCTATACACCGTATGATGTTCCCCACTGCTCCCCTTTACACAGTATGATGTTCCCACTGCTCCCGTATAGATAGTATGAGCCCAATGCTCCCCTTTACACAGTATAATGCTGACAGAGCTCCACTATAGAAAGTATAATGACCCCCAGAGCCAACTATATACAGTGTAATGGGCCAACAGCTCCCATATGCACAATTTAATGCCTTCACAGTTCACTATACAAAGTATGGTGGGCCCACAGCTCCCTTATACACAGTATGATGGGCCCACAGCTCCCGTATACACAGTATGAGGCTGCAGCTCCCTTATACACTGTATGATGAGCCCACAGCTCCCTTATCACAGTATGATGGGCCCGCAGCTCCCTTATACACAGTATGATTGGCCCGCAGCTCCCTTATACACAGTATGATTGGCCCACAGCTCCAGTATACACAGTATGATTGGCCCGCAGCTCCCTTATACACAGTATGATTGTCCCGCAGCTCCCTTATACACCGTATGATTGGCCCGCAGCTCCCTTATACACAGTATGATTGGCCCGCAGCTCCCTTACACACAGTATGATGGGCCCGCAGCTCACTTATACACAGTATGATGGGCGCGCAGCTCACGATCATGATTTGGCAGTCTGCAGTCATATAAAGTGACTGCAGACATTTATTCCAAGCCTTTATCAACTTTATAGTAAAAAATTGCTTATTATTAAATTATTAAAGCACCTCTCTAGCAGGGTTTTTTTTTTCTACCGCTGGAATGGTGCTTTAAGCGCACTATTTTGTGGCGCTGCTGCAGTGCGGCGGCTCAAACTTGTGAGCGTAGCTTCTGACTGGCCAGAAGTGAGAAGCTATGTCACAAGCGCTCAATGTAAGACTATGAGAGCGAGGAACATACCAGAACGAGGCTCCCATAGACTTACATGATTAATGACCTCTGCACCACTCCATGAAACACTGCAGGAGACGGAGCTGAGGTGAAAACCGATGAAAACCCCTGAAGGTGAGTATTAGGCTATGTGCACATGTTCAGGAATTCATGCAGAAAATTCCTGAGAATTCCGGCCATTTTCTGCATGAAATCCGCAAGAAAACCGCATGCGTTTTTGCCGCGGTTTTGACGCGTTTTTGCCGCGGTTTTGACGCGTTTTTGCTGTGGTTTTTTCCGGCCACTTCCCAATGCATTTTGGAGTGGGAAATCCGCAAAAAAAACGCCAAAAAGATAGAGCATGTCCGGATTTTGTGCGGTATGTGTTTTTTTTGCGGAAAAAAACGCATCATGTGCACAAAACATGCGGAATTCATTCTAAATGATGGGATGCTTATTGTATGCGGTTTTTTTGCGGTTTTATAGCATTTTTATCGGGAAAAACCGTGAAAAAACCGCAACGTGTGAACACAGCCTTAGACAGGCGGCAGGGGACTTGGATTTTCAGCTCCGCTCCAGCAGTGAAATAAAAAAAAAAAAAAATACTGGAGTGGTGCTGTAAATGTGATGCAGCTCTTGGTTACTGTATGGGGCTTCTTATACTAATACTCATAGAAGACCCAAGTGGTACATATCAAAAGCCCCCCCCAGACAGCAAATATTACATGTGGAGTACATATAATAAAATAACATAACAAAACATAATATTCAGCCCCCAGTGCCCTGTCCCCCTCCCCCATTTCAGCCCCAACAATACCCCCATCATCTCACATCCACCCCCTCAGTGCCCTGTCCACACCTCACCCACAACACCCCCATGGTCTCACATTCACCCTCCAGTGCCCTGCCTCCCCTCCCCCACAATACCCCCGTGGTCTCACATTCACCCCCCCCCCCGTGTCCGGTCTCCCCTCTCCCACAATACCCCCATGGTCACATTCACCCCCCAGTACCCTGTTCCCCTCCTCCACAATACCCCCATTGCCTCACATTCACCCCCCCAGTGCCCTGCCTCCCCTCTTCCACAAGACCTCCATGGTCTCACATTCACCCCCCCAGTACCCTGTCCTCCCTCACCTACTTTCAGCCCCTACAATACCCCCATTGCCTCACATTCGCCCCCCAGTGCCCTGTCTCCCCTCCCCCACAATACCTCCATGGTCTCACATTTCCCCCCCCCCCCCCGAACCCTGTCCTCCCTCACCTACTTTCAGCGCCCACAATACCCCAAGGGTCTCTCATTCACCTCACAGTGACATACCTGAATTTAGTAAAGCTAATAAGTTCCATCCCCACTTGCTGATGAAGTTTGCAGGCAGGACCAGGAGGTGTCTGTGTCAGTGAAATGACACTAGGACCCAGCGTGCACACTGCACAGAGTCAAGAATCAGAGCTGCAGCCCAGGAAAAGACAGGAAAATGCATACATTTCTGCAACGTTTCTGCGTCTTTAAGAATTTGTTGGCAGCAAAAAAAAAACGCTTGTTTTTGCATGTGGTTTTGTACAGCAATGAATACTTTTTGTCATTAAATAAAGATATTTGAAAAAAGAAAAAAAATTCCCACAGCGCTTGCGCTAACATCAGAAAGGTGAAGTGAGTTCATTGGCTGTGAACTCCCTTGACCTATCTTACAGCACCATGAGCAGGAGAACTTTCTCACACTTGCGGTGCCATCAGACAGGTAATAGGAGTTCACCGTGAGACACTGGGCAGCGGTAGCACATGCTGCTCTGTGTCTCTGATGGATGACAGGCTGCATGTTCCCATCATGCAACCATGCATCCTGCTATCTAGATGTAGCAGAGCTAGACCCGTCGTGGGACAAGTGGAATATCATCTCTTCAGAAAGGTGAGGAATATTGATGTTTTTTAGATTAACTATTTCTTTCAATTAAAGGACTTTTTCTGGGTGTCTGTGTTTTTATACAATATGACTATGGGGTTAGTAATGGGGGCATCTTATCGACTCCTCTCCATTACTAACTTCGGGGCTTGATGTTATTTGACAATGTAAAGATGACATCACCCATCCCAAACTATCACCCCACTTGCCACCGCTAAGTGCCAGATACACCTTTTCTGGGGTGGCTGAGAGCTGATATTTTTAGCCTGGGGTGGAGCAGTGTCCATGGGTCCTTCCTAGGCTATTAATATCAGCCAACAGCTGTCTGTATAGCCTTTGCTGGTTATTAATTATAGGGAGACCCTACATTTTTTCTTTTTGGAGTCCCCCATTTTAATCGTAAGTAAAGGCTAAGTATAAAGTTGTGAGCTGATATTAATAGCCTGGGAAGCTCCATGGTTATTACCTTCTTCCCAGACTATAAACATCGGCCCCCAGCTGTCGGCTTTCCCTCTACTGGTTAATAAAATTATGCGTGAATGCACTTCAGAAAATAATCTTTTGTTAATAAAATACAGTACAGTAAAGTACAGTTTGCTGCACTAATTGTATGTCACAGACATACAGTACACACCAAAAGTTTGGACACATCTTCTCATTTAAAGATTTTTCTGTATTTTCATGACTATGAAAATAGTACATTCACACTGAAGGCATCAAAACTATGAATTAACACAAGTGGAATTATATACTTAGCAAAAAAGTGTGAAGCAACTGAAATTATGTCTTATATTCTAGGTTCTTCAAAGTAGCCACCTTTTGCTTTGATGACTGCTTTGCACACTCTTGGCATTCTCTTGATGAGCTTCAAGAGGTAGTGTGTGATTGTACAATTTTCATAGTCATGAAAATACAGAAAAATCTTTAAATGAGAAGTTGTGTCCAAACTTTTGGTCTGTACTGTATGTTTATCTATTTTATGTGTATTTTCTGTATGTTATCCATCTATTCTATCCTGTCGGGTCCTGCTGTGATTTTACTGTACACGGCTGCTGAATTGCCGGCTTTTCTTCTATCTATCGATCTATCTATGTGTTTTGAAGAATATTTCCTTTGAAAACGATGTGTAAATGACATAGAGCAATTCTCTATGTAAAAGCTCATGTTAAAATTGCATTGCAATCGGATGGCAATCGCACTGCATTTAGATGTAACTCGGGTGCTAGGTGTGAAAAATTGGATTGTACTCGCATGACACTCCTGCATCTTTCGGCAGAGAGAATGGGGCCTATTTCTTTCTTTTTTTTTGTATAGTGTGACTCCAGCCTTAAAGGGGTGGTTTTATCAAGGGAACAACTGTCCTATTGCCTTCTTTATGACCCTGAAAGCACATGCTTAGTTTATAATAAACCAATATTGGATCACCAGACCCATGCTAAAATAAACAACCAATAACACTTTTTGATAGAGTTCACAAATACAGATATGAACCCATAAAAAACTCATCAAAACTTTTACTAATAGAAAATAACCCGAAATCAATGAACTTAAATATAATTTTATTAGTTACAATACACAAAAACAGAAGACCAAAAAGTATTAAAAACACCCTATAAAACCCGGACAAAGGCCGTGTGGTCAATGGTAAACCACATCATGGCAAAAGACTATGATGAGTAGCAAATGTAATAACTTTGTCAGTAAAGAAAAAAGGAGGAGGAATAGTCTAAAAACCTGCAGAAAATGGATCAGGGGATCAGAGACGTGATTATATGAAAAGATAACCTAATAATCAAGATAAAAATCTTAATAAAATGACCCCACATAATGCTCAAAATGATAAATAAGTAATAAAGGGCAATAAATACCAGGAACCTCTCACAAATATTAAAGTGCAGAGACCACATTGCCCAGTTCACAGACAAGCATTTCACGTCAGCTTCATCAGGCTTAGGCCTCTTTCACACGTCCGTGTCTCCGTGTCACGTGTCGTGACAGTTTTCACATGTACCAGCGACCCTGACGTACATAGACCCATTGAAGTGAATAGGTCTATGTACATGTAAGTGTGTTTACATGGATTGTGTGTCCGTGGGCAAAGCATGCTGACATGTCCGCTGTTTTACCGTCAGCACGGGCCGCAAAACATCCCGCACGTTCACAAGGATGACATACATGAATGTCATCCATGTGACACGCATCGGTGCCAGGGAAGAAGCGGTACAGTAAAGCGCTGTTCTACAGGTGCTGTGTGCTGAAGACTGCTCTCCTCATTCTCACCTGCTCTACAGGCGATCAGCGCAAGCAGGGGAGAATGGTGAGCTAGATTCAAGTTAGAACAATGATAGCAGATGACAGCTAATGGGACTATAACTCCCATCAGCCTACACCGATGGGTGGAGCCAGTGACATGCTTCCTGTAAGCGCGAGGTAAATGTCGCTGTCAGAGATTGACAGCGACATTTAACTACCAATCGCGGATGGATCACGATTCCACCCGCGGCTGTTGCAGGCACATGTCCGCTGTATAGATCAGCTGTCATGTGCCCGGAAAAGTGCTGGCCCAGCACCGGAGCCCGCACCAAACATGGGGAATCTTACATATGAGTATTATTATGACACATGTCCAAAAGGGGTTAATGGTTGTTCAAGGAATGGTCTATCTCGTTAAATGCACTTGGACAATCAGATCATCCAAATGCGATTTTGGCAGCACTTTTTGCAATTGCTAACCAAGGATCTATAAGATGTGCTCAATGGGAGACAAGTCTGCAGAAGCTGCAGTCCATGGTAGCACGTTTAGGTCATGCATGCTGGGATAAATGGCTTCTGGAACACTGGAAAAATTGTTCTACCACTGGTTCCAAATCAATTTAACGTTGACCTGTTAGTGTACCTGGAATGAAGACTAGACGGTCTAGGTACTGTACACTGCCTCCCCAAACCATAATTCCTTGTACTTGAGTGGTGCCACATTCCCTTTTGAAGGCCTCTACATGGTATTGTCCATGTTTTTTTCCAGATTCCAGCTGTATTTGCATCCAATGCAAAAAGAGACTCCTCTTTTGAAGATAGACCTCCATATCAGCCTCCATTGCTCTTTTCCAGCTTCTAGTCTCCACCTGAAGACCAGGTAGGCAACACTATAAAGAGGCCTTCACAACGCAGTGTCACACTGTTCCCACTCACAGGAGCACAATGTGGGATGGCATAATGTACGGTAACCGGACCTCACTAGTCTTCATTCCAAATGCACTAACAGCTCGGTATTATGTTGTTTTGGATTTGGAATCCATTTTATGGCCATTTTGCCAAAATGTCCTGCAAGCTGCTTTTCACCACATCTCTTGTTGCTCGTATGTTTGTAAGTAGCCTATGTGGCCTGATTTATGTTATCATGGCTTGGAGTGTCCGGCTTTGTAAACAGTCGTGCATATCTGGGAAAGCAAAAGAGGCTGTCATATCTTCTATTGCAAAAGAGGCTGTCAGTAGCAGATTGTGATGATTTTCATGCCCAAGAACATTTAACATGACAGAATATTTTTCAGACACTTTAATAACCTTACCGATAGCATGCTACGGTGTGTAGTGCATTTCTGTACATGGTGCTCATTCTTGACTATAATAAGAAGTGAGAAGTTTTGAAATTAATGTTGCCATTTTTTCATCATTTGCATATCATTAAAATTTCCTTCTCGTTACAGGTTCAATGTTGAGGGGTGTATATACCTACAGTATTTTGAAACTATGAACACCATTTTATTGTTTATATTCAGTTGCAGTTTAATTAAAACTAACACCTGTATGGAAAATTTGTTTTTATGAAAATTGTTTCAAATCGAATGACTGACTGTTACGTTTTCTTATGCCCTGATATTAAAAAAAATAAATTCTAGTGTTATCCATCACCTGTGGATTTTGCTCAAAACGCGCATTAAACTACGTACGATCGAGATGAACGTGAAAATTCTTTATTGTAGCCAAAAATTTGCACAATATTATAAAGGGAACACTTAACCCCTTTACCTCCAAGGGTGGTTTGCACGTTAATGACCGGGCCAATTTTTACAATTCAGACCACCGTCCCTTTATGAGGTTATAACTCTGGAACGCTTCAACGGATCCTGAAGATTCTGACATTGTTTTCTTGTGACATATTGTACTTCATGTTAGTGGTAAAATTTCTTTGATATTACCTGCGTTTATTTGTGAAAAAACGGAAATATGAATTTTAATGCCCTTAAATCACAGAGTTATGTCACACAAAATACTTAATAAGTAACATTTGTGGGAGTAAACCACTGTTTGGGCGCATGACAGAGCTCAGAAGGGAAGGAGCGCCATTTTGACTTTTCAATGCAAAATTGACTGGAGTTAAGATAGGAAGCCATGTCGCTTTTGGAGAGCCCCTGATGTGCCTAAACATTGAAACCCCCACAAGTGACACAATTTTGGAAAGTAGACCCCCTAAGGAACTTATCTAGATGTGTGGTGATCACATTGACCCACCAAGTGCTTCACAGAAGTTGATAATGTAGAGCTGTAAATATAAAAAATAATATTTTTTCACAAAAATGATTTTTTGCCCGCAATTTTATTTTCCCAAGGGTAACAGAAGAAACAGGACCGCAAAAGTTGTTGTGCAATTTGTCCTGAGTATGCTGATACCCCATATGTGGGGGTACACCACTGTTAGGGTGCATCGCAGAGCTCGGAAAGGAAGGAGCGCCATTTGACTTTCCAATGCAAAATTGACTGGAATTGAGATGGGACGCCATGTCGCGTTTGGAGAGCCCCTGATGTGCCTAAACATTGAAACCCCCCACAAGAGACACCATTTTGGAAAGTAGACCCCCTAAGGAACTTATCTAGATGTGTGGTGAGCACTTTGAACCCCCAAGTGTTTCACTACAGTTTATAACGCAGAGCCGTGAAAATAAAAAATAAAAAAATTTCCCACAAAATTTTTTCGCCCCCAGTTTTGTATTTTCCCAAGGGTAACAAGAGAAATTGGACCCCAAAAGATGTTGTCCAATTTGTCCTGAGTACGCTGATACCCCATATGTAGGAGAAAACTACTGTATAGGCACAAGGCAGAACTTGGAAGGGAAAGAGCGCTGTTTGGAATGCAGACTTATATGGAACTAGCTATTGAACCCGTTCTACGCGCGGGTGGCGAGCATTTATATTGGTATATGGTCTCCATCCTGGTATGTGCTGCTCCATCCTGCGTCCCCATCCTGTCATGTGCTGCTCCATCCTGCGTCCCCATTCTGACATGTGCTGCTCCATCCTGCGTCCCCATCCTGTCATGAGCTGCTCCATCCTGCGTCCCCATCCTGTCATGTGCTGCACCCATCCTGCGTCCCCATCCTGTCATGAGCTGCACCCATCCTGCACCCCCATTCTGACATGTGCTGCTCCATCCTGCGTCCCCATCCTGTCATGTGCTGCTCCATCCTGCGTCCCCATCCTGTCATGTGCTGCACCCATCCTGCGCCCCCATCCTGCCATGTGTTGCACCCATCTTGCGCCCCCATTCTGTCATGTGTTGCCCTCATCCTGCGCCCCCATTCTGCCATGTGCTGCTCCCATCCTGCGCCCCCATTGTGACATGTGCTGCTCCCATCCTGCGCCCCCATTCTGACATGTGCTGCACCCATCCTGCGCCTCCATTCTGACATGTTCTGCACTCATCCTGCGCCTCCATTCTGTCATGTGCTGCTCCCATCCTGTGCCCCCGTTCTGTCATGTGCTGCTCCCATCCTGCGCCCCTGTTCTGTCATGTGCTGCTCCCATCCTTGCACCTGTTCTGTCATGTGCTGCTCCCATCCTGCGCCCGTTCTGTCATGTGCTGCTTCCATCCTGCACCCCCGTTCTGTCATGTGCTGCCCTATTCTGTCATGTGCTGTTCCCATCCTGCGCCCGTTCTGTCATGTGCTGTTCCCATCCTGCGTCCCCGTTCTGTTGTGAGTTCTGTTTTTGGGCTCCCTCTGGTGGTTACTGATGGTACTGGGTGATTTGTGTTCTGCTGTCTCTGGTGTCCACCTGTTCTATTAGCATTTGGGAGTTTCCTATTTAACCGGGCTTTCTTGTCATTTCCCTACTGGCTATCAAGGTTATCAGAGTGTTTTGTTACCTCAGCTTCTGGCTTCAGTAATCTTCAGGACAAGCTAAGTTTTTGATTTTCTTGTTCCACCTTTTGCTTTATTTTTTGTCTTGTCCAGCTTGCATATAATTGTTTCTTTGCTGCTGGTTGCTCTAGTGGGCTGTAATTGCTCCTCATGTTCCATGAGTTGGAACATGAGTTCAAGTAATTACAGGATGGTTTTTTGAAGGGTTTTTTGCTGACCGCGCAGTTTACTTTTGTATCCTCTGCTATCTAGTTTTAGCGGGTCTCATTTTGCTGAATCTGTTTTCATACTGTGTATGTGCCTTCCTCTCATTTCACCGTCATTATATGTGGGGGGCTGCTATTCCTGTGGGGAATTTCTCTGGAGGCAAGAGAGGTCTGTGTTTCTTCTAATAGGGGAAGTTAGATCTTTGGCTGGTGCGAGACGTCTAGGATCAACGTAGGCACGTTCCCCGGCTATTGTTATTTGTGTGTTCAGGTTTAGGGTCGCGGTCAGCTCAGGTTCCATCACCCTAGAGCTCGTTGGTGCTTGTCCTTTTGTGATTCCCTGCCATTGGAATCATGACAGTATAGCCGGCCCAAATGTTTGGGCTGAAGTAGGAGGAAAAGTAGTCTGAGGAAGTTTTTTTTTTTTTTTTTTTTTTCTCTCCTCTGAGGTTGCTGCCTAGCCTTAATTGCAGCCTGGCTGATTTTTTTTTTTTCCTCCTCTTAATCCTTGAATGGCTCTGACCTTAGCTGTTTATCATGGACGTCGAGAGTTTAGCTTCCAGCTTGAATAATCTTGCTGCTAAGGTTCAAAATATACAAGATTTTGTTGTACATGCTCCTATGTCTGAACCTAGAATTCCTATTCCAGAGTTCTTTGCTGGAGATAGATCTAGTTTTCTGAATTTTAGGAACAATTGCAAGCTGTTCCTTTCTTTGAAATCTCGCTCTTCTGGAGACCCTGCTCAGCAGGTTAAGATTATTATATCTTTCCTGCGGGGTGACCCTCAAAATTGGGCATTTGCATTGGCACCAGGGGATCCTGCGTTGCTTAATGTGGATGCATTTTTTCTGGCATTGGGTTTGCTCTATGAGGAACCTAACCAGGAGATTCAGGCTGAAAAAGCTTTATTAGCTCTCTCTCAGGGGCAAGATGAAGCAGAAATATATTGTCAAAAATTTCGGAAATGGTCAGTGCTTACTCAGTGGAATGAGTGCGCCCTGGCTGCAAAGTTCAGAGATGGCCTTTCTGAGGCCATTAAAGATGTTATGGTGGGGTTCCCTGCGCCTACGGGTCTGAATGAGTCTATGACTGTGGCTATTCAGATTGATCGGCGTTTACGGGAGCGCAAACCTGTGCACCATTTGGCGGTGTCTTCTGAACAGGCACTTGAGACAATGCAATGTGATAGAGTTCAGTCTAGAAGTGAACGGCAAAACTATAGGCGGAAAAATGGGTTGTGCTTTTATTGTGGTGATTCAGCTCATGTTATATCAGCATGCTCTAAACGCACAAAAAAGGTTGATAAGTCTGTTGCCGTTAGTACGTTACAGTCTAAGTTCATTCTGTCTGTGACTCTGATTTGCTCATTATCATCCATTTCCGTCGATGCCTATGTAGATTCAGGCGCTGCCCTGAGTCTTATGGATTGGTCATTTGCCAAGCGTTGTGGGTTTAGTCTTGAGCCTCTGGAAGTCCCTATTCCTTTGAAGGGAATTGACTCTACACCTTTGGCTATGAATAAACCTCAGTACTGGACACAAGTGACCATGCGTATGACTCCCGTTCATCAGGAGGTGATTCGCTTCCTGGTATTGTATAATTTACATGATGTTCTAGTACTTGGTCTGCTATGGTTACAAACTCATAATCCAGTCCTTGACTGGAAAACAATGTCTGTGTTAAGCTGGGGATGTCAGGGGGTTCATGATGATGCACCTCCGATTTCTATCGCTTCATCTACTCCTTCTGAGGTTCCTGTATTTTTGTCGGATTATCGGGATGTTTTTGAGGAGCCTAAGCTCAGTTCGCTTCCTCCTCACAGGAATTGCGATTGTGCTATAGATTTGATTCCTGGCAGTAAATTTCCTAAAGGTCGTTTGTTCAATCTGTCAGTGCCAGAGCATACTGCTATGCGGGATTATGTTAAGGAGTCCTTGGAAAAGGGAAATATCCGTCCATCTTCGTCCTCTTTGGGAGCAGGTTTTTTTTTCGTGGCCAAAAAAGATGGGTCCTTGAGGCCTTGTATAGATTATCGTCTTTTGAATAAGATTACCGTAAAATATCAGTATCCTTTGCCTTTGTTGACTGATTTGTTTGCTCGCATTAAGGGGGCTAAATGGTTCACTAAGATTGATCTTCGGGGTGCGTATAATCTTATACGAATAAAGCAAGGTGATGAGTGGAAAACCGCATTTAATACGCCTGAGGGCCATTTTGAGTATTTGGTAATGCCTTTCGGACTTTCTAATGCTCCTTCAGTCTTCCAGTCCTTTATGCACGATATTTTCCGTGAATATCTGGATAAATTTATGATTGTGTATTTGGATGATATTTTGTTTTTTTCTGATGACTGGGAGTCTCATGTTCAGCAGGTCAGGAAGGTGTTTCAGGTCCTGCGGGCTAATTCCTTGTTTGTAAAGGGCTCAAAGTGTCTCTTTGGAGTCCAGAAGATTTCTTTCTTGGGGTATATTTTTTCCCCTTCTACTATTGAGATGGATCCCGTCAAGGTTCGGGCTATTTGTGACTGGACGCAGCCTGCATCTCTTAAGAGTCTGCAGAAGTTCTTGGGCTTTGCTAATTTCTATCGTCGTTTTATAACTAATTTTTCTAGTGTTGTTAAGCCTTTGACGGATTTGACTAAGAAGGGTGCTGATGTTGCTGATTGGTCTCCTGCGGCTGTGGAGGCCTTTCAGGAACTTAAACGCCGGTTTTCTTCTGCTCCTGTGTTGCGTCAGCCTGATGTTTCGCTTCCTTTCCAGGTTGAGGTTGATGCTTCCGAGATTGGAGCGGGGGCGGTTTTGTCGCAGAGAGGCTCCGATTGCTCGGTGATGAAGCCATGTGCGTTCTTTTCTAGGAAGTTTTCGCCCGCTGAGCGGAATTATGATGTGGGTAATCGGGAACTTTTGGCCATGAAGTGGGCATTTGAGGAGTGGCGTCATTGGCTGGAGGGTGCTAGACATCGTGTGGTGGTCTTGACTGATCACAAAAATCTGATGTACCTTGAGTCTGCCAGGCGTCTGAATCCTAGACAGGCTCGTTGGTCACTGTTTTTCTCTCTTTTCAATTTTGTGGTTTCATACCTGCCAGGTTCAAAGAATGTGAAGGCGGATGCTCTTTCTAGGAGTTTTTGTGCCTGACTCCCCTGGAAATTCTGAGCCCACTGGTATCCTTATGGATGGGGTGATTTTGTCGGCCGTCTTCCCAGACTTGCGACGTGCTTTGCAGGAGTTTCAGGCGGGTAAACCTGATCGTTGTCCGCCTGAGAGACTGTTTGTTCCGGATAGTTGGACCAGTAGAGTCATCTCCGAGGTCCATTCTTCTGCGTTGGCAGGTCATCCTGGAATATTTGGTACTAGAGACTTGGTGGCCAGGTCTTTTTGGTGGCCTTCCTTGTCGAGGGATGTGCGTTTTTTTGTGCAGTCTTGTGAGGTTTGTGCTCGGGCTAAGCCTTGCTGTTCTCGAGCCAGTGGATTGTTGTCACCTTTGCCTATCCCGAAGAGGCCTTGGACGCACATTTCCATGGACTTTATTTCGGATCTCCCTGTCTCTCAAAAAATGTCCGTCATCTGGGTTGTGTGTGACCGCTTTTCTAAAATGGTTCATCTTGTACCCTTGCCTAAGTTGCCTTCCTCCTCTGAGTTGGTCCCTCTGTTTTTCCAGAACGTGGTTCGTTTGCATGGGATTCCGGAGAACATCGTTTCTGACAGGGGATCCCAGTTTGTGTCTAGATTTTGGCGGACGTTCTGTGCTAAGATGAGCATTGATTTGTCCTTTTCGTCTGCATTCCACCCTCAGACGAATGGCCAGACGGAGCGAACTAATCAGACCTTGGAAACTTATTTGAGGTGTTTTGTTTCTGCTGATCAGGATGACTGGGTTACCTTTTTGCCGCTGGCCGAGTTTGCCCTTAATAATCGGGCTAGTTCTGCTACCTTGGTTTCTCCTTTCTTTTGTAATACGGGGTTTCATCCTCGTTTTTCCTCTGGTCAGGTGGAGCCTTCTGATTGTCCTGGAGTGGACATGGTGGTGGATTGGTTGCATCGGATTTGGAGTCATGTGGTGGACAATTTGAAGTTGTCCCAGGAGAAGGCTCAGCACTTTGCTAATCGCCGTCGCCGCGTGGGTCCTCGACTTCGTGTTGGGGACTTGGTGTGGTTGTCTTCTCGTTTTGTTCCTATGAAGGTCTCTTCTCCTAAGTTCAAGCCTCGGTTCATCGGTCCTTATAGGATCTTGGAAATTCTTAACCCTGTGTCGTTTCGTTTGGATCTCCCGGCATCGTTTGCTATTCATAATGTGTTCCATCGGTCGTTGTTGCGGAGGTATGAGGTACCTGTTGTTCTTTCGCTTGAGCCTCCTGCTCCGGTGCTGGTGGAGGGAGAATTGGAGTATGTTGTGGAGAAGATCTTGGATTCTCGTGTTTCCAGACGGAAACTCCAATATTTGGTCAAGTGGAAGGGTTATGGTCAGGAGGATAATTCTTGGGTGGTTGCCTCTGATGTTCATGCTGATGATTTGGTCCGCGCTTTTCATAGGGCTCATCCTGGTCGCCCTGGTGGTTCTCGTGAGGGTTCGGTGACCCCTCCTCAAGGGGGGGGTACTGTTGTGAGTTCTGTTTTTGGGCTCCCTCTGGTGGTTACTGATGGTACTGGGTGATTTGTGTTCTGCTGTCTCTGGTGTCCATCTGTTCTATTAGCATTTGGGAGTTTCCTATTTAACCAGGCTTTCTTGTCATTTCCCTGCCGGCTATCAAGGTTATCAGAGTGTTTTGTTACCTCAGCTTCTGGCTTCAGTAATCTTCAGGACAAGCTAAGTTTTTGATTTTCTTGTTCCACGTTTTGCTTTATTTTTTGTCTTGTCCAGCTTGCATATAATTGTTTCTTTGCTGCTGGTTGCTCTAGTGGGCTGTAATTGCTCCTCATGTTCCATGAGTTGGAACATGAGTTCAAGTAATTACAGGATGGTTTTTTGAAGGGTTTTTTGCTGACCGCGCAGTTTACTTTTGTATCCTCTGCTATCTAGTTTTAGCGGGCCTCATTTTGCTGAATCTGTTTTCATACTGTGTATGTGCCTTCCTCTCATTTCACCGTCATTATATGTGGGGGGCTGCTATTTCTGTGGGGAATTTCTCTGGAGGCAAGAGAAGTCTGTGTTTCTTCTAATAGGGGAAGTTAGATCTTTGGCTGGTGCGAGACGTCTAGGATCAACGTAGGCACGTTCCCCGGCTATTGTTATTTGTGTGTTCAGGTTTAGGGTCGCGGTCAGCTCAGGTTCCATCACCCTAGAGCTCGTTGGTGCTTGTCCTTTTGTGATTCCCTGCCATTGGAATCATGACACCGTTCTGTCATGTGCTGCTCCCATCCTGCGCCACCATTCTTTAATTTGCTTCTCCCATCCATATGCCCCATACGCTGCTCCATTATGGTTGATGGCCCCCAAAAGATGCTCCATAGTATATGCCCCCGTACACTGCTCAATTATGGTTTATGGCCCCCATAAGATGCTCCATAGTGTATGCCCCCGTACACTGCTCCATAAAGGTTTATGGCCCCTATAAGACGCTCCAGTGTGTATGCCCCCGTACACTGCTCCATTATGGTTTATGGCCCCCGTAAGATGCTCCATAATATATGCCCCCGTACACTGCTCCATTATGGTTTATGGCCCCATAAGATGCTCCATAATATATGCCCCCGTACACTGCTCCATTATGGTTTATGGCCCCCATAAGATGCTCCATAATATATGCCCCCGTACACTGCTCCATTATGGTTGATGGCCCTCATAAGATGCTCCATCTATATATATAATTGTCTAAGGGTTTTTCCGTCTGTCTGTCCGTCTGTCTTTCTGTCTGTCTGTCTGTCTGTCCTGGAAATCCCGGCTCTCTGATTGGTCGAGGTCGCCAGGCCTCGACCAATCAGAGACCGGCACAGCATCGACGTAGACATCCCGCGTCTCTGATTGGTCAAGGCCGCCAGGCCTCGACCAATCAGCAGCGGGCACAGCGACGATGATGTCATAAAGGACGTAGACATCCCGCGTCTCTGATTGGTCGAGGCCGCCAGCAACGGGCACAGCGACGATGATGTCATAAAGTTTGCCTCGACCAATCAGCGACGGGCACAGTCTGCCGCGAATTCTGGAATCATCATTGTCCATATATTACAGGGACATGCATATTCTAGAATACCCGATGCGTTAGAATCGGGCCACAATCTAGTAGTATTATATGCCCCGTATGCTGCTGCGATATATATATATATATATATATATATATATATATATATATATATATATAAAAAAATACCATACTCGCCTATCATCGCTGGGCGCCGAGTGCTGGGGGGCCTGAGCAGGTGGGGACACCAGCGCGCTGTAGGGGTCAGGTGCCGGTATTGCCGCTAGCTCAGGCCCCCCAGCACTTGCTATATTCACCTGGCCCCATTCCACCGCTGCGCGCCGCCATCTTCCGGGTCCTCTGGCTGTGACTGGTCAGTCAGAGGGCGGCGCCGGCGCGCATTAAGGGCGTCATCGCGCCCTCTGAACTGTGAACGTCACATCAGAGGAGACGGGAGAAGGAGCCGCACGCAGCGCTGGAACGGGGGACAGGTGAATATACTCACCCTCCTGGCGGTCCCTGACTCTCCGGTGGAGATCGCGGTGTGCGTTCAGTGTTTACGCATACCGCGGTCTCCTGGGAGCGTCACTCTGTGGGGGCCAGACTGCGCCGGCGATTGCGCTTGCGCAGTCTATAAAGGCTTCGGACAGAGTGACGCTCCCAGCGTTATATTTTAGATGGTCTGCAGGCGTCACATTGCGTTTGGAGAGCCCCTGATGTACCTAAACAGTAGAAACCCCCCACAAGTCACCCCATATTGGAAACTAGACCCCCCAAGGAACTTATCTAGATGTGTTGTGAGAACTTTAAACCCCCAAGTGTTTTATTGCAGTTTATAACGCAGAGCCGTGAAAATAAAAAAATTTCCACAAAAATCATTTTTTAGCCCAAGTTTTGTATTTTCCCAAGGGTAACAGGAGAAATGGGACCTCAAAAGTTATTGTACAATTTGTCCTTAGTACGCTGATATCCTATATGTGGGGGGAAACCACCGTTTGGGCGCATGGCAGAACTTGGAAGGGAAGGAGCGCCGTTTGGAATGCAGACTTAGATGGAATGGTCTGCAGGTGTCACATTGCGTTTGCAGAGCCCCTGATGTACCTAAACAGTAGAAACCCCCACAAGTTACCCCATATTGGAAACTAGACCCCCAAGGAACTTATCTAGATGTGTTGTGAGAATTTTGAGCCCCCAAGTGTTTCACTTCAGTTTATAACGCAGAGCCGTGAAAAGCCCACAAAAATGATTTTTTAGCCCCCAAAATTTTTATTTTTCAAAGGGTAACCAGAGAAATTGGACCCCAAAAGTTGTTGCCCTATTGGCCCTGAGTAAACTGATACCACCTATGTTGGGGTAAACCCCAATTTGGCACGAGAGAGCTCGGAAGGGAAGAAGCACTGTTTTACTTTTTCAACGCAGAATTGGCTGAAATTGAGATCGGACGCCATGTTGCGTTTGGAGAGCCCCTGATGTGCCTAAACAGTGGAAACCCCCAATTCTAACTGAAACCCTAACCAAAACACACACTTAACCCCAATCCCAACCCTAACCACACCCCTAAATCCAACACACCCCTAACCCTAATCCCAACCATAACCCTAACCACACCCCTAACGCTATTCCTAACTGTAAATGTAATTCAAACCCTAACCCTAAATTTAGCCCCAACCCTAATTTTAGCCCCAAACCTAACCCTAACTGTAACCCCAACCCTAACTGTAGCCCCAACCCTAACTAGCCCTAACCCTAACTTTAGCCCCAACCCTAACCCTAGCTTTAGCCCTAACCCTAACTTTAGCCCCAACCCTAACTGTAGCCCCAACCCTAACCCTAACTTTAGCCCCTACCCTAACTTTAGCCCTAACCCTAACCCTAACTTTAGCCCCAACCGTAACCCTAATTTTAGCCCCTAGCCCTAACCCTAATGGGGAAATGGAAATAAATACATTTTTTAAGTTTCATTATTTTTCCCTAACTAAGAGAGTGATGAAAGGGGGTTTCATTTACTTTTATAGCGGGTTTTTTAGCTGATTTTTATGATTGGCAGCCGTCACAGACTAAAAATAGTTTTTGCGTCTCCACATTTATTATTTTTCCATATTTTGGTCCACAGAGTCATGTGAGGTCTTGTTTTTTGCGGGACGAGTTGACGTTTTTATTGGCATCATTTTCAGGAACCTGACTTTTTTTTATCGCTTTTTATTCCGGTTTTTGTGAGGCAGAATGAACAAAAACCAGCAATTCGTGAATTTCTTTTGGGGGGCATTTATGCCATTCCACGTTTAATAAAATTGATAAAGCAGTTTTATTCTGTGGGTCAGTACGATTACAGAGATATCTCATTTATATCATTTTTTTATGTTTTGGCGCTTTTATACGATAAAATCTATTTTATATAGAACATAATTATTTTTGCATCGCTTTATTCTGAGGACTATCACTTTTTTATTTTTTCACTGATGGCGCTGTTTGGCAGCTCGTTTTTTTGCGGGACAAGATGACGTTTTCAGCGGTACCATGATTTTTTATATCCCTCTTTTTGAACGCGTGTTATTCCACTTTTTGTTCGGCGGTATCATAATAAAGCGTTGTTTTTTGCCTCTTTTTTACGGTGATCACTGAAGGGGTTAACTAATGGGACAGATTTATAGGTAGAGTCGGCGATACTAAAGATGTGTACTTGTATTGTTTTTTTTTTACTTAGACAAAGAAATGTATTTATTGGAACAATTTTTTTTTCTTTTCTTTATTTAGGATTTTTTTTTTATTTACACGTGTAAATATATATTTTTTTACTTTGTCACATTGTTTATATTTTTTTACTTTGTAACATTGCCCCAGGGGGGACATCATGTTATAGTGACAGATCGCTGATCTGACACTTTGCAGTGCACTGTGTCAGATCAGTGATCACACAGGCACTGAAGGAAGCTTGCAAGCCACCTCCCTGCAGGATCTGGAAGGTCCCCCGCTGCCATTTTGGATCTGGAGCCTGCAGGGCGGAGGAGGTAGGAGACCCTTGGCGCAACGCGATGCTCCGAGGGTCTCAGGGAAGCACTCAGGGAGCCCCCTCCCTGTGCGATGCTTCCCTGTGCCGCCAGATCATGTTTGATCGCAGTGTGCTGTTGGTTAATGTGCCAGGAGTGGTCCTGGTACATAGTGTCGGATGTCAGCTGTAATAATCATCTGACACCCGGCGGCGATCGGCCGCGCTTTCCCCAGGAGCAGGGCCGATCTCCTATGACGTACTATTCTGTCCATGGGCCCACCCCAAATGGAAGGAATAGTATGTCTAATGACAGAAAGGGGTTAAACAGAATATAACTCCAAGTAAATCAAACTTCTGTGAAATCAAACTGTCCACTTAGGAAGCAACACTGTTTGACAATCAATTTCACATGCTGTTGTGCAAATGGAATAGACAACAGATGGAAATTATTGGCAATTATCAAGACATACTCAATAAAGGAGTTGTTCTACAGGTGGGGACCACAGACCACATCTCAGTACCAACGTTTTTCTGGCTGATGTTTTGGTCACATTTGAATGTGGGTTGTGCTTTCATACTCATGGTAGCATGAGACGGACTCTACAACCCACACAAGTGGCTCAGGTAGTGCAGTTCATCCAGGATGGCGCATCAATGCAAGCTGTGGCAAGAAGGTTTGCGGTGTCTGTCAGCGTAGTGACCAGAGGCTGGAGGCGCTACCAGGAGACAGGCCAGTACACCAGGAGACATAGAGGGGGCTGAAGGAGGGCAACAACCCAGCAGCAGTACCGCTACCTCAGCCTTTGTGCAAGGAGGAACAGGAGGAGCACTGCCAGAGCCCTGCAAAATGACCTCCAGCAGGCCACAAATGTGCATGTGTGCACAAACGGTTAGAAACCGACTCCATAAATATGGTCTGAGTGCCCAATGTCCACAGATGGGCGTTATGCTCACAGCCCAACACCGTACAGGACGCTTGGCATTTGCCACAGAACATCAGGATTGGCAAATTCGCCACTGGTGCCCTGTGCTCTTCTCAGATGAAAGCAGGTTCACGCTGAGCACATGTGACCGAGTGTGGAGACGCTGTGGAGAGTGATCTTCCTGCAACATCCTTCAACATGACCAGTTTCGCAGTGGGTCAGTAATGGTGTGGGGTGGCATTTCTTTGGAGGGCCACACAGCCCTCCATGTGCTCGCCAGAGGAAGCCTGACTGCCATTAGGTACAGAGATGAGATCCTCATACCCCTTGTGAGACCATATGCTGGTGCGGTTGGCCCTGGGTTCCTTCTAATGCAGGACAATGCCAGACCTCATGTGGCTGGAGTGTGTCAGCAGTTCCTGCAAGATGAAGGCATTGAAGCTATGGACTGGCTTGCCCTTTCCCCAGACCTGAATCTGATTGAACACATCTGGGACATCATGTCTTGCACCATCCACCAATGTCACGTTGCACCACAGACTGTCCAGGATTTGGTGGATACTTTAGTCCAGGTTTGGGAGGAGACTATCAGAAGCATGCCCAGGCATTGTAGGCAGATCATACAGGCACGTGGAGGCCACACACACTACTGAGCATCATTTCCTTGCATCATTTCCTTGTCTTGAAGCATTTCCACTGAAGTTGGATCAGCCTGTAACTTCATTTTCCACTTTGGTTTTGAGCATCATTCCAACTCCAGACCTCCGTGGGATATTAGTTGTGATTTACATTGGTAATTTTTAGGTTTTATTGTTCTCAACACATTCTACTATGAAATGAATTAAGATTTGAGACTGAAATATTTCATTCAGTGATATATTTAATATTATAGTGCCATTTATTCCATGGTGCTTTACATGTGATATATAAATAATGTATTATACAATTATTCACCAAACTTACTGGAAATTAATTATTTTCCTTTTCTCTTCAATGCTTTTCTTGATACATTTTCTCTTATAGAAGACCTGTGGTTCTTCTCTGTGAAGCATCCAGCAGTAGTTCCCCATAATGTTCATGTTCCATCTGCCGTGGTATCGTCATTCAATCTCCTTGCTCCTCGCTAATAGCACCAAGGTTTTCAGGAAAGTAGTCCAAATGGGAATGTAAAATATGTAACTTCAAATTCATCAGACAACCAAAGGCATTGAAAAGTTTTGGCATGTTCTCAACGATGGACTTAAATTTTGAATCTTTGTTGTTACCTAGAAATTATTTCACGACTTTAAAGGGAACCTGTCACCCCGTTTTTTGAGATTGAGCTATAAATACTGTTAAATAGGGCCTGCGCTGTGTGTTACTATAGTGTATGTAGTGTACCCCGATTCCCCATGTATGCTGAGAAATACATTACCAAAGTCGCCGTTTTCGCCTGTCAATCAGGCTGGTCTGGTCAGGTGGGCGTGTTCACAGCGCTCTTTTCTTCCCCAGCTTTCCGTTGGTGGCGTAGTGGTGTGCGCATGTCCAGAGTTCCGACTTCCCTGCGCCCACGTGAAGACACAGCGCGCGATCTGCGCTGTAATCCCTTGCATCGGTGGGGGCGGCCATCTTCCTGGGGCCGCGCGTGCGCAGATGGAGTACTCTGCTGCACGGGGCTTCAGGAAAATGGCCGCGGGCAGCCGCGCGTGCGCATTAGAGATCGCGGCGGCCATTTTCCCAAAGCCGAGTTTGCATCTCGGCTTTGGGAAAATGGCCGCCGCGATCTCTAATGCGCACGCGCGGCTGCCCGCGGCCATTTTCCTGAAGCCCCGTGCAGCAGAGCACTCCATCTGCGCACGCGCGGCCCCAGGAAGATGGCCGCCCCCACCGATGCAAGGGATTACAGCGCAGATCGCGCGCTGTGTCTTCACGTGGGCGCAGGGAAGTCGGAACTCTGGACATGCGCACACCACTACGCCACCAACGGAAAGCTGGGGAAGAAAAGAGCGCTGTGAACACGCCCACCTGACCAGACCAGCCTGATTGACAGGCGAAAACGGCGACTTTGGTAATGTATTTCTCAGCATACATGGGGAATCGGGGTACACTACATACACTATAGTAACGCACAGCGCAGGCCCTATTTAACAGTATTTATAGCTCAATCTCAAAAAACGGGGTGACAGGTTCCCTTTAAAATAATCCAAAGCCCTTTTCTCAACAGCTTTCGTTTTTGTTTCGAAGCCGTCGTTCTTCATGAGTTTCAGACTATCCGGACCCACAAAAATGCCTTCCTTCAGGTTTGCTTCAGACAATCTTGAAACTTGGTACACAGGTGCTTTAAAAGTTTCTCCTTCTTTTGGTAGAGCTTTTGCAAACTGCTTAATCAGTCAAAGCTTAATGTGGAGTGGTGGCAGGAGAACTTTTGTAGGATCAGCTGAACTTTCTGCAACTATGTTTTTAAGTCCAAGTTGCAAAGATGTTCTCGTTCGCCAACTTTTTTTTGGCTGCAGTGGGTGGTGAGTCCTATCCTGCTGTCCCATTCACACAAAAAAGCATTGGTACTCAGTGTATCCTCCTTGCTGCCCAAGGAGCAGAGAGATAACTTTCAAATCCCCACATATTGACCATCCTTGGTCCTCGTAGTTAAGTTTCTTTGGAATAAAGTCTAAATTTGTATAGCTTTCCTTCAAGTACACAGAAATCCCTACAGGCACTGAAGCATACTTGCTGCCATTGTACAGTATCACAGCTTTCAGACCTTTTTTGGATAAATCAATAGTCTACACTTGCTCACATTGTAATGTTAAAGGGAAGGTGCCACCAGTTTTCTCGTATTTTGTTTTTTAGTGAAATTAAGCTTAAAATAGTAATTAAAATGTATTAATGCAATGTTTGCACTGTTTGCAAGCATTTCTATATGAAAAATATTATATATTTTTCTACAAATATACATATTTACCACTAGGGGGAGCATTTTCCGTTTTAGACCTCAAGCAGCTATAGTAAGATTTAGCAGCTCTGCCCCAGGGATATTAGACCACCCAAAAGGGGAGGGAAATGGTGATGTCAGCAGTTACTGCCCCAACAGTAAGAATGAAGAGCAGCATCACAGGGCAGCACCATTTTGTGTGTGACTGCCCTGTGACCTGCTATCACCAGCACTTACTGCATCACAGGCACAGCTGTTTACAGAGGAGCAGAACACAGTGGGCTCAGCAGTATCTGGACCCAAGAAGAGTGAAGACATGTGGTGTGCATGGAGCAGCATTAGGAGCTGTCTGGGAGCTCCAGCTCTGCAGTGAATAGCCAGGCATTATGGAGGGAGGGGAGAGATGCATTGTATGGCTAAGGCTGGGGTCACACTAGACCGCAATACGGACGAGTGCAATGCGATAAAAAAATCGCATAGCACTCGTCCCAATGTTAATCTATGGGGCAGCTCCCATCATCCGATATTTTCTCGGCCGTATTCAGGATCCGAGTGAAATCGCAGCATGCTGCAATTCTCAGCGTATCTCGGCCGAGAATCGCCAATGAAAGTCTATGGGGGTGAGAAAAAAAAAAATAAAAAATCGCACAGCACACGGACCATCAGTGTGACGTGCGAGAAATTCTCAGGCATTGGGCAGGTGACAGGAAAGGCTCAGCCATTATTTGCTCATTTTGCAAGTGTGTGAGAAAATCTCACCATACGGACGCCATACGGATGTCACACGGATGCCAAACGGATCATTGGATGCGAGAAAATCGCATCCTCGCACTGCACACGGATCACTGTTTTGGTAACATTTGTGCGATTCTCGTCCATCAAAAACGGACCTTTTTTTATACGTTGTGTGTGTCCCCGGCCTAAGAGTGACTGATGGGAGAGAAAGAGACGTGAAGTACGATGAGTGAGACACATATGGAGTGTGATGGGGAGATACACATTGAGGCTGTGTGCACACGTTCAGGATTTTTCGCATTTTTTTGCGTTTGTTCGCTATAAAAATGTGATAAAAACAATTTAAAAATGCATACATATGCATCCCATCATTTATAATGCATTCCGCAATTTTTGTGCCTATGTTGCGTTTTTTCTGGGGGAAAAACGCATCACAGTAAAAAACGCAACATGTTCTGCGCATGTCGTGTCTCCTCCTTTGATGTGGGCTCCGGCGCTGAGCCCACATCAAAGTCACGACATGTCGGCTGTTTTGTACAGCTGACATGTGCGCGCAATAGCGGCAGGTGAAATCGCAATTCACCCGCCGCTATTAACCTGTTAAATGCCGCTGTCAAATGCTGACAGCGGCATTTAACTACCGCTCAGTGGCGTAACTACAAAGTTATGGGCCCCGGTGCGAACTTTCAAATGGGGCCCCCCACCATGCCAAAATATTTTCCACCCAAATTCACATTTTCCCTATTAATATTGCACACTATAGCTTTATTGCAAAGTTGTATAGTGTGACCTCAGTTGCATAACTATCCAGTGCCCCATCCTGGCATATATTTGTCCCCCGTACTGCCATTGTTATGTAATGTATAAAAGAAAATAAACCATTATACTCATCAGGGGTTAACATAGAAGTCATGGGGATCCATATGAGAACTATAATGTACTCCTTATAGTATAATACACTCCCCATAGTCCCCCATATAGTATTGTACACTCCTCAGTCCTCCATATAGCATAATACACTCTTCGTAGTGCTCCATATAGTATAATACACTGCTCAGTCCTCCATATAGTATAATACACCCCTCATAGTCTTCCATATAGTATAATACACTCCTCAGTCCTCCATTTAGTATTATACACTCCACATAGTCCTCCATATATTAAAATACACTGCTCAGTCCTCCATATAGTATAATCCACTGCTCATAGTGCTCCATATAGTATAATGCACCCCTCATAGTCCTCCATATAGTATAATACACTCCTCAGTCCCCCATTTAGTATTATACACTCCACATAGTCCTCCATATATTAAAATACACTGCTCAGTCCTCCATATAGTATAATATACTCCTCATAGTGCTCCATATAGTATAATGCACCGCCATCGTCATCCATGTTGTACAATTCACTTCCCATAGTATGATGGACCATAGTTCTTCATATAGTATAATATATTCCCCATAGTCCTCGATTCAGTATAATGCAGCCCACATATAGTATAATACAGCCACCCCACAGAGTATACTGCAGCCCGGCCATACAATACAATGTAACCCCCATAGAATATAATGCAGCCCCCCTCACAGTATAATGCAGCCCCTCATACAGGGGCAGTAAGAAAGACATGAGCAAATGGTGACTAGGGGGCAGGGGACAAGGACACAAGGGGAGTAGGGGAGACAGGCACAATAGTAATATAGGGGGGCTAGGGAGCAAGGAAGACAGGCACAAGGGGACACTTGGGGGCTAGGGGGCAGGGGAGAAGGTTAAAAGGGGACTAGTGGGCAAGGGAGACTGACACAAGGGGACAAGGGAGACTGGCACAAGGGGACACACAGGGACTAGTTGGCCATGGAGACTTAGAAGGGGACACACAGGGACTAATGGGCAAGGAAGACTGGCACACGGGGACAAGGGACACAAGCATAAGGGGACAAGGGAGACAGGCGCAAGGCGACACACAGGGACTAGTTGGCAAGGGACACTGACACACGGCTACACACGGGGACAAGGGATAGAAGCACAAGGGGACTCATAAGGACTAAGAGGAAGGGGAGAAGGGCACAATGGGACACACGGGGACTAGGGTGCAATGGAGACAGGCACAAGAGGACACAAGGGGACTCCGAGGGCAGAGTAGATAGGGACGCAAGGGGACAGAGGAAGATGGGGGGGGGAAACTTGGGAGGAGGGAAGAAGGGGGCACAGGGATTACAAGGACAGGGTAGATGGAGAACACACGGTGAGAAAGGTGACAGGGGAGACTTGAGAGCAGGGCAGACGAGTCACACGGGGACAAGGGGCAGGGAATGCATGGGGGGTGCAGGAGGACTCAGGGCATGGGAGATGAGGAGCATTGGGAGACCAGGGGAGGAGGAACAAGGTGTGTACGGGGAGCCCAGAGGAGCACCATGACCTGAACCTGGGGACCTACTAAGACATGGGGCACGGGACAGCAGGGAGGAAACGGGGCTGGTGTCACAGGGGGCCAGGGACGCTGGGGGCCGAGACGGCGACACACGGGCAGCAGACACACCTCACTTCCGCCGGTCCCGTACACCTCCATGTTCATCCCCGGATCCTCCATATGGCTGAGCCGCTGCGGCATCCCCCTCCTGGGCGGCTTGGTCCACGTGCCCCCCACTAGCTCCGGCACTACCTGTTCCCGGTCCCAGCAGCCGCCTCAGGCTTTGCCAATATGGCGGCCACCATCACCAGAACCTGCAGAGCTGAATCCTGACATTGCAGCTTCTGAATTCTCACAACGCATGCACTGCACACTACTAGGATTCTCCCTTGCCGGTGGATGGTCATGTCAGCACAAGTATGCGATTTATATACCTCTGGCCACATTCCAACTAGACATGCCCGACCTCGCTCAGTTCATTTTCACTGACGGAGGCTACACATGTCTAGTCAGCATGTGACCGCACGTATGTAAATCGCCAGCACGACAGAATCCTGACAGCGTGCAGGGCGCACTGTGAGAAGTCAGAAGTCTGCAGTCACAAAGAATGACTGCAGACTCATTACAAACCTGGACAACCCCTTTAAAGCTCCTAACATAAATAAAAACATGAGAGTTAGTCAGTATCACAAATAACATTTACATCCAGGTACCTTATAGATGACGTCGTCTCTGGAGCCATTCTTCTTTTCTTCATCTTGTCCAGATCCCATGATGAGTTTTCTCATCCACAGCCGTCTCTGCAGACTTCCATCTTTTCCGCTCTTTTGCAGAAAGTCTCCACAAGATGCTCTTAAAGATACAAGTGTCATTATAATGCTCTGGAATAAAAAATTGCCCCTCACTATATTGTCTGCACAAAATATGACCCCCACACTGTCCTTCTTATGGTACATACTCTTCACACTGACCTCTCCTTTCTATACCGGCCCCCTCTTCACACTGTCCACTCACACTGTGTCCCCCCTATAGGGCCCAGTATTTATACTCCATATTTATACTCCATCCTCCCACCCTGTGTGCATGGCTCCCCCATCCTTCTCCCCTGCGTTCACGGCTCCCCCATCCTTCTCCCCTGCGTGCTGGGCTCCCCCATCCTTCTCCCCTGCGTTCACGGCTCCGCCATCCTTCTCCCCTGCGTTCATGGCTCCCCCATCCTCCCCTGCGTTCACGGCTCCGCCATCCTTCTCCCCTGCGTTCACGGCTCCCCCATCCTTCTCCCCTGCGTTCACGGCTCCCCCATCCTTCTCCCCTGCGTTCACGGCTCCCCCATCCTTCTCCCCTGCGTTAACGGCTCCCCCATCCTTCTCCCCTGCATTCATGGCTCCCCCATCCTTCTCCCCTGTGTGCTGGGCTCCCCCATCCTTCTCCCCTGCGTTCACGGCTCCCCCATCCTTCTCCCCTGCGTTCACGGCTCCCCATCCTTCTCCCCTGCGTGCTGGGCTCCCCCATCCTTCTCCCCTGCGTTCACGGCTCCCCCATCCTTCTCCCCTGCGTTCACGGCTCCCCCATCCTTCTCCCCTGCGTTCACGGCTCCCCCATCCTTCTCCCCTGCGTTCACGGCTCCCCCATCCTTCTCCCCTGCGTTCACGGCTCCCCCATCCTTCTCCCCTGCGTTCACGGCTCCCCCATCCTTCTCCCCTGCGTTCACGGCTCCCCCATCATTCTCCCCTGCGTTCACGGCTCCCCCATCCTTCTCCCCTGCGTTCACGGCTCCCCCATCATTCTCCCCTGCGTTCACGGCTCCCCCATCCTTCTCCCCTGCGTTCACGGCTCCCCATCCTTCTCCCCTGCGTTCACGGCTCCCCCATCCTTCTCCCCTGCGTTCACGGCTCCCCCATCCTTCTCCCCTGCGTTCACGGCTCCCCCATCCTTCTCCCCTGCGTTCACGGCTCCCCCATCATTCTCCCCTGCGTTCACGGCTCCCCCATCCTTCTCCCCTGCGTTCACGGCTCCCCATCCTTCTCCCCTGCGTTCACGGCTCCCCCATCCTTCTCCCCTGCGTTCACGGCTCCCCCATTCTTCTCCCCTGCGTTCACGGCTCCCCATCCTTCTCCCCTGCGTTCACGGCTCCCCCATTCTTCTCCCCTGCGTTCACGGCTCCCCCATTCTTCTCCCCTGCGTTCACGGCTCCCCCATCCTTCTCCCCTGCGTGCATGCCTCCCCTATCCTCCCACCCTGCATGCATGGCTCCCCATCCTTTTTCCTTGTGTGCATGGCTCCCCATCCTTTTTCCCTGTGTGCATGGCTCCCCGTCCTTTTTCCCTGTCATACTTACCTCTTACCGCGCAGCACAGAACAGAACTTCCTTCCTGGCATCTCTTCTGCAGCGTCTTCCTTCCTGTCTTCAGCGGTCACATGATAGCGCTAATTAAGGTCATGAATATGCACATATTCATGATCTTAAATTAGCGGTACCATGTGACCGCTGAAGACAGGACGCGCTGCCGGCGCTGAGATGCAGTTGCAGCCACCGCTGGAGGAAGGTGAGTATTACGTCTTCAGGGAGGGGGAGCGGGAAGGAGGGAGGAGGGGGGGCGGGAAGGAGGGAGCTGGGAAGGAGGGAGGGAGGAGGGGGGGGTGGGAAGGAGGGAGGAGGGGGGGCGGGCACTTGACCCCAGAGTTTTATAAAAAAAAAAAAAACTAGCAGCGCAAATCCAGTTCTGCCGCCCTCTCTTTTGCCGCTAGTAGCGTCCCTGGCCACACTGCAGGGGCCCCCCAGAGCTGCACCGGTTGAACCGGCGGTATGTCCGCCCATGAACATGGTGTCGGCCGGTGCCTCTGATCTGCCGGGGGGAGGGCCCCTGACCAGCCCGGGCCCCGTCGCAATGGCGACCGCTGCGACCGCGGTAGTTACGCCACTGCTACCGCTTCCAGCCGCGCGGCCAGAAATGGGCGTATCGTCCACCCCCGTCACATGATCAGGGGTTGGCGATGCGTCAGGATGGTAACCATAGAGGTCCTTGAGACCTCTATAGCTACTGATGCCGGCCTGCTGTGAGCGCCTCCCTGTGGTCGGCGCTCATAGCAAGCCTGTAAATCAGCTACGGAGCAGCAATCTGATGATCGCTGCTATGTAGCTGAGCCGATCGAGTTGTGCCAGCTTCTAGTTTCCCATGGAGGCTATTGATGCATGGCAAATGTAAAAAAAAATGTTTTTAAAAATATGAAAAAAAAAAAATTAAAGTTTAAATCACCCCCCTTTTGCCCCATCAAAAATAAAACAATAAAAAAATCAAACCTACACATATTTAGTATCGCCGCTTTCAGAATCGCCCAATCTGTCAATAGAAAAAAACATGACTGACATGTGCCCGCAATAGCGGCAGGTGAGATCGCGATTCAACCGTTCCTCTGTATGTGTTTTCCGTCCGGCGGAAACAGCTGTTTTGACGGATCCTGCAAAAAACGGATGAAACGTGTGGCCATCCGGTCGCTAATACAACTCAATGAGAAAATAACGGATCCGGCGGAAAAAAACTGATCTGGCAGGAAAAAAAAGGAACTTGTGGGAAAAAAAACGGATAAGGCGGAAAAAAACGGATAAGACGGAAAAAAAAGGATCCGATGGAAAAAAAACTGATCTGGCAGAGAAAAAAGGAAATTGTGGAAAAAAACGGATCTGGCGGGAAAAAACAGATCAGGCGGGAAAAAAAAGGATCCGATGGAAAAAAAACTGATCTGACAGAAAAAAAAGGAAATTGTGGAAAAAAACAGATCAGGCGGGAAAAAACGGATCCGGCGGAAAAAGACGGATCAGGCGGGAAAAAAAAGGATCCGATGGAAAAAAAACTGATCTGGCAGAGAAAAAAGGAAATTGTGGAAAAAAACGGATCTGGCGGGAAAAAACAGATCAGGCGGGAAAAAAAAGGATCCGATGGAAAAAAAACTGATCTGACAGAAAAAAAAGGAAATTGTGGAAAAAAACGGATCAGGCGGGAAAAAAATGATCCGATGGAAAAAAAAACCTGATCTGGCAGAGAAAAAAGGAAATTGTGGAAAAGAACGGATCTGGCGGGAAAAAACAGATCAGGCGGGAAAAAAAAGGATCCGATGGAAAAAAAACTGATCTGACAGAAAAAAAAGGAAATTGTGGAAAAAAACGGATCAGGCGGGAAAAAAATGATCCGATGGAAAAAAAAACCTGATCTGGCAGAAAAAAAAGGAAATTGTGGAAAAAAACGGATCCGGCGGGAATTAACGGATCCAGCAGGAAAAAACGGATCCGGCGGGAAAAAATGGATCCGGTGGAAAAAAACGGATTCTGCAAATGTGCTCGCAGGATGCGTTTTTTTCCCATAAACTTGTATTAGCGACAGATCGTGACGGATGGCCACACGTCGCGTGGTCGCGTCCGTCGTGCAACGGATCCGTCGTGTTTTGGCGGACCGTCGGCACGAAAAAACGTTCAAGTGACCTTTTTTTGTCCAGCGCGTCCGCCATTTTCTACCGCGCATGCGCTGCCAAAACTCCGCCCCCTCCTTCTAGACTTCAGAATAGGCAGTGGATGTGTTGAAAAACTGCATCCGCTGCCCACGTCGGGCACAAATTTCACAACGTGCGTCGGTACGTCGGCCCGACGCATAGCGACGGACTCGTACCGACGCAAGTGTGAAAGAGGCCTTTGTGAGGGTTGAATTTAAAAAAAACAAAAAAAAACGCGTGGGCGCCCGTGCAATTTTCTGCGCCAGAGGGGGAAAGCCGACGGCCGGGGGCCAATATCTGTAGCCTGTCATGAATATCAGCCCGCAGCTGTCTGTATAGCCTTTACTGGCTATTAACATAGGGGGACCCCCCAAAAAAAATTGCGTGGGGTCCCCCTATATTTTATAGCCAGAAAGGCTACGCAGACAGCTGCAGGCTGATATTCATAGCCTAGAGAGGGGCCATGGATATTGCCCCCCCCCCCCCCCCCGCAGGCTACGAATACCAGTCCGCAGCCGCCCCAGAAATGGCGCATCTGTAAGATGCGCCAATTCCGGCACTTAGCCCCTCTCTTCCCACTCCCGTGTAGCGGTGGGATATGGGGGTAATGAAGGGTTAATGTCACCTTGCTATTGTAAGGTGACATTAAAGGGAACCTGTCACCCCGTTTTTTGAGATTGAGCTATAAATACTGTTAAATAGGGCCTGCGCTGTGCGTTACTATAGTGTATGTAGTGTACCCTGATTCCCCATGTATGCTGAGAAATACATTACCAAAGTCGCCGTTTTCGCCTGTCAATCAGGCTGGTCTGGTCAGGTGGGCGTGTTCACAGCGCTCTTTTCTTCCCCAGCTTTCCGTTGGTGGCGTAGTGGTGTGCGCATGTCCAGAGTTCCGACTTCCCTGCGCCCACGTGAAGACACAGCGCGCGATCTGCGCTGTAATCCCTTGCATCGGTGGGGGCGGCCATCTTCCTGGGGCCGCGCGTGCGCAGATGGAGTGCTCTGCTGCACGGGGCTTCAGGAAAATGGCCGCGGGATGCCGCGCGTGCGCATTAGAGATCGCGGCGGCCATTTTCCCAAAGCCGAGATGCAAACTCGGCTTTGGGAAAATGGCCGCCGCGATCTCTAATGCGCACGCGCGGCATCCCGCGGCCATTTTCCTGAAGCCCCGTGCAGCAGAGCACTCCATCTGCGCACGCGCGGCCCCAGGAAGATGGCCGCCCCCACCGATGCAAGGGATTACAGCGCAGATCGCGCGCTGTATCTTCACGTGGGCGCAGGGAAGTCGGAACTCTGGACATGCGCACACCACTACGCCACCAACGGAAAGCTGGGGAAGAAAAGAGCGCTGTGAACACGCCCACCTGACCAGACCAGCCTGATTGACAGGCGAAAACGGCGACTTTGGTAATGTATTTCTCAGCATACATGGGGAATCGGGGTACACTACATACACTATAGTAACGCACAGCGCAGGCCCTATTTAACAGTATTTATAGCTCAATCTCAAAAAACGGGGTGACAGGTTCCCTTTAAGCCGGGTTAATAACGGAGAGGCGTCAATAAGACGCCTATCCGTTATTAATCCAATAGTAAGAAAGGGTTAAAAAAAACACGCACACATTAGGAAAAAAGTATTTTAATATTCTTCATTTCACCATACTTACCATACTTCAGCGCCTGCAAAAAACGTAAAATAATAAACCGTATACTACCTATCCGCCGTAGTCCAATTAATATCGAGTGTCCCACGACGATCTCACCTATAGAACAGTGACATCGGGTGATGTCACTGCTCCATAGACCTTCAGTGACACAATGACAGGAGACAATTGCTCCAGCAGTGCATCACTGAGAGGTTACCTTAGGACAAGGTCTCACTTTATGGCAATTGCTGCCTGGGAACATTTCTCATACAGCAATGGCATAAAGTGAGACTAGGGACTTTTTTTTTTTACAGCGGCGGAGGAATACAGTGGTGGAAGGATACCTTCCTGCTGTCATTGTGTTCCTGGAGCCCCTAGAGAGCAGTCGCATTATCTGATGCTGCTGCTCTCCACGGGAGATCGTCGTGGGACACTCGTGGATTTCTGCGGACAGGGAGTATATTGGTTGTTTGTTTTTTTAATATTTTTTTTTTACAGATGACACTGGCTTCGGGGAACAAAGTGACAAGTAATGGTGAGTATGAAATCTATGTTTAATGTACTGTATGTCTATATGTATGTATTGTATGAATGTATTGTATGTAGCATGTATGTGGCATGTATGTATGTATGGAGTATTTTTTTTTTTCATTCAACACATTAGCCGGATGATGGGACTATTACTGTCCCATAATTGGCTAATGTGTCAATCACTGTCATTGTAGCAGGCATCGTCTGATGGGACTTGTAGTCCCATCGGACGATGCTTGCATACACGCATAGAGACCCCCCCACGGCGCACAGAGGCCCCCCCACGCCGCACAGAGACCCCCCCACGCCGCACAGAGACTCCCCCACGCCGCAGAGACCCCCCATGCCGCACAGAGACCTCCCCACGCCGCACAGAGCCCCCCCCACGCCGCACAGAGACCCCCCGACGCCGCACAGAGACCTCCCCATGCCGCACAGAGACCCCCTGACGCCGCAGAGACCCCCCCACGCCGCAGAGAGATCCCCCGACGCCGCACAGAGACTCCCCCACGCCGCACAGAGATCCCCCCACGCCGCAGAGACTCCCCCACGCCGCAGAGACCACCCACGCCGCACAGAGACCTCCCCACGCTGCACAGAGATCCCCCGACGCCGCCCAGAGACCCCCCCACGCCGCCCAGAGATCCCCCACGCCGCCCAGAGATCCCCCACGCCGCCCAGAGACCCCCCCACAAGCCGCACAGAGACCTCCCCACGCCGCACAGAGACCTCCCCACAGTGCACAGAGACCCTCCCACGCCGCACAGAGACCCCCCCACGCCGCACAGAGACCCCCCCACGCCGCACAGAGAGGGAGAGCGACACAGGGGGAGAGTGCAGTTTACCGGAGATCACTGGGACTCTGTGCAAGTGGGGAGGCGGAGACAGAGCAGGAGAAACACACGGCAGAGTGTGAGAGCAGAGGATGTCTGCCCAGAACCTGCAGTGCCTGGAGTACAGAGGAGAAGTGAGGGCTTCTTCTCTCCTGTGATAGAGAGCAAGTGGAGCTCGGCAGATAGCACAGGTCTCTAATAAAATGGCAGCTAGTCACACCTACAGCAGTGAGTTGTGCAGCCCACAGAGGTGTGCCCAGCTCACTGCTAATGCTGCTGCAATGTTACAGATAGGGTCCGAGCCGGTCTATTATCTCCTATGTCCATGGGGTGCCGTAATCTGACACTGATAGGGCCCTGCTACTGCTGCAAAACCAAGATGTCAGCCCCCAGTGCATTCTTTAAGCTCATATAACACATGAAATCTGTTTTACATGCATTCAAATCTGGGTTATAACAGCATGTTATGCTACATTACATTGATTAATTAATGATCTACAAACACGGTACCTTCCCTTTAAGTGTTTCCATCAGCCCAGGAACGTCACTGCAATACACTTGAGCACTGTCTAGTCACTATATAATAGTAATAGTATAGGTAACTTTGTGGAAACTTTGCATTTCTGAGCTTGTATTAGTCCCAAGATATGATTTCTTTATATGGAATAATTTTTCAAACCAGTGACAAACATTTGCTGGCTTGAGAAATTGTTACTAAACAGATTTCTCCAGGTCAACCGCTTCATTACTTAAACTGAAACGGTCACCAGGTCAAAAGGGACAAGTTTTTGCTGTTATTTTTTTTTCCCTTGCTCCACAGTTTTTTATTTTAAAGGGAACCTGTCACCCCGTTTTTTGAGATTGAGATATAAATACTGTTAAATAGGGCCTGCGCTGTGCGTTACTATAGTGTATGTAGTGTACCCTGATTCCCCACCTACGCTGCGCAATACATTACCAAAGTCGCCGTTTTCGCCTGTCAATCAGGCTGGTCAGGTCGGGTGGGCGTGTTCACAGCGCTGTTTCTTCCTCAGCTTTACGTTGGTGGCGTAGTGGTGTCCGCACGTTGAGGTGACTAATCTACTGTGGGCACGTGAACAAGGAGCGCGCGATCTGCGCTATCACCCCCTGTCATCGGTGGGGGCGGCCATCTTCCTGGGGCCGCGCGTGCGCAGATGTAGTGCTCTGCTGCACGGGGCTTCAGGAAAATGGCCGTGGGATGACGCGCATGCGCACAAGAGATCGCGGCGGCCATTTTCCCAAAGCCGAGATGCAAACTGCTGTACTGTTTTAGAGGTGTAGGCCTTTTTATTTGGTGTAAATTTTATGGTCTTTACAAAGGGGGTGTTCCTCACAGGGTAACAATGCAGAGCAGCCTAAAGACATACCTCAGAGAATCCTGTGAGCATCACCCCTTGAAGAAAGAGTATAAAAAATGGTACTAAACAAAAAAACTCATGTCTCTGGAACCGTATGACTGATATAAAAAATCCAAAACAAAACTAACTAATAAATAGAATACTTGGGAGTAGCGGGAATAAAAGCACAGAAACTCTTCAATTCAAAAGTGGACAAAGATCTATAATATAACGCTGGGAGCGTCACTCTGTTCGAAGCCTTTATAGACTGCGCAAGCGCCGGCGCAGTCTGGGCCCCACAGAGTGACGCTCCCAGGAGATCGCAGTATGCGTAAGCACTGAACGCACACCGCGATCTCCAACGGATAGCACAGACGCGCCAGGAGGGTAAGTATGCTATATTCACCTGTCTGTCCCGTTCCAGCGCTGCGCGCCTCTCCCATCTTCCGGGTCCTCTGCCTGTGACATTCACAGTTCAGAGGGCGCGATGACGCGCTTAATGCGCGCCGCCCTCTGACTGAACAGTCACAGCCAGAGGACCCGGAACACGGAGCGGCGTGCAGCGCTGGAACGGGACAGACAGGTGAATATAGCAAGTGCTAGGGGCCTGAGCTAGCGGCGACTCTGGCACCTGACCCCCACAGCGCGCCGGTGTCCCCGCCTGCTCAGGCCCCCCAGCACTCGGCGCCCAGCGATGATAAGTGAGTATGGTTTTTTTTTTTTATATATCGCAGCAGCATACGGGGCATATACTATGAAGCATCTTATGGGGTCATCAACCATAATGGAGCAGTGTACGGGGTCATTTACTATGGAGCATCTTATGGGGACCATAAACCTTTATGGAGCAGTGTACGGGGCATATAATATGGAGCATCTTATGGGGGCCATAAACCTTTATGGAGCAGTGTACGGGGGCATATACTATGGAGCATCTTATGGGGGCCATAAACCTTTATGGAGCAGTGTACAGGGCATATAATATAGAGCATCTTATGAGGGCCATAAACCTTTATGGAGCAGTGTATGGGGCATATACTATGGAGCATCTTATGGGGGCCATAAACCTTTATGGA
This sequence comes from Ranitomeya imitator, assembly GCF_032444005.1. NCBI lineage: Eukaryota > Metazoa > Chordata > Amphibia > Anura > Dendrobatidae > Ranitomeya > Ranitomeya imitator. The sequence goes on along the minus strand of NC_091285.1, from coordinate 318,714,926 downwards.
GCAGTGTATGGGGCATATACTATGGAGCATCTTATGGGGGCCATAAACCTTTATGGAGCAGCGTATGGGGCATATGGATGGGAGCAGCAAATTACAGAACGGTGCGCAGGATGGGAGTAGCACATGACAGGATGGGGCGCAGGATGGGAGCAGCACATGACAAAACGGAGGCGCAGGATGGGAGCAGCACATGACAGAACGGGGGTGCAGGATGGCAGCAGCACATGACAGAACGGGGGCGCAGGATGGGAGCAGCACATGACAGAACGGGGGTGCAGGATGGAAGCAGCACATGACAGAACGGGGGTGCAGGATGGAAGCAGCACATGACAGAACGGGGGTGCAGGATGGAAGCAGCACATGACAGAACGGGGGTGCAGGATGGCAGCAGCACATGACAGAACGGGGGTGCAGGATGGAAGCAGCACATGACAGGATAGGGGCGCAGGATGGGAGCAGCAAATGACAGAATGGAGGCGCAGGATGGGTGCAGCACATGTCAGAATGGGGGTGCAGGATGGGAGCAGCACATGTCAGAATGGGGGCACAGGATGGGAGCAGCACATTACAGAATGGGGGCGCAGGATGGGTGCAGCACATGACAGGATGGGGACTCAGGATGGAGCAGCACATGACAGGATGGCGGCGCAGGATGGAGCAGCACATGACAGGATGGGGACGCAGGATGGAGCAGCACATGACAGGATGGGGACGCAGGATGGAGCAGCACATGACAGGATTGGGGTGCAGGATGGAGCAGCTCATGACAGGATGGGGACGCTGGATGGAGCAGCACATGACAGGACGGGGGCGCAGGATGGAGCAGCGCTTACCAGGATGGAGACCAAATACCAATATAAATGCTCGCCACCCGGGCGTAGAACGGGTTCAATAGCTAGTTCTCTATAAAGGAGTTTTCCACTTTTAGAAAGAATGGTCACCAAACATATAGTACAAATGTAAAATAGCAAAATCAGATTATACTCACTGTCCCAGGGTCAGGCTCTGGTTTGCTATCAATCATATCACATTGACAGTGCTCATTACCACTGCAACCAATCCCTGAGATCAGTGGTTCTGCAGATTATGCAAAAGGGGATCGCAGTTTAAAATGTATTTTGTTGGAAAAAATTAAGAATAAAATGTAAAAATGACAAAAAAATGAATATCTGAAAGAATAAATTATTTTTAGAACTCTCTACAAAGAAAAAAACGTGCCTGGTCATTAAGAGGAAAAATAACCAGGTCTTCATCTAGTTTAAGCGTTTAAGCAAATAGTATGATTGGCCAATGCATAATGGCGTTCTTTCATTGAAAGAAATAACGCGATACATTGGAATATGCTTCTTTGTACATTGTTCTAGAAAGATATCTACATTTCTCTGCTGCAGCTCTGTCCCTGGTTATTGTCTGACTCCGGGCATACCACTTGTAAGGCTATTTGCTTGTGATTTGTGATACATTTACTTAATGTCTGGTTTGACTCATAGGAGAATGGATATGTCTAGTTTGCTTAATTTAGTTCTGCATGTGTTTTGTTTTCTTTAAACCACAGACAATACATTGAATTACAGTATAATCCGATTTTCTTAAAGATTCTTAATAATATAGTCATTTCCAGTAGAGCAAAACAGCAGGAAATCTGGGCATCGGGGAGGCACTTTTATTTATTTCCTTTGCTTTTACTGAAAGGTATTTGATTCAGCAGAAAGCTGCTACATACTGTATGTAGAATCACTGGAGCGAGAAAGAAAATAGTTTATTGGTGAGAGAAATGTAATGATCATTGTATACTCTGCAAGGAAGAGTGACTGGAGTCTGACTTAATAAAACCTCTGTTTAGAGATACATTACTGGTGAGAACACAGTGTATCCATTTGATATATGAAATGCAGGATTTGTGTAGATGTAGTAGCGAAGTAGTTTTGTAGCTATATAAAGTTGTCCATATACATTAACTACTGGTTGAAAATTGGAATAAGGCCTTCCGACACCCTTAAAAGTAGCAACATTGGTAGTTTCAGAAAGCTCCCTTAAAGTAGGTCTACCTACAGGATCAGCCAACTATCCAATGTGTATGAGGTCACTCGGTTTGTACCCCAATGGATATTAAAATTTAAATATTAGGTAGTTTGTAACGGCAATTTGTCTTTTCATTCTACCTCCCCCAAACCAATTACATGTTTGTTAGTTATGTTGCAGAAGAGAATTCTTATATTTATTAACCCCTTTGCCCCGAAGCTTGTTTTCTCTTTCCTGCCAGGACAAATTTTTACAATAGTGACCAGTGTAATTTTTTGTGGTGCAATTCGTTACACAATTTCTTCTCGGTTTTCTAATACCCTATATGTTGTGGACAACCAATTTTGAGGCACAGTGCAAAGCTCAGAAGGGAAGGAGCACCATATTATCATGTAGATTTTTTAATTTTTGCTGGAATAGTTTGATGGTGCCATGTCGCGTTGGCAGAGCCCCTAAGGTGCCAGAACAGCAGAAATAACCCCCCAATAAGTAACCTAATTTTACAAACTACACCTCTTAATGAATTCATCTAGGGGTCCAGTGATCATATTGACACCACTGGTGTGTCACAGAATTTTATGCCACTGGGTGGTGAAGAAAAAATAATTACATTTTAACCATAAGTATTTTGTTTTAGCCCCAGATTTGACATTTTTACATGGGTAAAAAGGTAAAAATTGTACCAAAATTTGTCACACAATGTCTGCTGAATGTGGCAATATCCCATTTGTCTGTTCAGTACTGTTTAGTCACACGGCGAGACTCTGAAAGGAAGGAGCACGATTTGACTTTTGGAGAACAATATATCGTAGAATAGTTTGCTGACTCAATATACAGAAGAGCAGAATCCCCACACAATTGACCCTTTTTGGAAATTACACCCCTCTGGGAATTCATCTACAGGTGTAGTGACAATTTTGACTTCATGGGTGTTTACCAGAAAAAAAATCTGCCACTGTAGTGCCCTTACATTGTAGCGCCCATACATTGTGCCCAGCTTGTGCTTCTGGAGACGTTGATCACATAAATTAAGCAGGCTTGACAGATGATGAACCTGAGTGGGGACTAGCTTTTTTCTGGATTAAGTTGAAACTTTTATTGGGAACATTTTACATAAAAAATTTTGATCACATTTATCCTTCACCCTATGCTGAGCACTTGTATCGGGGTTTCCATCCAAAACTCCGAATTACATGATTAAGATGAAACCCTCAAGGGATCCATTCACTATAGTGAGTCAGCAGAGTCTTTCTGGTCTCCATCTGGTCTCTGTGCAGTATGTGATTAGACAACTTTATTCTTCGTATCAGTGCAATTACAGTGGTACCAGATTTATATCTTTTGTTGTTTGTCTGCTAACACAAACACACTAGGAAACCCATATTTTTGCTAAACTAATTTTTTGCATTGCCATATCTTGAAAGCTATAATTGTTCTATATCTCTGCTGCCAGAATTGTGTGAGGGCTTGTTATTTGCTGGACAAGTGGACATTTTGATTTGTACCAGTTTCGGGCGTGTGACTTTTTTTTATCACTTTTTATTTTGATTTTTGGTAGGCAGAATTAACAAAAACCAACAATTCAGGAATTGTTGTTTGTTTTTTTTTATGCCGTTCACCATGTTTTAAAAGTGATAAAACAAAATTATTTTTTGGGTCTGTACGACAATACCCTTCCTTCACCAGTCATTCCAAATCAGAATAAGAGCAGTGGTACCGGAATGAAGAATGAGTCAGACAAAATGCTGGTTCAAACTCAGTGCCTGCTCGTGCTTCCACACGTAGTGGGAGCATCACAGCAACTAACTTTATTTCCTGATACACAACATTACATGATCTATTAGGGAAGGTGTGCAGAGGGCATGGATAGGCAGGGTTTAAGCAATGTATCTAGTATTCAGTCCTTCTAGTTGGTCTGACGTCATATGATGGATCCTCCTTCCTCCACGTCACTTTAAGTTTCCATTTCTCCAGAAACGATACTTTAGCTTCAGAAACGAAAGTTGATTCTTGGCAAGAACAAAAACTAAGGCAAAGGTGAATACTGGCAGCCATCTTAAATACAATTACATATGCATTAGCAAGCATGAAGGAAAAACTTATTGTTTCACAGCATAAGAATATATAAAAGTACAAAAGTGTATAAAGACATATATTTTCACCTTGAGAGCAATACCACATTTAAATAATTTTTAAAATAATTTGCTACTTTTACATGATAAAAAGTATGTTGTAAAAAAAAGTTTTTACACCTTCTGATGGAGCTGTATGACAGCTGGGTTTTTGTCTGACGAGACTTTCAGCTATACCATTTTTATTTGCATTCGACCTTTTGATCTCGTTTTATCTCACCTTTTATTCGGTGATATGATGAAAAAGCATAGTTTTCCATTACGTCCCAACCGGACAGCACCATGGAGGTCGTCCTTCCTTGACCTATAGCGGGACAGGATCACAGAGAGGTTAAAATGACACCTCCCACGTCCACCCTCCAGTGTTTTTCCTGTCCCTACAGGGACGGTTGTATGAGAGGTTGCTCCTACAGCGAAGACAGCCTTTGGACGTCTACGACCTTCTCTTCCCCCTGTCAAGCGGTCCGTGGCCGACACCTCACTGGTAGAGGTCCCTCAGCTATCAGTGCTGTACCAGATGGACTCAGGGTTCGGGGGTCTCAGCCTTCCCTTCCCCCGGTCAGACGGACCGTGGCCGACTGCTCTTTGAGAGGTTCCTCAGCCAACAGCCAGCCTGGGCAATGGGCTCAGGGGGATCGTGCGGCATGTCCAATCCTTCCCCCTGTCAAGCAGCCCAGGGTGGAAACTCCCCGGTGGGGAATCCCTCAGCCCCAGAGACCAGCCGAGCAGATGGTCTCCTGGGTAGAGCCACTTCCTCCCGGTGGGGGGCTCGGCTCGGATGTCGGCCGGCAAAACACTGCTACTTCCGGAAGTCGTGTGGTGGAGAAGGCTGTTGCGCTTCCGGGGACGTCAGAGTGGGGTGCTGGGACATAAGGTCGGCGTGCGTTCCACAGTGGAACGCGGAAGGGGGCACAGGAGAGGAAATCATTGGCAGTAATGCAGCATTCCTGTCGGGACGCCGCTTCATTCCACGGTTGGCTCTCTGCGTTACCAGCTCCCCCTGTCTTCTAGCAGGTATTGAGCCAGCACAGGTGAGTGCATGGTGGAATGTTGCATTGATGGCCTAGGCCTCTGGGCTGACTCTAGTCTCATGCCTTTGTGCCAAAGCTGTACCTGGAACCCATGTGCAAAGGTATGTAAGGTATTTTTACACATATATGTAGGCTATGGTAGGGCCATTTGTGCAGGCTACATCTCATGACTGGACTTCAGTTGCATGTCTTGTCTGCACAGAGCCTTATGATTGAGCTTCAGAGTGACTTTTTGAAAGCATGTTTTCCATTTTTTGGTTCAATAAACAAGTGTTTAACTTTTTTGCATCTTAACTACTAGAGTTGAGCGACTTTTACTTTTTTAGGATCGAGTCGGGTTTCGCGAAACCGACTTTCTCAAAAGTCGGGTCGGGTGAAATCGGCTGATTATTGCGAAAAGTCGGGGGCCGACCGAAACACGAAACCCAATGCAAGTCAATGGGGACTCAAAGTCGGCAGTGAGTGGAGGACAGGAAAACACCTAAAGTGTCCATTTTAATGCATAAAACATCAATTCTTATTTCTTAAGCTTGTCAATCTTAATTTACTTTATAATAATAGTTAGGCATTGAAAACTGGGTCATTTGGCTAAAGTTGTGGCGGGGTAGGGCTGGCTCAAGATTTTCATGGGCCCAGGAAACGCGGAACACGTCACGGCGGTGGAGCAGGGAGAGGTAAGTATTTCAACTTTGCAAGTGCTGTGATCCTGAGCAAGCAGGGGGCCCACTCGTTGGCACTGGCACAGGGCCCCTCATAGTAAAGTGGTGTGTTTGACGGCGGGTGGCGCCTCCCACTGCTAGAGACACTTTTGCGTACTATGAGGGGTGATGTGCCAGTGCCAACGAGTATGCCCCCCCGTCTGATGAAGGAACTTCACTTTCATCTGCACCTTCCTCTTTGTCCCCGTGTAAGGTGGTATAGTATGCGGGAAGGGGAACCTGACTTTCAGCAGGGTCAGATTCTGGCTGTGTAGAGTGCAAGGGGAATGTAGTGGTCTGGGTCAATGTACCAGCAGACTCATCTAGCAGGGGCTGGGCAATGGGCAGGATGAGGAGGAAACACAGATATAGACCCAAAGAATAAAGTAGGCTAAATGCAGTTCAAAATTGGTAACAGGACTAAACAGGCGGCATAGCTTTGTTCAGTGGAGGACAACTGTAATGAGTGGCGCAGACACAGTTAGTAGGCCCAAAATAAAAAAGTAGGCTAAATGCAGTTGAAATTGGTAACAGGACTAAACAGGCGGCATAGCTTTGTTCAGCGAAGGAGGACAACTGTTATGAGAGGCTCACACAGACTTAGTAGTCCTAAAATAGTAAAGTAGACTAAATGCAGTTCAAAATTGGTAAGAGGAGTACACAGGCGGCATAGCTTTGTTCACCGGAGGAGGACAACTGTAATGAGAGGCTCACACAGTTACCAGGCCCAAGTAAGTAAGTAGGCTAAATGCAGTTCAAAATTGGTAAGAGGAGTACACAGTTGGCATAGCTTTTTTCAGCGGAGGAGGACAACTGTTATGAGAGGCTCACACAGACTTAGTAGGCCTAAAATAAAAAAGTAGGCTAAATGCAGTTCAAAATTGGTAAGAGGAGTACACAGGCGGCATAGCTTTGTTCAGCGGAGGAAGACAACTGTAATGAGAGGCTCATACAGTTACAAGGCTCAAGTAAGTCCACTGTGACATAGATCCACTTAGTGCCAATTTAAATCTCCCTTTTTTGGGGGGGGAGACTGCAACAAAACTCAGGCCCAGTGTATTACACTACACAATGTAAGTGGCAGAACGTGGCTGGAAGATGTACGACAAACTAACAGAACTGTGACGTAGATCCACTTAGTGCTAATTTAAATCTCCCTTTTTTTGGGGGGGAGACTGCAACAAAACTCAGGCCCAGTGTATTACACTGCACAATGTAAGTGGCAGAACGTGGCTGGAAGATGTACAACAAACTAACAGAACTGACGTAGACCCACTTAGTGCCAATTTCAATCTTCCTTTTTGTGGGAGGAGAGTGCAACAAAACTCAGGCCCAGTGTATTACACTACACAATGTAAGTGGCAGAACCTGGCTGGAAGATATATCAAAAAATACAAGGGCTGTAGTACAGTTTCAATCTCCCCACAATGATCTTAGGACAAGTATGGCAGCAATAAAAGGACTGCTGCACACAAAAGTGTGGACAAATAAACAAGAGAACTGTGCAGAAAGGAGCAACAGGATTTTTGCTTTTAAAAAAGCAGTTGGTTTGCACAGTGGCGTACAAACAGCACTGCAGCTATCAGGGAGCCTTATAAGGCAGCTTAATAAGCTACAGCGCTGATGCACAAAAATATAAACTCCACTGTCCCTGCAAAGAAAAGGTGGTGTTGGACAGTGGAAATCGCTACAGCACAAGCAGTTTCGGGGTTAATCTTCCCTCCCTAACTATATCCCTTCTGATGCAGCTGCGGCAACCTCTCCCTATGCTACGATCGGCAGAAGTAAGATGGCGGTCCGCGTGCATGCCCCTTTATAGCCCGTGTGACGCCGCAGAAAGCAAGCCAATCACTGTAATGCCCTTCTCTAAGATGGTGGGACCGAGACCTATGTCATAACGCTGCCCACACTCTACGTCCTCCTTCATTGGCTGAAAAATGGCGCTGAAAACATCATACGAAACGCGACTTTGGCGCAAAGATCGCCGACCTCATGGCCGATCCCACACTAGGATCGGGTCTGGTTTCACGAAACCCGACTTTGACGAAAGTCGGCGATTTTTGAATTTGTCTGATCCGTTTTGCTCAACCCTATTAACTACTCCATCCATAGGAGGACACAAGGTGTTAATTCAGTACATTGTCTCCATGAAGACTGCACTCCGGCTGCGGCTCATTAATTAGCTCCTTCGGGTGGAGTCAGTCTGACTAATGAGATGTACTGTTCATAGTGGAGATTTATCTGGAACTCTGATAGATTGCTCTTTTGCTTGAAAGTGTAGGTCTGGTCTCTTGTTTGGCACCTTCAGGCATGGCCTAGTCTCTCTGTGCATCTCTTTGCATCATACTGCTTCTATGCATCATATTGAGTGCCTCTGTGCAACATAGTGCCTCTATGCATCATATTGGTGGCCTCTGTGCATCACACTGCATCATAGTGCCTCTATGTATCTTATTGAGTGCCTCTGTGCATCATACTGCATCATAGTGCCTCTATGCATCATATTGAGTGCCTCTGGCATCATACCGCATAGTGTTTCATAGGGACTTTGTGCATCATATTGCTTCATAGTTACTATATGCATCATAGTGCTTCATAGTGACTTTGTGCATCATATTTCATCGTATTGCTTCATGGTTCCTATATGCATCATAGTACTTCATAGTGACTTTGTGCATCGTATTGCATCATATTGCTTCATGGTTCATATATGCATCATAGCGCTTCATACTGACTTTGTGCATCATATTGCTTCATTATTCCTATATGCCTCATAGTGCTTCATATTGCCTTCATGCATCATATTGCATCATACTGCTTCATGGTTCCTATGTGCATCATAGCGCTTCATAGGAACTTCGTGTATCATATTGCATCATATTGCTTCTTTGTTCCTATATGCATTATAGTGCTTCATATTTCCTTTGTGCATCATATTGCATCATATTGCTTCATGGTTCCTGTATGCATCATAGCGCTTTATATTGCCTTTGTGCATTATATTACAGCATATTGCTTCATAGTTCCTATATGCGTCATAGTGCTTCATAGTTACTTCATGCATCATATTGCATCATATTGCTTCATTATTCCTATATGCATCATAGCGCTTCATAGTTACTTCAGGCATCATATTGCATCATATTGCTTCATTATTCCTGTATGCATCATATTGCTTCATTGTTCCTATAAGCATCATAGCGCTTCATAGTTACTTCAGGCATCATATTGCATCATATTGCTTCATTATTCCTGTATGCATCATATTGCATCATTATTCCTATATGCATCATATTGCTTCATTGTTCCTATATGTATCATAGCACTTCATAGTTACTTCATGCCTCATATTGCATTATATTGCTTCATTATTCCTATATGCATCATATTGCTTCATTGTTCCTATCTGCATCATAGTGCTTCATAGTGACTTTGTGCATCATATTGCATCGTATTGAATCATATTGCTTAATAGTGCCTTTATGCATCATATTACTTTATATTGCTTCATAGTTCCTATATGCTTCATTTTTCATCATACTGCATCATAGTCTTCGGTGCCCTGTGCCTCATGTGGTATCATTAGTGTGTCGGGCTTGGTGCCTTTTTAGCCTCTGGCTGTGGGCCACTGGGTTAGACCTTCTGACTGGTGCTTTGTTGTGTGGCCGCACATTGTATCTTCGGCCTACCACTTCACATTTCTGTCTTGGGCCTCAACTCTAGATATACAGTAGAGTCCTTGTGTTTTTGAACCCAGATCCAGCTTCTGTTACTTCATTCTTTACAACAGGGCTTAGCCAAACAAACAGCTATGCTTGATTTAGCTTAGTAAATTAGCATTTCTTCTGTTTGGATCAGATCTCTCAGGTGAGCTTCTACCTTGAGTGCTAAAGGCAAGTCTGTTTCATAATTAGCTTTAAAAGATGAAATACGTAGTTTGGCACATCCTATTAAAGGACATACTATTGTCCTGGGAGGGGAAAATCCCACGAGGTGGAGGGAAGGAATCCTTCCGCCTCGGAATGCTCTGCCCCAAGATATTAGGACCATCCTCAAATTGCATAGCTTTAGGTGCACCCTCAAAACACATTTGTTCAGAGCGGCCTACCACATTCCCTAATCAGTCATTTTATGTTTATGTGTGTGTAAGTGTGTAGCCAATTCACTACTTCCATCTATCCCGCACCCCCTGAAGATGACTGTGCCATCATTGTAGATACATCATTGTAAATACACACCTGTACATTGTATCTCCCCCACCTCATTGTAGATTGTCAGTTTTCACGAGCAGGGTCGTTTTATTTTTATAGCGTTGTTACTTATGACTGTTGTGTTTGATACTGTTAAACTGTAAAGCCCGGCGGAATATGTTGGCGCGATATAAATAAGAATTATTATTATTATTTATTATTGTTTATTATTATTATTGATCCTTCCGAACTCCACATTCGGCAATCAGACTAGTTGCCTTGATCAACATCTAATAGACAGATTCTTGACCCATAAGTCTGTTGCATTTCGTTTACCAGGGACATCATCACTGCCTTTTGTACCTTGTGGTGAAGCAGCAGCGCTGTCATGTGTCATGTTGCAGCAGTCACGGCTCCTAAGATAAATGAAACTGTATCCAGGGCTCTTACTGTTAAGAACCCATAGTCTCACTGCCTCACAGTGGAAGATCTCCCTCTGTGGTAAGGAACCTACTTTTTCTCTAGCCATGGAATATGGTTACTCCCAAAATGGCAGTCTGGGTGTATAAATATCCCTGAGAAGATATGTATGTGCGTATATGTATGAATATATACATATATGGACAAATAATTTGACATACATATAATGTCTGAACTAATGACTTGTATAAATGCAGTTTCGAATAATTTCAAGTGTCAGAAGATTTTTTTACCACCACCACCACCACCACCTTCATCGATTCAGAGTCCGGACTCCCTGTGTCTAATGAGAAGCCTGATGTTGGTAATGGCAGGAGATATTACCTTCCGGATGGCGTATTCCTTAGTTTCAATAATATATAACCCTTACTTGGGGTTAGACATCTAAGGATTTGGAATAGACGTGATCTCCTGGATGAGCAATGTGTCTACATCCCAATGCTCTGCCATTATCCATGTACTAACTGTTATTGTCCTGCAGGTCTCCTTGTAGTATGGTAAGCTGGTCTGTAACCAAGGTTTAACCTGAGCCCAGGAGAACCGATGAAGGAACAGTCCTGTGTTATTAAACAGATGCAGCCTTATTATTGGTCGGTACAGCCCTCATTGTGTGGTAGCTGTGAATATCACCATATATTGCTGGGCAGTAAGGTTTTCTAACCCTATTCTGGAGCTGCGGTGTTTATAAGTATCTATCACAATAACTGTAATAACTCGCTGCGGTTCATTATTGGTATTGGAGTACAATGGGTGTATTTCACTCTTTGTTTCTGATGTGTATTTAGTTTATCACATTCATACTGAAATTGGCCATTATAGATGTATATCAGACACTCACTACGGTGATTTTCCTTGCAGATCTCTTTAGATATATTTATTTTTTCAGATTTTTCGGATCATTTATGTATCTAGTCTGGTTTTGCCTGGGACTTTAATTCCTGGGCTTCTGTACCGACCCGGGGAGAGTTTCTTTGGTATTCTCCATGGTGCTGTCCGGAGGGACGTAATGGAAAAAGGGAATTAGACCTACCGGTAATTCGGTTTCCAGGTAGTCCCTCAGGACAGCACCCTTATTTCCCTCCCTTATGTTTCTCTTTAGGTTTGCACGGGATTAATCTTCCGGCAGATCGTTCGTCTGTCGGGTCGCCATGGCTCGAGATTAAAGGGAACCTGTCACCCCGAAATTCGCGGGTGAGGTAAGCCCACCGGCATCAGGGGCTTATCTACAGCATTCTGTAATGCTGTAGATAAGCCCCCGATGTTACCTGAAAGAGGAGAAAAAGACGTTATGTTATACTCACCCAGGGGCGGTCCCGCTGCTGGTCAGGTCAAACGGGCGTCTCCTGTCCGCTGCGGCGCCTCCCATCTTCATTACAAGACGTCCTCTTCTAATCTTCAGCCACGGCTCTGGCGCAGGCGTACCTTGCTCTGCCCTGTTGAGGGCAGACAAAGTACTGCAGTGCGCAGGCGCCGGGCCTCTGACCTTTCCGGCGCCTGCGCACTGTAGTACTATCCTCTGCCCTCAACAAGGCAGAGCAAGGTACGCCTGCGCCGGAGCCGTGGCTGAAGATCAGAAGAGGACGTTTTGTAATGAAGTTGGGAGGCGCCGCAGTGGACCAGAGACGCCCATCCGACCTGACCAGCAGCGGGACCGCCCCTGGGTGAGTATAATCTAACGTCTTTTTCTCCTTTTTCAGGTAACATCGGGGGCTTATCTACAGCATTACAGAATGCTGTAGATAAGCCCCTGATGCCGGTGGGCTTACCTCACCCGCGATTTTCGGGGTGACAGGTTCCCTTTTAAGATGAAGCCGTTAAATGGTTTATTACACACGTGTTTGTAAGGGCCATTTCTTTCCATCCTTCTGTGGTACTTTGAAAAATCACTGGAGGGTGGAGGTGGGAGGGTCATTTTAACCTCTCTGTGATCCTGTCCCGCTATAGGTCAAGGAAGGACGATCTCCATGTTGCTGTCCTGAGGGACTACCTGGAAACCGAATTACCGGTAGGTCTAATTTCCTTTTTTGCCACCTTTTTTATTTTTTATTATGGTGTTCACTGAAGGGGTTAACTAGTGTTGCAGTTTTATAGGTCATAGGTTAGGTCATTCTGGACGCGGCCATACCAAACGTGTACTTTGTTTTTGTTTTTATATAAATATTTGTATTTTTGGATTAATATTTTTCTTTTTTTCTTCTTTATTTTGATAATTTTTTATTTTTATATTTTTACAATTTTTTAAAAAGTTTATTTTCATTTTAACTTTTTGTTTTTACCTTGTCTTACGATGGGACATCAACTTTTCCTGCCCTGATCGCTGATCTAATTGTCACTATGTTTCCGCAACAGAGAGGAGCTAGAAAACCGTGGCGTCTTATTGCTCTCACTCCTGCACTGAGAAGAAGCACCTCACCATCATTTTAATGGTTTTTATTTCTTCTCTCAGAACAGGGGTTAATCGGCCATGTTGGAGATCCCTGAGCTCGCAGCTGAGCTCCGTTAGCTACGCCCGTTCTCTTTATAATCTGGGCTCTGATGCAAATACTTGTCAGAGCTAGCATTTGCTGCATGGCTTCAGGAAGGAGCAGTGTTCATATGAAAAGGAATGTTGGAGGAGTTATCTGTTACTGTTGCGTGGATTCTAAGTGTGGTAATTCCCTTCTTTTCTCTATTTTTGTTTTTTCCCCCTACCTCCAGTCCCGAACCCTACCTCCAGTCCCGAGTGCATTCCTCTGTTATATGTTTGTGAATATTTTGTATGCCTGTAGTTTTCTGTTAACCCTTGTTTATTTAGCCTTGTTTGTCAGGTTGATGTACTGCGGTGCACAATAGCGCCTCTCTTCCCTGAGTGAGGGAAGAGAACAGACGGAGGGCTACCTCAGGAGACAGGGCAAGGGTGGCGGTCGTGGCATCTTCACCTTTGGAAATATCCTGGGGAATAGGGCGAGCTAAGGCACCCTCTAGAGCAGTGTTCCCCAACTCCGGTCCTCAAGAGCCACCAACAGGTCATGTTTTAAGGATTTCCTTAGTATTACACAGGTCATTGAATGCTTGCTTGTCCAGGTGATGCAATTATCACCTGTGCAATACTAAGGAAATCCTGAAAACATGACCTGTTGGTGGCTCTTGAGGACCGGACTTGGGGAACACTGCTCTAGAGATAGGGACAGGGAAGGAGCCCCAGGTCCCGGAACACCCGGCAGCTGTATCGTGACATTAGCTCTGACCGCAACCATTTTCTGATCCATTATGGATCCAATCATTGCTCTGACAGGGCAACTGCAGCAGCTCAATCTGGAGGTGTCCGATTTGCACACGGCGGTTTTTCAGCACCCTAATACATCTGGTGCAGGAATCTCGTTTCCCAGGTTAACCATAATGGAACCCATGATTGCTTTGCCTGACAGGTTCTCTGGGGGGCATGACAAGTTTGCTGTGTTCAGAGAGGCCTGCAAACTAAACTTCAGGCTACACCCTGTTTCCTCAGGTTCAGAGGAGCAACGTGTGTGGATAGTAATCTCACTCCTTCAGGAGGTCTCCCAAGAGTGGGCATTTTCTCCTCCGTCTGACCCCCAGACGCTTCAGACGGGTGGAGGGATTTTTTTTCTGGCACTGGGTCTTGTATATGACAACTCCGATCGCGTCTCTTTGGCTGAGTCCACACTGCACCAACTTAAGGAAGGAGAATTGCCGGCAGAGGAGTATTGCTCTTAGTTTCAGAGATGGGCCACGGATACTCAATGAAATGACCCGCACTCCGTAGCTTGTTCTGTGAGGGGCTTACAGTAAGGGTGAAGGATGCTTTAGCCCTTCAAGAGACTCCAGTCTCCCTTGAGGCAGCAGTGTCTTTGATGATCCGGGTTGATCGCTGTCTTCGCCAGAGACATAGTCACCTCTGTGCTGGAGGTCAGGGGTAAAGGAGTTCCATATTGAGCCCGCTGAGGAACCCATGCAGGTGGGTGCAACATCTCACTTGGGTAAATTATCTGTTGTCCGGCGAAAAGGGGGAGTGTCTTTCTATTGTGGTAAAAAGGGCCATTTTGTGGGCACGTGTCCTTCCCGTCCCAATAGTAAACAACCGTTGAAAAAACTAGGTGGCCCGGGCGACGGAGAGGTTAGCAACTTGGCTGTTCTCATCACCTTTGTGGGTAGGACACCATTTTTTTCTACCAGCTGTAATCCACATAGGTGAGATAGTGGACGTATCTGCTTTTCTGAACCGTGGCGGGATTTAATTTGATCGATGCTAGGTTTGTCCAGGTCCAAGGCCTCCGTTTCTTTCTCCAGCAGGACTTGGCACCTGTCCACACTGCCAAAAGTACCAATATGTAATTTAAAAACAACAGTATCACTGTTCTTGATTGGCCAGCAAGCTCACCTGACCTTAACCCCACAGAGAATCTATGGGGTATTGTCAAGAGGTAGATGAGACACCAGCCCCAACATTGCAGACAAGCTGAAGGCTGCTATCAAAGCAACCTGGGACACATTAACAGTTCCACAGGCTGATCGCCTCCATGACACGCCGCATTGATGTAGTAATAGATACAAAAGGAGCCCTGACCAAGTATTGAGTGCATTTACTGAACATACATTCCAGTAGGCCAACATTTCGGATTTTAAAATAATTTTTCAAGCTGGTGTTATAAAGTATTTTAAATTACGGCGACAATGACTTTTGGGTTTTCATTGGCTGTAAAGGTACCGTCACACTGAGCGACGCTGCAGCGATACCGACAACGATCCGGATCGCTGTTTGGTCGCTGGAGAGCTGTCACACAGACAGCTGTCCAGCGACCAACGATGCCGGTAACCAGGGTAAACATCGGGTTATTAAGCGCAGGGCCGCGCTTAGTAACCCGATGTTTACCCTGGTTACCAGCGTAAAAGTAAAAAAAAACCAAACACTTCATACTTACCTTCCGCTGTCTGTCCCTCGGCGCTCTGCTTCTCTGCCCTGTGTAAGCCCAGCGGCCGGAAAGCAGAGCGGTGACGTCACCGCTCTGCTTTCCGGCCGCTGGGCTTACACAGGGCAGAGAAGCAGAGCGCCGAGGAACAGACAGCGGAAGGTAAGTATGAAGTGTTTTTTTTTTTTTTTACTTTTACGCTGGTAACCAGGGTAAACATCGGGTTACTAAGCGCGGCCCTGCGCTTAGTAACCCGATGTTTACCCTGGTTACCAGTGAAGACATCGCTGAATCGGTGTCACACACGCCGATTCAGCGATGTCAGCAGGGAGTCCAAACGACCAAATAAAGTGCTGAACTTTCTGCAGCGACCAACGACATCACAGCAGGATTCTGATCGCTGCTGTGTGTCAAACTGAACGATATCGCTAGCCAGGACGCTGCAACGTCACGGATCGCTAGCGATATCGTTTAGTGTGACGGTACCTTAAGACTTACTCATCAACATTAACAGAAATAAACACTTGAAATAGATCACTCTGTTTTGTAATGACTCTATATATTATGAGTTTCACTTTTTGTATTGAAGAACTGAAATCAACTTTTTGATGATATTCTAATTTTGTGAGAAGCACCTGTATGCTGCATAATATTTTCATAAGACTAGTTAAGCAAAAGCATTGAAATTGTCCTAAATCACTTAGAAACAGAACAAAGTTTTAGTCTATCCCTTATGAATAGATGAACGCATCAATGTAGAATGTAAGCCCGCAAGGGCAGGGTCCTCGCCCCTCTGTATCAGTCTGTCATTGTTAGTTTGTTTACTGTATGTGATATCTGTAACTTGTATGTAACCCCTTCTCATGTACAGCACCATGGAATCATTGGTGCTATATAAATAAATAATAATAATAATAATAATAATCTATCCCTACAGTCTTTGTAGCACATATCAGAAGAGCTCTACGGTAATCTGTTTAATGAGAAGAAGTAGCAGCATTAGGTGTAACACAGCTTTCTAAAGTATCTGGTGTTGTTTTGCAAAGAAAAGTCTTTAAAATGATTTGCATTATGACGAAAAATAATTAGATGGGCAGCGATTTGCATTTGGGATCGGTAAAGTTGATCCTCTTTCCCTACAGAGCAGAGGCGTTTAATAAAGCACAACATCCCTCTCTTACTGATGACAACTGTGGAGCAGAGTTCCATAGCCAACCCTCAGCTCCTGCTGAGCACAGCTGATCACACTGGTTGCAATACATTATTTCTGAGTGTGAACTAATTTAAAAGAAAACACAAGGAAATGAACCCAATGCATATAATTATCTAATTTCTTGCAAAGAAATGGAAAAAAAGTCCACCTCTAAAGATTTTTCCTTTTCTAGATTGATACTTTAAAAAAAGAGATCTCGTAAAGTTAACCCTCTCCAGAAAGAATGCTAAGTCTTTCTGTTGGCTTTATAACTCCCATGTGAGTCAAACATTTTCTAATATTTTTTTCATACTCTGTAATTTATAAAATTCATGAAAGACTCCAATATACCTCACAGTAACAATGGAACCTTGATTTTGCTTCTTATTCCTTAAAGGGAATCGGTCACCACATTTGACGTATGTAATCTATTAATATGGGCATTCAAGGTATAGACTGCTGAAAAAGTCCTCCCTGTTTGTCTCATATCAGATGCCATGTTGAGAAATCATCTTTTATCACTTTATGTAAATGACCTCTGCAGAAAAAAGACTTATTATTCCCCGAGATTTTAGACTTACGAGTAGTCTACCCTTCGAACTGCAGAACATCAAGCCCTGCGAGGAGGTTTCGAAAATCGACATCCCCATAACCAAGATGGCAAAAAATGACTTTGATCCCTTTCAATGATTCATCAAGTCTCATGGAACCTATGGATAGGAAAGCGGGCGGTCTCCTTAAAAGAACTTGGGAGACGTCGTCGGCTATAATACGGGCAAACAGCAGCAACCTCGGTCACTAGCTCCATTCACCTGTGGGTCGACAACCTAGAGGAACACTTAAAGGACAAAACTCCCAGGGAGGTTATCCTATGGTCCCTCCCGGTGCTTAAACTGGCTGCCGGCTTCATGGCTGACGCATCTGTGGATTTCCTTCTCAGGTTCTAGAATGTTCGGCCCGAGGTCAGGAGGGTAGTGACACCATGAGAGTGGGAGGACGAATAAAGTCATATTTGAAAGGTTGGTGAGAAATTTTAAAAAAACCCAGTGGGTGCTAGGAACAATCTCTTCAGGTTACAGGATAGAGTTTATCCAGCCCCTGCCAGAAAGGTTCGTCCTAACGAACTCCCAGTCCCCAACCACCACCTCCCCCACGTGGTCAGATGTTCAGGAGTTTCTAAAAATTGGAGCGATAGTCCCAGACTCCAAGGGAGAGAGATTCAGGGGCAACTATTCGAGTCTCTTTTCGATCAGAAAACCCATTGAGGAGGACCACACAATAATAAATTTAGACAAGGAAGTGGTGATGAGCACCCTGGATTTAAAGAACGCATATTATCATGTTCCCATTCATGCATGCTGTCAACAGTACCCGAGGTTCGCACTGAATGGTTCAAGATCAGATCCATCATTATCAGTTTTGTTGCCTTCCCTTCGGGCTAGCCTCAGCATCCTGAGTATTCACAAAGCTCGTGGCAGAGGTAGTGACCTATCTGAGGAGTTTAGATAATGTCATAGTTTCCTACCTGGACGACTTCCTAATTATTGACAGCACCAGAGGAGAGCTTATGGAATATTGCTAAACCTCTGTCCTCATGCTTCAGAATCTGGGCTGGGTGATAAATTGGGAGAAATCTGATCTTACTCCAGAAACCAGGAAGAAATTCCTAGGCGTTCTCCTGGACTGTCATCTACGAACTTCTTTTCTACCTATGGAAAAACAGTCCACAATAGGGGACAGGATCCGTCTATTTTCAGAGAACAATTGCTCCATCAGAGGAGCGATGAGGATCCTGTGAGTAATGAAGTCCTGCATCCCATATGTGCGGTAGAGTAATTTCCATTTGCAACAGCTCCAGGAGGCCATTTTATTAGCCTGGGACAGGTGTCAACTATCCCTAGATGTCGTAATGCCCCTCTCCTCATCAGTAAAAAAACAAAACACCCTAGTCTTGTGGACTATTCCAGAAAACCTCCAGATGGGAGTTTCCTGTATTCTATCCCACTGCGTGATGGTTACCACCGGAGCAAGACAGCTAGATTGGGGCAGTTATCTGGAAGGAAGATTCTTCCAGGGAACATGGACTTCGGAAGTCTGGGCCAGGTCCTCAACTACAGGGAGCTGTGCGTGGTGTTGTGAATTCTGTGGCCAAGCTCCCTCCTGTGGTCGTGAGTGGTACTTCGGCTGGTTCTGTCTATGAGCTTCCTTTGGTGGATGAGAGTGGCAGTGCGGCTTCTGAGTTTCCTTCCTCAGGTGATGAGGTTAAGTCGTTAGGTGCTGCTCTATTTAACTCCACCTGGTGCTTTGATCCTGGCCTCCAGTCAATGTTCTAGTATTGGTCTTGCTTCCTCCTGGATCGTTCCTGTGGCCTGTCTATCCTGCATAAGCTAAGTTCTGCTTGTGTTACTTTTGTTTGCTATATTTTTCTGTCCAGCTTGCTTAATTGGTTTTTCTTGCTTGCTGGAAGCTCTGAGACGCAGAGCGAGCACCTCCGTACCGTTAGTCGGTACGGAGGGTCTTTTTGCCCCTCTGCATGGTTGTTTGTAGGTTTTTGTGTTGACCGCAAAGCTATCTTTCCTATCCTCGGTCTATTCAGTAAGTCGGCCTCACTTTGCTAAATCTATTTCATCTCTGTGTTTGTATTTTCATCTTTACTCACAGTCATTATATGTGGGGGGCTGCCTTTTCCTTTGGGGAATTTCTCTGAGGCAAGGTAGGCTTATTTTTCTATCTTCAGGGCTAGTTAGTTTCTCAGGCTGTGCCGAGTTGCATAGGGAGCGTTAGGCGCAATCCACGGCTACCTCTAGTGTGGTGTGATAGGATTAGGGATTGCGGTCAGCAGAGTTTCCACGTCTCAGAGCTTGTCCTATGTTTTTGGCAATTGTCAGGTCACTTTGTGTGCTCTGAACTTCAAGGTCCATTGTGGTTCTGAATTACCTGTTCATAACAGCGTGGTATGGGAGATCCTGGGCCAGGGTTAGTCGGTAGTAAAAAAAAATCTGGCATGTGAGGATCCTGTTGGCCAACAACAGGACAGTAGCCTTTCTACACCATCAGGGGGGCTCGGGACATACATCACTGCAGCATCGAGCAAGAAAGGTCTTTCGGTGGGCAGAGGGGATGGTTCTGTCCATTTAGGCAGTTTTACCTAGAGGAAGCCCTGAACCAGGTTGCAAACGTGTGTGTGTGTGTATGTATATATGTGTGGGTATGTATGTGTATATATATATATATATATATATATATATATATATATATATATATATGGATATATATATATGGATATATATATGGATATACAGTACAGACCAAAAGTTTGGACACAGCTCATTCAAAGATTTTTCTGTATTTTCATGACTATGAAAACTGTACATTCACCCTGACTGCATCAAAACTATGAATTAACACATGAGGAATTATATACTTAACAAAAAAGTGTGAAACAACTGAAAATATGTCTTATATTCTAGGTTCTTCAAAGTAGCCACCTTTTGCTTTGGTTACTGCTTTGCACACTCTTGGCATTCTCTTCAAGAGGTAGTCATCGGAAATGGTTTTCACTTCATATGTGTGCCCTGTCAGGTTTAATAAGTATGATTTCTTGCCTTATATATGGGGTTGGGACCATCAGCTGTGTTGTGCAGAAGTCTGGTGGATAGACAGCTGATAGTCCTACTGAATAGACTGTTAGCTGTTTTTTTCTTGCCATAATACAAATTCTAAGTAAAGAAAAAAAAGTGGCCATCATTACTTGAAGAATTGAAGGTCAGTCAGTCTGAGTCAGTCAAGCGCTACAAAGAAACTGGCTCACATGAGGACCGCCCCAGGAAAGGAAGACCAAGAGTCACCTCTGCTTCTGAGTTTACCCGAGTCACCGGCGTCAGAATTTGCAGGTTAACAGCAACTCAGATTAGAGACCAGGTCAATGCCACACAGAGTTCTAGCAGCAGACACATCTCTACAACAACTGTTAAGAGGAGACTTTGTGCAGCAGGCCTTCATGGTAAAATAGCTGCTAGGAAACCACTGCTAAGGACAGCCAACAAGCAGAAGAGACTTGTTTGGGCTAAAGAACACAAGGAATGGACATTAGACCAGTGGAAATCTGTGCTTTGGTCTGATGAGTCCAAATTTGAGATCTTTGGTTCCAAATACCGTTTCTTTGTGAACGGATGGACTCTACATGCCTGGTTCCCACTGTGAAGTATGGAAGAGGAGGTGTGATGGTGTGTGGGTGCTTTGCTGTTGACACTGTTGGGGATTTATTCAAAATTGAAGGCATACTGAACCAACATGGCTACCACAGCATCTTGCAGCGGCATTCTATTCCATCCGGTTTGCGTTTAGTTGGACCATCATTTATTGTTCAACAGGACAATGACCCCAAACACACCTCCAGGCTGTGTAAGGGCTATTTGACCAAGAAGGAGAGTGATGGGGTGCTACGCCAGATGACCTGGCCTCCACAGTCTCCAGACCTGAACCCAATCGAGATAGTTTGGGGTGAGCTGGACTGCAGAGTGAAGGCAAAAAGGCCAACAAGTGCTAAGCATCTCTGGGAACTCCTTCAAGACTGTTGGAAGACCATTTCCGGTGTCTACCTCTTGAAGCTAATCAAGAGAATGCCAAGAGTGTGCAAAGCAGTCATCAAAGCAAAAAGCTGGTTACTTTGAAGAGCCTAGAACATAAGACATATTTTAAGTTATTTCGCACTTTTTTGTTGACTATATAATTCCACATGTGTTAATTCATAGTTTTGATGCCTTCAGTGTGAATGTACAATTTTCATAGTCATGAAAATACAGAAAAATCTTTGAATGAGAAGGTGTGTCCAAACTTTTGGTCTTTACTGTGTGCGTGTGTGTGTGTGTGTGTATATATATATATTCTGTAACAGGATTCAACAAGAGATTAAGTCCAGGTACCTTGAGGGTCCAAATTTCGGCTTCATCGTATTTTTTGATTCTCCGCTAGCTGCCCACCCGTGTATACAGTAGTTAGATTTTCCAGGGCTGTCCAGAAATTGAAGCCCTTGGTGAGGAAATCCGTCCCACCATGCAACTTGAACCTGGTACTCCATGCGCTATGCAAACCAGTGAGTGACGTAAATATCAGCAGGCTTTCATTTAACCCCTTAACGACCAGAGATATTTTTGGTTTTGCATTTTCATTTTTTGCTTCCCTTCTTCCCAGAGCCATAATTTTTTTGTTGGTCAAAATGGCCATGTGAGGGCTTGTTTTTTACGGGACAAATACTTTTGAATGACACCATTGGTTTTAACATATCGTGTACTGGAAAACGGGAAAATAATTCCAAGTTCGGTGAAATTGCAAAAAAAAGTGCAATCTCACAGTTGTTTCTTTTATTTTTTTTACCATGTTCACTAAATGCTAAAACTGACCTGACATTATTATTCTTTAGGTCATTATGAGTTCATCGACACCAAACTTGTATAGTTTCTTTTTTATTTAACCCCTTAATGACTGCCGATACGCCTTTTAACGGCGGCCGCTAAGGGTACTTAAACCACAGAAAAAGTAAATAGCGCCCCCCCAGAATCGGATTTTCTCCGGTGTCTCGGCTGCCGGGGGTAGCCGAGACCCCAGAGAACATGATTCGGGGTTTTTTTACCGACCCCGCATTTGCGATCGCTGGTAATTAACCGTTTACCGTCGATCGCAAAAAAAACCAAAACGCGATTTCTTTTTAATTTCTCTGTCCTCCGATGTGATCGCACATCAGAGGACAGAGAAATGGGGTCCCAGGTAGACCCCCAATACTTACCTGTCTACCCCGGTGCTCCTCGTGGCTCCCGATGGGCGCCGCCATCTTCAAAATGGCGGGCGCATGCGCAGTGCGCCCGCCGGCAGCGGGGGAATCTTTGGGGTCTCGGGTGCCGGGGGTAGCCAAGACCCCAAAGAACATGATCGGGGTCGGTTTTACCGGCCCCTGTTTTGCGATCGCCGGTAATTAACTGTTTACCGGCCACCGCAAAAAAAAAAAAGCAAAGTGTAATTCTCTGTCCTCTGATGTGATCGCACAAACTTTTTTTGTGCCGATGGTCCGCCAAAACACAACTGATCCAGTGCACGACGGACGCGACGTGTGGCCATCCGTCACGATCCGTCGGCAATACAAGTCTATGGGCAAAAAATGCATCCTGCGGGCAAATTTGCAGGATCCTTTTTTTGTCCAAAACAACGGATTGCGACGGATGCCAAACGACGCAAGTGTGAAAGTAGCCTAAGGGCTAGGGTTAGGGTTGGGGCTAAAGTTAGGGATAGGGTTGGGGCTAAAGTTAGGGTTAGAGTTGGGATTAGGGTTAGGGTTTGGATTAGGGTTGGTATTAGGGTTAGGGTTGGCATTAGAGTTATGCTTGGAATTAGGGTTAGGTTTGGGATTAGGGTTAAGATTAGGGTTGTGATTGGGGGTGTATTGGGATTAGGGTTAGGTTTGAGGTTAGGGTTGAGATTAGGATTAGGGGTGTGTTGGATTTAGGGTTTTGATTAGGGTTTTGGTTAGGGTTGACATTAGGGTTGTTTTGGGGTAAGGGTTGTGATTATCGTTAGGGTTAGTGATTAGGATTATGGATCGGGTTGGGATTAGGGTTAGGGGTGTGTTAGGGTTGGAGCTAGAATTGGGGGGTTTCCACTGTTTAGGTACATCAGGGGGTCTCCAAACACTACAGCCAATTTTGCGCTCAAAAAGTCAAATGGTGCTCCCTCCCTTCTGAACTCTGCCGTGCGCCCAAACAGTGGGTTACCCCCACATATGGGGCATCAGCGTACTCGGGATAAATTGGACAACAACTTTTGGGGTTCAATTTCTCCTGTTACCCTTGTGAAAATAAAAACTTGGGCTACAAAATCTTTTTTGTGGAAAAAAAAATATTTTTTTATTTTCACGACTCTGCATTCTAAACTTCTGTGAAGCACTTGGGCATTCAAAGTTCTCACCACACATCTAGATAAGTTCCTTGGGGGTCTAGTTTCCAAAACGGGGTCACTTGTGGGGGGATACTACTGTTTAGGTACATCAGGGGCTCTGCAAACGCAACATAACGCCCACAGACCATTGTATCTAAGTCTGCATTCCAAAATGGCGCTCCTTCCCTTCCGAGCTCTGCCGTGCGCACAAACAGTGGTTTACCCCCACATATGGGGCATCAGCGTACTCAGGACAAATTGGACAACAACTTTTATGGTCCGATTTCTCTTGTTACCCTTGTGAAAATAAAAACTTGGGGGCTAAAAAATCTCTTTTGTGGAAAAAAAAATATTTTTTATTTTCACGGCTCTGCATTCTAAACTTCTGTGAAGCGCTTGGGCATTCAAATTTCTCACCAGACATCTAGATAAGTTCCACGGGGGGGTCTAGTTTCCTAAATGGGGTCACTTGTGGGGGGTTTCCACTGTTTAGGCACATCAGGGGCTCTCCAAACGCGACATGGCGTCCAATCTCAATTCCTGCCAATTCTACATTGAAAAAGTAAAACGGCGCTCCTTCACTTCCAAGCTCTGCGGTGCGCCCAAACAGTGGTTTACCCTCACATATGGGGTATCGTCATATTCAGGAGAAATCGCACAAAACAACTTTTGTGGTCTAATTTCTCCTGTTACCCTTGTGAAAATAAGAATTTGTGGGCGAAAAGATCATTTTTGTGTAAACAAATGCGATTTTTTATTTTCACGGCTCTACGTTATAAACTTCTGTGAAGCTCTTGGGGGTTCAAAGTGCTCACCACACATCTAGATAAGTTCCTTAAGGGGTCTAGTTTCCAAAATGGTGTCACTTGTGGGGGGTTTCCACTGGTTAGGCACATCAGGGGCTCTCTAAACGTGACATGGCGTCTGATCTCAATTCCAGCCAATTCTGCATTGAAAAGTCAAGCGGCGCTCCTTCACTTCCAAGTTCTGCGGTGCGCCCAAACAGTGGTTTACCCCCACATATGGGGTATTGGCGTATTCAATAGAAATTGGATAACAAAATTTATGGTTACATTTCTGTTTTCACACTTGTGAAAATAAAAAAATGGTTCTGAATTAAGATGTTTGCAAAAAAAAGTTAAATGTTCATTTTTTCCTTCCACATTGTTTCAGTTCCTG
The DNA here is from genome assembly GCF_032444005.1 of Ranitomeya imitator. NCBI lineage: Eukaryota > Metazoa > Chordata > Amphibia > Anura > Dendrobatidae > Ranitomeya > Ranitomeya imitator. The sequence continues at coordinate 318,690,168 of NC_091285.1, read as the reverse complement.
TGAAGCACGTAAAGGGTTAATAAACTTCTTGAATGTGGTTTTGAGAACCTTGAGGGGTGTAGTTTTTAGAATGGTGTCACACTTCGTTATTTTCTATCATATAGACCCCTCAAAATGACTTCAAATGTGATGTGGTCCCTAAAAAAAAAAAGGTGTTGTAAAAATGAGAAATTGCTGGTCAAATTTTAAACCTTATAACTCCCTAACAAAAAAAAATTTTGTTTCCAAAATTGTGCTGATGTAAAGTAGACATGTGGGAAATGTTATTTATTAACTATTTTTCGTGACATATCTCTCTGATTTAAGGGCATAAAAATACAAAGTTTGAAAATTGCAAAATTTTAAAAATTTTCGGCATATTTCCATTTTTTTCATAAATAATCGCAAGTAATATCGAAGAAATGTTACCACTAACATGAAGTACAATATGTCATGAAAAAAAAAATCTCAGAATCAGCGGTATCCGTTGAAGCGTTCCAGAGTTATAACCTCATAAAGTGACAGTGGTCAGAATTGCAAAAATTGGCTGTGTCACATTAATACCAAATTGGCTCTGTCACTAAGGGGTTAAGTGGTGAAAAAAAATTCCAAAGTTTGATTTTAAAAAAGTGGCGCCATTTTCTGATACTCATAGCGTCTCCATTTTTCATGATCTCAGATTGGCTGACGTTTTTAATTTTACCATTTTGGTTCAGATACGATCTCTTTATCGCCCGTTATTGCATTTTAATGCATTGTTGCGGCGACCAAAAAAACAGTAATTCTGGTATTTTAACTTTTTTTTTTCTCATAACGCCATTTAGCGATGGGGTTTATTCTTTTTTTTTTATATTGATAGATCGTGCAATTCTGAACACAGCAATACCAAATGTGTATGTTTGATTTTTTTTCTTTGTTTTCTTTTTAATGAGGCGAAAGTGGGGTGATTTGAACTATTATTTTTATATATACATATATATATATATATATATATATATATATATATATATATATATATATATTTTTTTTTACTTTTGGCATGCTTCAATAGTCCCATGAGAGACTAGAAGCTGCCATAATCTGATCAGCTCTACTACATACAGGCAATGATCAGATTGCCTGTATGTAGCAAAATTGCTCACTTGCTATGAGCCCTGACCACTGAGCAATCCTGCAATGACAACCATAGAGGTCTGCTGGAGACCCCTGGTTGTCATGCCAACCCATCGGTGACCCATGATCTTGTGACGGGGTCACCGATGGGCGCGTTTTCTGGCCTTGCTTGCTGGAAGCGCATGTTAAATTCTGCTATACAAATTGCTTCTTCTGAGAAAAAGAGGACTTAAACTCTATAGCGCCACCTGTTGGAAGTAGCGATCCTACAAGTCACAATAAACCCTTTAACGAGTCGTGCAATATGACTTAGGATAAAAGCCAAATCAATATCTCAATTCGCAGACACGGTGTTTCGGGCTGTTGGCCCTCGTCAGTGCGAAGCATGAGAACTGATTTGGCTAGGTGAGAGGCTCTGGACTGGGGTCTAAGGGGTATCGTTTCTCCTTATGGAGAGTGACATACCATCTCTGGCTTGTCAAGGTAAGGAGGCTTATTAAATTCTGCTGTCAGAGATTGACAACTGCATGTAACTAGTTAACAGCTGTGGGTGTTAGAGGCACATGTCAGCTGATCAAAAGAACTGACATGCCGGAAAACATGTGGGCACGGCGCTGGAGCCCCCTTCAAAGGGAGTGAGTCCAACATCGGCGTACTACTATGCCCGATGTCGGATAGGGATTAAGACTGCTTTTATGGTGGCTATTGCATCAACCAAGAGGATAGGAGAACTGCAGGCTCTTTCTTTCAGGGATCCCTGTTTTCACATCGTTGAGGACCCAATTGTCTTCAGGTTTGACCCTTTTGTCTTCACTAAAGTTGTGTCTATCCCAAATATGAGTCAGGAGGTTGTCCTACCTTCATTTGGCAAGCATCCTAACAATCATAAGGAGCAGGTTTTCCACTCATTAGATGAGAGACGGTCTCCATTATCTGGAAGCTTCTAGGGATTGGAGATAGGACTCGAATTTGTTTGTCCAATATGGAGGAATTAATAGTGGGAAGAAACTGACCAAATCTACAATAGGTGGATCAGATCCACAATAGGGTTGGCTTGCGAGACTGAAGGAAAACCACCCTCTAAGATAATAAAAGCCCATTTGACTAGACCAGCATCCACTTCATGGGCAGAATGATGGGGGCTTCATTCGAACATATTTGTAGGACTGCAACATGGTCTAGCTTTAGCGCCTTTCCTGAACACTACAAATTAGACGTAGTCTCAGGACAACAGGTTGCCTTCGGTAGGAAGGTTCATCATGCAGTGGTCCCACACTAACACCATACTGTGGTATTTTCTATAGTGTTGTCAGCGTGGACTCCAGGAAATAGTTACTGGTAGGTCTAATTACCGTTTTTTTTTATAAGTGTTTTCGGTGACATTTTATATTTATCTAAAGTTGTAACAAATATTTCTGCTCCATTTTTTCAAGTCCTATAAAGAAACCTATTTGAAAAGTGTCAGAACTCCCCCAATCTTCCCATCATTTGCGTATCTTTGGTCTTCTGCTTAATTGTTGACCTTTCTTTGCAGTAAATTCTTTAAAATTGCCAGCACGGTTTATGAATTTGAGCTACCTAAAAAATATTTATTTTTGTCTTTACCCTTGTTTGCAAATTATTAAAGTAAAAAGTCACACACTTTGCAAAATTGTGCAAAATTTGTTCCACAATATCTGCTGCTCATAGAATCACTCCATAGGGGAATTGAAATACATTTGGGACCAATTATGTGGAAAGTCTCAAATTATCAGGCAAATAAGCGCCCCCCGAGGAAGCAACACTTGCGAAACGCGCGTCGGGGCCCCTCCTTCCGCGCACGGCAGCAGGTTGGTTCGTCTTGCATTTCATTTTCATTTTCCCTACTTGTCTTTCATCTGCTACTATGCGGGTACAGCCTAGACCTAACCTATTTACGCATATGGGACTTCCCAGGATACCTTAGAGTATGCATTATTGTTAGTGAGCTATATGGGGTCCCTTACTATATAAGGATTGCATTTGGCACTTTATTGCACTTATATTTATATCTTAGAACCTTCCTGTATCAGTATATTATCTGGGAGCTTTTGTACAGGTGTGGTTACCTTTATGCTCAGCTACTTATTGACACCACAGTTCTTCATTGTTTATTTGTATGCAGAGTAACCACCTTAATTTATTTATATATGTTATTTATATATGTATATATATACCTTTGGTATGGTTAAAACTGATGATTTGCTCCTCATTTGATTATAGCGTCCGTGTGTGGCACTAGTGTCGCCTCTCTTTTTTCTCATATCTTTTTACCCTGGTTCTTATTGTTGTACTCATGTATTTTTTATATAGTCTCTTCAATAAAAATTGTTAATTTTTAGCTCAAGTGGCCATCTTTTTTTGGTTTGATACGCCTTCTAACAGCAGCAGTTAAGGGTGTTTTTTAACGGCACTGATAAATAAGTGTATAGCACCCCCCAGCGTCAGAAAATGATTCGGGTTGGTTTTTACAATCCTCAGTCTTGTGATCGCTGTTATTCAATGAATACAGACGATCTCAAGAAAGTCAGATTTTCCATTAATTTCTCTCTCCCCTGATAAGATCTAGCATACCAGAGGAGAGATAAATGGGGTCCCCTGAGCCTTCCTCCCCCCGGTACCTCCGCCATCCCTGGACCCTGTTGCCATCTAGGATAATTGAAAAATTTGGAGTCTGGCTCAGCAGAGCAAAGTACTGCAGTGCGCAGGCGCCGGGCCTCTCTGACCTTTCCGGCGCCTGCGCACTGCAGTACTTTGTTCTGCCCTCAACAGGGCAGACAAAGTACGCCTGCGCCGGAGCCGTGGCTGAAGATCAGAAGAGGACGTCTTGGAATGAAGATGGGAGGCGCCGCAGCGGACCAGAGACACCCATCCGACCGGACCAGCAGCGGGACCGCCCCTGGGTGAGTATAATCTAACGTCTTTTTCTCCTCTTTCAGGATACATCGGGGGCTTATCTACAGCATTACAGAATGCTGTAGATAAGCCCCTGATGCCGGTGGGCTTACCTCACACGCGATTTTCGGGGTGACAGGTTCCCTTTAAGCATTTCCCAAATTAAGTTTAAATTCTGGTAAAAGTGCCTGAGGTTTTTTAATTTACTGGAAGGAAGTGTTATATCTGAAAAATGAGAAACCGCCTTTTGTTCAGAAAAGAACAAAGTAAAACTAAAGACAGATTGCTGTTGCCTTGTTTTTGTACCAGTCTGTGAATATCTACACTTTTACAGGAGGGATGACATTAGTATTTGATGTTATATAGAAAGAAAGGATTCTGTTGACTATGCTGTCTGTCATGAGAAGTGCTAAGGCTTTCTAGAAATTAACTATTTTGTTTCAGTCGTAAAATAAGTTTGAGCATTTCTGATATTGTTAAAGGGAATCTATCACATGATATATCAGTTTAGCTTAGTGGTTGGGGAGAAGCCGGCGGGCAAAAACTTTTTGAACTAGTAATCTTATACCCAAGTGCTCTTTTAATTCTGTTTTCCTCTTGCATACCCCAGTGTTTCAGACTAAAGCATATGTATTTGTAATGCAGGAGCCGGTCTGATTCATGCTCTGATTAGTGCTTCGGGCACCATCAATCATATGACTTACATGATTAGGAGCAGCATGGTGGCTCAGTGGTTGGCACTACAGCCTTGGTTGAAATCCCACCAATGACAACATCTCCAAGGAGTTTATATGTTCTATCAATGTCTTGTGTGGGTTTCCTCCAGGTACTTCTATTTTCTCCCACAAATTTAGATTGTGAGCCCCATTGGGGACAGGTATGAAATTGTCTTTAAAGCGCTGCGGAATATACAGTAATAGCGCTATAAGAAAAGCATAATAAATAAAATAATAAATATGACAAGTTCTCTTCAATGTTAAAATGTAAGTTTATTTATTATATGTGTATCAGAATGCCTTCTGATTACTAGAGCTAGTTGATATACTAATATATACCCCACTGTAGGTATTATTGCAATTGTCCCAGACTGAGAAAAGTATTTACAGGTGTTGTCCAAGACTAAGTCATCAATATGAGGTTGCTAGGGGTTTGACATCCAGTTCAGCAGACATCTACTTGGTGGTAGAGACAGGTGTGATGGGGACCCCACTGATCTGATGTTGACGACCATTGCAAAGGGCAAGTCATCTATATCATATTCTTCGACAACTCATTTAAACTCCTAAGAGGCTTGAAATGTCACTTTGTCGTATAATGTCAATACATATTGATAAAATGCTTCACCCAAATATTATGGAAAGACTGTACTGAATATTATAGTCTTAAGCTGAGACAAAGTTACCATCCTAAGAAAAAAGAGGCCCAGTGGCTGCAGCAGCTTATAGCTCATGTTGCCAATATTCTAGTAGGTGGTGAGGTTTCATCCGGTCATGAAGTTCCTCTCTATGCAGTTTTTTTTTCTTCCAATGTATTTTGGAGCCAATTAGGCAGGGTTCACATTGCGTCAATGGCAATGCGCTGACGGCATCCGTTATACTGCAGCACTAAAGCTGTGTAACAGATACTTCAGCGCACCCATTGGCTGTCATTATGTAGCGCATCTCTAACAAATGTCATAATCGGCATGTGTTAGCGATGTGCCGTCATTCTGTGACGGACCCCAAGACGCGGTCTGCAGCGTTTCCGGGTCCGTCACCTCTAGCGTAGGTGGAGCATCTCTGCATCACGATCGCATAATGCGATCTTTAAAAGGCACTAGCCTTGATGCAGTCCATTTAACCATGCGTTGAATGGACTGCACCAATGCAATGTGAACCCTGCCTTATACAACTACCTGGAAACTTTACTACATTTTCTTTATTAAATTGCCTCTATGGCATTATTAATATGTAGGTTGTTAGTAGTTTGAACTACTGTATGAGACGGAGAGTAATCTGAACCAATGATGAGGCATGTTGCTTCACAGACTACCTTACTCTCCTTATATCCACTGTAACTAAGCCATAATCATAGATCACAACTTTTTCCCTGAATGGGACTTGGCTAAAAAGCCGTTAAAGGGTTTGTTTCACTTTAATTACGCTTCTACCATTTGCTGCAGTTTGTTGTAAAAAAATAAAACCCCAAAACCTGCTTCATGACTTCACATTTCCCAGGTCCACCGGACAGCCTTTCCTGGTATCTGACATTGAGTGCGGCACTGACATTCTGTCGACAGAGCAGCAGCGGCTCTGAGCAGAGTTTTGCCTCTATACTGGCAAAGCCGCTGAGCTCACTGCTTGGCTGACGTACTGTCAAGGTGACATCAGCCAAGGACAGACACTGTAAGCAGCAGAGACACGCTGTCACCTCAGTGGACCAGGGAAAGGGGAGTACATTATTGTTCGTTTTTTTTAAAAGCAAACTGCAGCTGGGGCGAAACTGTAATTAAAAGGGAATAATCCCTTTAAGAAGCAAGGTCTGATAAAACCAAATCTTTGGTGAGCATTGCCTATAGATACTGGCTTACATATCTTTTTTGAGCACCTAACTGTACATTTGCATTAATTTCTCTTTAGTATCTGTGCTCACAACAATGTTTTTATACCAGTAATGATTTAAGTGACAACTCTCTGAATTTAGAAGGCTTTCTGTGTGTTCTTATGTTCTTAAATGTAAAAAAAACCCTCATTTCTCCCTGATTGTAATAGACTGTACAATGAATGGCATCAATGTGCGTTCTTTTCTGTTCCATTCTCTGTTACATACACAAATTAGTAGTCTTCTGTTCTTTGAAGAAAATAAGAATTCACTGGAAGGCTAACCCTTACCCTAATCTCATCCCGAGTGCCGTACCTGATGAATAAAAATGAGAGAAAAGTAACGCAAGAAGAGTGCACACACAACCCATATAATTATCATAAACAATGCTTTATTGAGACAAGAAAGTGCAAAAAAGACATAAAAACATTTAAAAGCATGTGAAACATACCCAAACATGCATAATCAATATCCCCTGTATATGGAGACATGAATAGAGCAGGCTCAGAAAGGGTAAAATGAACCCAGAAACACTCCCAGTAGGTAATAATAACTAACTAATAAAGAAATATGGAGATGTACATGTGCATCTGACACTGACTCGAGTGTGACTTTCCCCAACAGCGCTCTGCATATATTATAATGTCACTCAATGAACATACATAAAGAATAATCCTATAATATAAACCAGATAACATTGCAGCGCTAGTTATAAATATTGAATGCTAAGCCAATACCGCTAGGGCATGCTGTTAGGGATACCCCTCACCGGAGTCATGTCGATCAGTGCACCATTCATAACACATAATACAATGAATAAATAGTACTACTCACTGGGAATGACAGAGCCCGCTGGCTCCCAACGCGTATCGCTACTCCCGGTAGTGCCGTACCTGATGAGCACAGATCTCCAAGATATATGAAGCTGCGTACATTCATGGCACATTTGTTCAACTTGTATGAACATTACCTGTTCATTACCTAATACACAATTGGAAAATATTGTGACCAGATGGCTGAAGAAATCACTTTGGAACTTGATTTATTTTAGATGAAAAGGTGCTATAGTCATATTCTAGTTAAATATCTGTAATTATTTATTATTTATTATTATTTATTGTTATAGCGCCATTTATTCCATGGCGCTTTACATGTGAGGAGGGGTATAAATAATAAAAACAAGTACAATAATCTTAAACAATACAAGTCATAACTGGTACAGGAGGAGTGAGGACCCTGCCCGCGAGGGATCACAATCTACAAATTAGATTAATTAGTTATTTTCCAATATGCTGATTATTTTATTTCATTTAGTGCCTGCTCTTTTCTCCACTAGTTTTTTTTTTGCATTATCAGTGATTGAGTAGACAATGAAACAAAATAGGTGTCGGAATTGACAAGTGTTGGCTTCCACCATAGGGGCATACCCCCGAGGATAGAGCATGGCTGCACGCAGCAGATTGCCTTTGTGCACCACTATACATGCTAATAACGTCTTCTCTGTTTGCTTTAGCTGATGTCGATATGTGTTTTGGGAGTTTCCGCTTGGATGAGAGACTACATAAATAATGTACTCACGCTGACTGCTGAAACCAGGTAAGCACTTCCTAATCATCCTTCCAAGTAACTTCAAAGGAGAAAGGGCTGATAACAGCAGGGCAATTCAGATCCCCTGGAGACGTCTCGGCTTTTTGGCACTTCTGTATTTTCTTTAAGCATGGCTAGTAGTACCGTTGAGGCAATTTCCGCATGAAATATATTCTGCTTAGTATAAACCGGCTTTTGCGCTGTAGTTATGAAATGTGCTGTGATGGTCGGCTTCTTTTGATCGTCTCCCTTCATCCGTACAGTTGGAAATTGTTTTCTGTTTATTTTCGCGGTGTAACGTGCAGACTAATTGACTGTATCTAATTGTAGTTTCTATAATGTACTTTTAGCTTCCAGTTATATTATGTGCTGCAGTAGGGAAATAACAAGTGCACATCACATTATTGGATTTGTGTGCGGTCAGTAGGTTAATACGGTTAATAGAATACTGCACACGTAAAATAGGTTTTTGCTACCCGTTAAATAATATCGCAATCAGTATAGGGTGTACAGTCTGTGTGCTGGTTAATAAATGCTAAAAGAAGAAGAATATGGGTATTTCTCACTATGCAAACCTGAAGGCAGCAATGTTCTTACCATAAAAACTGTGAAAACCCAAAGGGCAACCATGGAGGGTCCATTGTATAGCATAGTGACTTCCGTTATGAATGAGGTGCTAATCCAGTCTGATAAGGATAAGCTGTACTAAGGACAGGCCATCAACTTTAGCCTGCCTACCCAATATTTGAAGCAGTCTAAATTGTCCTTTTCATCATCTCCCCTGCTAATTACAAACCTACAGTGGGGGAAAAAAGTATTTGGTCAGCAACCAATTGTGCAAGTTCTCCCACTTAAAAAAATGATAGAGGCATGTAATTGACATCATAGGTAGACCACAACTATGAGAGTCAAAATGAGAAAACAAATCCAGAAAATCACCTTGTCTGGTTTGGCAAGATTTATTTTGCAAAATATGGTGGAAAATAAGTATTTGGTCACCTAGCACCTGCTTGAACATGTTATCAGTATAAGACACCTGTCCACAACCTCAAACAGTCACACTCCAAACTCCACTATGGTGAAGACCAAAGAGATGTCGAAGGACACCAGAAACAAAATTGTAGCCCTGCACCAGGCTGGGAAGACTGAATCTGCAATAGGCAAGCAGCTTGGTGTGATGAAATCAACTGTGGGAGCAATTATAAGAAAATGGAAGACATACAAGACCACTGATAATCTCCCTCGATCTGGGGCTCCACGCAAGATCTCACCCTGTGGGGTCAAAATGATCACAAGAATGGTGAGCAAAAATCCCAGAACCACACTTGGGGACTTAGTGAATGACCTGCATAGAGCTGGGACCACAGTAACAAAGGCTACCATCAGTAACACACTGCACCACAAGGGATCTTGCAGTGCCAGACGTGTCCCCCTGCTAAAGCCAGTACATGTCCGGGCCCATCTGAAGTTTGCTAGAGAGCATTTGGATTATCCAGAAGAGTATTGGGAGAATGTCATTTGGTCTGATGAAGCCAAAGTAGAACTGTTTGGTACAAACAAAACTCGATGTGTTTGGAGGAGACAGAATGCTTAGTTGCATCCAAAGAACACCATACCTACTGTAAAGCATGGGGGTAGCAAAAACATCATGCTTTGGGGCTGTTTCTCTGCAAAGGGACCAGGACGACTGATCCATGTACATAAAAGAATGAATGTGGCCATGTGTCGTGAGATTTTGAGTGCAAACCTCCTTCCATCAGCAAGGGCATTGAAGGTGAAACATGGATGGGTCTTTCAGCATGATAATGATCCCAAGCACATCGCCAGGGCAACAAAGGAATTTTGTTTGAATGCAGATTGCACATTTTCTGTTAGTACAATAAACCTCATTTCAAGGCAGAAACATTACTGTGTCCAACAGTTATTAGGTATATGAAACTGAAATAGCTGTTGCAGAAAAACAATTTTTATAAAACATAAAGCTTAAGATTAATAGATTAATAGGGGTGCCCAAACTTTTTCATATAACTGTACCTAGCATTTTACTGTCAAGAGTGGAAGTTTTTGCTGCAGAAAAAAAAAACATTGCAAAAACGCCACATGTGAACATAACCTTGCATAGATATCTGTAGGAGCTGTAGATAAAGAATGGTAAGATTTTTTTTTCAATATAGAAGCTTCGAAGTTGCTGCTTAATTATTTTGGCCGCCTTGGAACACTAAAACCGGTCCGTAAATGTTTATGCAGCTTTTAGATGATAAAGAAAATGAATTGAATGATTGAAAGTTGCACCATTAGGCTGCTGTCACACTAGCAGTATTTGGTCGGTATTTTACATCAAGTATGTGTAAGCCAAAACCAGGAGTGGAACAATTGGAGGAAAAGTATAATAGAAACATATGCACCACTTCTGCATTTATCACCCACTCCTGGTTTTGGCTTATAAATACTGATGTAAAATACTGACCAAATACTGCTAGTGTGACGGCAGCCTAACATTGATGCATTTTAGGGCTGACATGAAAGACACTTTCTTTACGAAAAACGAGAAGAAAAAAGTTTCGAATAATCTGAATTTCCATTTTTGTTTTCTTTATGAATATTTTTCCTTTCCTTTGGCTATTTCTTCTGATACTACACCATTGTAATACCAAGTTGTACCGGTCTTGTCATTCTAGAGTGGAGGATGCGGTTCTTCTCATCTACTTCCCTGTGTTCCACCCAGTGATGGTCGCAGTCTGTTGTTTCCTAATCATAGTGGGCATGCTGGGTTACTGTGGAGCGGTGAAGAGCAATCTTATACTTCTTGTATGGGTAAGTGTAGTTGGTTTTCTAGACGGAATCCCTAACAACTGCTACTAGTCATACAATAATGGTACTGTGAATTATTGTTGTGGGTTTTTTTCTTTTATAAGATTGGACAATTTTAGCTTCATGTTAAAAACTATGTATAAAACTTGAAAAGTCAATTTTATTTGTAGGCTACTCTTTGTATTTTAATTCAATTTTAGCTTCATGTTAAAAACTATGTATAAAACTTGAAAAGTCAATTTTATTTGTAGGCTACTCTTTGTATTTTAATTGTTTATTAGCCAATTAATGCATAAGAGATAATAGATAATAACGATTTAGAATTGGTCTTCAAGATCAAGGCTCGAACCTTACTTGTAAATCTGATTTATTATTTTTTTGCTGGATTTTTAATCCCCCTGTTATGTGTACAGTGGCTTTCATTGAGAGGACTGTCCCCTCTAAAATACCATTTTATCTGCAATTTTGGAGTAATGTCTGAAATTCATTTTGGATGTACGTAGAGATTGGGAGCTCCACTGCATAGATTCTAAAATGAACCAAAGATTTCTGGAAAAAGAGTCTGGGCAAATGGAATGCTGCGCGCTAGCCACGGGCTTGGCACTTGTCTTCTCCTGTCACTCCCCAGCGTGCTACATGAAACAGTGGGTCCTGTCTGAGAGTTGGTGGTTTGGGAGATCCTTGCACCCGTGCAGGCCACCTGTAGTCGATGGTGTTGGCCGGCTAGGCTAGGTTTCAGAGTTCAATAAAGGTAATTCCCAGTATGAAAGTCTTTACTGAATGGTAAATTGGTACAATTTATGTACAAGAGGTCGCGGGTACAAAGTCTTATGGGCATTTCCTTCACAGTGTAAAGCACTTTCAGCACATTGTTTTCTTCCACTGTAGTCTACGCCAGGGATGGTGAAGCACACTGTTTTGTGCTACTTAGTCACAGCCTGCTTGTCGCAGTACTGATTAGCAAGTATCTCTACCTGCTCACCAGTTTTGCGTCCTATTTCTTCCACTTCTGGCATCTACTGCACGGGACACCCACTATTCCCACAAACTCAGTCTTGTTTACCAGGATAGGGGATATTAAGTACAGAATTGAACACATTTTTTGTTTCAATTTTTTTTCTAATTTCCTCCTCTAAAACCTAGGTACGTCTTATAGTTCCGTGCTTTTTATAGTCTGAAAAATACGGTATATTAGGGTCATGCTTGCTTGTTTTTTTTATTAACATTTGGTCGAAATAAATATAAAGCCCTTGTTGTAGAATTTTGATGTGCAAGTTTTGAGAAATCTAGTGTAGAATCCAGTCAGACTGTTAGGCTATGTGCACAAGTTGCGGATTTTGCTGCGGATCCGCAGCGGATTGGCCGCTGTGGATTCACAGCAGTTTTCCATGAGTTTACAGCCCCATGTAAACCTATGGAAAACAAAATCCACAGTGCCCATGCTGCGGAAAAAAAACACGTGGAAACGCTACGTTGTTTATTTCGCAGAATGTCAATTCTTTGTGCGGATTCCGCAGCGGTTTACCCCTGCTCCATAATTGGAATCTGCAGGTGGAATCCGCAAAAAAAAACGCGGTAATTCCGCAGTAAATCCGAACTGTGGATTTCCTGTGGATTTACCAAAATCAGTGCGGAAAAATACGCACACCTTTCCGCTACGTGTGCACATACCCATAGTACACGGAGTTATATCTATGCACTTGGGCTGGTTCTTCTTACTTCTAGCTCGGAGACCCCCTCCGCTCCCTAATTTACAGCTCTTGCCTCTGTTACTTCATTCTTGTAGCCACATTTACCACACCTGTAAATTTACTACATATACGCCAGCTTAGGCAGTAACATTACATGTGCTAATTTCAGCCATCCACTGGGGTGATGTAAGGGTATGTGTCCACGGTCCGGAATCCCAGCGTTTTGGACGCAGCCGGATACCCCGATCTGCCCAAATCGCTGCCCCCTTTTGTACGCTTGGTGATTCCGCATGTGTTCATTGAACACATGTGGAATCACCGAATCCAATACATAGACACTGTTATTTATCTTGCGGAGACTGAGCATCTCCGCAAGATAAATAGACATGCTGCGGTCTATGTTATGATTAGGCAATTCAGTACCACAGTGAACATAGAGGTCAGAGCACACACAGTGATCTGACAATAATCCAAAAACATAGAACGAGCTCTGAGACGTGGGAACTCTGTTGACCGCAATCCCTGATCCTCACCAACAACACTAGAGGCAGCCGTGGATTGCGCCTAACGCTACCTATGCAACTCGGCACAGCCTGAGAAACTAACTAGCCTGAAGATAGAAAATAAGCCTACCTTGCCTCAGAGAAATACCCCAAAGGAAAAGGCAGCCCCCCACATATAATGACTGTGAGTTAAGATGAAAAGACAAACGTAGAGATGAAATAGATTTAGCAAAGTGAGGCCCAACTTTCTGAACAGAGCGAGGATAGGAAAGGTAACTTTGCGGTCAACACAAACCCTAAAAACCACGCAAAGGGGGCAAAAAGACCCTCCGTACCGAACTAACGGCACGGAGGTACACCCTCTGCGTCCCAGAGCTTCCAGCAAACAAATGGATAAGCTGGACAGAAGAAAAGCAAACAAAATAGCAAAGGAAAACTTAGCTATGCAGAGCAGCAGGCCACAGGAACAATCCAGGAGGAAAACAAGTCCAATACTGGAACATTGACAGGAAGCCAGGATCAAAGCACTAGGTGGAGTTAAGTAGAGCAGCACCTAACGACCTCACCACATCACCTGAGGGAGGAAACTCAGAAGCCGCAGTACCACTTCCCTCCACCAACGGAAGCTCACAGAGAGAATCAGCCGAAGTACCACTTGTGACCACAGGAGGGAGCTCTGCCACAGAATTCACAACAGTACCCCCCCTTGAGGAGGGGTCACCGAACCCTCACCAGAGCCCCCAGGCCGACCAGGATGAGCCACATGAAAGGCACGAACAAGATCGGGAGCATGGACATCAGAGGCAAAGACCCAGGAATTATCTTCCTGAGCATAACCCTTCCACTTAACCAGATACTGGAGTTTCCGTCTTGAAACACGAGAATCCAAAATCTTCTCCACAATATACTCCAACTCCCCCTCCACCAAAACCGGGGCAGGAGGGTCAACAGATGGAACCATAGGTGCCACGTATCTCCGCAACAATGACCTATGGAATACGTTATGTATGGAAAAAGAATCTGGAAGGGTCAGACGAAAAGACACAGGATTAAGAACCTCAGAAATCCTATACGGACCAATGAAACGAGGTTTAAACTTAGGAGAGGAAACCTTCATAGGAATATGACGAGAAGATAACCAAACCAGATCCCCAACACGAAGTCGGGGACCCACACAGCGTTTGCGATTAGCAAAACGTTGAGTCTTCTCCTGGGACAAGGTCAAATTGTCCACTACCTGAGTCCAAATCTGCTGCAATCTGTCCACCACAGTATCCACACCAGGACAGTCCGAAGACTCAACCTGTCCTGACGAGAAACGAGGATGGAACCCAGAGTTGCAGAAAAATGGCGAAACCAAGGTAGCAGAGCTGGCCCGATTATTAAGGGCGAACTCAGCCAAAGGCAAAAAGGACACCCAGTCATCCTGATCAGCAGAAACAAAACATCTCAGATATGTTTCCAAGGTCTGATTGGTTCGTTCGGTCTGGCCATTAGTCTGAGGATGGAAAGCCGAGGAAAAAGACAAGTCAATGCCCATCCTACCACAAAAAGCTCGCCAAAACCTCGAAACAAACTGGGAACCTCTGTCAGAAACGATATTCTCTGGAATGCCATGTAAACGAACCACATGCTGGAAGAACAATGGCACCAAATCAGAGGAGGAAGGCAATTTAGACAAGGGTACCAAATGGACCATCTTAGAAAAGCGATCACAGACCACCCAAATGACTGACATCTTTTGAGAAACGGGAAGATCTGAAATAAAATCCATAGAGATATGTGTCCAAGGCCTCTTCAGGACTGGCAAGGGCAAAAGCAACCCACTGGCACGAGAACAGCAGGGCTTAGCCCGAGCACAAATCCCACAGGACTGCACAAAAGTACGCACATCCCGCGACAGAGATGGCCACCAAAAGGATCTAGCCACTAACACTCTGGTACCAAAGATTCCAGGATGACCAGTCAAGACCGAACAATGAACCTCAGAGATAACTTTATTCGTCCACCTATCAGGGACAAACAGTTTCTCCGCTGGACAACGATCAGGTTTATTAGCCTGAAATTTTTGCAGCACTCGCCGCAAATCAGGGGAGATGGCAGACACAATTACTCCTTCCTTGAGGATACCCGCCGGCTCAGACAAACCCGGAGAGTCGGGCACAAAACTCCTAGACAGAGCATCCGCCTTCACATTTTTAGAGCCCGGAAGGTACGAAATCACAAAGTCAAAACGGGCAAAAAACAGCGACCAACGAGCCTGTCTAGGATTCAACCGCTTGGCAGACTCGAGATAAGTCAAGTTCTTATACCACCACGCGATGCTTAGCTCCTTCAAGCCAATGACGCCACTCCTCGAATGCCCACTTCATGGCCAGCAACTCTCGGTTGCCCACATCATAATTTCGCTCAGCAGGCGAAAACTTCCTGGAAAAGAAGGCGCACGGTTTCATCACTGAGCAATCAGAACCTCTCTGCGACAAAACAGCCCCTGCTCCAATCTCAGAAGCATCAACCTCGACCTGGAACGGAAGCGAAACATCTGGTTGACACAACACAGGGGCAGAAGAAAAATGACGCTTCAACTCTTGAAAAGCTTCCACAGCAGCAGAAGACCAATTGACCACATCAGCACCCTTCTTGGTCAAATCGGTCAATGGTTTAGCAATACTAGAAAAATTGCAGATGAAGCGACGATAAAAATTAGCAAAGCCCAGGAACTTTTGCAGACTTTTCAGAGATGTCGGCAGAGTCCAATCATGGATGGCTTGGACCTTAACAGGATCCATCTCGATAGTAGAAGGGGAAAAGATGAACCCCAAAAATGAAACCTTCTGCACACCAAAGAGACACTTTGATCCCTTCACAAACAAAGAATTAGCACGCAGGACCTGAAAACCCGTTCTGACCTGCTTCACATGAGACTCCCAATCATCCGAGAAGATCAAAATGTCATCCAAGTACACAATCAGGAATTTATCCAGGTACTCTCGGAGGATGTCATGCATAAAGGACTGAAACACTGATGGAGCATTGGCAAGTCCGAATGGCATTACTAGATACTCAAAATGACCCTCGGGCGTATTAAATGCAGTTTTCCATTCATCGCCTCGCTTAATTCGCACAAGATTATACGCACCACGAAGATCTATCTTGGTGAACCAACTAGCCCCCTTAATCCGAGCAAACAAATCAGATAACAACGGCAAGGGGTACTGAAATTTAACCGTGATCTTATTTAGAAGGCGGTAATCTATACAAGGTCTCAGCGAACCATCCTTGTTGGCTACAAAAAAGAACCCTGCTCCTAATGGCGACGATGACAGGCGAATATGCCCCTTCTCCAGGGACTCCTTCACATAACTGCGCATAGCGGCATGCTCAGGCACAGATAAATTAAACAATCGGCCTTTTGGGAACTTACTACCAGGAATCAAATTGATAGCACAATCACAATCCCTATGCGGAGGTAGGGCATCGGACTTGGGCTCATCAAATACATCCCGGTAATCAGACAAGAACTCTGGAACCTCAGAAGGGGTGGATGACGAAATTGACAGAAATAGAACATCACCATGTACCCCCTGACAACCCCAGCTGGACACCGACATGGATTTCCAATCTAATACTGGATTATGGACTTGTAGCCATGGCAACCCCAACACGACCACATCATGCAGATTATGCAACACCAGAAAGCGAATAACCTCCTGATGTGCAGGAGCCATGCACATGGTCAGCTGGGTCCAGTACTGAGGCTTATTCTTGGCCAAAGGTGTAGCATCAATTCCTCTCAATGGAATAGGACACTGCAAGGGCTCCAAGAAAAACCCTCAACGCCTAGCATACTCCAAGTCCATCAAATTCAGGGCAGCGCCTGAATCCACAAATGCCATGACAGAATACGATGACAAAGAGCAGATCAAGGTAACGGACAGAAGAAATTTTGACTGTACTGTACCAATGGTGGCAAACCTAGCGAACCGCTTAGTGCGCTTAGGACAATCAGAGATAGCATGAGTGGAATCACCACAGTAGAAACACAGCCCGTTCAGACGTCTGTGTTCTTGCCGTTCAACTCTGGTCAAAGTCCTATAGCACTGCATAGGCTCAGGTTTAAGCTCAGGTAATACCGCCAAATGGTGCACAGATTTACGCTCATGCAAGCGTCGACCAATCTGAATGGCCAAAGACATAGACTCATTCAAACCAGCAGGCATAGGAAATCCCACCATGACATCCTTAAGGGCTTCAGAGAGACCCTTTCTGAACATAGCTGCCAGCGCAGATTCATTCCATAGAGTGAGCACGGACCACTTTCTAAATTTCTGACAATATAACTCTATCTCATCCTGACCCTGACAAAGAGCCAGCAAATTTTTTTCTGCCTGATCCACTGAATTAGGTTCATCGTACAGCAATCCGAGCGCCAGGAAAAACGCATCAATATTACTTAATGCAGGATCTCCTGGCGCAAGAGAAAATGCCCAGTCCTGAGGGTCGCCACGCGAAAAAGAAATAATGATCAAAACCTGTTGAACTGGATCACCAGAGGAGCGAGGTTTCAAGGCCAGAAATAGTTTACAATTATTTTTGAAACTCAGAAACTTAGTTCTATCGCCAAAAAACAAATCCGGAATAGGAATTCTTGGTTCTAACATAGATTTCTGATCAATATTGTCTTGAATCTTTTGTACTCTTGCCGAGAGCTGATCCACACATGAAGACAGACTTCTAATGTCCATTGCTACACCTGTGTCCTGAACCACCCAAATGTCTAGGGAAAAAAAAAGGCAAAACACAGTGCAGAGAAAAAAAAATGGTCTCAGAACTTCTTTTTTCCCTCTATTGAGAATCATTAGTACTTTTGGCTTCCTGTACTGTTATGATTAGGCAATTCAGTACCACAGTGAACATAGAGGTCAGAGCACACACAGTGATCTGACAATAATCCAAAAACATAGAACGAGCTCTGAGACGTGGGAACTCTGTTGACCGCAATCCCTGATCCTCACCAATAACACTAGAGGCAGCCGTGGATTGCGCCTAACGCTACCTATGCAACTCGGCACAGCCTGAGAAACTAACTAGCCTGAAGATAGAAAATAAGCCTACCTTGCCTCAGAGAAATACCCCAAAGGAAAAGGCAGCCCCCCACATATAATGACTGTGAGTTAAGATGAAAAGACAAACGTAGAGATGAAATAGATTTAGCAAAGTGAGGCCCGACTTTCTGAACAGAGCGAGGATAGGAAAGGTAACTTTGCGGTCAACACAAAACCCTAAAAACCACGCAAAGGGGGCAAAAAGACCCTCCGTACCGAACTAACGGCACGGAGGTACACCCTCTGCGTCCCAGAGCTTCCAGCAAACAAATAGATAAGCTGGACAGAAGAAAAGCAAACAAAATAGCAAAGGAAAACTTAGCTATGCAGAGCAGCAGGCCGCAGGAACGATCCAGGAGGAAAACAAGTCCAATACTGGAACATTGACAGGAAGCCAGGATCAAAGCACTAGGTGGAGTTAAGTAGAGCAGCACCTAACGACCTCACCACATCACCTGAGGGAGGAAACTCAGAAGCCGCAGTACCACTTCCCTCCACCAACGGAAGCTCACAGAGAGAATCAGCCGAAGTACCACTTGTGACCACAGGAGGGAGCTCTGCCACAGAATTCACAACAGGTCTAGCAAGATGCGCCGCATGTAGGTAAGTGCAGGTCTGCCACCTGCATGTTTGTTCTCATAGTGGATATGGGATTTCATAAAATCCCCTCCACTATGCTGTAACATCTGGATGCTGCGGCTGTACACAGCGTTCAATCCGCAGCAAATACTGAAGGAATACGCCCTGTGGAAACATACCCTTAGGCTGTGTGCACACGTTCAGGATTTTTCACTTTTTTTCTGCGGTTTTCCACTATAAAAACGCGATAAAACCGCTATAATGCTGCATAGGCAGCATCAATAGTAAAAAGTTGGTCACACTTGTCAAGCACTATGCTTGACAATTGTGACCAACCTGTCAATCAGTTTTCCAAGCGATGCTACAGATCGCTTGGAAAACGCTAGGATTCTGCAAGCTACCGGTAATTATGCTTGCAAAACGCTAGTGTTTAGTGAGAATACGCATGCCAATTCCGTATGCGTATTTCTTGCGGCAGGAAATTCCGGAATTGCCACGGAAATTTCCGCAGCAATTCCGGACGTGTGCACATAGCCTAACATTGGCTAGAGCTGTCAATCAGGGATGGGTGGTGGTGCTTGTGGAGTAATGAAAATGGAAGATGCAGTCCAGTGCATTGGAACACCCCATCACAGTTCCTTCAATGCACTTCTTGCCTGATTTGCATTTGACTAGATTTCTCATGACTGACATAACAAAGTTCTGCAAAAAAATTATATTTTTTGGGGACAAGGTCTATACTGCTATATCAATACTTCCATAAGTAAATATATAAATAGCCTCTTGAGAGAGGAAGAGGACTAGAACTTTAGTGCCATTAGAAGTAGCAATTCTACAAGTTAATATCAACCCTTTTGTCAGCCTTGCCACATGTCTGAATATAAAAAGCCAAACCAGACATTCCATTTTCAGAAACGTGTTTCGGAGTGTTTGCCCCTCATCAGTGCAAGGCAGAATATCTTGTTTGGCTAAGAAAGTAAAAGATAATGACCTGTTCCCATTAACCTCTTTCTGCCATTAGACGTACTATTCCGTCCATGTGGGGTGGGCCCTACTTCCCATGGATGGAATAGTACGTCTAGCACGATCAGCCGCGCTCACGGGGGGAGTGAGGCCGATCGCCGCCGGGTGTCAGCTGATTATTACAGCTGACATCTGGCACTATGTGCCAGGAGTGGTCACGGACCGCTCCCGACACATTAACCCCTGGAACACCGATCAAACACGATCGCAGTGTTCCGGCGGCATCACGCAGTAAGGGGGCTCCCTGCGTGCTTCCCTGAGACCCTCGGAGCAACGCGATGTGATCGCAGTACTCCGAGCGTCTCCTACGTCCTCCTCCCTGCAGGCCCCAGATCCAAAATGGCTACGGGGCTCCTTGCAGATCCTGCAGGGAGAGGTGGCTTGCAAGCGCCTGCTCAGAGCAGGCGCTTGCAAGCCTGCAGCACTGCCTGTCAGATTGCTGATCTGACACAGTGCACTACAAAATGTCAGATCAGCGATCTGACACTATAACATGATGTCCCCCCATGGGACAGTGTTCTAAAGTTAAAATATATTTACATATGTAAAAAAAATACAATTCCTAGATAAATAAAAAATATATATATATTGTTCCACTAAATACATTTCTTTATCTAAATAAAAAAAAAACCAATAAAAGTACACATATTTAGTATCGCCGCGTCTGTAACGACCCAACCTATAAAACTGTCCCACTAGTTAACCCCTTCAGTGATCACCGTAAAAAAACAGCGAGGCAAAAAATAAAGATTATAAAATAAAGATTATTATTATTATTATTATTAAAAAACAACGCTTTATTATCATACCGCCAAACAAAAAGTGGAATAACATGGATGTATATAAATAAACATGGTACAACTGAAAACGTCATCTTGTCCCGCAAAAAACAAGCCACCATACAGCATCATCAGCAAAAAAATAAAAAAGTTATAGTCCTCAGAATAAAGCGATGCAAAAATAATAATTTTTTATATAAAATAGATTTTGTCGTATAAAAGCGCCAAAACATAAAAAATGATATAAATGAGGTATCGCTGTAATTGTACTGACCCGAAGAATGAAATTACTTTATCAATTTTATCAAACGTGGAACGGTATAAACGTTCCCCCCCCCCCCCAAAAAAAAAGAAATCTACGAATTGCTGGTTTTTGTTCATTCTGCCTCACAAAAATCGGAATAAAAAGCGATCAAAAAATGTCACGTGCCTGAAAATGGTCCCAATAAAAACATCAACTTGTCCCGCATAAAACAAGACCTCACATGACTCTGTGGACCAAAATATGGAAAATTTATTGCTCTCAACATCTGGAGATGCAAAAACCCCTTTTTGCAATAAAAAGCATCTTTTAGTGTGTGACAGCTGCCAATCATAAAAATCCGCTAAAAAAACAGCTTATAAAAGTAAATCAAACCCCCCTTCATCACCCCCTTAGTTAGGGAAATATAACAAAATTAACAAAATTTATATATTCCATTTTCCCATTAGGGTTGGGGCTAAAGTTATGTTTAGTGTTGGGGCTAAAGTTAGGGTTAGGGCTACAGTTACAGTTGGGGCTACAGATAGGGTTGGGGCTACAGATAGGGTTGGGGCTACAGTTAGGGTTGGGGCTACAGTTAGGGTTGGGTGTAAACTTAGGGTTAGGCTCTGCGTTATAAACTGTAGTGATACACTTGGGGGTTCAAAGTTCTCGCAACACATCTAGATAAGTTCCCTGGGGGGTCTAGTTTCCAATATGAGGTCACTTGTGGGGGATTTCTACTGTTTAGGTACATCAGGGGCTCTGCAAACGCAATGTGACGCCTGAAGACCATTCCATCTAAGGCTAGGTTCACATTGCGTTAGTGCAATCCGTTTAGCGCATCCGCTAACGGAATGCGCTAATGCAATGTCCAAAAAGGGATTGCGTTTGGCGATCCCGCTAGCGCAGATGCCCGATCTGCGCTAGCGAAGAACGGACCCCGAACGCTGCAAGCAGCGTTCGAAGTCCGTCCGAAAATAAAGGGACATCGCTGACACATGCCAAAAATGGCATACGCTAGCGATGCGTTACGATGCGTTAGCACATTGCGGTCAATGGGTGCGCTAACGGATCCGTTACATAGCGTTAATTGCGACAATTGCGCCATGTAACGGATTCCGTTAGCGGACACCCACTAACGCAATGTGAACCCAGCCTTAGTCTGCATTCCAAACAGCGCTCCTTTCCTTCCGAGCCCTGCCATGCGCCCCAAACGGTGGTTCCCCCCACATATAGGGTATCAGCGTACTCAGGACAAATTGGATAACAACTTTTGAGGTCCAATTTCTCCTGTTACCCTTGGGAAAATAAAAAAACTGAGGGCTAAAATATAATTTTTGTGGAAAAAATAATAATTTTTATTTTCACGGCTCTGCGTTATCTGCAGTAAAACACTTTGGTTCAAAGTGCTCACCACACATCTAGATAAGTTCCTTAGGGGGTCTACTTTCCCAAATGGTGTCAGTTGTTGGGGGTTTCAATGTTTAGACACATCAGGGGCTCTCCAAGCGCGACATGGCGTCCTATCTCAATTCCAGTCAATTTTGCATTGAAAAGTCAAATGGTGCTCCTTCCCTTCTGAGCTCTACCATGCACCCAAACAGTGGTTTACCCCCACATGTGGGGTATCAGCATACTTTGGAGAAATTGGACCCCAAAAGTTGTTGTACAATTTGTTCTGTTACCTTTGGTAAAATAAAACAAATTGGAGCTGAATAAATTTTTTGTGAAAAAAACTTAAATGTTCATTTTTTTTTTTTAAAAACATTACAAAATTCCTGTGAAATACCTGAAGGGTTAATAAACTTCTTGAATGTGGTTTTGAGTACTTTGCGAGGTGCAGTTTTTAGAGTAGTTTCACACTTGGGTATTTTCTATCATATAGACCCCTCAAAGTGACTTCAAATGTGATGTAGTCCCTAAAAAAAAAATGGTGTTGTAAAAATGAGAAAATGCTGGTCAACTTTTATCCCTTATAACTCCCTAACAAAAAAAAATGTTGGTTCCAAAATTGTGCTGATGCAAAGTAGACATGTGGGAAATGTTACTTATTAAGTATGTGTATGACATAACTCTGTGATTTACAGGCATAAAAATTCAAAGTTGGAAAATTGCGAAATTTTCAACATTTTCACCAAATTTCCATTTTTTTCCACAAATAAACGCAGGTAATATCAAAGAAATTTTACCACTATCATGAAGTACAATATGTCACGAGAAAACAATGTCATAATCACTGGGATCTGTTGAAGCGTTCCAGAGTTATAACCTCATAAAGGGACAGTGGTCAGAATTATAATAATAATAATAATAATTTTTATATAGCGCCAACATATTCCGCAGCCATATTCCGCAGCGCTTTACAGTTTAACAGCTTCAAACACAACAGTCGTAAGTAACAATGTTAACAATACAATAATTAAAGCAACACAAGACGACCCTGCTCGTTAGAGCTTACAATCTACAATGAGGTGGGGAGATACAAAGTACAGGTGTGTATTTACAATGATGTATTTACAATTATGGTCCAGCCATCTTCAGGGAGTGGGGGATGGATGGAAGTGGTGAATGGGCTACACACAAACAGAATAACTGATTAGGGAACATGATAGGCCTCTCTGAACAAATATGTTTTGAGGGAGCGCCTAAAACTATGCAAATTGTGGATGGTCCTAATTTCTTGGGGTAGAGCATTCCAAAGAATTGGCGCAGCACGGGAGAAGTCTTGTAGTCGGGAGTGGGAGGTACGGATTAGTGCAGAGGTTAGTCGAAAGTCATTTGTAGAGTGAAGAGGTCGGTTAGGCCGATAGACAGAAATGAGGGAGGAGATGTAAGGGGGTGCTGCACTGTGAAGAGCTTTGTGGGTGAGAACAAGTACTTTGAATTGTATCCTGTAATGAATGGGCAGCCAGTGTAATGACTGGCGAAGAGCGGATGCATCTGAGTAACGATTAGCTAGATAGATGAACCTGGCTGCTGCATTAAGGATTGACTGGAGAGGGGAAAGTCGAGTGAGGGGAGGCCAATTAACAGAGCGTTGCAGTAGTCAGGGCGACAGTGATGGTTTTTGTTGTTTCTATGGTGAGAAAAGGGCGGATTCTAGAGATGTTCTTTAGGTGTAAGCGGCACGAACGGGCAAGAGATTGTATATGGGATGTGAAGGAGAGATCGGAGTCAAACATAACACCCAGACAGCGTGCCTGCTGCCGGGGTGTTATTATGGTGCCACCCATGGAGAGGGAAACGTCAGGTTTAGGGAGGTTAGTAGATAGTGGGAGCAGAAGAAGTTCAGTTTTGGAGTGGTAGAGTTTCAGATAGAGAGCGGACATGATGTCAGAGACTGCGGACAGTCAGTGGCATTCTGTAGTACAACAGGAGTAAGGCCAGGGGATGACGTATATAGTTGTGTATCGTCGGCATAAAGATGGTACTGAAAGCCAAATCTGCTGATGGTCTGTCCAATTGGGGCTGTGTAGAGGGAGAAGAGAAGGGGGCCAAGGACTGAGCCCTGAGGTACCCCGACAGTGAGAGGAAGAGAAGATGAGTTGGAGCCAGAGAACAGAACACTGAAGGAACGGTCAGAAAGATAGGTGGAGAACCAGGAGAAAGCAGTGTCCTTAATGCCAAGTGACTGGAGCCTAGAGAGTAAGAGAGGGTGGTCAACAGTGTCGAAAGCTGCAGAAAGATCGAGAAGAATGAGCAGAGAGTGGTCACCGTTACGTTTTGCTGTCAGGAGCTCGTTGGTCACCTTGATGAGTGCAGTTTCTGTCGAGTGTAGGGGCGGAAGCCGGACTGTGAAGGGTCTAGGAGGGAGTGAATGGAGAGGTAATGGGTAAGGCAGGAGTAGACTAGGCGCTCCAAGAGTTTAGAGATGAAGGGGAGATTGGAGACCGGTCTGTAGTTGTTTGTACAGGATGGGTCAAGGGTGGGTTTCTTTAGTGACGGAGTAATGATAGAGTGTTTGAAGGAGGACGGGAAAATGCATGAGGAGAGTGACAGATTAAAGATTGTAGTTAGGTGAGTAGTGTCGACTGGAGAGAGAGACTGGAGGAGATGAGAGGGAATGGGGTCGGTAGAGCATGTGGTCGGACGAGAAGTAGAGAGGAGCCTGGAGACTTCTTCTTATGTGATGGGATCAAATGCGGAAAGTGAGCCAGGGGAAATGCAGGGATTGATGGTAGTCACTGAACTTGGTGATTGGGAGCGGATTTCCTGACGGATATTGTCTATTATCTCTATAAAGTGGGAGGCCAGGTCATCAGCACAAATGTCTGTGATAGGGGCTTGAGCTTTTGGCCTGAGGAGGGAGTGAAAGGTGTCAAAAAGTTTCTTGGGGTTGTTGGATAGTGAGAAGATCAGAGTGGGGAAGTAGGTCTGTTTCGCAATGTGAAGGGCAGAGTTATAGGTTTTTAACATAAATTTGAAGTGTATGAAGTCTTCTGGTGTGCGAGTTTTCCTCCATAAGCGTTCAGCACTCCTAGAGCATCGCTGGAGAAATCGGGTTTGTGATGTGAGCCAGGGCTGTTTTACTCTGTGTTTGGAGGTTCTGAGGGTGAGGGGAGCTACTTGGTCTAGGGTGCTTCTAAGAGTGTCATTGTAGTGATGTACCGCCAGATCAGGACAGGAAAAAGAGGAGATTGGGGACAGTGATGAGTGTAAGGAATCTGAAAGTGTATGAGGGTTAGTGGCTTGTAGATTTCTGACTGAATGGTAGGTAGGAGGGTGCTGGGGTGAGCGAGGATTTGTGAGCATGAAGGAGAGAATGTTGTGGTAAGAGAGGGGAAGCGGTGAGTTATTTAGGTAGGAAATTGAACACAGCCGGACAAAGACCAGGTCAAGGGTGTTACCGTCCTTGTGTGTCTCAGAGGTTGAGAGCTGTGAGAGGCCTAGAGAAGTGGTTAGTGATAGAAGCTAGGATGCAAATGTGGAAGTGGGGCTGTTAATGGGGATGTTGAAGTCTCCTAGGATAAGGGTTGAGAGTTCTGAGGACATGAAGTGCGGCAGCCAGGCAGAGAAATGGTCCAGGAAGTGGGTGGGTGAGCCTGGGGGCCGGTATATGACCGCTACTCTGAGGGAGAGGGGACGAAAGAGCCTGATCGTGTGGACCTCAAAAGAAGGGAATGAGAGTGATGGAGATGGTGGGATGACCTGGAAGGTGCATTGTGAGGAGAGGAGTATGCCAACTCCACCACCAGGTCTGTTTGTGGGTCTCGGGGAATGGGAGAATTGTAAGCCACCATGGGAAAGGGCCACAGGGGAGACCGTGTCAGAATCCTGGATCCAGGTTTCGGTGAGGGCCAATAGATTTAGAGAGTTGTTCACAAAGTAGTTGTGCAGGAAAGGAAGCTTGTTACATACAGACCGTGGATTCCAAAGGGCACAATTAAAAGAAGGAGATGAGGGAGTGCAAGTAATATTAATAAAGTTAGAATGGTTTTGATGTGAGGTAGGGTAGTGGTTGAGGTTGGTGGATGGTGGACCGGGGTTGGGGGAAATGTCCCCTGAGATCAGTAGGAAGATAAAAATTGTAAAAATTGGCCCGGTCATTAACGTGCAAACCACCCTTGGGGGTATAGGGGTTAAGCACCGTTACGGAGCTTAATTTTATCTTTGACCTGGCCCCCCTTTGCCCTACAGCCATACTTTTTTCCTCATTGGTTTTCCTCGATAACTATACTTGTTTATGAAGAAGACATTTGTCATTGTATAGTGGCTCTTGGAATCTCTTTTTGGTTTCAGATGAAGATGAAGGTACCATGTCTAAACCGCTTTATTCTTATGTTCCTATTAATCTGAATGAGTGCTTTCTGTTTCCATAGCACACTTAGTGACAAAAGTTGACATCTGCTTTTGACTTGTTAATTTGTGCTGCCAGCCATGAAGCCTATTACATGGAGAACACTTCTAGCTAGACCTGAAAATCGAGGTATAGCTACAGGGGTCTGTGAGGCTGCTATTTGCTACAATTTTATCAGAATGATGCATTAATACAGTTGGCACTATGTATCTTTTGTGGTGCAATTTATAGCAGAATTTCAAGAGGTTGTCTTTGTAAGTTTGCATCCACTTTGTAATTTTCATATTTCTGTTCAGTTAGAGAGGCATAAAGCAGAATTTAAGGGATTTTTATCAGCATATTTTGGCTATGCAATCTGTACAATCAGAGACTCTAACTATAGCAATGTGCCAACTACTAGGCTGTATTTTTCTTTTTCAATACAATCAGCGTTTTAGCAGCAGAAGATTATCCCTATTAGCACTGCAGCATTGCAGCGCTGGAGTCCTGTTTTCTAATCCCACCTTGGACAACATCTGCAAGGAGTCTGTATGTTCTCCCCGTGTTTGCATGGGTTTCCTCCGGGTTCTCCGGTTTCCTCCCACATCCCAAATACACCAAAGACATACTGATAGGGAATTTAGATGGTGAGCCCCATCGGGGACAGCGATGATAATGTGTGCAATGTGCGCTGCGGAATATGTTAGCGCTATATAAAAATAAAGATGAATATTATTATTATTATCATTATTATCCCTTGCTTGGTGCCTCCTAGTCCAACCAGACCTCTACTACTGAGTAGCATCTGTCACTATACAGTGTGCACAAAAAGCCATGGTGTGCATTATATACAGCTCAACAACTGAGCTCTGCTAGATCTGCAGCAGAGAAGACGGTGAATGTCATAACTGTTGTACCCAGTAAACTGTGATATATCGCTGGAATCAGGGTCTCTGTCTCTTCATTGTGCTGCTGTCAGATTACATAGCATAAATCTGCTGACACATTCTTTTTTAAAGCCATGACTGGTCTGTTGCCCAACAGATACCACTGCCACCCGACACAGTGTTTGATACAAGTTGGAATCCTTTTCACTCAGTTTCTTACAGTTTGTCACCATTCTTGATTCTACAGTGGAAATTGTCCTGACCTGCTCTCCAAAGTATGATGTGGAAATGCACATATACCGAGCAGCTAATCCAAACTAGTAGCACTGTATTATCAGGTATAGACAGAGGCACAGCGTGAGCCAGTGACAATACAGGATGGGGATTTTAGCCTGCCTCGGATTCCTATTAGACAATGCCCCGGTGCCAGCACTCTTTATCGGGTCCTACCACCGCTCTGCTCTAAGGGAGCAGAAATAAAAAGCAATCAGCCAGCAATTACTGTGATGTAAGCAGCAGGCAAGCACTGTATAAAAGTACTGTTTGATAAATGTCAGCTTTGAGATTATCAATGGCAATCAATTATATTGGATGGGAACACAGGGCACAGAAAGCCAGACCAGCACCAACATTAGCCTCAAAAAAGATAAAATGCGGTATTTTGCATAGTTTATATGAAGCTTCATGTCATATAGCCCTCATGTGGAAAGCCAAACAACTGGAATCTGAGCAGGAGATGGTTATTTTCTGTGCATTACTGGGAGATTAACTGGGGTTTCAGAGTTGGCAAATGTCAGCCTGCAGAACAGAGATTAGGCAGCTGTGTTAAGCTTCCTTCTCTGGGCTTTTGTGACCTTTGCCCAGACGCATCATTAAATTAGTTTATTGTGAGAAGATAAGAAGTCATTTATATTTTGTGTTATCTGGCTTCCTTCTCCTGAAGGAAGGAGTGGGGAGTTTTCCTCTTGTGTGTGTGCCTGTAGGAACATGAACTGTATGAGATCACTCATGCTTTACATATCCATTCTTTATGTTTCTAACATTTCAGTTCATTAACTTATCCGCGGTAATTATGTGCGTCAGACCGGCATGTTGACTGCCACATAATAATGTATGTAAAGTCTATTTTTTTGCATTTTACATACCAGTAGCTAGACCATACTGTCCTTGCACAACAAAATCTATATAAAAAAAACAAAAACTGTGTACTGTTAAATAATATAATTTTGCAAAATTTAATTTTAAACTTTAATGAATTCATTAGCTTAGTCTAGTATGAAAATGTATTGCATGTTCCTAATATTTTTCTCAATTTTCCGATGTCAAATAGACCCAGCTTTAGTAATTATTTAAAGTAGAATAATGTTTTCAGGTAGCACATCTTGAAGATGCAATACCCATCCAGGTATATCCTTGTAGATGGCCTGTCTCAGGACGGTGACTGTAATAGAAAATGCATCCACTTAAGGGCAGTGTTCTTGTCCAAGGACAACGACTGCAATCCATAAATATATAAAAAATCCATGCTCACGAAAACTATTTAATGGACTTAGTAATAATAGTTGTAGTGCAAAGGCATCAGCTATTTTGAATACAAAAAATACTGAGTACAGACCAATTTGTATGTTATCCAACTGGCCTACCTTCATAGACATTGATGGAATTTTTCCTAAGCTTTGCTGGCTTTTTTTTTATTGTTAGCTTATGTTATTAAAATATTTCCTGATAAACAAATTTCTGGGTAAGTACATTGTCACTATTTTTTTACTAAACTTCCCTGCAAAGGGGAATCTAAGACCTTGTCAAATCTGCTCCTCTCCTATAAAGAAGTTGTCCACTACTAGGACAACCCCCATCTCATATTCCACTTTTGGCCACAATAAAAAAAAGCTTATTTTCTCCTCCTGTGTTAGCGCCATTCCAGCGGTGTCTGCACTCACGTTCGTACCCAGGGCTCTCGTGGGGTTATGACAGATGAGCTCGGCGCGCAGTCAGCACTGGCATCAGTGTCCCTGTCTTCATACAAATTGAACATGAAGAGGAAGGGAGAGAACGGCCACAGCCCTGGCTTCCCCTTCATGTTGAATTCATACGAAGTCAGGGACGGTGACACCAACGCTAATTTTGCTCTGGGCTCACATGTCATAACCGCACCAGAGCCCCAGGAACGCGAGTGCTGACACTGCTGGTAAGGCGTCGGTATTCAAGGTGAGGGTGAGCTTTTTTTTTATTATTTATTTTATTGGCGCCAAACATTTAGACCAAGAAGGGGTTGTCCTAGTAGTGGACAATCCCTTTAATCTTGAAATGCTTGAAAAGACAAGATACATTTGTCCGTAGCCAAAAATTGGCTCCGGGAAATAAATTCCAGCATGATCAAGTGTTTGACCTTGCTATTTACTAATGGTCGTAGCAAATGCATGTTTTACTGGAAAATGAAAACACTTTAAGCTGAATGGCAAGCCAGTTTCAAATGGGCATATGTCAACACCACTTCATGATTAGCATATCCTGTGCATGCTAGTGACTTCATCAATCTGTACATTCCTTTACAGCACTTCAATGTGGGCGGTGGATGCAGCAGGAACCAGAGTGTACAGAAGCTGGTGATCACCGCCATTCCCCGGCTTTGTAATGCCCAAAACGCTCTGTACACTTCTTTGATGTGGGTAGTGAATGCAGCAGGAGCTGCTAGCCACAGGCTGCTGGTGCCAGTGCAGCTCAAGCAAACACATATTTTAGTGTAGCAGGAGCTGATCTTTGCTAATGCTACACTGCTGAGCGCAGGACACAGTTGGATGAGATCGCTTCCTTTTCACTCCAGCTTAGTACTGCCCACTGTACACTAATGAGTGGGTGGCTCAGCATCATTCTCCCTCATTACCCCCCACCTGGCTACCCACAATGGCCGCTACAGTATTTACAATTGTGTCAAGTCCCCCTCTATTGGCCTACATATATGCCTCAGCATGCCACGTGGTCATCCAAACACATTATGGCATTGTTTCAGTTGCAGATGCATGTAAATAAGCTGCGGAGACACCATCACGTGTTTCTCGACGCAAGCAGTGAATAGCCAGGCCTTTCCCCGGGAAGGAACAACCACGGGAAGGGCAGCATCCTATGAAGGAAAGCCACCTATGCCAAGCATGGTATCCATCCACAGACAGCTGTTTCGGGGTTTTGCCCCTCATCAGTGTGGAGTAGGAATCTGGCTATTAGGAGCAGTGCCTAGTAAAAAGGCTATAAAGGCACAGATGATTGGCCTCGGGGAGACCAAAACATCCAACACTGCGGAGACACCATCACGTGTTTCTCAACGCAGTGATTCCAGAACACTGCCCCCATCCCTTATGGGAAATATGCAGATGCATGTAAAGAAGCTGCGGAGACACCATCACGTGTTTCTCGACGCAAGCAGTGAATAGCCAGGCCTTTCCCCGGGAAGGAACAACAACGGGAAGGGCAGCATCCTATGATGGAAAGCCACCTATGCCAAGCATGGTATTCACTGCTTGCGTCGAGAAACACGTGATGGTGTCTCCGCAGCTTCTTTACATGCATCTGCATATTTCCCATAAGGGATGGGGGCAGTGTTCTGGAATCACTGCGTTGAGAAACACGTGATGGTGTCTCCGCAGTGTTGGATGTTTTGGTCTCCTGAGGCCAATCATCTGTGCCTTTATAGCCTTTTTACTAGGCACTGCTCCTAATAGCCAGATTCCTACTCCACACTGATGAGGGGCAAAACCCCGAAACAGCTGTCTGTGGATGGATACCATGCTTGGCATAGGTGGCTTTCCTTCATAGGATGCTGCCCTTCCCGTGGTTGTTCCTTCCCGGGGAAAGGCCTGGCTATTCACTGCTTGCGTCGAGAAACACGTGATGGTGTCTCCGCAGCTTCTTTACATGCATCTGCATATTTCCCATAAGGGATGGGGGCAGTGTTCTGGAATCACTGCGTTGAGAAACACGTGATGGTGTCTCCGCAGTGTTGGATGTTTTGGTCTCCCCGAGGCCAATCATCTGTGCCTTTATATTGTTTCAGTTGCAAGCTGGCACAAGACATGCTAAGGCATATACAGTACAGACCAAACGTTTGGACACACCTTCTCATTTAAAGATTTTTCTGTATTTTCGGACTGACTGACCTTCATTTCTTAAAGTAATGATGGCCACTCGTTTTTCTTTACTTAGCTGCTTTTTTTCTTGCCATAATACAAATTCTAGCAGTCTATTCAGTAGGACTATCAGCTGTGTATCCACCAGACTTCTGCACAACACAACTGATGGTCCCAACCCCATTTATAAGGCAAGAAATCCCACTTATTAAACCTGACAGGGCACACCTGTGAAGTGAAAACCATTCCCGGTGACTACCTCTTGAAGCTCATCAAGAGAATGTCAAGAGTGTGCAAAGCAGTCATCAAAGCAAAAGGTGGCTACTTTGAAGAACCTAGAATATAAGACATAATTTCAGTTGTTTTACACTTTTTTGTTAAATATATAATTCCACATGTGTTAATTCATAGTTTTGATGCCTTCATAGTCATGAAAATACAGAAAAATCTTTAAATGAGAAGGTGTGTCCAAACTTTTGGTCTGTACTGTACATTGTGCCCAATTATTAGGCAATATGTATTTTTGATGACCAATTTTATTATTGAATGACTACAGTTCTGTTGGTCAATCCAAAAGGTTAATAAACCTGAAACTGGAATACTTAAAGTAAAAGTGAGGTTTTTCCTTTCTTTGAGAATATCTATGTGTGCAGAATTATTGGGCAACTATTATTGAGCAGAATTGTTATATAAATGAAAAACACGTTTTCCCAACTCAATTTTCATCTGTTATAGTGAGAATAATAACCAAACAACTCAAAATGTACAAAATACATTTCTACATTTATAAAAAAAAAATCAGTGATCGGTATAGCCACTCTTTATTTTAATAGCAGTGATAAGCCTTACAGCCATATAGTCTGTCAGTTTCTTAATCTGTTGTCGATCAACTTTTTGGACATGAACCACAGCCTCCCAGACACTGTTCAGAGGGGTGTACTATTTTGTTCACGGTAAATCTCCCATTTAGGAAGGGCCCCAAGTTCTCAATATGGTTTAGGTCAAGTAAGAAAGGAGTCATTTCATTATTCACTCATATTTAAGGTCTTAGCTGACTAGCCAAGCATTGGGGGACTTTGATCAGTGTGATGGAGTATTGTCTTGCATAAAAATCATGGTTTTCTTGAAAGATGCAGACTTTTTCCTCTATCCGACTGCTTGAATAAAGTTTCTTTTGAGTCCATCTTCAACCCCAAAAGGTCCAACTAGATCATGCTTAATAATACCAGCCCATAGTGGTGCCTCACTTCCACTTTGCTGGCATCTGAGTTGAACTGAAGGTCTGTGCCTGTTATTGATCCAGCTATGGGTCCATTCATCTAGTTTGTCGAGAGTCAAACTTATCAGTCCATAAAACCTTAGAAAAATCTGTCATCTGATATTTCTTGGCCCAGTCATCATGTGTTAACTTCTGTGTCTCATTCAGTGGTGATCCAAGTTTTATCATTTCTTATCTTGGCCATGTTTCTGAGCACTGAACACTTTGTACTTCTGGGCACTCCATGGAGATGGCAGTTCTGGAATATGACAATCAGCTCAGAACTGATAGCAGATGGACCCAATTACATCCATCAACTGTACAGAGAAGTCTTGTCAGAATTGAACTTAATGGAAGAATTGCAGCCAGAAGGCTTTACGTTTGACGTTCAAACAAGGCCAAGTGACTCAACTATGCACTAAAACTCAGAAATTAGGGTGCAGAAAAATGGCAAAAGGTTAACTGCACCCGTGAAGGGTGAATGAGTCGTGCAATAATGGGTTTCTGCTGTCAAAAGTGAAGCATTCTTGAGGTACCTCCCAAGTTTGTGGCTGCATTTCAGCAACTGCAGTTGGGAATTTGGTCAAGATTTATGGTCTCATAATGCTGAGAAATACAGGCAGATACTTAAAGAGAAGGTTTCCATGGAGCACTGATTTTAACATCACTAAGTGTGCCTGCGATTATATAAAGAGACAGCAGGACTTGTCTAAGCCTGCGTCCAAAAAATGCCTGTGGTTCTCAAAGATGTTTGGAACAACTTCCTTCCCGAGTTCATTCAAAAACTGTGTATCTCGAAGATTTGATGCTGTTTTGAAAATAGTGTGGTCATATCAAATACTGATTTGATTTAAATTTCTTTTTTGTTCATTCACTTTGCATTTTGTGAGTAGATAAAAATAAACTATTATCACTTCTATTTTTTAAAGCATTTTTACTAAGCAGTATTTTTCCGCAACTGACTGCTAAATGACTTTCATATGGACACGATCTTTTGGACCAAAACTGTGTGGCAGATTTTGCATTCATTTTTTGATCCTTGGCATTTACTAGTCCGTGTTGATAGGGCCGGTGATTTTGAGTGAGCAATAAGTTAAAATCATGTAAATCTGTGTTGTATGACGTGAATATTTTTCTAAATATTTCTCACATACTTTCATTTCTAAAGAAGCAAATGTAATCCAGTTTTTAATCAAAATGACTTCTCTTGAATAATCATTTGGGGCTCTATTCCTCCTCAGTCTACTGTAAATATGTAGATAAATAGGGGATGGGGTTTTCAGTTTACAGGGACCAGATTATTCAGAGATAGAAAACCCCCTAACATCTGATATTTAAAACATTTCTCAATAACATTTTAGCAGTGAGTTTGAAAAATTAGGATTCTTTTCGCTTAGCGGGTGAAATAAGTATTGAAAACATCCCTAATTTTCTAATTAAGTATATTTCTAAATGTGCCATTGTTAGGAAATTTTCACCAGATGTCTGTAACAACCCATCCATTCCTCACAGGCAAAGAAATCAAGTCATAGATGTCCATAAATAAAGTTATGTGTAATAATGAGAGATGACACAGGAAAAAAGTATTGAACATACTTACTGAAATGTATGTAATACTTTGTACAAAAGCCTTTGTTAGTGATGACAACTTCAAGATGCATCATGTATGGAAAAACTAGTCGCATGCATTGCTTGTGTGTGATGTTGGACCATTCTTCCACATAAACACTCTTCAAATCCTGTATTTTCTTTGGGGTTCTTCTATGAATGCTGAGGTTTAGTGTCTTCCATAAATTTTCCATTGTATTCAGGTAAGGTGATTGGCTGGGCCAATCTAGCAACTTTATCTTCTTTCTCTGAAACCAACTAAAAGTTTCTATCTTTCTGGTGGATGGCAGCACATTTTTATCAAGAACGCCTCAGTACATTGTCCATTCTTACTTCATTCAATGATATCAAGTTTGCCAATGCCATATACTGAAAAATCACCCCACACTAGGATGTTCTCACCTCCAAGCTTCACTGTTGGTATGGTGTTTTGGGAGTTATATGCAATGCATTTTGGCCTCCAAACATGGTGTGTATTATGGCATCCAAAGATCTCAATTTTGGTCTTATCTGACCAGACTATAGTCTCCCAGCATTTCACAGACTTGAATGAGTGATGTTGAGCAAACTTAAAATGTGCTTGAACATGCTTTTGTTCAGCAATAGAGTAGTGTGTGGTGAGTGTGCATACAGGTGACTGGAGACTGACTGGATTACTTATTGTTTTCTTTGAAACAATTGTACCTGCTGATCTCAGGTCTTTCTGTAGCTATCAACATGTGGTTCTTGGCTATTGGACAACTCTTCTGATTATTCTTTAAACTCCTCTGTCTGAAATCTTGCACCTGGTCATGGCCAGATAATGGTGAAATGATGTTGTTTCCATTTTCGGTTTATGGTCCAAGCAGTGCTCACTGGAATCTTCAGTAGTTTAGAAATTAGTCTGTAACCAATGACATCAGTATGTTTTGAAACAATAAGGTTGCAAAGGCCTTCAGACAGCTTGCTGGTTTTACCCATCATGGGATGCTTCTTGTGTGGCACGTTGGTAGTGAGACACCTTTTTATAAACCAGTTGAATCAGCTGATATTATGTTTCACTAAGTGGCAGGATTGCTTTCTAATTATTGATAGATTTCTGCTGTTGTCATGACCTCCCATGGCTTTTTACACCTCTTTCTTCGTGTTCAATACTTTTTTTTCTCTGTGCCATTTCTCATTATTATAGATAACTTCATTTATGGATACCTGTGGTTTGATTTTCTTGCCTGTGTGGATTGGATGGGTTGTTACCGACATCTGGTGAGAATTTCATGTCATTAGCACCTTTACAAATATTTTAACTTAGAAAACTGACAACATGTTCAATACTTATTTCACCCCATGTAAATGAAAATATTACGGCTGATTTGTAGTTTATAACATTATTTCACTAATGTGAAAAAATTAACATTTCTAGTACATTTTATAAGGATACAGTAGTGAGTAGTGACATTATCAATTTCTGACTGAATTTCCAAGGATCCACCAGTAGCATTAACTCTGGGTCCCACTGTTCAGCAACATGCAAATATTACCCTCATTCACAGATGTACCCATGCTTCCATATAATAAATAAACTGGGTAGTTTGGTAAATGATTGATGAGATGCTGCTATTGTCTGTACATATTAAAGTATACTGTTCCAACTTCTGCTCATATAGTGGAGTGAAGGCCCCCTCCTGCACAAGGGCCTACCGGGTGATTCACCTGTTCCCCTTGTGGGCCAGTCCAAGTTTGGCTATTGACATGATTATTACATTTCAGTCTAAACCCAATTAAAATAAATTTTACTGAATGAAACTCCTCTGCACATTTTTACAGTGCACTGAAATAAAATATATTTTATGCTTGAGAAAGAAAAGTCAAAAAGTACAGAAGAGCTGTATTACGAAGACAAACTTGTTAGGTGCTGATGTCCTCTGCTAGTTCCTGTTTGCTATTGTTATTATTTTATTACAGTAGTATGTCATATTGGAAACAAAATGCATAGTTGCAGTCAATAAATGCCATATTTTATTTTTTTAATTAAACAGTTCTTTATAAAACTGTCAAAATACATTTCAGAACAATTTGTGATCACGATTGCATTATATAAAATATATACATAAGGATTGTATACATACACCATTATTGTTCATATATATGTTGAACACCAAATGTTTTCACCCCACTAATCCCCCTTCCCCCAAATACACCCTACCCTTAACCTTCTGGTGTGCAACAAACAAAACATAGTTACATAGGCTGAAAGAAGACAGGTTGAACATTGAACCCATTCTCCACCGTTTATACATTTTGTCACTAAGTTATCAGTGAAGAGATTGGTCCATCTGTATATTAATAGCCACTGCAGTTTGTCAAACATCATGCATTGAGTAAGATCATTTAGATCGAAACGCGTCGCATGTACTCTGCACTCACATTTTCGCACTAAAGCAAGGATTGCTGTTTCGCATTTTAATAGAGAAATAAAGTTTTTGTACTTTGCTTTGCCCTCTTGAGGGCAGAGGATAGTACTGCAGTGCGCAGGCGCCGGAAAGGTCAGAGAGGCCTGCGCACTGCAGTACTTTGTCTGCCCTCAACAGGGCAGCGCAAAGTACGCCTGCGCCGGAGCCGTGGCTGAAGATCAGAAGAGGACGTCTTGTAATGAAGATGGGAGGCGCCGCAGCAGACCAGAGACACCCATCCGACCGGACCAGCAGCGGGACCGCCTCTGGGTGAGTATAATCTAACGTCTTTTTCTCCTCTTTCAGGTAACATCGGGGGCTTATCTACAGCATTACAGAATGCTGCAGATAAGCCCCTGATGCCGGTGGGCTTACCTCACCCGCGATTTTCGGGGTGACAGGTTCCCTTTAAAAGAAAGAAGACTTTTATTGTGAAGCCATTAAAAAACTCGGGATTCAGAGTTACATGTTAAAACCAGTCACATCCATAGAAACATAATGACATTAAAGAAGCAAAAGCTGTGTGCTGCACATGTATGCATATGTATGCATATGTATATTGACATATCCAACCAGTCATAATAAATACCAATGATGGCAAAGCAAATATTCATTGTGCTATGAAAAGGTATATTACAGTAAGTAAACATTTAGTAAATGTTAAATATAGAACAAATATTTTTTTATAATTAATTCCATGTGGAAATTTAGTATTTAAATTCAAAATCCAAAACTCCTCTCACAAGGCAGGCTGTTTCGGCCAGTTACCTCCCTAAATCGACATGTTATCTTTTCTGTACCAGAAAATAAAAAATGTGACATGTCACCTTTATGAATAGTGGTAAAATGTTTCACTGCGCCAGAATATGTACTGTTCTTAATGTGGATGGTGACTGCATGCTCAGCTATTCATTTTTTTGCTTTTTTTTAGCTGGCAGAAACAGCTTGCATTGTTAGAAGGGTTTCGATTTTGAATTTAATACTACATTTCCATATTTAATGAATTATAAAAATGGTTTGTTCTATATGTATTGAATATTTAGTAAATGTTTATTTAACAGATCTTTTCACAGCACATTGAATATTTGTTTTGCAATCATTGGTATTT
Source organism: Ranitomeya imitator (assembly GCF_032444005.1). NCBI lineage: Eukaryota > Metazoa > Chordata > Amphibia > Anura > Dendrobatidae > Ranitomeya > Ranitomeya imitator. Next base: position 318,652,074 of record NC_091285.1, on the reverse strand, counting down.
ATTATGACTGGTTGCATATGTCAATTTAATTAATTTAACTTAAACACATAACTTTTGTTTCTTTAATGTCAATATGTTTCTATGGTTTTGATTAGCCCAAATTTATTTAAAATGGCTTTCCAATGATTCTAGTCTATGACTTAGAGCACCAGAAAAGTGCCAGGTTTTAACATGTAATTTTGGATCCCGAGTTTCTTAATGGCTTCACTATAAAGTCTTCTTTTTTTATCGATGAATGATTGTGACTTATCGCCTCATTGTCCTCTTGATTTAAGACTTGGTGGGATTTAAATATGGTAAACCTTCATAATTAGTCTATCATCCCTTTCACATAACTTGGTTAACAGTGATCATGACCAAAACACTTGGATTAAGTCTGACCCTATACTCTGCGGCATGCACAGCAATCATCAGTTACAAAACCCAGAAGAATGCCTCTGGTAGTTTTAGATTATACCACAAAGTTTAGTAGTCCGTTGGATGTCATGATGAAGTCAGAGCTAATTGAGAACTTATTGTGTGCCTTACTTGTATGTATTTGAAGAAACCGGAATACGACAAATTGAACTCCTGTTTCAGATATTCGAAAGCTCTAAAATGACCATCAACATAGAATTTTTACAGATATTTCAAACCCTGCCTTTTCCATTCCTTGTACTCTGAACCCCTACAAATGGTATAATTCCCTTAAGACAGGGTTATTCCAAATTGGACCATACTTCATCAAGGGTAGCATGTTGGGGCTCATGCTCATCCACATTTAAATTAGACGAGTGTGATCCCCTTTCCGATGTTGGGCGTAATAATACACCCATGTGGGACTCCCTCTTTTTGATGTGGGCTCTGGCTGACATGTGCCTCTAACAGCTGCGATCCACCTGCAGCTATTATCCTGTTAAATGCCGCTGTCAATCTCTGACAGCAGCACTTAACTCGCGCTTCCGGGAAGCACATCGGAAATCCCGCCCATCGGTGACAATGTGAGCATATCTGCTACGTACATGCAATCTGATCATCACCTATATGTAGCAGATAGCAGAGCCGATCGAACAACTGCAGCTTCTAGTCTCCCATGAAAACTATTGAAGCATGCAGAAAGTAAAATAAAAAAAGTTTTTAAATATTAAAAAAATCTATATATATAATCGTCTAAGGGGCACTTCCGTCTGTTTGTCTGTCTGTCTTTCTGTCACGGAAATCCCACATCGCCGGCAGGCCGCGACCAATCAGCGATGGGTACAGTCCGGCTGCGAATACACCCCTTCCTACTCTCTGTCAGTGCCTCCTCCAGTCAGCGCTCACACAGGGTTAATGGCTGCATTACACCGCGTTATGCCGCGGTGTAATGCAGTCCGTTAACGCTGCTTTTTACCCTGTGTGACAACTTTTTACTATTGATGTTGCCTATGCAGCATCAATAGTAAAAGATCTAATGTTTAAAATAATAAACAAAATAAAAAATCATTATATTCGCACCTTCCGTCGCCTTTTTCACGCTGCTCCTCGCGACTCTCTAGTCCATGCATTGCGGTCTCGCGAGATGATGACGTAGCGGTCTCGCGAGACCTCTACGTCATCATCTCGCGAGACCGCAATGCATTCTTGGGACCGGAGCATCACAAGGAGCACAGTAAACACCTGGGCTGGATCTGGGGGCCGACGGAAGGTGAGTATATAACTATTTTTTATTTTAATTATTTTTTCAACAGGGATATGCTGCCCACATTGCTATATACTACGTGGGCTGGGCTGGATCTGGGGGCCGACGGAAGGTGAGTATATAACTATTTTTTATTTTAATTATTTTTTCAACAGGGATATGCTGCCCACATTGCTATATACTACGTGGGCTGTGTTAGATACTGCATGGACTGTGTTATATACTACGTCTCTGTGCTATATACTCTGTGGCTGTGCTATATACTACGTGGCTGTGCAATATATTACGTGGCTGGGCAATATATTACGTGGCTGGGCAATATACTACGTGTCTGTGCGTTATACTATGGGGGCTATGCTATATACTATGTGGCTGGGCAATATACTACGTGGGCTGTGTTATATATTACGTGGGCTGTGTTATATACTATGTGGGCTGTATGCTACTTGGCTGTGCTATATTTCACTGCTGTATCTGTGCATCATGAATCGTGGTATGTGTTAAAGAGGGGGCCCATTGAGACTCTTTCTCCCGGGGCCCTCAAAAACCTGGAGCAGGCCCTGTCTTCACTTATTGGTCATACCCAGCCTTGAGCAATCAGCAACAGGCGCGGTCTGGCCGCGAATTGGCGTGGAATTCGAACCACGCATCGCTAATTGGTCGCGCCCCTCCGACCAAATCCTGTGTATAAATTGCATTATTCTGAAAACTTCATAAATAAACTACATACATATTCTAGAATAGCCAATGCGTTCGAATCGGGCCACCATCTAGTTCAACATAATACAATTAAAAAAATCAAACCTACACATATTTGGTATCGCCACTTTCAGAATCGCCCAGCCTATTAATATAAAAAAAAGATTAACCTGATTGCTAAATGACGTAATGAGAAAAAAATCAAAACACTAGAGTTGCGGGTTTTTTTGGTCGCCGCTACGTTGCAATAAAATACAATAACGGGCGATCAAAAGATCGTATCTACACCAAAATAGTATCAATAAAAAGCCAGCTTGGCATGCAAAAAATAAGTTCTCACCCAGAATCACAAAAAATGGAGACGCTACTGGTCTCAGTAAATTCTACAATTTTTTTTGTTTTACCCAAGTTTTTTTTTCACCACTTAAATGAAAAAGAACCTAGACTTGTTTGGTTTCTATGAACTAGTAATGACCCACAGATTCACAATGGCAGATCAGTTTTAGCATTTAGTGAAGATGGTAAAAAAAAAAATCCAACTGTGGAATTGCATTTTTTCAATGCACTTTGAACTTTCTCCCCATTTTCCAGTACACGATATGTTAAATACAATGGTGTAGTTCAAAAGTACAACTTGTCCTGCAAAAACCAAGCCCTCACATGGCCATTTTGACAAAAGAAATCAAAAAAATTATGGCTCTGGGAAGAAGGGGAGCAAAGAATGAAAACGCAAAAACAGAAAATGGCCCGGGGATAAAGTGGTTAATAAATTGGATTGCACTTGTACCAATGCTAGTCAATGAGTTAGTGCTCCTCTTTTTTTTTCTTCTCTGGCCCCTTATATTGGACGAGACTTGCCAATGAAAGTCAACTGGTGCGAGAGATAAAATGGACAGCACACGGACCGTTCATATGCCGTCCGAATTTTACAGATACATTACTATTCTGTACAGTGACACAAGTTTTGTTATTTTAGCTGTTTACAAAAACATGTTCAGAAATACAATTATATATATAATATGGGCGGAAAGTGCACACTCCCAGCTGCAATATGATAGTTTCCACATCCAAATCGGAGAAAGGGTTTAGGAATCATAGCTCTGTAATGCATAGCGTCCTCTTTTTCAAGGGACCAAAAGTAATTGGACAATGGACTCTAAGGGCTGCAATTAACTCTAAAGGCGTCTCCCTCGTTAACCTGTAATCAATGAAGTAGTTAAAAGGTCAGGGGTGGATTCCAGGTGTGTGGTTTTGCATTTGGAAGCTGTTGCTGTGAGCAGACAACATGCGGTCAAAGGAACTCTCAATTGAGGTGAAGCAGAACATCCTGAGGCTGAAAAAAAAGAAAAAATCCATCAGAGAGATAGCAGACATGCTTGGAGTAGCAAAATCAACAGTTGGGTACATTCTGAGAAAAAAGGAATTGACTGGTGAGCTTGGGAACTCAAAAAGGCCTGGGCGTCCACAGATGACAACAGTGGTGGATGATCGCCGCATACTTAATTTGGTGAAGAAGAACCCGTTCACAACATCAACTGAAGTCCAGAACACTCTCAGTGAAGTAGGTGTATCTGTCTCTAAGTCAACAGTAAAGAGAAGACTCCATGACAGTAAAAACAAAGGGTTCACATCTAGATGCAAACCATTCATCAATACCAAAAATAGACAGGCCAGAGTTAAATTTGCAGAAAAACACCTCAAGAAGCCAGCTCAGTTCTGGAAAAGTATTCTATGGACAGATGAGACAAAGATCAACCTGTACCAGAATGATGGGAAGAAAAAAGTTTGGAGAAGAAAGGGAACGGCACATGATCCAAGGCACACCACTTCCTCTGTAAAACATGGTGGAGGCAACGTGATGGCATGGGCATGCATGGCTTTCAATGGCACTGGGTCACTTGTGTTTATTGATGACATAAGAGCAGACAAGAGTAGCCGGATGAATTCTGAAGTGTACCGGGATATACTTTCAGCCCAGATTCAGCCAAATGCTGCAAAGTTGATTGGACGGCGCTTCATAGTACAGATGGACAATGACCCCAAGCATACAGCCAAAGCTACCCAGGAGTTCATGAGTGCCAAAAAGTGGAACATTCTGCAATGGCCAAGTCCCTCTCCAGATCTAAACCCAATTGAGCATGCATTTCACTTGCTCAAAACCAGACTTAAGACGGAAAGACCCACAAACAAGCAAGACCTGAAGGCTGCGGCTGTAAAGGCCTGGCAAAGCATTAAGAAGGAGGAAACCCAGCGTTTGGTGATGTCCATGGGTTCCAGACTTAAGGCAGTGATTGCCTCCAAAGGATTTGCAACAAAATATTGAAAATAAAAATATTTTGTTTGGGTTATGTTTATTTGTCCAATTACTTTTGACCTCCTAAAATGTGGAGTGTTTGTAAAGAAATGTGTACAATTCCTACATTTTCTATCAGATATTTTTGTTCAACCCTTCAAATTAAACGTTGCAATCTGCACTTGAATTCTGTTGTAGAGGTTTCATTTCAAATCCAATGTGGTGGCATGCAGAGCCCAACTCGCGAAAATTGTGTCACTGTCCAAATATTTCTGGCCCTAACTGTATGTATACGGCATCTCTAATCCCCTTCATGATTGTTGGGTAGCTATAGTTTTTAAAGTTTAAGTCTAGATTTTCCTCTTTTGCATAACAGATCTCTAAAGATATTATATATTTTCCTGAACCAAAATTTGAGAATCCAAATGGGGGAGTTGTGAAGTGTATATAGGATACAGGACATGAGACACATTTTAATGAGATTTGTTCTACCCAGAGCAAGTCATTTTCTCTAAGAACACATTTTATGTGCCGTTTGGGAAATTCGAATTACGTTTTGGCTGCAATGCTTTTTTGACCCTCAGCTGGATTCTTAAAAAACTACTGTATTTATAAAAGCTGTCTTAAAAAGGGCCAAAGAGTGTCATAGGAATCTTAAAATTGTCATGACATATTTAACGGGTTTGATAGATTTAGATTAAATTATCTAAAATTGGTGCTTATGTTTTTATCTATCTCCAGATAAAATTGGCCAAGATTAAGTAAATGATTCTATTGAGATTTTAGTTGTTTCTGCCATTTTAATGGCGATTTTAGATTCCCACACTACAAAGCTTTGGAACAATTTATTTCCAATGTGGAAGATCATCTGATAAAATTAATCATTTGAAGTTTGTTATTGACTGTCATCAGACAGATGCACTAATAATGTCCTTTGGGATTTGGCAGTCTCACTTGGACTAGCTTTGCTTTCTCCGTGAAGGAACTACTATTTATTTATTATTTTTTTAAATGGTGAAGTTTAAGAACAATGTACGATATTGTACAATTTATTTGTTAATCTAGTTGTTAGTAAATCGCAGTAAGATATACCATATACACATAAGTCAGAAGGGGAAAGTTCATGGAGAACACAATATACATTATATCTGATTGAAATCAGATGGAAGTCAAATACAGCATTTCACAGTGAAAAAGACATGGTGGTGGCCTCAAGGCTAAAATGTCTTGCCACATTTCAAGCAACCATAAATACATTACCATGTAACATTGTAACATAGTAACATAGTAAGGCCGAAATAAGACATTTGTCCATCCAGTTCAGCCTATATTCCATCATAATAAATCCCCAGATTTACGTCCTTCTACGGAACCTAATAATTGTATGATACAATATTGTTCTGCTCCAGGAAGACATCCAGGCCTCTCTTGAACCCCTCGACTGAGTTCGCCATCACCACCTCCTCAGGCAAGCAATTCCAGATTCTCACTGCCCTAACAGTAAAGAATCCTCTTCTATGTTGGTGGAAAAACCTTCTCTCCTCCAGACGCAAAGAATGCCCTCTTGTGCCCGTCACCTTCCTTGGTATAAACAAATCCTCAGCGAGATATTTGTATTGTCCCCTTATATACTTATACATGGTTATTAGATCGCCCCTCAGTCGTCTTTTTTCTAGACTAAATAATCCTAATTTCGCTAATCTATCTAGGTATTGTAGTTCTCCCATCCCCTTTATTAATTTTGTTGCCCTCCTTTGTACTCTCTCTAGTTCCATTATATCCTTCCTGAGCACCGGTGCCCAAAACTGGACACAGTACTCCATGTGCGGTCTAACTAGGGATTTGTACAGAGGCAGTATAATGCTCTCATCATGTGTATCCAGACCTCTTTTAATGCACCCCATGATCCTGTTTGCCTTGGCAGCTGCTGCCTGGCACTGGCTGCTCCAGGTAAGTTTATCATTAACTAGGATCCCCAAGTCCTTCTCCCTGTCAGATTTACCCAGTGGTTTCCCGTTCAGTGTGTATTCAGAAATGGAATATTAAAAAATGTTACACCTCAATGATAGGAAGGAAGCAAGCCTAAAGGTAGGAGGGATACTAACTACTGATGAGCGAACGTGCTCCGATAATGTTTTATCCGAGCATGCCCTGGTGTTATTCGAGTATATTGGTCGTGCTCGGATAATATGTTCGAGTCCCGGTGGCTACATGATTTGCGGCTGGTAGACAGCCTAAATACATGTGGGTATTCCCTAACAAACAGGTAATCCCTGCATGTGTTCAGGTTGTCTAACAGCCGCAAATTATGTAGCCACTGGGACTCAAACATAATATACGAGCACACCAAAGATACACCTGAGCATGCTCTGATAAGACGTTATCCAAGCACATTCGCTCATCACGAATACTAACCAAAGTACAACTTAAAACAAGTAGTCCATGTTCCAAGGCTCTCAAGAGGGCTGAATGAAAACTATTTCATCCTATCCCCCATACACATGCATTCTTGGCTTTGTTGTGTGTGCCTGTGTTCTCAGTACAAAGAAAGGGTATACAGCCTATCTAACAGAAAGCAAAAAGCTCATACAGTTGAAATCCATCTCCCTGAACAATCAAGCGGCTCTGTATACACATTAAATGTTCAGCAAGCTCCAAATACATCTGTGGGTTTGGCCAATATACATATAACTAGATGGTGGCCCGATTCTTAACGCATCGAGTATTCTAGAATATGCATGTCCACGTAGTATATTGCCCAGCGACGTAGTATACAGCACAGAGCCACGTAGTATACAGCACAGAGCCACATAGTATACAGCACAGAGCCACGTAGTATATTGCCCAGTCACGTACTATTATGCCCAGCGACGTTGTATATTGCCCAGTCACGTAGTATATTGCACAGCCCATGTAGTATATTGCCCAGCCACGTAGTATATTGCCCAGTCACGTAGTATATTGCACAGCCACGTAGTATATTGCCCAGTCACGTAGTATATTGCCCAGCCACGTAGTATATTGCCCAGCCACGTAGTATATTGCCCAGCCACGTAGTATATTGCCCAGTCACTTAGTATATTGCACCGCCATGTAGTATATTGCCCAGTCACGTAGTATATTGCCCAGTCACGTAGTATATTGCCCAGTCACGTATATTGCCCAGCCACGTAGTATATTGCCCAGTCATGTAGTATATTGCCCAGCCACGTAGTAATATTGCCCAGTGACGTAGTATACAGCACAGAGCCACGTAGTATATTGCCCAGCCACGTAGTATACAGCACAGAGCATATTGCCCAGTCACGGAGTATATTGCCCTATTACGTAGTATATTGCCCATTGATGTAGTATATTGCCCAGCCACGTAGTATATTGCCCAGCCACGTAGTATATTGCCCAGTGACATAGTATACAGCACAGAGCCACTTAGTATATTGCCCAGCTACGTATGTCACAGGTTAAAAAATAAACATACTCACCTTCCGATCCGAGGGCCCCTTGTAGTTCTGTTGCCTGTTCGCCAGCTTCCTGTCCCAGGGTGTGATGACGTCGTGGTCACATGACCGTGATGTCATGGAAGCTCCTTCTCACGCAGGCGCGCAGGACCTGTGATGACGTCACGGTCACATGACTGTGACATCATGGAAGGTCCTTGTCGCATACCATCTTTAGCACCGGAGCGTCGCGAGGAGCGGGAAAGGCGCCGGAGGGTGAGTATATGATGATTTTTTATTTTTTTTCGTTATTTTTAACATTAGATCTTTTTACTATTGACGCTGCATAGGCAGCATCAATAGTAAAAACTTGGTCACACAGGGTTAATAGCGGCGGTAACGGAGTGAGTTACCTGCGGCATAACGCGGTCCGTTACCGTTGGCATGAACCCTGTGTGAGTGGTGACTGCAGGGAGTATGGAGCGTGCACTGACGGCAGGGGTGTAGGGTGGGACTAATCGGACTGTGGCCGTCGCTGATTGGTCTCGGCAGCCATGACAGGCAGCTGGCGAGACCAATCAGCGACTTGGATTCCATGACAGACAGAGGCCACGACCAATGAATATCTGTGACAGACAGACAGACGGAAGTGACCCTTAGACAATTTCAGTCATGGCCAAAAGTATTAACACCCCTGCAATTCTGTCAGATAATACTCAGTTTCTTCTTGAAAATGATTGCAATCACACATTCTTTGGTATTATTATCTTAATTTAATTTGTCTTAAATGAAAAAACACAAAAGAGAATGAAGCAAAAAGCAAAACATTGATCATTTCACACAAAACTCCAAAAATGGGCCAGACAAAAGTATTGGCACCTTCAGCCTAATACTTGGTTGCACAACCTTTAGCTAAAATAACTGCGACCAACCGCTTTCGGTAACCATCAATTAGTTTCTTACAATGCTCTGCTGGAATTTTAGACCATTTTTCTTTGGCAAACTGCTCCAGGTCCCTGATATTTGAAGGGTGCCCTCTCCAAACTGCCATTTTTAGATCTCTCCACAGGTATTTTATGGGATTCAGGTCTGAACTCATTGCTGGCCACCTTAGAAGTCTCCAGTGCTTTCTCTCAAACCATTTTCTAGTGCTTTTTGAAGTGTGTTTTGGGTCATTGTCCTGCTGGAAGACCCATGACCTCTGAGGGAGACCCAGCTTTCTCACACTGGGCCCTACATTATGCTGCAAAATTTGTTGGTAGTCTTCAGACTTCATAATGCCATGCACACGGTGAAGCAGTCTAGTGCCAGAGGCAGCAAAGCAACCCCAAAACATCAGGGAACTTCCGCCATTTTTGACTGTAGGGACCGTGTTCTTTTCTTTGAATGCCTCTTTTTTTCTCCTGTAAACTCTGTGTTGATGCCTTTGCCCAAAAAGCTCTACTTTTGTCTCATCTGACCAGAACATTCTTCCAAAACGCTTTAGGCTTTTTCAGGTAAGTTTTGGCAAACTCCAGCCAAAGTGGGGTCTTCCTGGGTCTCCTACCATACAGTCCCTTTTCATTCAGACGCCGACGGATAGTACGGGTTGACACTGTTGTACCCTCGGACTGCAGGGCAGCTTGAACTTGTTTGGATGTTAGTCGAGGTTCTTTATCCAACATCCGCACAATCTTGCGTTGAAATCTCTTGTCAATTTTTCTTTTCTGTTCACATCTAGGGAGGTTAGCCACAGTGCCACGGGCTTTAAACTTCTTGATGACACTGCGCACGGTAGACACAGGAACATTCAGGTCTTTAGAGATGGACTTGTAGCCTTGAGATTGCTCATGCTTCCTCACAATTTGGTTTCTCAAGTCCTCAGACAGTTCTTTGGTCTTCTTTCTTTTCTCCATGCTCAATGTGGTACACACAAGGACACAGGACAGAGGTTGAGTCAACTTTAATCCATGTCAACTGGCTGCAAGTGTGATTTAGTTATTGCCAACACCTGTTAGGTGCCACAGGTAAGTAACAGGTGCTGTTATTTACACAAATTAGGGAAGCATCACATGATTTTTCGAATGGTGCCAATACTTTTGTCCACCCCCTTTTTTATGTTTGGTGTGGAATTATATCCAATTTGGCTTTAGGACAATTCTTTGTGTTTTTTTTCATTTAAGACAAATTAAATGAAGATAATAATACCAAAGAATTTGTGATTGCAATCATTTTCAGGAAGAAACTGAGAATTATCTGACAGAATTGCAGGGGTGTTAATACTTTTGGCCATGACTGTATATAGTAGATGTGTATGGCCATCTCCAATCCTCGGAATGTCTGAAACGAGGAGCTTGTGCAAAGAAGTGTGGACTAAAATTCCCAAATGCATTACAGGCTATAATATACTCCTTGGTTCATATAATATTCTGTTGGCTTCAGAATTGAAATATACTAGCATTCCTTTCAGGCTCAATATGTAAGCTGAGCTTGATCGGTTAATTTAAAGGGAATCTGTCAGTTGGATCAAGCCTCCTAAACCATCTATATGGGCATACACATCATAGAAATGACACCTTGATATCTGCAATCTGATGTCTTATTCCAGAAAATTCCACATTTTGTAATATCTGAATGAGCTGTTCAGGAATATGGACAGGACACTGATCTGCAGGAGAATCTGCCTTCGGAGATTATTGTATATAAAAGGGGGTGTTACCAGTGTGAAGTGCTATGGCTGCTCTACTGATCTCAGTCCCGTGCTGTGAGTGATAACTGAGACATCTGCAGGTTCCTCTCGGTGCTTCAGTTTTCATATCACAGGCAGACACTATTGCATTACAGCAGAGTTGTAAGAGCTGCTCAAATGTGGTTGTAAGGAGACAAAGTTCAGTTCTATTATTCCTTGTTATATACATGTCTCACACTGGCACTGCCTCCTTTTATTAAAAATAAGTTCTGGAGGCAGATTATCAGTGTTTGGCCCATAGCCTGGATTAGCTCATTTACATATAAGAAAAATGTGTATTTCTCTGTAATAAGACATCAGATTTCATATATATAAAGGTATCATTTTTTTCAGCTTCCATATATAATAATAATAATAATAATAATTTTTATTTATATAGCGCCAACATATTCCGCAGCGCTTTACAAATTATAGAGGGGACTTGTACATACAATAGACATTACAGCATAACAGAAATACAGTTCAAAACAGATACCAAGAGGAGTGAGGGCCCTGCTCACAAGCTTACAAACTATGAGGAAAAGGGGAGACACAAGAGGTGGATGGTAACAATTGCAATATATATAAAGGTATCATTTTTTTCAGCTTCCTATGACACACATGTCAAAATAAAAGGCTTAGGAAGGTTGATCCTACTGACAGATTCCCTTTAAGATCTAGTACTAGTGTTGTCTTCTCTTAAGACCCTGTATAATAGAATGCAGACACAGCTAATGCCCAGTGTGTTATATATTTTTCCAACAAAATGTACAAAACCATATTTTTAGGGCCCACATCACATTTGAAGTGACTTTAGGGGACCTATATGACCGAAAATACTCAAAAGTGACACCATTCAAACAATTGCACCCCTCAAAGTCCTCAATTTATTCAGTCGCCATGACAGCACAACGAGAGGGGATCCGCCCTTCAGGGACAGGAAACCTACAGACATAAAAAGGGCGGTACCTCTCTCCCACGTCAGTTTGGCTTCCTGTCCCTGACAGCGGAACCTCTTCAGACAGGCCCTGGGAAGAGGGTCGAAGCTAAGAAGATATCCCCACTCCTGGCAGACCGGTGCAGGTAGCGGGGGTCCCCTACCTCGGCCTGTTCAGGAGGCAGGAAGCACCACACGGCAGGGGGACTGCTCGGTGTAGGTGGCAGCAGGAGGAAGCAGCCTCTGACATATAGGCTAGCTTCTGAGGCGTCCGCAGCGCAAGGTACCTGTGGAGTTTGTGCTTGGCTGCTAGTGTCCCGGGAGTCAGTCTGTGCCAGGCGGGGTGGCGGCATTGGTCCGGGGAGGTGTCTGCTGGCGTCCTGGTCCACGTGTCTGCTTGGCGCCGCCGCCGCGTCCGGAAGGGGCGTGTCCGGATGACGCGGCGAGCGGCGCGGCCGGATGACGCGGCTGGGCATGCGCAGTAGCGTCATCTCCGGCTAATGGCGGCGCCCAGCTGCGGGGACAGTCGGGGCTTCGCGGAGTGGTAGCGCAGCGCAGTGGCGGACGGTCGATTACCACCTGGGATTCCCTGCTGGCCCCCTTCCGGGGGCGGTACCTTGGGGGCATTATTTAATGCTGCAAGCTGGGATGGTCAGTGTTCCTTGCCCATTCCATAATGGAGTCGCCAGAAGGGACTATCGACAGCCAGCAGCAGGAGCCGCAGCAGCAACACCAGCAATCAGATAAGCCTCGAAGAAGCTCCCAGCGTCGGTCTAGTGGCAGTAGCCGCGCTGGTGGAGCTAAGGAGGCTCGGATTTCTATACCAAAGTCCTCAAGCCGTAAGGATTTGCCGGCTACGAAGGACCCCCCATCTACGGTACCACTCATTACTGGACGGGGTAAGTGATCTTCGTGAAAGGCCACTTAGTGATGGTTGTATTCCCCTTGTTTTTTTCCTCTATCAGGGGAGGAAAAGTTTGTCCAAAGCCAAACATAGGCAGTGTGCCGAATGTGCAGAGCCGCTTCCGGATGGGCATTTGAAAAAGTTGCGTAAAATATGTATCCAACGCCTGCTGGAGGAGGAGGCGCCTGATCTGACCTCTACAATAAGAGAGATGGTTAGACAGGAAATTAAAGGTTCCGTGAGATCCTAGTCTCGGGGAACGGAAGTTAAAAGATCATCCCCTTTATCTGATGTAAATTCGGACTCAGGTGAACTGAGCTCAGGGTCTCTTCCGTCTACTTCCTCCTCTGAGGATCTGGAGTCTAGTCGAGCCTGTTTGTCCCTAGATAGGGTTAACCATCTAGTTAAAGCAGTTAACAGCACAATGGGGATAGAAGATACCCAGTCAGAATGTTCCATTCAGGATGTTATGTTCAAAGGTATTGAGCGGAAATCCCGAAGAGCCTTTCCAGTGATTGACAAAATCAAGTCGCTAATCTCAAAGGAATGGAAGAAACCAGAAAGGAAGGGATCGCTTCCACCAGCCTTTAAAAGAAGGTATCCCTTTGAGGAGGCGGCTTCATCCTCATGGGATAAAGTTCCGAAGCTGGATGCGGCAGTCGCCAAGGCATGCAAGAAAACATCTCTCCCCTTTGACGACTTGGGGAACTTGAAGGACCCATTAGATAGGAAAGCCGACATCTTCCTTAAAGGAGCTTGGGAGACTTCGGCGGGGTCCTTGAGGCCAGCTATAGCAGCCACCTGTACCGCTCGGTCCTTGATGGTATGGTTGGGTCACCTCGAAGATCAGCTCAGGGATAAAGTCCCTAGGACGGAAATATTGTCCTCTATGCCTATAATCCAGGATGCCGCAGCTTTCCTTTCGGATGCATCAGCAGACTCGGTCAGGTTGGCCGCCAGGTCCTCGGCGTTATCCAATGCAGCCCGGAGAGCGCTATGGATAAAATGCTGGCCAGGGGACTTACAAGCCAGAACAAAATTATGTAGCATTCCCTGTGAAGGAGCTCACTTATTCGGACCGGTCCTAGACGAGCTATTGGAAAAAGCAGGGGATAATAAAAAACGCTTTCCCTTCCTAGGAAGACCCTTCTACAGACGGGACTATAATAGAGGATGGTCTAACCGCAGAAGACCATATAGAGACTCTAACAGAGAATCTACTAGATACGACAGCAGCAGAAGGAGGGGTAGAGGATTTATGTTTAATCCTTCACGAGATGTTAAGAAACCGCAATGACTAGCGGACCAGGTGGGGGGTAGGCTTTCGGCCTTGTACCCAGCCTGGGTGCGGATTACAAACAATCCATGGATTCTAAGCATTGTGGCGGAAGGCCTAACCTTTGACTTCCACCATACTCCTCGGGACAAATTTATGTTGACACCTGTTCGTTCCTCCTCTACAGAGCAGTTGGCGCTGGAGTCTGAGGTCCGGGAACTCCAACGGAAGAAAGTTCTAATCAAAGTCCCTACAGGCGAGGAAGGTAGGGGGTTTTATTCCCCTCTGTTCCTGGTCAAAAAACCTGATGGTTCATATCGCACCATTATCAATTTGAAAGGCCTGAACAATTTTTTGTTGATACCCTCCTTCAAAATGGAGTCGGTCAAGACAGCAATAAAATTACTCTTTAACCATTGTTTTATGGTTGTCTTAGATCTCAAAGACGCCTATTACCATGTACCAATACATATAGATCATCAGAGGTTTCTTAGGGTGGCGGTTTCACTAGCTGGCACGATAGAACATTTTCAATATCAGGCACTTCCCTTCGGAGTCGCAATTGCACCCCGGGTGTTCACAAAAATCATGGTGGAGGTTATGGCGCACTTGCATGAACAGGATATATTGATAGTCCCTTACCTGGATGATTTGCTAATTGTGGGTCATTCTGAGTCGCATTGCAAAGACCAACTACAAAAGGTCATGAATGCGTTACACAAATTGGGCTGGATAGTCAATATCAAAAAGTCGCGCCTTCAGCCCCTAAAAGTACAAGAGTTCCTGGGATATGTTATAGACTCTAGTCAGCAGGAATGTCGCCTGCCGGACGCAAAAGTTGCTAAGGTTAAGCAGTTGGTCACCAGGGCAATAAATAATCCCTTAGTATCGGTCAGAAGTGCGATGTCGATCTTGGGTTCTCTTACGTCCTGTATCCCGGCGGTTCTCTGGGCACAGTTCCACACAAGGACTCTACAGTGGGACGTGCTACACAATTCCCGTCGTCTAAGAGCTCACCTCGACAGTAAATTCACACTTTCTATGGAGACTACACATTCTCTTGGTTGGTGGACTCACACTTCGAATCTACGCAGGGGGGTCCCTTGGATAAATCCTATATCTAGAGTATTAACTACGGACGCTAGCCCCAAGGGGTGGGGGGCTCACTTAGGGGAGGATTGGGTTCAGGGACTATGGTCTCAGTCTGAACAGGACTCTTCCTCCAACTTGAAAGAGCTGTTGGTGGTAAAACATGCCTTAAATAAATTCCTTGTACCCCTACAGGGTCGACACGTCAGGCTATTGTCAGACAATCGGGTAACTGTGGCCTACATTAATCGTCAAGGTGGCACGCGATCCAGTTCATTGATGGAGGTCGCAAATCATATCTTTCAGGTGGCCGAAGTACATCTTCTCTCCCTGACGGCGCTTCATATAAAAGGAAGTATCAATACCAAAGCCGACTATCTAAGCCGCAACATGCTCAGACAGGGAGAGTGGTCGTTAAATCCAGCCATTTTCAACCATATCATTCAATTATGGGGTTGTCCGGAGATAGACCTTTTTGCCAGCAGGGGGAACAAAAAATTACACCAATTCTGCTCCCTAAATCCAAAAGACAACCCATACGCTGTGGACGCTCTGCTGATATCTTGGCGCTTCAGGCTCGCATATGCTTTTCCCCCTCTAAATCTGATTCCTTTAGTTCTGAGGAAGATTCGGGAGGACAGGGCCCAGGTAATCTTGATAGCCCCATTTTGGCCCAAGAGGGCTTGGTTTCCTTGGCTGAGGAAGATGTCTGTCTGCCAACCATGGATTCTTCCAGAGCTACCAGATCTGCTCTCCCAGGGGCCAATCCTCCATCCTCAAGTGGCCAACTTACACCTAGCGGCATGGAACTTGAGAGGTCCTTACTTAGGGGAAAAGGATTCTCTCAGAGTCTGATAAATACACTCCTTAAAAGTAGGAAACCCTCTACAATGAGCATTTATGTTAGAGTGTGGAGAAAATTTTTATCATATTCATGGGCTCAAATTGACCAAAAACCATGTATAAACCAGATTCTCGAATTTTTACAAAAAGGCCTAGAAATGGGCTTGGCCACAAGTACTCTTAGAGTTCAGGTGTCAGCGCTAGGAGCATTATATAATCTTAATTTAGCCAGTAATCACTGGATTTCTAGATTTCTTAAAGCAGTCACTAGGTCTAGACCAATTGTTAAACAAAGGTTAGTCCCATGGGACCTAAATTTGGTACTCTCAGCCCTAACGCAAGCCCCATTCGATCCCATTGATACCATCCCTGTAAAGATCCTTTCAATCAAAACAGCCCTGTTGGTTGCTCTCACATCTGCTAGAAGGGTTAGTGATCTGCAGGCACTCTCCAGACATCCACCATACATGCAGGTTAGGGAGGATAGGGTAATATTGAAACCCGATCCCCTATATCTTCCTAAAGTTGCGTCAAAATTTCACAGGGTACAGGAGGTAGTCCTACCCTCTTTTTGCTCCAACCCTGCTAACGATAAAGAACGTAAATTTCATTGCTTAGATGTGAGAAGATGCCTCCTTAGATATATTGAAGTTTCAGATGCCTGGAAAAAAGATAACTCTTTATTTGTAGCCTATCAAGGGGTGAGGAAGGGTCTTAGAGTATCTAAAAACACTCTAGCCAGATGGATTAGGGAGGCGATCTCTCTCGCTTATACCGCAGGTGGCAACGAAGTTCCAGATGGTATAAAGGCACACTCCACGCGGGCCGTAGCATCTTCCTGGGTGGAGAGGTCAGAGGTATCGATCGAAGACATATGTAAGGCGGCCACATGGTCTTCTCCTTCTACCTTTCTTAGACACTACAGATTAGATCTGGGTAGTTCCTCGGACCTCACGTTTGGGAGAAGAGTGCTAGAAGCTATTATCCCCCCCTAAATCTTTCGTCTCTGAAAGTCTCTCGTTGTGCTGTCATGGCGACTGAATAAATACGTACGCTACTCACCTGGTAGCAGTGTTTTTTCAGGAGCCATGACAGCACCCTTAGATTCCCTACCCTATATTTTTGGATGTTTCAATACCCTGTTGGTTTTGCGTTAAATTCCATGTTCACTGGCATAATAAAATGTATTTATATACATGCTGCATCTGTGTTACTAACCAAGGTGGTCCTCTCATGCTCTGAAAACAACTGACGTGGGAGAGAGGTACCGCCCTTTTTATGTCTGTAGGTTTCCTGTCCCTGAAGGGCGGATCCCCTCTCGTTGTGCTGTCATGGCTCCTGAAAAAACACTGCTACCAGGTGAGTAGCGTACGTATTTCATATTCAAGAAGTTTTAGCCCTTCAGGTGCTTCACGGGAATTAATTGAATGTGAAAGGAAAAAATGAGCATTTTACTTTTGTTTCACAAAAATTTTACTTTAGCCCAATTTTTTTTATTTTCATAAGGGTAACAGGAGAAAATGGACCCAAAAATCTGGTGTGCAATTTCTCCTAAGTACGCCGATACCCCATATGTGGGGGGAAACTACTGCTTGGGCGCATGGCAGGGCTTGGAAAGAAATGTTTTGTAATGCAGATTTTCATGTAATGGTTTGTGGGCATCATGTCGCGCTTAGAGAGCCAATGATGTGCCTAAACAGTGGAAACTCCCCAAGTGACCCCATTTTAAAAACTACACCCCTCAAGCATTTTATGCAGGGGTATGGTAAGCATTTTGAACCCACAGGTACTACACAGAATTAGATAACATTAGGTCATTAAATTGAATATTTTCATTTTATTGATGAAAATTCTGTTTTAGCACGAAATTTGTAATTTTCACAGTAGATAATAGGTGAAAATGGACCCCATAGTTTGTTGCACAATTTTTCCTGAACGCGAGGATACCTTATATGTGGTCAAAAACTTCTGTTTGGGCACATGACAGGGCAAGGAAAGGAAAGAGCGCTGTGTGTCAGGGCCAGATTGTAGCATTTGGAAATTCCCATACTTGCAGAAACCCCCAGTGTCTCCCCAACTCATGATGCACCATATGTCATCTGACATTTTGGAAACTAGACGCATCAAGGAATGAATCTATGGGTGTACTGAGCATTTTTACCCTACTGGTGATTCCTGAGAGAACAAAACATGACAATTTTCCACTAAAATACTGTTTTAGCACCAAATTTATAATTTTCTCTAGGGGTAATTGGAGAAATTGGACCACACAGTTTGTTATGCAATTTTTCCATTAACTGAGCCATAGAGGTGCCAAAACAGCAGAAACCCCACAAGGTGAGCCCATATTGGAAATGTCACTTCTACTGATGAGCGAATATACTCTTTACTTGAGATTTCCCAAGCACGCTCGGGTGTCCTCCGAGTATTTTTTTAGTGCTCGGAGATTTAGTTTTCGCCGCAGCTGAATGATTTACAGCTATTAGCCAGCTTGATTACATGTGGGGATTCCCTAGCAACCAGGCAACCCCCACATGTACTTAGCCTGGCTAATAGCTGTAAATAATTCAGCTGAGGCGAGGAAAACTAAATCTCAGAGCACTAAAAAATACTCGGAGGACACCGAGTGTGCCCGGGAAATCTCGAGTAAGAGTATATTCACTCATCTCTAGTCACTACCTAAGGAATTAATCTACGGGAATAGTGAGTATTTTGAACCCATAGGTGCCTCACAGAACTTTAGAACATTGAGATGCTGAAATATGACATTTTATTGATCATAATGTATTTTTTGTATTTGTTGCAAATTTGTTAGGTATACAAGGTTCAATAGGTGAAACTGGACCCCATATTTTATTACGCAACGTCTCCAGAACACGTGATGCACCATATGTCGTCAAAAATTATTGTTTAGCCACACGTCAGGTCTGAGAAGGAAAGAGCCCAGATTTTGCTAGAATAGTTTACGGGCGACATTTGCGTAGCCCCAAAGGTCCCAGAACTGCAGACAAACCCCAAAAGTTACCCCATTGTGGACTCCATCTGCCTCCTAAGTGAGCAGTTCCATCTGTCATTTTGTCTGAATCGCGGATTGGGGGAATTTACACAGAAACCTCAACGTAAGTGCTCAGCGGAAAGCGCATGATAAATTTGAGCTGAGACTTTTTCCGATTTTTGGGAGGTAGAATGAACAAATAGACAGCAGTACAAGAGTAGTTCTTATTTTTATTTTTGCTTGGTTCACCATGCGGTAGAAGTGATGAGGCATATTTATTTTTGGAGTCAAGATTTATTTAATTTTTTTTATTTTTAGGTTTTGCTGTCGTCACACAGTAAAAATGCTTTTTTTATAAAAGTAATGTTAGGCGTCGAGTTCTTGCCGCTGCACAGGGGGAATCTCGAACCATGTCTGCTGCGGTCTCCCATTCTGCATCGGCCGCAGTGGAGCCTGGTCAGCAGAGACGTCGGTCCCAGCATCTCACTGAATCTGATACTGTGCAAAGGGTTACTGCTGCCTCTCCAGGCTCTACTATTGTACCCTGCTCTGGTCTGCGGTGAGCAGGCTTTTCTGGGACTAAGTCCTGCTTTGCACACACTGAGCATGCCCAGGGTAAGATCTCTCAGTGGAGATCAAGGGTCACATGCTCAGGTACTGCAGCAACTTCCATTGGTCCTCCAGGATGGTCCTGTACGTGATCAAGTTCTGTGGCAGCCTTCCATTGGTCCTTCTAGGAAGGTCCTGTAGGTGCTACAGCTATAAAAGGTTCTCCTGTCCGCACGGCCATGCACTAGTATCAAATATGTACGAGCTCAGCGCCAGTGTGGTCATGTGTGAGGTCAGGGACCCAGCTGAAATAAGCCCCTAGAATGCTGGCACCTCCGGCGAGGAGTTTTGTGTATGCAGTCAGGGACCCGGCTGAAATAAGCCACTAGAATGCTGGCACCTCCGGCAAGGAGTTTATGTCTGAATTCAGGGCTGGCTAATAGCCATTAGAATTCCGGCTCCACCGGAGAGGACCTGCGTGTTTGTTGGACTGCATGACCACTGTCGGCTCTACACAGTAGCTGTGTCCCCTGTGAGCTAAACAGGGCACAGCGTTCTCTTTACTACGCGCTCTGTGAAGTAACAGAGTTCGTTTGTACTAATTTGCTTAGCCGCCTTGCTTAGCAGCAGGTTCTTTCCTGCACGGTGGATCCCGGGTTGCAAACGCACCTGTCTCATATAATAAATATATTCGGTGCGTTCCGCCAACCCTAACAAGTAATTTTTTTGTTGTCATATTCTGAGAGCCTTAACTTTTTTACTTTTTGCCAAACAGCGCTGTGTGAGGGCTTATTTTTTGCTGGACGAATTGCATATTTTTTGGTACCGTTTTGGGATATGTAGCATTTTTGATCGCTTTTTATTCAGATTTTTCAGACACATAATGAACAAACAAAAGCAATGCAGTTATTTTTTTTTATATGTTTTGGTCAGTTAGCCGTGCAGTAAAAGTTAAATTGATTTATTTGTTGGGTCAGTACAAACACAGCGATTTTGCAGTGTCCTATTTTGAGAGTTGTAAATTTTACTTTTTGCCAAATAAGCCATGTTAGGGCTAGTTTTTTTGCGGGATGATTTGGAGTTTTCATTTATCCCCTTGTGGAACTGAGAGAATCATCCATACATATGGGTAAGCTGCTTGACATGCTCATATGATGGTCACAGACTATATTGGCTTACACTATGTCACTTTATTCAGCTATGGAGCTATACGGGTTTATAGCATCTGCCTTATGAGTCTTTAGTATGTGTTTTTTGTATCGTTAGCAGCACCAGGGATGTAACAAATTTCTTTCCTGTTCCTCAGCATACCATAAACCGCGCGCCGTAAATTTGCCTGTAGGACATTATTGCAAGAGAGCTTGGCTGAGTAGATTACACAAGAAGGAAAACACACAGCAAGTCAGCAGGATCTAGGAGCAACATGGCAGATGTGACAACCTACATGGTGAGCTGCAGCATGTGCTACATGTTCACAGATCGACCAGAAGAAGAATCCAATTTCACCTGTCAGAAGTGTAGACTAGTGGCCCTTTTAGAAGAAAAGGTGCGGGGTCTGGAAGAAAGAATAGCAACTTTGAAACTCATCAAAGAGAATGAAGACTTTCTAGACAGAACAGAAGCATCTCTACTGGTCACAGAAGGTGCAAAAAGTGTCAGAGAACCTCCAAAAGCAGATGAGTGGAAGCATGTGACCAAAAGAAGCAAGAAGACCATGGAGAAATCACCAACCACACAACTGAAGAACCGATATCAAATCTTTGTAGAGTATGAAGATGGCACACCTAAGAATGAAGCAATACCAGCAAGCAAAAAAGAAAAGGGCACACAGCAACAAGTGACAGCAAAAAGTACAGCCAAGAAGCAACGAAGAGTGGTGGTGGTGGGAGACTCACTACTGAGAGGCACCGAAGCAGCCATCTGCAGACCGGACATAACTGCAAGAGAAGTATGCTGCCTTCCAGGTGCGATGATCAAGGATGTGACCGATAGGATACCAAAGCTCTTCAGCTCCAAGGACGTCCACCCATTTCTTCTGATACATGTTGGCACCAATGACACGGCAAGGAAGGACCTACCGACAATCTGCAAGGACTTTGAAGAGTTGGGGAAGAAAGTAAAGGAACTGGATGCACAGGTAGTTTTTTCTTCTATCCTTCCAGTAGACGGGCATGGCACCAGGAGATGGAACAGGATCCTTGATGCAAACAACTGGCTAAGACGATGGTGCAGACAACAAGGATTTGGATTCCTGGACCACGGTGTGAATTACTGGTATGATGGACTCCTCGCCAGAGACGGACTACACCTCAACAAACCTGGGAAACACACATTCGCCAGAAGACTCGCTACACTCATCAGGAGGGCGTTAAACTAGAAGAAGAGGGGACGGGAAGAAAAACATTAGACTCGAACAAAGACGACCCAGGAAAACATACTCAGAAGGGAGGTAAGAACATTTCTAAAACAATCCACAGTGAGGAGATTGGAACAAAACAAAATCCTCTGAACTGCATGCTCGCAAACGCCAGAAGCCTGACAAACAAGATGGAAGAACTAGAAGCAGAAATATCTACAGGTAACTTTGACATAGTGGGAATAACCGAGACATGGTTAGATGAAAGCTATGACTGGGCAGTTAACTTACAGGGTTACAGTCTGTTTAGAAAGGATCGTAAAAATCGGAGAGGAGGAGGGGTTTGTCTCTATGTAAAGTCTTGTCTAAAGTCCACTTTAAGGGAGGATATTAGCGAAGGGAATGAGGATGTCGAGTCCATATGGGTTGAAATTCATGGAGGGAAAAATGGTAACAAAATTCTCATTGGGGTCTGTTACAAACCCCCAAATATAACAGAAAGCATGGAAAGTCTACTTCTAAAGCAGATAGATGAAGCTGCAACCCATAATGAGGTCCTGGTTATGGGGGACTTTAACTACCCGGATATTAACTGGGAAACAGAAACCTGTGAAACCCATAAAGGCAACAGGTTTCTGCTAATAACCAAGAAAAATTATCTTTCACAATTGGTGCAGAATCCAACCAGAGGAGCAGCACTTTTAGACCTAATACTATCTAATAGACCTGACAGAATAACAAATCTGCAGGTGGTTGGGCATTTAGGAAATAGCGACCACAATATTGTGCAGTTTCACCTGTCTTTCACTAGGGGGACTTGTCAGGGAGTCACAAAAACATTGAACTTTAGGAAGGCAAAGTTTGAACAGCTTAGAGATGCCCTTAATCTGGTAGACTGGGACAATATCCTCAGAAATGAGAATACAGATAATAAATGGGAAATGTTTACGAACATCCTAAATAGGCAGTGTAAGCGGTTTATACCTTGTGGGAATAAAAGGACTAGAAATAGGAAAAACCCAATGTGGCTAAACAAAGAAGTAAGACAGGCAATTAACAGTAAAAAGAAAGCATTTGCACTACTAAAGCAGGATGGCACCATTGAAGCTCTAAAAAACTATAGGGAGAAAAATACTTTATCTAAAAAACTAATTAAAGCTGCCAAAAAGGAAACAGAGAAGCACATTGCTAAGGAGAGTAAAACTAATCCCAAACTGTTCTTCAACTATATCAATAGTAAAAGAATAAAAACTGAAAACGTAGGCCCCTTAAAAAATAGTGAGGAAAGAATGGTTGTAGATGACGAGGAAAAAGCTAACATATTAAACACCTTCTCCACGGTATTCACGGTGGAAAATGAAATGCTAGGTGAAATCCCAAGAAACAATGAAAACCCTATATTAAGGGTCACCAATCTAACCCAAGAAGAGGTGCGAAACCGGCTAAATAAGATTAAAATAGATAAATCTCCGGGTCCGGATGGCATACACCCACGAGTACTAAGAGAACTAAGTAATGTAATAGATAAACCATTATTTCTTATTTTTAGGGACTCTATAGCGACAGGGTCTGTTCCGCAGGACTGGCGCATAGCAAATGTGGTGCCAATATTCAAAAAGGGCTCTAAAAGTGAACCTGGAAATTATAGGCCAGTAAGTCTAACCTCTATTGTTGGTAAAATATTTGAAGGGTTTCTGAGGGA
This sequence comes from Ranitomeya imitator, assembly GCF_032444005.1. Classification (NCBI taxonomy): domain Eukaryota; kingdom Metazoa; phylum Chordata; class Amphibia; order Anura; family Dendrobatidae; genus Ranitomeya; species Ranitomeya imitator. The sequence continues at coordinate 318,628,627 of NC_091285.1, read as the reverse complement.
TGTTATTCTGGATTATCTCAATGAGAATAACTGTTTAACTCCATATCAGCATGGGTTTATGAGAAATCGCTCCTGTCAAACCAATCTAATCAGTTTTTATGAAGAGGTAAGCTATAGGCTGGACCACGGTGAGTCATTGGACGTGGTATATCTCGATTTTTCCAAAGCGTTTGATACCGTGCCGCACAAGAGGTTGGTACACAAAATGAGAATGCTTGGTCTGGGGGAAAATGTGTGTAAATGGGTTAGTAACTGGCTTAGTGATAGAAAGCAGAGGGTGGTTATAAATGGTATAGTCTCTAACTGGGTCGCTGTGACCAGTGGGGTACCGCAGGGGTCAGTATTGGGACCTGTTCTCTTCAACATATTCATTAATGATCTGGTAGAAGGTTTACACAGTAAAATATCGATATTTGCAGATGATACAAAACTATGTAAAGCAGTTAATACAAGAGAAGATAGTATTCTGCTACAGATGGATCTGGATAAGTTGGAAACTTGGGCTGAAAGGTGGCAGATGAGGTTTAACAATGATAAATGTAAGGTTATACACATGGGAAGAGGGAATCAATATCACCATTACACACTGAACGGGAAACCACTGGGTAAATCTGACAGGGAGAAGGACTTGGGGATCCTAGTTAATGATAAACTTACCTGGAGCAGCCAGTGCCAGGCAGCAGCTGCCAAGGCAAACAGGATCATGGGGTGCATTAAAAGAGGTCTGGATACACATGATGAGAGCATTATACTGCCTCTGTACAAATCCCTAGTTAGACCGCACATGGAGTACTGTGTCCAGTTTTGGGCACCGGTGCTCAGGAAGGATATAATGGAACTAGAGAGAGTACAAAGGAGGGCAACAAAATTAATAAAGGGGATGGGAGAACTACAATACCCAGATAGATTAGCGAAATTAGGATTATTTAGTCTAGAAAAAAGACGACTGAGGGGCGATCTAATAACCATGTATAAGTATATAAGGGGACAATACAAATATCTCGCTGAGGATCTGTTTATACCAAGGAAGGTGACGGGCACAAGGGGGCATTCTTTGCGTCTGGAGGAGAGAAGGTTTTTCCACCAACATAGAAGAGGATTATTTACTGTTAGGGCAGTGAGAATCTGGAATTGCTTGCCTGAGGAGGTGGTGATGGCGAACTCAGTCGAGGGGTTCAAGAGAGGCCTGGATGTCTTCCTGGAGCAGAACAATATTGTATCATACAATTATTAGGTTCTGTAGAAGGACATAGATCTGGGTATTTATTATGATGGAATATAGGCTGAACTGGATGGACAAATGTCTTTTTTCGGCCTTACTAACTATGTTACTATGTTACTATGTTACTATTTGTTTCCTCCTCACCTTATTTTGGCATATGTGCTTGTACTATTTTTGTAATTTTGATATTATTGGTCACAATAAAACTTATATTTTATGAATATGAGTGTTGGGATTTATATACTCCATTCTCTTGTTCTATATGTATTGTGGAGTATCCTATGTTGTCCTATAGATTCGGACAATAATATTGGGAGAGGTATACTAATTTACTCTCGGCCACAAATTGACTATAGTTTGTCTGAGTTTTGTATTGAGATTATTTCTTTCTTCGTGTATATTACTAGGCTTAACTTTTAGTGAAATATTTGAGTCAAGTGTGGTACTGTTACTTTGGCTTAGACACACACTTGTTAGTGATGAGCGAATGTGCTCGGATAACGTGTTATCCGAACATGCTCGTGTTATCCGACTATCTTGGGTGTGCTTGGATAATATGTTCGCGTTCCTGCGGCTGTATGTTTTGTGGCTGTTAGCCAGCCGCAACACTTGCGGGGATAGCCTGTTTGTTAGGCAATATTATTATTTTTATTCGAGCATGCCTAAGATACTCGGATAAAACCCAAGCATGCTCAGATAACACGTTATCCGAGCATGTTTACTCATCCCTAACACTTTCTTATAAGACTTTCACCTAGTAAATATATGTCCATGGCCATCTTTTTTCTGCTTTGACCGGATTTGAGAAGCTTTAAAGTCATATTTTCCATAGGGCAATGATTTTGTTTTGTTGCATATAATTCTTAGTGTCTACAAGCACAACCTGTAAACTTGCTTAGAGATAAACCGGCTTTGCAGGCTTTCCAGTGCGCCTTAATCAATGTATTATAATAAGCTTGTGATATAATGAAATGAAACCTGTCTCCCTGGGAAATAGAATCTGTATATTGAAGCAAGGACAACACCTGCCTGCATCAAATGCCATTATCCCTGCCTCCCATTCAGATGAAAGAGAAGTGGAATGGACAAACACAATTACATTCTGAAATAAAAGCAAAAAAACCCCACTCTGTGATCAAATTTATACAGGGTTGTGTTAGCGGAACAATATTGGTCTCAAGCAACTATAATTAACCATTTCTATTTGAATGGACAGAGTGGTTTTTTAACTTTGTAAACAACATAATTAGTAGGATTCCTACTGCATTCTAAAGATGTTACAAGTAGTTAACTAAATTCATTACGGTCTTCAATATGTTAAATTGGTTTAAAAGATTTACATTTCTATTCTTGAAGTTCTTTCATATTTTACTAAACATTCCTTATTCTCAGCCTTGTAGTTTTAGGTTTGCATCTCCAAAGTGCACTGTAAGCTTGTGCTACACAGGCAGTGGCAAAGTGCTACCTACTGAAATAGTTTTGCATACATTTTGAATCTCTTTGAATCTCTTTAAATAGCTTAAATTTTGTTGCTGGCATGAACTATGGGACTTCCATATTCTGATTCCTAAATATAAAATTATGGGAACAGATCCCGATATGGGGAAATAAAGACTTTCTTGACCTCTTGTCTTCTTTAATTTCCATCTTACCCAGTAAAGGTAAATTTACTCACTTATTTCTGCCCATAACAAATACCAATTGATGGTTTGACAAGTATATTGTTGTTTCTTTGAAAGGATATTTTACACAAATCGATGTAAGCTGTATGGAGACGAATGATTAGTGATAAGATTGCGGTGACCCCATACAGTTTTCATATTGTCGGCAGAACATCCTCCTGTTTACACAGGGAGAAATCCTATTAACAAAAATTAATTTTAGGATGTATAAGCAATGCTATTGCCCGAGAAATGAGCATCTACTTGTACACTGACTTATGACTGCTATGGATACAAAGACTAATAATTTGGAATTAATTTCTCATTAGGCCTTTTATTGGGCCATGTAGTAGGCAAATTTTCAGCTTAAAAGGACGTTAAAATGTATCTGTGATGTCAGATGACTTCCAAAGATAAGCTGATGTGTGTGTCTTTATACATGAGGAATAACACTAGTTCTGGACCATTTTTATATCTTGCATTTTTGCCAGTGCTCTATCTCTAATTTCCAGTGTTCTTTGAGGTGACCTTTATAATATTTCCCTTACACAGCACAGAGACATGGAGGTTTCCTGCTTTCCTGTTTCTATACAGCTGATGATCAAAAACGTCAGCATGAAGAATATTGAATAGCAGCCAGTAGTACTCAGCAGTGTTTCTCTGAATCTAGCATTGGGGTGGACTTGGGCAGCACAGTGGCCCAATGGTTAGCACTGTTGCCTTGCAGCACTTCAGTCCTGGGGTCAAGTCCCACCAAGGACAACATGTGCTAGACGTTTTGTATGATCTCCCCATGAGATTCCCCTGGGTACTCCAGTTTCCTCCCACACTCCAAATACTTAGGGATAAGGAACTTGGATTGTGTGGATATAAGCTTGTAAAATGATCATAAACTAAATACTATGAAGGTGCATTACGATCTATTTTTGTTTGTTTTGCCTTTCCTTGCTCCTCCTTCCTAACCCTCTGCTCTCCATAGACTTCTAAAGGCAGCTGTAATTTCACACTTCAGTGAGCTGGCAGTCCATCTTATTTTGAACAAGGTGTCTCTTGGCAACTGTTCACTGTGAGTGGTAAGTTGAGGAGGCAGGAAGGAGAAAATGTGGCTCATATGAAGAGAAGGATGCAGATTCCTCTCATGAGATATAATACAACGTTTCTTTCCTTTGCTTGTGCTATTGATATATGCAAAGTTTGTTGAAACCACAATAACCATTGAAATGTAATAATCACATAAGACTTAATGTACTGTTCAAAAAATTTTTATCTATGAAGATAGTCATTAAGGGTGGAGTACAGTACAGACCAAAAGTTTGGACACACCTTCTCATTTAAAGATTTTTCTGTATTTTCATGACTATGAAAATTGTACATTCACACTGAAGGCATCAAAACTATGAATTAACACATGTGGAATTATATACTTAACAAAAAAGTGTGAAACAACTGAAATTATGTCTTGTATTCTAGGTTCTTCAAAGTAGCTACCTTTTGCTTTGATAACTGCTTTGCACACTCTTGGCATTCTCTTGATGAGCTTTAAGAGGTAGCCACCGGGAATGGTTTTCAATTCACAGGTGTGCCCTGTCAGGTTTAATAAGTGGGATTTCTTGCCTTATAAATGGGGTTGGGACCATCAGTTGTGTTGTGCAGAAGTCTGGTGGATACACTGCTGATAGTCCTACTGAATAGACTTTTATAATTTGTATTATGGCAAGAAAAAAGCAGCTAAGTAAAGAAAAACAAGTGGCCATCATTACTTTAAGAAATGAAGGTCAGTCAGTCTGAAAAATTGGGCAAACTTTGAAAGTGTCCCCAAGTGCAGTGGCAAAAACCATCAAGCGTCAAAAAGAAACCGGCTCACATGAGGACTGCCCCATGAAAGGAGGAAGACCAAGAGTCACCTCTGCTTCTGAGGATAAGTTTATCCGAGTCACCAGCCTCAGAAATCGCAGGTTAACAGCAGCTCAGATTAGAGACCAGGTCAATTCCACACAGAGTTCTAGCAGCAGACACATCTCTACAACAACTGTTAAGAGGAGACTTTGTGTAGCAGGCCTTCATGGTAAAATAGCTGCTAGGAAACCACTGCTAAGGACAGGCAACAAGCAGATGAGACTTGTTTGGGCTAAAGAACACAAGGAATTGACATTAGACCAGTGTGCTTTGGTCTGATGAGTCCAAATTTGAGATCTTTAGTTCCAACCATCATATCTTTGTGCGACGCAGAAAAGGTGAACGGATAGACTCTACATACCTAGTTCCCACCGTGAAGCATGGAGGAGGAGGTGTGATGGTGTGGGGGTGCTTTGCTGGTGACACTGTTGGGGATTTATTCAAAATTGAAGGCATACTGAACCAGCATGGCTGCCACAGCATCTTGAAGCAGCATGCTATTCCATCCGGTTTGCGTTTAGTTGGACCATCATTTATTTTTCAACAGGGCAGTGACCCCAAACACACCTCCAGGCTGTGTAATGGCTATTTGACCAAGAAGAAGAGTGATGGGGTGCTATGCCAGATGACCTGGTCTCCACAGTCACCAGTCCTGAACCCAATTGGAAGGTTTGGGGTGAGCTGGACTGCAGAATGAAGGCAAAAGGGCCAACAAGTGCTAAGCATCTCTGGGAACTCCTTCACGATTGTTGGAAGACCATTCCAGGTGACTACCTCTTGAAGCTCATCAAGAGAATGCCAAGAGTGTGCAAAGCAGTCATGAACAATCTCGAATATAAGACATAATTTAAGTTGTTTCACACTTTTTTGTTAAGTATATAATTCCACATGTGTTAATTCATAGTTTTGATGCCTTCAGTGTGAATGTACAATTTTCATAGTCATGAAAATACAGAAAAATCTTTAAATGAGGTGTGTCCAAACTTTTGGTCTGTACTGTATATTAATGTAAATGGAGTAAAGACCAGATAGTGTATTATAAAGTACTGTATGTAACTGGGCTGAAACATTCCATTGAACATTTTCAAACAGATAGTTTAGGATAAGCACCTAGCGGGGCAATGGACGTAGGCCCTATAAAAACACATACTTTTAAGTTTCTAATTGTTTTCTCTGTTTTCCATTAAATGTAGTTTGATCAGATATGCTAATTTGGATGCTCAATGCACCGTTCCGCCCATAAGTTTTCCATTTGAATGTCTTCCTCTGATTGACAGCAGTGGCTTGCCAAGAGAGAGTGATGCCTGTAGAGGAAGTGCAGGATGGATAGATATGTGGGAACCTAGACATGTATATGAGATAAATAGATAGATATGAGATAAGAGATGTGAATAAGACAGATATGAGAAAGAGTGCCTTGAAAAGTACTCATACCCCATTAAATTTTCCAATTTTTTTTCATGTTACACCCTCAAACTTAAATGTCTTTTATTTGGATTTTGTAATATAACAATGACAAGTAGCAAATATTTGTGAAGTGTAAAAGAAATTATGCATGGTTTTCTAATTAAAAAAATGAAATCTAAAAGTTGTGATGTGTGTTTGAATTGAGCCCTCTGTAGTCTCATACTCCTAAATAAAATACTGAAGCACCAATTGCCTCCAGAAATCACATAATTAAGTGCAACTTGGTGTAATTTATTCTCAGCATAACTACAGCAGTTCTGTGAAGGCCTTAGAGGTTTGATAACATCAGGGATCAAACGGCATAATGAAAATCAAGGAACACAATGGACAGCTCAGGGATAAAGTTGTGGAGAATAGTAAAGCAAGGTTAGGTTATAAAAATAGCCCAAGCTCTGAAAATCTCATGGAGCACTGTTCAATCCATCATCTAAAAGTGGAAGTAGTAAGGCATGACTGCAAACCTACCAAAACCTGACCGTCCACCTAAACTGACATCCCAAGCAAGGACAGTTATAGAAGCAGCCAAGAGGCCCGTGGTCACTCTGGAGGAGCTACAGATATCCACAGCTCAGATGGAAGAATCTGTCCACAGAACAACTATTTGTCAAATACTCCACAAATCTGGCCTTTAAAGGGAACCTGTCAGCAGGATTGTGCATTGTAACCTACACACACTGTCAGGTCGTTGCCAGTATACTGAATAAAATGATAACTTGGTTGATGATATCCGTCTTGTGGTTGTTTCTTAACCTTTTTACCCCCAAGGGTGTTTTGCACGTTAATGACCGGGCCAATTTTTACAATTCTGACCACTGTCCCTTTATGAAGTTATAACTCTGGAACGCTTCAATGGATCCTGATGATTCTGACATTGTTTTCTCATGACATATTGTACTTCATGAAAGTGGTAAAATTTCTTTGCTATTACCTGCGTTTATTTGTGAAGAAAATTGAAATTTGGTAAAAATTTTGAAAAATTCGCAATTTTCCAACTTTGAATTTTTATGCCCTTAAATCACAGAGATATGTCACACAAAATACTTAATAAGTAACATTTCCCACATGTCTACTTTTCATCAGCACAATTTTGGACCAAATTTTTTTTTTGTTAGGGAGTTATAAAGGTTAAAAGTTGACCAGCAATTTCTCATTTTTACAACACCATTTTTTTTATGGACCGCATCACATTTGAAGTCACTTTGAGGGGTCTATATGACAGAAAATACGCAAGTGTGACACCATTCTAAAAACTGCACATCTCACGGTGCTCAAAACCACATTCAAGAAGTTTATTAACCCTTCAGGTGTTTCACAGGAATTTTTGGAATGTTTAAAAGAAAAAATGAACATTTAATTTTTTTTTCACAAAAAATTTAATTCAGCTCCAATTTATTTTATTTTACCAAGGGTAACAGGAGAAATTGGACGCCAAAAGTTGTGCAATTTGTCCTGAGAATGCTGATACCCCATATGTGGGGGTAAACCACCAAAATTGACTGGAATTGAGATGGGACCCCATGTCGCGTTTGGAGAGCCCCTGATGTGCCTAAACATTGAAACCCCCCACGAGTGACACCATTTTGAAAATTAGCCGCCTAAGGAACATATTTAGATGTGTGGTGAGCACTTTGAACCACCAAGTGCTTCACAGAAGTTTATAATGTAGAGCCGTAAAAATAAAAAAATCATATTTTTTCACAAAAATGATCTTTTTGCCCAAATTTTTTCATTTTTCATTTTCCCAAGGGTAACAGAAGAAATTGGACCCCCAAAGTTGTTGTAAAATTTGTCCTGAGTATGCTGATACCCCATATGTGGGGGTAAACCACTGTTTGGGCGCATGGCAGAGCTCGGAAGGGAAGGAGCGCCGTTTGACTTTTCAATGCAAAATTGACTGGAATTGAGATGGGACACCATGTCGTGTATGGAGAGCCCCTGATGTGCCTAAACATTGAACGGGGGGTTAACAAGTGACATCATTTTGGAAAGAAAACCCCCTAAAAAACTTATCTAGATGTGTTGTGAGATCTTTGAACCTCCATGTGTTTCACTACAGTTCATAACGCAAAGCCGTGAAAATAAAAATTCTTTTTTTCTCCACAAAAATTATTTTTTAGCTCCCAGTTTTGTATTTTCCCAAGGGTAACAGGAGAAATTAGACCCCAAAAGTTGTTGTAAAATTTGTCGCAAGTACGCTGATACCCCATATGTGGGGGGAACCACCGTTTGGGCGCATGGCAGAGCTCAGAAGGGAAGGAGCGCCATTTGGAATGCAGATGGAACGGTCTGCAGGCATCATATTGCGTTTGCAGAGCCCCTGATGGACCTAAAGATTAGAAACCCCTCACAAGTGATCCCATATTGGAAACTAAACCCCCCAAGGAGCGTATCTAGATGTGTTGTGAGAACTTTGAACCCCCAAGTGTTTCACTACAGTTTATAACGCAGAGCCGTGAAAATAAAAAATCTTTTTTTTTCCACAAAAATTATTTTTTTAGCCCCCGGTTTTGTATTTTCCCAAGGGTAACAGGAAAAATTGGACCGCAAAAGTAGTTGTCCAATTTGTCCTGAGTACGCTGATACCCCATATGTAGGAGCACTGTTTTGGCTGGAATTGAGATCAGACGCCATGTCGCGTTTGGAGAACCCTTGATGTGCCTAAACAGTGGAAACCCCCCAATTCTAACTGAAACCCTAACCCAAACACACCCCTAACCCTAATCCCAACCATAACCCTAACTACACCCCTAACCCTAATCCCAACCGTAAATGTAATCCAAACCCTAACTTTAGCCCCAACCCTAACTTTAGCCCCAACCCTAACCCTAACTTTAGCCCCAACCCTAACTTTAGTCCTAACCCTAACCCCAACCCTAACTGTAGCCCTAACCCTAACTTTAGCCCCAACCATAACCCTAATGGGAAAATGGAAATAAATAGATTTTTTTAAATTTTATTATTTTTCCCTAACTAAGGAGGTGATGAAGGGGGGTTTGATTTACATTTATTGTGGGTTTTTTAGCGGATTTTTATGATTGGCAGCCGTCACACATTAAAATACGCTTTTTATTGCAAAAATAGTTTTTGCGTCTCCACATTTTGAGAGCTATAATTTTTCCATATTTTGGTCCACAGAGTCATATGAGGTCGTTTTTTTGTGGGACGAGTTGACGTTTTCATTGGTACGTGACATTTTTTGATCGCTTTTTATTCCGATTTTTGTGAGGCAGAATGAACAAAAACCAGCTATTCATCAATTTCTTTAGCCGGGGGGCACTTATACTGTTCCACGTTTGGTAAAATTGATAAAGCAGTTTTATTCTTCGGGTCAGAACGATTACAGCGATACCACATTTAAATTTTTTTATGCCTCAGCGCTTTTATACGATAAAAACTATTTTATATAAAAAATAATTATTTTTGCATCGCTTTATTCTGAGGTCTATAACTTTTTTATTTTTTCGTTGATGACGCTGTATGGCAGCTCATTTTTTGCAGGACAAGATGACGTTTTCAGCGGTACCATGTTTATTTATATCCATCTTTTTGATCGTGTGTTATTCCACTTTTTTGGTGGTATGATAATAAAGCGTCGTTTTTTGCCTAGTTTTTTTTTCGGTGTTCACTGAAGGGGTTAACTAGTGGGACCGTTTTATAGGTCGGGTCGTTACAGACTCGGCGATACTAAATATGTGTATGATGTTGTTTTTTTTAATTTAGATAATGAAATGTATTTATTGGAACACATTTAAATTTTTTACATTGCCCCTGGGGGGGACATCACAGTAAAGTGACAGATCGCTGATCTGACACTTTGCAATGCACTGTGTCAGATCAGCGATCACACAGGCACTGCAGGGAGGCTTTCCGGCGCCTGCTCTGAGCAGGCGCTTGAGAGCCCCCTCCCTGCAGGACCCAGAAGGTCCCCCGCGGCCATTTTGGATCTGGGCCTGCAGGGAGGAAGAGGTAGGAGACCCTCGGAGCAAAGCGATCACATCGTGTTGCTCCAAGGGTCTCAGGGAAGCACGCAGGGAGCTCCCTCCCTGCGCGATGCTTCCCTGTGCCACTGGCACGCTGCAATCGTCTTTGATTGCAGTGTGCCGGGGGGTTAATATGCCAGGAGCAGTCCGTGACTGCTCCTGGCACAAAGTGCCGGATCTCAGCTGTGATAGTCAGCTGACACCCGGCCGCGCTCCCCCCGTGAGCACGGCTGATCGCGTTACTATCCCGTCAGTGGTCATATGGGCCCATACCACCTCGACTGGATAGTATGTCTAATGTGAGAAAGGGGTTAATCTTTATTTTCAGATTTGTGTTAACGAGATTCTCGTGCCCTAAGGCGGGGTTGGTGTATGTGGTGCTGGCACTGCAGCATAATCGCATGTTTACTGTGCACTTAATCCATTTTGCTTATTTAATTGGGTGAGGGGAAAAAAGTCCATTTGAAAATTGCACCTGATGCACTGCATCACAGCCCCGGGGAGAGCAAGTGCTGACACCAAGGGAACGATGCCGGCACAGAAGGTGAATACAGGCTTTATTATTTTATCAGGGCATAACATTTAGTTTATAAAGGGGTTGTCCTAATAGTGGGCTACCCCTTTCAGCTCCACATAGGCACTACCACTTAAACCAAAGTAAACGAACTTCATGGTGTTCCAGAGAAGAAAGACTAGATCGGACCGGCACCCTTCATTTGGGTGAAACAACCTCGGTCTTACAAGAACAGACAATCACCTCTACCTGGGCCTGGAAATTTAGTCAGGGAGCTTCAAAACCTATGCCATCTGAATGAAGCTCAGCAATCTGAAGCCGCCACTGAGGGTCTGGCTAAAAAATCTTTGATGACATCATCGCCCCAATGCACTTGTATGGCAGAGCGAAGTTCGGGGTCCTCACACATATCCAGACTTATCTAGGTAGGATTCATGCCCAACAGAAATATTCCACTTGGAATTCTGTAAGCACCTTCTCCAGGTCCATTGGAGCACCTCCAACAGTGCCTGTCGGGCTGAGCTGGGTAGATTTCCTTTAAACCTTGCAGTTATGAAGAGGACTCTGTAATTTTGGGCTCACATACATAGTAGCAGTCCAAGCTCCCATGTCCATAAAGTCCTACTACATGTAGGTGGTTCACACAAACTAAGACGATCGGAACAGCTCACACAAACCCAACCAGACCAAAATGCCAATCACAGCAGCCTGACAAACAACTGAATTGGGAACATGGTAGACGAGGGCAAGGAGATGCATGTCAGTGACTAAAGGAATTATATCATTGTAGAAGGGAAGACCAGAATGCCAGAGCTGCTGAAGTTCTGGGTCCGGAACTGCTGGGGCCAATTCTTCTGTTCCTGGAGTGAACGAGATTGCAGCCGAAGTGAGCCAGTAACCAGGGTGAAAGGGGCGTGGCCAGTCAGTGTGTGGTAAAATGGATTGCGTGGCAATGGAAGCATTCTTGCCGCCAGAATGTTGAGGTACAGACCGCGAACACTGAGAGGGGAGCGACAGGCCACAGTGTGAAGAGAAAGGGCGGCATAGTGCGGGACTGCACGGCGGGTGCAGCGTTCTGACATCCAGAAAGGCACACATCGGGCAGAGCATTACAGTACAGCCCTTCAGGTGACAGTGGCTGCTCATAGAGACACGACCTGAGAGGAATCCTGTGGAGAGCTCTAGTCTTTTGCTCTGCAGATATATGGACTAGGGCATAGCTCCCAACCGTCCCTCATACTGCAGGACTGTCCCGATTTTGAGGCTGTGCCCCTCAGTCTTGCACGGGACTCTGCTTCTCCCGCACAGCCAGCAGGAGAAGCAGCCAACACCGCCCCTTGTATTAGGCCACGCCCCCTCCGTATCTTCTCCGGTGGTTAAAAGAGAGAGAGAGGACGTTCTGAGGTACGTGTGTGTGTGTTGTTAGAGCAATCCTGTGCAGCCTGTTAGTCATAGGCACAGTATATATATATATATATATATATATATATATATATATATATATATATATATATATATATATATATATATATATATAGTACGGACCAAAAGTTTGGACACACCTTCTCATTTAAAGATTTTTCTGTATTTTCATGACTATCAAAATTGCACATTCACACTGAAGGCATCAAAACTATGAAATAGCACATGTGGAATTATATACTTAACAAAAAAGTGTGAAAGAACTGAAATTATGTCTTATATTCTAGGTTCTTCAAAGTAATAATAATAATCTTTATTTATATAGCACCAACATATTCCGCAGCGCTTTACAGTTTAACAGCTTCAATCACAACAGTCATAAGTAACAATGTTAACAATACAATAATTAAAGCAACACAAGACGGCCCTGCTCGTGAGGGCTTACAATCTACAATGAGGTGGGGAGATACAAAGTACATGTGTGTATTTACAAAGATGTATTTACAATGATGGTCCAGCCATCTTCAGGGAGTGGGGATAGATGGAAGTAGTGAATGGGCTACACACAAACAAAATAACTGATTAGGGAACATGATAGGCCGCTCTGAACAAATGTGTTTTGAGGGAGCGCCTAAAACTATGCAAATTGTGGATGGTCCTAATATCTTGGGGTAGAGCATTCCAGAGGATTGGCGCAGAATGGGAGAAGTCTTGTAGTCCGGGGTGGGAGGTACGGATTAGTGCACAGGTTAGTTGAAAGTCATTTGCAGAGCGGAGAGGTTTGTTAGGCCGATAGACAGAACGATAACAGCGCGTCTGCTGGCGGGGTGTTATTATGGTACCACCCACGGAGAGCGAAATGTCAGGTTTAGGGAGGTTGTTAGATGGTGGGAGCAGAAGAAGTTCAGTATTGGAGAGGTTGAGTTTCAGATAGAGAGCGGACATGATGTTGGAGACTGCGGACAGTCAGTGGTGTTCTGTAGTACAGCAGGAGTAAGGCCAGGGGATGACGTGTATAGTTGTGTGTCGTTGGCATAAAGATGGTACTGAAAGCCAAATCTGCTGATGGTCTGTCCAATTGGGGCTGTGTAGAGGGAGAAGAGAAGGGGGCCAAGGACTGAGCCCTGGGGTACCCCGACAGTGAGAGGAAAAGGAGATGAAGTGGAGCCAGAGAACAGAACACTGAAGGAGCGGTCAGAAAGATAGGAGGAGAACCAGGAGAGAGCAGTGTCCTTAATACCTAGTGACTTGAGCCTAGAGAGTAAGAGAGGGTGGTGAACAATGTCGAAAGCTGCAGAAAGATCGAGAAGAATGAGCAGAGAGTGGTCTCCGTTACATTTTGCTGTCAAAAGGTCGTTGGTCACTTTGATGAGTGCAGTTTGTCGAGTGTAGGGGGCGGAAGCCAGACTGTGAAGGGACTAGGAGGGAGTGAATGGAGAGGTAATGGGTAAGGCGGGAGTAGACTAGGCGCTCCAAGAGTTTAGAGATGAAGGGGAGATTGGAGACCGGTCTGTAGTTGTTTGTGCAGGATGGGTCGGGGGTGGGTTTCTTTAGTAATGGAGTAATGATAGCGTGTTTGAAGGAGGATGGGAAAATGCCTGAGGAGAGTGAGAGATTAAAGATTGTAGTTAGGTGAGTAGTGACGACTGGAGAGAGAGACTGGGGGAGATGAGAGGGAATGGGGTCAGTAGAGCATGTAGTCGGACAAGAAGAGAGGTGCCTGGAGACTTCTTCTGTGATGGGATCAAATGCGGAGAGTGAGCCAGGGGAGATGCAGGGAGGGATGGGAGTCACTGAACTTGGTGATTGGGAGCAGATTTCCTGACAGATATTGTCTATTTTCACAATTAGAAATAGCATGAGTGGAATCACCACAGTAGAAACACAGCCTGTTCAGACGTCTGTGTTCTTGCCGTTCATCTTTAGTCATAGTCCCGTCGCACTGCATAGGCTCAGGTTTACTCTCAGACAATACCGCCAGATGGTGCACAGATTTACGCTCGCGCAAGCGACGACCGATCTGAATGGCCAAGGACATAGACTCATTCAAACCAGCAGGCATAGGAAATCCCACCATGACATCCTTAAGAGCTTCAGAGAGACCCTTTCTGAACCAAGCCGCCAGTGCAGATTCATTCCACAGAGTGAGTACTGACCACTTCCTAAATTTCTGACAATATACTTCTACATCATCCTGACCCTGGCATAAAGCCAGCAAATTTTTCTCAGCCTGATCCACTGAATTAGGCTCATCGTAAAGCAATCCAAGCGCCTGGAAAAACGCATCAACATTACTCAATGCAGGGTCTCCTGGCGCAAGAGAAAACGCCCAGTCCTGTGGGTCGCCGCGCAAAAAAGAAATAATAATCAAAACCTGTTGAATAGGATTACCAGAAGAATGAGGTTTCAAGGCCAGAAATAGCTTACAATTATTTTTGAAGCTCAGGAACTTAGTTCTGTCACCAAAAAACAAATCAGGAATAGGAATTCATGGTTCTAGCATAGATTTCTGATCAATTGTATCTTGAATCTTTTGTACATTTATAACGAGATTATCCATTGAGGAGCACAGAGCCTGAATATCCATGTCCACAGCTGTGTCCTGAAGCACTCTAATGTCTAGGGGAAAAAAAAAAAAAAACTGAAGACAGAGCTGAGGAAAAAAAAAAAAAAATGATGTCAGGATTTCTTTTTTTCCCTCTATTGAGAATCATTGGTCTGGCTCCTTGTACTGTTATGCTGTGCTATCAGGCAACACAGTGTGTAGTAATCAGCGCACATACAGTGATATGGCAATAACCCAAAAACAATAGAACAAGCTCTGAGACGTGGAATCTCTGCAGACTGCAATACCTGAACCTATCCTCACACAACTAAAAGCAGCAGTGGATTGCGCCTAACACTACCTATGCAACTCGGCACTGCCTGAGGAGCTGACTAGCCTGAAGATAGAAATACAAGCCTGACTTGCCTCAGAGAAATACCCCAAAGGAATAGGCAGCCCCCCACATATAATGACTGTTAGCAAGATGAAAAGACAAAACGTAGGAATGAAATAGATTCAGCAAAGTGAGGCCCGATATTCTAGACAGAGCGAGGATAGCAAAGAGAACTATGCAGTCTACAAAAAACCCTAAAGCAAAACCACGCAAAGGGAGGCAAAAAGACCCACCGTGCCGAACTAACGGCACGGCGGTGCACCCTTTGCGTCTCAGAGCTTCCAGCAAAAGAGAATAGCAAAGCTAGACAGAAAAAACGGAAACAAAAACAAAGTAACACTTATCTAGCAGAGCAGCAGGCCACAGGAAAGATGCAGTAGCTCAGATCCAACACTGGTTCATTGACAAGGAGCAAAGAAGACAGACTCAGGTGGAGTTAAATAGCAAGGCAGCCAACGAGCTCACCAAAACACCTGAGGGAGGAAGCCCAGAGGCTGCAATACCACTTGTGACCACAGGAGTGAATTCAGCCACAGAATTCACAACAGTACCCCCCCCTTGAGGAGGGGTCACCGAACCCTCACCAGAACCCCCAGGCCGACCAGGATGAGCCACATGAAAGGCACGAACAAGATCTGGGGCATGGACATCAGAGGCAAAAACCCAGGAATTATCCTCCTGAGCATAACCCTTCCATTTGACCAGATACTGGAGTTTCCGTCTAGAGACACGAGAATCCAAAATTTTCTCCACAATATACTCCAATTCCCCCTCCACCAAAACAGGGGCAGGAGGCTCCACAGATGGAACCATAGGTGCCACGTATCTTCTCAACAACGACCTATGGAATACATTATGTATGGAAAAGGAGTCTGGGAGGGTCAGACGAAAAGACACCGGATTGAGAATCTCAGAAATCCTATACGAACCAATAAAACGAGGTTTAAATTTAGGAGAGGAAACCTTCATAGGAATATGACGAGAAGATAACCAAACCAGATCCCCAACACGAAGTCGGGGACCCACACGGCGTCTACGATTAGCGAAAAGCTGAGCCTTCTCCTGGGACAAGGTCAAATTGTCCACTACCTGAGTCCAGATCTGCTGCAACCTGTCCACCACAGAATCCACACCAGGACAGTCCGAAGACTCAACCTGTCCTGAAGAGAAACGAGGATGGAACCCAGAATTGCAGAAAAATGGAGAGACCAAGGTAGCCGAGCTGGCCCGATTATTAAGGGCGAACTCAGCCAACGGCAAAAATGACACCCAATCATCCTGGTCAGCAGAAACAAAACATCTCAGATATGTTTCCAAGGTCTGATTGGTTCGTTCGGTCTGGCCATTAGTCTGAGGATGGAAGGCCGAGGAAAAAGATAGGTCAATGCCCATCCTACCACAAAAGGCTCACCAGAACCTCGAGACAAACTGGGAACCTCTGTCAGAAACAATATTCTCAGGAATGCCATGCAAACGAACCACATGCTGGAAGAACAAAGGCACCAAATCAGAGGAGGAAGGCAATTTAACCAAGGGCACCAGATGGACCATTTTAGAAAAGCGATCACAGACCACCCAAATGACCGACATCTTTTGAGAAACGGGAAGGTCAGAAATGAAATCCATCGAAATATGTGTCCAAGGCCTCTTCGGGACCGGCAAGGGCAAAAGCAACCCACTGGCACGTGAACAGCAGGGCTTAGCCCTAGCACAAATCCCACAGGACTGCACAAAAGCACGCACATCCCGCAACAGAGACGGCCACCAAAAGGATCTAGCCACTAACTCTCTGGTACCAAAGATTCCTGGATGACCAGCCAGCACCGAACAATGAAGTTCAGAGATAACTTTACTAGTCCACCTATCAGGGACGAACAGTTTCTCGGCCGGACAACGATCAGGTTTATTAGCCTGAAATTTCTGCAACACTCTCCGCAAATCAGGAGAGATGGCAGACACAATGACTTCTTCCTTGAGGATACTCGCCGGCTCAGATAACCCCGGAGAGTCGGGCACAAAACTCCTAGACAGAGCATCCGCCTTCACATTTTTAGAGCCCGGAAGGTACGAAATCACAAAATCAAAACGAGCAAAAAATAACGACCAACGGGCCTGTCTAGGATTCAAGCGCTTGGCAGACTCGAGATAAGTAAGATTCTTATGATCAGTCAATACCACCACGCGATGCTTAGCTCCCTCAAGCCAATGACGCCATTCCTCGAATGCCCACTTCATGGCCAGCAACTCTCGGTTGCCCACATCATAATTACGCTCAGCAGCAGAAAATTTCCTGGAAAAGAAAGCACATGGTTTCAACACTGAGCAACCAGAACCTCTCTGTGACAAAACCGCCCCTGCTCCAATCTCAGAAGCATCAACCTCGACCTGGAACGGAAGAGAAACATCTGGTTGACACAACACAGGGGCACAGCAAAAACGACGCTTCAACTCCTGAAAAGCTTCCACGGCAGCAGAAGACCAATTAACCAAATCAGCACCCTTCTTGGTCAAATCGGTCAATGGTCTGGCAATGCTAGAAAAATTACAGATGAAGCGACGATAAAAATTAGCAAAGCCCAGGAATTTCTGCAGACTTTTCAGAGATGTCGGCTGAGTCCAATCCTGGATGGCCTGGACCTTAACCGGATCCATCTCGATAGTAGAAGGGGAAAAGATGAACCCCAAAAATGAAACTTTCTGCACACCGAAGAGACACTTTGATCCCTTCACGAACAAGGCATTAGCACGCAGTACCTGGAAAACGATTCTGACTTGCTTCACATGAGACTCCCAATCATCAGAGAAGATCAAAATGTCATCCAAGTAAACAATCAGGAATTTATCCAGATACTCACGGAAAATGTCATGCATAAAAGACTGAAAAACAGATGGAGCATTGGCAAGTCCGAACGGCATCACCAGATACTCAAAATGACCCTCGGGCGTATTAAATGCCGTTTTCCATTCATCTCCCTGCCTGATTCTCACCAGATTATACGCACCACGAAGATCAATCTTAGTAAACCAACTAGCCCCCTTAATCCGAGCAAACAAGTCAGATATCAATGGCAAGGGATACTGAAACTTAACAGTGATCTTATTAAGAAGGCGGTAATCAATACACTGTCTTAGCGAACCATCCTTTTTGGCTACAAAAAAGAACCCTGCTCCCAATGGTGATGACGATGGGCGAATATGTCCCTTCTCCAGGGATTCTTTCACATAACTGCGCATAGCGGTGTGTTCAGGCACGGACAAATTAAATAAACGACCCTTAGGGAATTTACTACCAGGAATCAAATTGATAGCACAATCACAATTCCTATGCGGAGGTAGGGCATCAGACATGGGCTCTTCAAATACATCCTGAAAGTCAGACAGGAACTCTGGGATGTCAGAAGGAATGGATGACGAAATAGACAAAAATGGAACATCACCATGTACTCCCTGACAACCCCAGCTGGTTACCGACATAGAGTTCCAATCTAATACTGGATTATGGGTTTGTAGCCATGGCAACCCCAACACGACCACATCATGCAGATTATGCAATACCAGAAAGCGAATAACTTCCTGATGTGCAGGAGCCATGCACATGGTCAGCTGGGCCCAGTACTGAGGCTTATTCTTGGCCAAAGGTGTAGCATCAATTCCTCTCAACGGAATAGGACACCGCAAAGGCTCCAAGAAAAATCCACAACGTTTAGCATAATCCAAATCCATCAGATTCAGGGCAGCGCCTGAATCCACAAACGCCATGACAGAATACGATGACAAAGAGCATATCAAGGTAATGGACAGAAGGAATTTGGACTGTACAGTACCAATGACGGCAGAGCTATTGAACCGCCTAGTGCGCTTAGGACAATTAGAAATAGCATGAGTGGAATCACCACAGTAGAAACACAGCCTGTTCAGACGTCTGTGTTCTTGCCGTTCAACTTTAGTCATAGTCCTGTCGCACTGCATAGGCTCAGGTTTACTCTCAGACAATACCGCCAGATGGTGCACAGATTTACGCTCGCGCAAGCGACGACCGATCTGAATGGCCAAGGACATAGACTCATTCAAACCAGCAGGCATAGGAAATCCCACCATGACATCCTTAAGAGCTTCAGAGAGACCCTTTCTGAACCAAGCCGCCAGTGCAGATTCATTCCACAGAGTGAGTACTGACCACTTCCTAAATTTCTGACAATATACTTCTACATCATCCTGACCCTGGCATAAAGCCAGCAAATTTTTCTCAGCCTGATCCACTGAATTAGGCTCATCGTAAAGCAATCCAAGCGCCTGGAAAAACGCATCAACATTACTCAATGCAGGGTCTCCTGGCGCAAGAGAAAACGCCCAGTCCTGTGGGTCGCCGCGCAAAAAAGAAATAATAATCAAAACCTGTTGAATAGGATTACCAGAAGAATGAGGTTTCAAGGCCAGAAATAGCTTACAATTATTTTTGAAGCTCAGGAACTTAGTTCTGTCACCAAAAAACAAATCAGGAATAGGAATTCATGGTTCTAGCATAGATTTCTGATCAATTGTATCTTGAATCTTTTGTACATTTATAACGAGATTATCCATTGAGGAGCACAGAGCCTGAATATCCATGTCCACAGCTGTGTCCTGAAGCACTCTAATGTCTAGGGGAAAAAAAAAAAAAAACTGAAGACAGAGCTGAGGAAAAAAAAAAAAAATGATGTCAGGATTTCTTTTTTTCCCTCTATTGAGAATCATTGGTCTGGCTCCTTGTACTGTTATGCTGTGCTATCAGGCAACACAGTGTGTAGTAATCAGCGCACATACAGTGATATGGCAATAACCCAAAAACAATAGAACAAGCTCTGAGACGTGGAATCTCTGCAGACTGCAATACCTGAACCTATCCTCACACAACTAAAAGCAGCAGTGGATTGCGCCTAACACTACCTATGCAACTCGGCACTGCCTGAGGAGCTGACTAGCCTGAAGATAGAAATACAAGCCTGACTTGCCTCAGAGAAATACCCCAAAGGAATAGGCAGCCCCCCACATATAATGACTGTTAGCAAGATGAAAAGACAAAACGTAGGAATGAAATAGATTCAGCAAAGTGAGGCCCGATATTCTAGACAGAGCGAGGATAGCAAAGAGAACTATGCAGTCTACAAAAAACCCTAAAGCAAAACCACGCAAAGGGAGGCAAAAAGACCCACCGTGCCGAACTAACGGCACGGCGGTGCACCCTTTGCGTCTCAGAGCTTCCAGCAAAAGAGAATAGCAAAGCTAGACAGAAAAAACGGAAACAAAAACAAAGTAACACTTATCTAGCAGAGCAGCAGGCCACAGGAAAGATGCAGTAGCTCAGATCCAACACTGGAACATTGACAAGGAGCAAAGAAGACAGACTCAGGTGGAGTTAAATAGCAAGGCAGCCAACAAGCTCACCAAAACACCTGAGGGAGGAAGCCCAGAGGCTGCAATACCACTTGTGACCACAGGAGTGAATTCAGCCACAGAATTCACAACAGGTGAGGGGAACTACTTGGTGTAGGGTGCGTCTAAGAGTGTCATTGTAGTTATGTACCGCCAGATTAGGACAGGAAAAAGAGATTGGAGACAGTGATGAGTGTAAGGAGTCTGAAAGTGTATGAGGGTTAATGGCTTGTAGATTTCTGACTGAATGGTAGGTAGGAGGGTGCTGGGGTGAGCGAGGATTTGTGAGCATGAAGGAGAGAATGTTGTGGTCAGAAAGGGGAAGCGGTGAGTTATTTAGGTAGGGGATTGAACACTACTGACAAAGACCAGGTCAAGGGTGTTACCATCCTTGTGTGTCTCAGAGCTTGAGAGCTGTGAGAGGCTGAGCGAAGTGGTTAGTGATAGAAGCTGGGATGCAGATGTAGAAGTGGGGCTGTTTATGGGGATGTTGAAGTCTCCCAGGATAAGGGTTGGGGAGTTCTGAGGACATGAAGTGTGGCAGCCAGGCAGAGAAATGGTCCACGAAGTGGGTGGGTGAGCCTGGGGGCCGGTATATGACCGCTACTCTGAGGGAGAGGGGATGGAAGAGCCTGGAGTTTGTGGGATGGCCTGGAAGGTGCATTGTGGGGAGAGGAGTATGCCGACTCCACCACCAGGTCTGTTTGTGGGTCTCGGGGAATGGGAGAATTGTAGGCCACAATGGGAAATGGCCGCAGGGGAGACCGTGTCAGAATCCTGGATCCAGGTTTCAGTGAGGGCCAATAGATTTAGAGAGTTGTTCAGAAAGTAGTTGTGCAGGAAAGGAAGCTTGTTACATACAGACCGTGGATTCCAAAGGGCACAATTAAAAGAAGGAGATGAGGGAGTGCAAGTAATATAAATAAGGTTAGAATGGTTTTGATGTGAGGTAGGGTAGTTGTTGAGGTTGGTCGATGGTGGACCGGGGTTGGGGGAGATGTCCCCTGAAATCAGTAGGAGTATGAAGATAAAAAGCAAGAAGTTTTTGGAATTTTTTGTGCAGTGTGTTTTGGCAAGATGGACTGAGGTTTTTCAGGAAGGTGAGAAGTGCATGGGAGCTGTACATGGGAGAGGGAAGTATAGAGGGGCTGATGTATATGAGGTGTGATGGAGGGGTGATTGGGCGGTGGATGTGGATTGCAAGGGAACATTAGGAGGAAAGGAATTAAGCACATGGATAGAAGGGAGAGCAGAGTGTGGGTTACCTGACTCCTGCCCTGACTAACTGCCATGGATTAACTGCTATAACTTGATGCTTAGGTAATGCGAGCTACCCCACAAATGCGTGTACCCCTAAGAATGAATCTAAATTAATAGGCCCCCAGTACAGGAAGAGGCCAGCGGGATTATGGGAGCTGGTTAGTTATAAATTATGGACAGCTGCTCAACACATCCTGGTGTGGATAGATGATCAAAGATGCAGTCCTGATAACATCTCTATACTAACACCTCTTCTGTGATAAGCCTCTACAGAGACCCCCCTGGAGCTACAACAGTGAGTACTGAAAACCATGTAACTGATGATGAATTCTAGCACAGGAGTTGAATAACATGAAATTACCATTCAGGGTGCTTGCTGACACACAGAAAATCATTTCAAAATACAGAGACATTCAGGATCCAGGGAGAGCTGGGGATATTCATTGCATACCATTCAGGGTGCTTGCTGACACACAGAAAATCATTGCAAAATACAGAGACATTCAGGATCCAGGGAGAGCTGGGGATATTCACTGCATACCATTCAAGGTGCTTGCTGACACACAGAAAATCAAAAGGTGGCTACTTTGCAGAATCTAGAATATAAGACATAATTTTAGTTGTTTCACACTTTTTTGTTAAGTATATAATTCCACATGTGTTAATTCATAGTTTTGATGCCTTCAGTGTGAATGTACAATTTTCATAGTCATGAAAATACAGAAAAATCTTTAAATGAGAAGATGTGTCCAAACTTTTGGTCTGTACTGTATATGTCTCTTTTATATACTGCAGCAGTTATGGAGTGGAGCCAGTAGATAGTGGTGTTGTCTGAATGCATGCAGAGGTCGCAGAGCTGGGCTACATTGCAATGTGCAGGATCTGTGAGGCAGCAGTGTGGACAGCGACAGGTGGTGATATCTTTGCCAGCATTGTAAGCAGAGCTGCTTGGACACATGTACAGCCCTGACTGTACACAGGCATCGTCATGTGTGGCCATTATACAGTATGGAACACTGTGTGGCCATTATACAGTATGGAGCACTGTGTGGCCATTATGCAGTATGGAGCAATGTGTGGCCATTATATAGTATGGAGTATCATGTGGGGCCATTATACAATATGGAGCACTGTGTGGCCATTATACAGTATGGAGCATCATGTGTGGCCATTATACAGTATGGAGCAGTATGGCCATTATACAGCATTGATCATCATGTGGGGTTATTATGCAGTCTGGAGCACTGTTTGGCCATTATACAGTATGGAGCACTGTGTAGCCATTATACAGTATGGAGCACTGTGTGGCCATTATACAGTATGGAGCATCATATGTGGCCATTATACAGTATGGAGCATCATGTGTGGCCATTATACAGTATGGAGCATTGTGTGGCCATTATACAGTATGGAGCATCATGTGTGGCCATTATACAGTATGGAGCATCATGTGTGGACATTATACAATATGGAGCACTGTGTGCCCATTATACAGTATGGAGCACTGTGTGGCCATTATACAGTATGGAACACTGTGTGGCCATTATACAGTATGGAGCACTGTGTGGCCATTATACAGTATGGAGCATCATATGTGGCCATTATACAGTATGGAGCATCATGTGTGGCCATTATACAGTATGGAGCATAGTGTGGCCATTATACAGTATGGAGCATCATGTGTGGACATTATACAATATGGAGCACTGTGTGGCCATTATACAGTATGGAGCACTGTGTGGCCATTATACAGTATGGAGCACTGTTTCGCCATTATACAGTATGGAGCACAGTGTGGCCATTATGCTGTATTGAGCACTGTGTGGCCATTATACAGTATGGAGCACAGTGTGGCCATTATGCTGTATTGAGCACTGTGTGGCCATTATACAGTATGGAGCATCATGTGTGGCCATTATACAGCATTGAGCACTGTGTGGCTATTATACAGTATGGAGCATCATGTGTGGCCATTATACAGTATGGAGCATCATGTGTGGCCATTATACAGTATGGAGCATCATCTGTGGCCATTATACATTATGGAGCACTGTGTGGCCATTATACAGTATGGAGCATCGTGTGGCAATTAAACAGTATGGAGCATCGTGTGGCCATTATTCGTGTGGCCATTATACAGTATGGAGCATCGTGTGTAGCCATTATACAGTATGGAGCACTGTGTGGCCATTATACAGTATGGAGCATTATGTGTGGCCATTATACAGTATGGAGCACAGTGTGGCCATTATGCTGTATTGAGCACTGTGTGGCCATTATACAGTATGGAGCATCATGTGTGGCCATTATACAGCATTGAGCACTGTGTGGCTATTATACAGTATGGAGCATCATGTGTGGCCATTATTCAGTATGGAGCATTGTGTTGCCATTATACAGTATGGAGCACTGTGTGGCCATTATACAGTATGGAGCATCATGTGTGGTCATTATACAGTATGGAGCACTGTGTGGCCATTATACAGTATGGAGCATCGTGTGACCATTATACAGTATATGCACTGTGTGGCCATTATACAGTATTGAGCATCATGTGTGGCCATTATACAGTATGGAGCATCATGTGTGGCCATTATACAGTATGGAGCACTGTGTGGCCATTATACAGTATGGAGCATCGTGTGGCCATTATTCGTGTGGCCATTATACAGTATGGAGCATCATGTGTGGCCATTATACAGTATGGAGCATCATGTGTGGCCATTATACAGTATGGAGCATCATGTGTGGCCATTATACAGTATGGAGCACTGTGTGGCCATTATACAGTATGGAGCATCGTGTGACCATTATACAGTATATGCACTGTGTGGCCATTATACAGTATTGAGCATCATGTGTGGCCATTATACAGTATGGAGCATCATGTGTGGCCATTATACAGTATGGAGCACTGTGTGGCCATTATACAGTATGGAGCATCGTGTGGCAATTAAACAGTATGGAGCATCGTGTGGCCATTATTCGTGTGGCCATTATACAGTATGGAGCATCATGTGTGGCCATTATACAGTATGGAGCATCATGTGTGGCCATTATACAGTATGGAGCATCATGTGTGGCCATTATACAGTATGGAGCATCATGTGTAGCCATTATACAGTATGGAGCACTGTGTGGCCATTATACAGTATGGAGCATTATGTGTGGCCATTATACAGTATGGAGCATTATGTGTGGCCATTATACAGTATGGATCATTATGTGTGGCCATTATACAGTATTGAGCATCATGTGTGGCCATTATACAGTATGGAGCACTGTGTGGCCATATTTATTTCTGCTTATAATTATTGTTTATGAAACAGTGTGATCAGCAGTGCAAAATGGGTGTGGTTTGGGCATGGATATGGGTGTGACTAGTTGTGAAATGGGTGTGGCCTGGGCGTGGTCTAAAATTTGCAACTGCGTGCGCCGCTACCTTTGTCTTTCTTTGCCTTCTTCGAAAGTTGGAAGGTATGGACTAGGGGCTCAGTGGGCAAAACCGGGGACCTCCTGCTGCCACCAGAAGTAGGACCGTGTGCTGGGCGAGGATGCCAGCAGACACCACACTGACTGCCAACAGCATCCTGCTAGCCACGGAGCCTTCAGCGAGTGACAGGCTGCGGAGCCACGATAAGTGAACTGTTAACCAGAGACTGTTAGTTAAACAACCGTTTATTCAGTTTTTGTACCCTTTTGCACTGCTATCTCCCTGCGCGAAGTTCCCTACTATTGATTAATTAAATATAGTTAACCCCTGCTTGGCAGCATTTGTATTACTGCTTCCCAGCACCTGCACATTACATCATCACCTCATCGAAATTAACCATGTGCTAGAGTTTACAGAGAGACTACAGACTGTCCCCCATATCTGGAGAAACTGCTGAAATGCAAGATCCGAAGCCATTATAGACTCGGTGCCCACAGTTTGGCCATCAAATCTGGCCGGCCCAGATAGAGCTACAAGCCCAGAGGAGAAAGAACGTGCCCACACTTGGACCTGGTGGATGAGACCCACTTCCTGCTACACTGCAACAGTGAGGGGCACTCACTTCTGGAGACTCCCCAATCTCTTCCTGGATTTCAGCTCTATGAAGGAGGAAGAGAAAACCTATATCCTGCTGGGGGAAGAAGAGCATGCTGTGGATATATCTGTACAGTATGTGAGCTCATGCTATTGGCTGCGAGAAAAAGAAATATGATATGGCATGGACTTTCATGGCCCCCACCCTGGATGTGCACCCATTTATCATTCCTACAGTCCCTAATCATGATCCCAACAGTCCCTATCCCTACTTTACACTTTGACAAAACTGTGTCCTGCCAATGAAGCTTCTTTGAATTTGATATGAGATGGATATATACGAGACAGATACGAGGATAGATAGATGGATATGAGACCGATGGGAGAGAAAATCAAAATGGAATGATGATGATAAATAATGTGTATAGGTCATTAAGTAATTTGAACACATGATCACAATGACCTGTAAATTAGTGTTATGAACAATCAAAAAAATAAGCTCGTCCATTTTTAAGGAAACTAGGCATTTTATGGGCAGTCTGTCGAGCGCTTCACAGTAAGAAGAACTTTGAGTTTATAGAATTTCAGGTTTGAAGCTGTGCTGTTCTGCTTGCCAGTATCTGGAATAGTTAATAAATCCCATGTTGTGTGGTCAAACTTACCATGGAGAGCTTGATAAATTGGTGCCAAAGGAGAATCTGTGTCTTGCTAGGAATTATCCATGTCTCTCTCTGAGACCACAATTACAGCCCTGCACATCTTTTGAATTCTAAAATGTCACATTGAGTCGAAGGGAGGAAAAGAGCAGAGAAGTGAATCAGTGAGCATAGGCTAACGACTGTAATCAATATTTCCCACTGATAAGCTGATCCTGTGGAGTCTGCTCATATAAAAGATCCTGGATGCGATGTGATCTGTCTCTCCTTAGTAAATGGCATTGCTAAATATGAAACATGGCCTTTGCTTCTTGTTTTTAATAAAAAGGTTCTGCCTGTGCATCTCATATATTAATGATTTAGCCATCAGCTTGTTAAAAATTAATTCACTTTTGAAATAAGACATATTGAAGTGAATGTGGTAAAAAAGAA
This sequence comes from Ranitomeya imitator, assembly GCF_032444005.1. Lineage (NCBI taxonomy): Eukaryota > Metazoa > Chordata > Amphibia > Anura > Dendrobatidae > Ranitomeya > Ranitomeya imitator. Next base: position 318,601,739 of record NC_091285.1, on the reverse strand, counting down.
CTCCAATGAGCGATGTCAGCTGAGGATCCCATCATGTGAGGAAGAGATTTCAAATGTCATATGCATGCCATGTATTATGTTTATCCAGTAACTGCATACAAGTGATTTACCACTGACAAGACACATTAAGGCAATAATCTGCATACTTTGCCTGCCATCTGGTCTTAAATGATGTCAAAGTCTCCTTTTATTCCTCTTCATATAAATTAGCTCAAAGTGCAAATGTGCATGTGAATTGTCTGACAATGTTGAAATTTTAATCTGTGCCGACTTCTCCGTTTTTTTTTTTATTAAGTACGTTTAATTGGGCATTGTAATATGCTGCTACATTTTCGCTATCTCTTACCACAGCTTTGATTTGGTACTTGATGATTATGTGAGTGTATAATATGAATAACAGTTCCCTGATGTAATAGTGTTAGAGACAACCTATCTGCTCTCCGGATAAGTCTCTTTTAGCGTATTCCCCATGAATAAATAATTCTTAGACCTATTTTTCTTAAAACTGTGCCATGCCAATGGACATTGAGTCTGAGGATAGCAGCAATAATTGATTATTGTCAAGATGTGCAGGGAAATACCCAGTGGCATAACTTGAAACTCAGGGGCCCCGATGCGAAAGCTCCAACGGGGCCCCCAAATATTTAAAATCTTTAATAGCAATAGTTTAAATACCCCATTGTCTAAGTGAACGATAACACCCGGTTGTCAGTTTTTCGTATATTTCCAGAAGGAAAAACAAAGGAGTGTCATAATTAAACACTGCCCCACAATTGTTATGTTATAGTGAGTAGAAAAGAATTAACCACTAGAGATGAGCGAATTTGATCGGGTCAAGGCTTATTCGGCAAGTAATAGCGCTTTCCGAATAAGCTGCAGAGAGAACCCGGCATCTTGGATCGCTCTGGCTGATCAGCAGTTAGTATCCACAGCTGCATGTGTTGTGGCTGTTGTGGCTGTGTGACAGCATGTTTGTTTTGATCTCCATGCTGTGACTGTCACACAGCCGTGACACATGCAGCTTCGGAGCCAAACTGCTGATCAGCCTGAGCAATCCAGGAAGCCGGGTTCTCTCTACAGCTTATTTGGTAAGCGCTATTGCTTGTCGAATAAGCCCTGACCCGATTAAATTCGCTTAACCAACTCACCCCTGTTAGGCGTCCAAGGAGGCACGGATCTGCAAGGAACCACTTATAGAAATGAAGAGAGGAAATTACCCAGCTTCCAAGCTTGAAAAAAATGTAGAGTACAGATACAGCTTTATTACATGAGGTACATTCTATAACAAACTACCTGATCACTATTGCAATTGATGTATTGTTTGATATTGAATATTTGAGATTGATTATTATCAGAGAAGGTTTTGGTGACCATGCCACATCTGTTTACACCACATTTGAAAAAACCCTTACAATCAAGCCAAGTATGACGTTCCATTTTATTAGGGAAACTGGAAGATCTGATATTTCCCAAATTTCTGGCCCTTTTAGCTACCTCTTGGAACCTAGAGGGACGATGTGTCTGCCTTACCAAACTTTGTTCAGTACATCAACAATAATCCGTACAATATTTCTTTTACTTATATTTCTTTTTTAGGTTCTATCAACACAACATTTCCTTTTTACGGTAGATCTCAATCTAGAGTGAACTAATCACAGCATCTCCACCCCCACTCATTTTAGGCCCATGTTATAAAATGTACCTCATGTAATAAAGCTGTATCTACCCTCATGATGGAATCTATGAATATTTTTTAATCCAATAAATTTTTGGAAGCTGGATCATTTCCTCTCTTCATGTTATAGTGAGTGCAAATCTTTGACATATTAGGACTGCTGACAGCTCCTTTAATGGGATCACTGACAGATATAAAACTTTTCTGGGCACAAGAGTCATTCTAAAGTGGAATATATCACCTTGGAAAATGCTATTTATTTGCAAATATAGGGTTTATCTGCAGGTAAATAATGTTACAATGCTCCATGGAAGTCTTAATGAAAGTGTGGCTACTGGGAGAACATGAATTTCTTTCCTTCCAGGAGCCACCATATTTCTGACTTAGGGGTAGAGTAGTAAGCTATCACAGTTACCCCTCACAGCACTATTCGCTATACTGTGAGCAGTAGATGTAAGCAACCCCTTAAGGACACAGCCACTTTGTAGGTTAATGACTGGGTCTCATTTTTTAAATCTTGACCAGTGTCCATTTATGAGGTAATAACTCTGGAACGCTTCAATGGTTCCAAGTGATTCTGAGAGATTTTTTGTTAGGAAACTCTTATGCTGCTAGCGGGGATCTCACAGAGGTCACCGCAGTTCAGCTCGGCTGGGAACGCAGCCTCAAGTTACCGGAGGTAACCTAAATGACATCACCACCGGCTACTGAGGCTGCGCTAGAAGCCACTCAGTCACCAGTGGTTCTCAGCCTGGACGGTCGCATCTTGGCACCGTCCAGGATGAAAACTGTTTATCTCCAGACATGGATTATGGCGTGGGACAGAACGACAGACTGTTATAGTGTATTGTTGTTTTTTATTTTAGTTTTATTACAGGAGAACGAGGGCTTCCGTGGAATTAGGTGTTAGGTGAGTATAACTGTGTTTGTTATTTTTAAATAAAAATGGAAAACTGTTTTTTGTTTTATTTCTAATAAAGGACATAGTTCTGGCTGTGTCTTTTGTTTACCATACCACTATAGGATTAGTAATGGATAGGTGTTATAGATGCCTCTCCATTACTAAGACGTGGGCTTGATGTCACCTGACAATACAAAGGTGACATCCACCGCACAAATATGAACCCCAGATGTGCCTTTTCTGGGCACCTGCGGGCTGCTATTTTTAGGCTGGGGGGGCCAATATCCATGGACCCTTACCAGCCTGAGAATACCAGCCCCCAGCTGTCTGCTTCAGCAAAGCTGGTTGTCAAAAATGGGGACCCCACGCCCTTTTTTAAAATTATTTAAATAATTTTAAAAAAACAGCGTGGGGACCCCTCTATTCTTGATAACCAGCCATGTTGAAGCTGACAGCTGAGGTTTGCAGCCCCCAGCTGTGAGTTTTGCCTGGCTGGTCATCAAAAATACAGAGGAACCCAAGCCGTTTTTTTAAATTATTTATTTACAGCACAGGAGAGGCTGATGGATACTCCCATCCGCTGCTCCTGCTCTCACTGTTATTAGTGGCAGCAGTAGCGGACCAGTAGTCCCATCAGCTGACACCAATGACTGGAGGGGAACTTTATACCTCTGATCACAGCTGCGTGCTCACGCTGTCTTTTCACAGTGTGGGAACCACGGCTCTCTGACTGGCGGGGATGGTTTTACCACCGGTCAGAAGCGGTGTTTTCCGCGCTCTAAAGCACATGACAGCGTGACAAACGCCCAGTGTTCAGTCAGCCGAACCTGAACAGTAACACAGACTTCCTGGTGAAGTTTGTGTTCGGTGTACGTGCCCGAACAGTAGGTGTTTGGTACAGATGCCGCACTTTACTGTTCGAGTTAACCCATCTCTATCTCTGAGGTGCCAGAACAGTAGAATCCGTCTATGAATAACTCAATTTTACAAACGACACCTTTCAATGCATTTATTTTAAGGGTACAGTGATCATATTGACACCACAGGTGTTACAGAGCTTTATACTATTGCACAGTGAAGAAAAATACAGTTGCATTTTTAACACAAAAATTGTTTATGCACCAGATTTGACACTTTCATACTGGGAAATGGGTAAAAATGTCACCAAAATGTTTCACATAATTTCTGCGGAACATGTCAGTACTCCATATGTGGCTGTACAGTACTGCTTAGCCACACAGCGAGACTCTGGATGGAGGGAGGGAGCGCTTCTTGCCTTCTGCTGCACAGATTTTCCTAGAATAGTTTGCGGACTCCATATACAGAGCCCCTAAGTTCTAGAAGAGCAGAATACCCCCCTCAAGTGACCCCATTTTGGAAATTATACCCTTGCCAAACCTGTTAATGCTAAATGTGGTTTAGGCACACTGTGGGGCTCAGAAGGAAGGGTGGGGGTGTTTGGATGTGGAAGTGCAGAATTCACTGGATTTCTTCAGGGGGCGAGGAGCCATTGTAATACTAGTAGCGTGGAAGCCCCCTATATTTCCATTAACAGATAATGGACCTGAGTGGGGATTAGCTTTTATAGCGGATTGAGTAGAAGCTCTTATTATGAACATTTTACTTAGCATTGAGATCACATTTATCCAGAGTGATGTGATTCAGATGAAACGCCTGAGGGAAGAATTCACTGTAACGAGGCAGAAGAGTTATTCTGGCGTCTGTTCAATGGTATCCTTCTTTACAGAAGTGCACAAAACTTTGGCTGACCGTGCTTTTATGCAATTCTAAAAAGACAGACCATGTCGAATCATAGGCCAGTCGGCGTCCAAAGTGCCCCCATCTGCCTCATTATAGGGAATCGTCCATCGGGGGGTTTATCTAATGAATTTCAGAGATTTACATGGAAACCCCAGTGTAAGCGCTCAATACAGAGCTCAGCATAAATGTGAACTGAGCCTTCCTGCGATCTTTGGGAGGCAGAACGAACAAATCAATGGCAGGTGAAGAATTGGTTTTATTTATTTATTTTTTGTTTTATGCCATTCATCCGCCGTGTGGTATAAGTGATTAAACTACTGTATTCGGGTGGGTGTGATTACAGCGATACCAGATTTATATTGTTTTCTTCATGTTTGGCTGTTATCAAACATTAAGACGTGTTTGTTTTTTTTGCAAAAGCTACTTTTTGCTTTCCCTTATTTTGAGAGCTACAATTCCATATTTCTGCTGACAGTCAGGTAAGGGCTTGTATTTTTGCAGGACGAGTTAACTTTCTTTATTGGTATCATTTTCGGTCACAACATTTTTTTAATTGCTTTCTATTCCAATTTTTGTGAGTCAGAATGAATAAAAAACAGCAAGTCAAGAATTGTTTTTTGAGGGTTTTTTTCAGTTTTGCATGTGATAAGAGTGATGAGGCAACTTTAGTCTTTGGGTCAGTACGATTACAGCGATGCCTCATTTCTTTTTTTATGTTTTGTTGCTTTTACACAATAAAAACTTTTATTTAAAAGGGATTATTTTTGCATCGTTATGTTGTGAGAGCTATAACTTTTTAATTTTTCAGCTGAACAAGCTGTATGGTGTCTTGTTTTTTGCTGGACAAGATGACGTTTTCAGCCGTACCATTTTTATTTACATTTGTTTTTTCATCGCGTTTTATTCCAATTTTTTTCCAGCAGTATGATGATGAAGCATAGTTTGGAATGTTTTTTATATTTTCTTTTTTTATGGCATTCACTGAAGGGGTCAACTAGTTTGTCACTTTTATAGACTGAGTGGGGACGCACATAATGCAATTTTATGGGGAAATTCTTAACATAAAACTCAGAATACCCCCAAGAGATATGTTGTGGATTTCACACTTGCCCTGTAGCGGTGGCAAGAGGAGTTCATATTTGTGGGATTGATGTCACCGTTGTATTGTCTGGTGACATCAAGCCATTGGCTTAGTAATAGTAATAGTTACTAATCCTATAGTTATATGGTATATAAAGACACAGCAAGTATAAATTCCTTTATTGGTCTTATAGATACCTTTCCATCACTAAGCCATGGGCTCGATGTCACCAGACGATCCAAAGTTACATCAACCTCAACAAATATGAGCCCCACTTGTCACCGAAATAGGGCAAGTGGGAAGACTTGGTCAAAGCGCCAGATTTGGTGTACCTAATAGATGCACATTTCTGGGCACTTTGGCTTTCTGCTATTTTTAGCTGCTGGGGGCAATATCCATGGCCCCTTCCCAGCCTGAGAATACCAGCCCCCAGCTGTCAGCTTTAGCAAGGCTGGTTGTCAAAAATGGGAGGGACCACACGCCATTTGTTTTAAAATAATTTTAAAATTCTTGATAACCAGCCTTTCTGAAGTTGACAGTTGAGGGTTGCCGCCCCAGCTGTGAGTTTTGCACGGCTGGTTATAAAAAATACAGGGGATCCCACGCAGGTTTTTAAACTTAATTTATAGCGCAAGCGGCAGGTGATGAATATTCCCGTCAGCCACTCCTGCTGTCACGGTTATTAGCGGCAGCAGTTGTAGGCTGATGGGAGTAATAGTCCCATCAGCTGTTACCTGCTGTCATTGTTATCACTTGAATATAACTCTCATCATTCTCCCCTGCTTGTGCTGATCGCCAGGAAAGCAGGGGAGAATGATGAAAGCCATCTTCCGCACCAAGTGTGTCATCCGTGTGCACATGTGAGGGACGTTTTGTGGCCGTACTGCCTGTAAAAAACGGACATGTCTATGTGTAGGACACACGGTCTGTGGAAACACACGGAAATGTGCAAAGCAATGTAGATTTTAATGTGTCTACGTGTCAGTGTCTCCGGTATGTGTGAAAGCTGTCACCACATGTACTGGAGACACTGACGTGAGAAAGAGTCTTAATACAGCAATGGTACGCAGGGCAATAAAATTATAATCCGAAGCCTAACCTGTTCAGTGAACAATATTTATTGTATATGGAGGTAGTTGCTCCTAGTTAGCTGTTCATATTAGCTTGGAAGTGCCAGTCAGTCTTTTTGTCATCATAACCTGTTCAGTGGTTTGTGCCATGTTAGTTTATCACTAATGAGGATTATGATAATATTCTGCCACAAATTAAGTTGGTGTTACATGTCAAGTTAAATGTGGCTTCATCTGTAGAAGATTGTATTATAATAGACAATTGCTAAACAATGTAAGAAGGATCAGAGTTGGACAGGGCTGCAAGGTAAATTAAGGACTGACACAGCCTGATCAATGTATTTACCGTATTTTTCACTTTATAAGACGCACCCGATTATAAGACGCACCCCCAAATTTGGTGAAGAAAAAGAGAAAAAAATAATTTTAAGGTAAATGGGGGTCTGTCTTATAGTGCCAGTGTCCGTCTTACAAATCATATATATGTCCCTCATCCTGGTATCTATATACCCCCCATCCTGACACATGCCCCCCCCTGTACTGGCACACTGCCCCCCCATCTCATCCTGGATATGGCCCTATCATCACTATAAGCCCCCCTGCTGGCACGCACATGGCCCCCCTCTCTCTATATGCCTCCCATGCTGGCATGCACATGGCTCCCCCCTCTCTATATGGCACGCACACATGGCCCCCCCAGTCACTACATGACCCCCTGCAGGCACACACATGGCCCCCAAGTCACTACATGCCCCCCTGCAGGCATACACATAGCCCCCTAGTCACTACATGCCCCCCTGCATGCACACACATGCCCCCCTGCAGGCTCACACATGCCCCCCTGCAGGCACACACATGGCCCCCCAGTCACTACATGCCCCCCTGCAGGCACACACATAGTCCCCCTCAGTCACTACATGCCTCCCTCAGTCACTACATGCCCCCCTGCTGGCAGGCACATGATAAAATAACAAACACTTAACTCACCGTCCGATGATGGCTTCGTGCTCCCAGCTCCTCGGTTGCACTTCCTGTTTCCCAGGCATCAGATCATGTGACCTGGGCACACCGTGATGACAGCACAGACACAGGAAGAGCTGGGAGCAGGGAGCACGGAGCCAACATCGGAAGGTGAGTTAAATTTTATCATGTGCCTGCCAGCAAGGGGTCATGTACTGACTGGGGGCGGGCTATGTGTGTGCCTGCAGGGGGCATATCCTTGATGGGAGGAGGGGGAGTGCAGGCACATGTAATATGCACTGCTCCCCTGTCAACCAACTCAGAGCCGCTTCAGCACCGAGGTGATGGACAGCGGGTGCAGTGAATATTACATGAGGCTAATGAGAGGGAGTACAGGACCTTCTGCTGTCTCTGCAGCCTGCAGCCAGCCCACTCCAGCCCCCTGACACCACTCCAGAGCTGTTCCCCTCCTCTACAGCACAGCACATCACACAGATTCGGATTATAGGACGCATCCCCCACTTTCCCCAAAAATTTTGGGAAACAAAAGTGCGTCTTATAATCTGAAAAATACGGTATTTTACTTGCTTATCTAGCTCCATTAATTTCCTCAGCACTTTCCAGAAATCGTCAACACTGTCCTCATTGAAGATCACAATCTGAATTCCCTATCAGTATGTCTTTGGAATGTTTGAGTAAACCAGAGAACCAGGGAGAACATTCAAACTCCTTGCAAATATCGTCTTTGATGGTATTTTGAGCCCAGGACCCCAGCGCTGCAAAGCAACAGTGCAAACTACTGAACCACTGTGCTGGGATCTGGGCTGTATGGAAGAGGAATAAGCATATCAAGACATTAGGATCGATTGAATGGATACCAATGTACAGTGCCAACAAGTAGTATTCAACCCCCTGCAGATTTAGCAGGTTTAATAAGATGCAAATAAGTTAGAGCCTTCAAACTTCAAACAAGAGCAGGATTTATTAACAGATGCATAAATCTTACAAACCAAAAAGTTTTGTTGCTCAGTTAAATTTTTATAAATTTTAAACATAAAAGTGTGGGTCAATTATTATTCAACCCCTAGGTTTAATATTTTGTGGAATAACCTTTGTTTGCAATTACAGCTAATAATCGTCTTTTATAAGACCTGATCAGGCCGGCACAGGTCTCTGGAGTTATCTTGGCCCACTCCTCCATGCAGATCTTCTCCAAGTTATCTAGGTTCTTTGGGTGTCTCATGTGGACTTTAATCTTGAGCTCCTTCCACAAGTTTTCAATTGGGTTAAGGTCAGGAGACTGACTAGGCCACTGCAACACCTTGATTTTTTGCCTCTTGAACCAGGCCTTGGTTTTCTTGGCTGTGTGCTTTGGGTCGTTGTCTTGTTGGAAGATGAAATGACGACCCATCTTAAGATCCTTGATGGAGGAGCGGAGGTTCTTGGCCAAAATCTCCAGGTAGGCCGTGTTATCCATCTTCCCATGGATGCAGACCAGATGGCCAGGCCCCTTGGCTGAGAAACAGCCCCACAGCATGATGCTGCCACCATCATGCTTGACTGTAGGGATGGTATTCTTGGGGTCGTATGCAGTGCCATCCAGTCTCCAAACGTCACGTGTGTGGTTGGCACCAAAGATCTCGATCTTGGTCTCATCAGAACAGAGAACCTTGAACCAGTCAGTCTCAGAGTCCTCCAAGTGATCATGAGCAAACTGTAGACGAGCATTGACATGACGCTTTGAAAGTAAAGGAACCTTACCGACTCATCTGGAACGGAGACCATTGCGGTGGAGTACGTTACTTATGGTATTGACTGAAACCAATGTCCCCACTGCCATGAGATCTTCCCGGAGCTCCTTCCTTGTTGTCCTTGGGTTAGCCTTGACTCTTCGGACAAGCCTGGCCTCAGCACGGGAGGAAACTTTCAAAGGCTGTCCAGGCCGTGGAAGGCTAGCAATAGTTCCATAAGCCTTCCACTTCCGGATTATGCTCCCAACAGTGGAGACAGGTAGGCCCAACTCCTTGGAAAGGGTTTTGTACCCCTTGCCAGCCTTGTGACCCTCCACGATCTTGTCTCTGATGGCCTTGGAATGCTCTTTTGTCTTTCCCATGTTGACCATGAATGAGTGCTGTTCACAAGTTTGGGGAGGGTCTTAAATAGTCAGAAAAGGATTGAAAAAGAGATAATTAATCCAAACATGTGAAGCTCATTGTTCTTTGTGCCTGAACTACTTCTTAATACTTTAGGGGAACCAAACAAAATTCTGGTGGGTTGAGGGGTTGAATAATAAATGACCCTCTGAAAAGACTTTTCACAATTTAAAAAAAATATAAACAAAGAAATAACATTCTTTTTTGTTGCAGTGCATTTCACACTTCCAGGCTGATCTACAGTCCAAATGTCACAATGCCAAGTTAATTCCAAATGTGTAAACCTGCTAAATCTGCAGGGGGTTGAATACTACTTGTAGGCACTGTATGTACCAATTGGCGTAAAGGAGAGTGTTGCAGTATTCTGTTGGTGTATGCAAATTGCATGGATTGCATTTTGGAGAGAAGTGAGAACATTAAGCCGAGGCACTTCCACCCAAGATGGCAAGGATCCCTAAAAGTGTGCTAGAAAAAAGTTTTATAATAATAAAAAAAAACTTCTAATATAGCATTGTTAGGCAGAATAAAATATTCAGAATATTAAAACACGGGCTTGCATTTTGGTTATATGCCATTATGTGGGGAGGTCTTGTACAGTCTAGAAGAGCTTAATGTGGTGTTATTAGCTGAGTTTAGTATTTAAGATGAGAGAGCAGATGCAGAGAAAAGGAGAAAGGAATCTTTCTAAAGAGAAGGGGCTGGTAATTTTTCTATTCTTGCTTAATATGTTCCATGTCTTGGGGAGTATTGGTGAAGGGAAGAACAGATCACATTCTGGCAGTCAGAGTTAATTCTTTAGCTATCAACATCTAAAGCATTTGGACCCAATCTGACCAGAACTGCAGTACATTTCCTTGTATTTATACAGCCTGGCATTGAGGTTGGCTCAGTAGGTCATCATCATTACTTTTTTTATTTCACTGGCTTTTGTGATGTTATTCTCTAGCTTCATAGATTTTCTTGCTGTATAGTTCTCCTTTGACAGCGATCCATATTTCATGTAGTGTTGTCTTGGGATGTGCATGTAAAACAACATTGTATGATGCTCTTTTTGACTTTTAGTACAAAGCACTTTTATGAAGTGGAAGATCAGGCTATACTTCTAAGCCAGGTTTTAATATTTAAAGGGAACCTGTCACCCCCCAGGTGTTTGTAACTAAAAGAGCCATTTTGTGCTGTACTAATGCTGCATTCTGACAAGGATGCTCTTTTAGTTTGGGTCCCTGCACTGCTGCAATAATCGTTTTTGAAATTTGTCCCTCATACCTCCAAATCACCACGGGGGCAGGTCTTTCCCCCCTAATCCAGACGCACCACAGCTGTCAGTCATGGCCTCTGCGCGCCGGGCACTGCCTCTTCTTCCTTCATTAGTGTTCCGGGTGCCTGCGCTGTAATTTTTTTTTTCGGGCATGCGCAGTTGCGCTGCCCTTTGATCTTACAGCGTTGGCGCCGGGGACGCTAATGAAGTAAGAGGAGACGGTGTCCGGCACACAGAGGCCATAAGTGACAGCTGTGAGGCATCTGGATTAGGGGGGAAAGACCTGCCCCCCTGGCGATTTCACAGTATGAGGGACAAATTTCAAAAGCGATGATTGCAGCAGTGCCAGGGACCCAAACTAAAAGAGCCACCTTGTCAGAATGCAGCATTAGTGCAGCACAAGGTGGCTCTTTTAGTTACAAACTAACTATGGGTACCCCCGTCGCATGTACCCTGGCTAACCTCTTTCTTGCTAGGTTTGAAGAGGAATATATTTATTCCTCAAATAACCCGTTTCTCAAGCATATCAAGCTTTATGCTAGATATGTTGATGACATATTCATGGTGTGGGACGGGCACCAGGATACCTTGACAGAATATGTTGTTTACCTCGCAATTTGGAGGGGCTAGTTTGGTTTTCCTAGATGGCAAACTACAAGTGAGGGATAGTAGGATCCACACAGAGGTGTACCGAAAGCCATCGGCATCAAATTCCTTACTACACTTGCCAGTGCCCACCCTTCCTATACTAAATGTTCTCTACCATATAGTCAATTTCTGAGGGTGAAGAGAATTAATAGTGACCCGGAGGGCTTTGCACAACAATCTGTTGAGCTTTATGATAGGTTTAAGAAGCGGGGGTATCCCAGTTCAATTCTCAATAGTGCCCATGATAGAGCAGTCACAGCGGACTCAATATCTTCCAGGCATAAGACACATGAGAAAAAATTTGTGTTCAGCTTTAAATTTGGACCACTAGATAATCAAATTAGAGCAGCAATTCGTAAAAATTGGCAGATCTTGAGACATGATAGCGATCTGAAGGAAATAGTAGATAGGGGACCGCTGTTTGCTAGTCGCCGTAGCAAAAACATTAAGGACTGTTTGGTCCGTAATCGTTTTGTATCAGATCATAGCAATTGGCTGATTCAGAATAGACCAAAAGGCAATTTCAAATGTGGGCGTTGCAATTTCTGTACATATCACCATATTGGCAGTATGATTACAGTGGGGCACATACAACACGTAGTACGCGATTTTATATCCTGCAGAACTACGTATGTAGTCTATGTCATTTTTTGCCCTTGCGGCTTCTTTTACATTGGCAAGACTATCCGGCCGATGTTCGTACGGGTTAGAGAGCATTTTAACTCTGTGAGGACCGGCAAAGGGGCTCCCAGGCTAATAGATCATGTCAAAACTCACCATGCAGGTAACGTGCAGTTGTTACGGTTCGCTGGACTGGAACAGGTTTCTCTGCCAGAGGGGGGAGGAGATCTGCACTGCCTCCTTCTACGCAGAGAGGCCAGGTGGATTCTCCACACAGACACAGCGGGACCCCTTGGTATGAATGAAAAGCTGGACATGTCGGTTTTTTTGTAGATAGCTAATCTCACTGCAGATAATGTTTAACTCTGCTTCAAGTTTAGTTCACAGAGTTTGATTTTAATTGTGTGTGTTGTTTTTATTGCACTATTGTTCATGTTTCTATCATTGGTGGTTATTCCCACCCATATGCTGCATGAGTGGAGGAGCTTGAGGCTTGATTTGTCTACAAAATCCTCCTGGTGTTCATTCAGCTATAGGACCCGATGAAGTGCCGCTTTGCACGAAACGGCCGTCGTCCGATCTTTGTCCACTCCCTTCCCTGCTTTTTGTACAAAGTCCTAAGAAAGTGGTGACTATTTTACCTGGGTAAGTGCGCTCCAATCTTTTTCTTGTTTTTTTCTTCATGAACTCTGTATGCTTTTGTTGGATGCAGCACCCCGTTGGTAATGTAAAAGGATATTATCAGCCATACATGCCCATTATATGTGGTCTAAGGTGTTGTGCACGTTGGGGTCAGCTAATCGTGGCAGTGCGGAAGTAGAACTTTCTTTTACTTCGAGGCTCTTTTAGTTACAAACGCCTGGGGGGGGGGGGGGGGGTGACAGGTTCCCTTTAATGTATTAATACCTTAAGAACCATCAGTATCATAGATAATGTAAGGTAAGTGGGAAATTACATTTCTACACTCGGACATATTAAAGTTTGAATTTGCAAAAACTGGTACAGTGGCCACTTCGGTAATCTGTGGCTCCTGAACGAAAGCCTGAGGAATACCTCTTACCTGCCGGCATCCCCATCTCATCTGTTGATTAGCCAGTCTGGCACGACATCAAAGTTGATACATGCGTCCATACGATGTAGCTCCAGACTGGCTAATCAAAAGAGGAACCGGGATGCCGTCATATAAGAGGCGGTTCTCTGCACAATTGTCAATCAGCCACATATTACTGACATGGCTGCTGGTCTGAGTCCTGCGAATCGCTTTGTGCCAACTCTAATTAATGGAGATATTGACTTTCCTCTCAAGTAATAGCGTTCTATAATTTCCGTTCTCTTGGAATTTATTTTTCATAACTTTTGAGGTGACAGATCGGAAGCGGTATGAAAAGTGGGTTTAATATAAGAGAAACAGAAACTATAAAACTCATGCATAATTTACAGTACATGAAAACCAGTGGAATGGAAGGTCATTAGGCCAGCGGGGTTTGTGCAGCCTTTATGTGCCTTAAACTTCACCTTAAATTGTGCTGTACAGTTTTATGTTTCTATTTATGCCATTTTTATCCATCTAGATAAATCATCTAGATTTTCTGCCCTTCCTTCAGGGCTGAGTTATTAAGTTCATACCTGATTGTAAAGAATATTTTGATTAGTCTAGAATAGAATTATTTTATCAATTTGATACTGTGTTATCACCGTATGAAGGCATTATATTTAGTTGTTCTAAAAGTAATCTGGCTGCCATGATGCTACTCAAATTGGAGGTTCCATCATTTCAATCAATCCAACTTCTAGCAGAGCAAGCTGTAAATATGTTTGTCACTAAAGACCACACAGTTGCTTTATCCAGATTTCTGGAATTTACTTTGGATTCCACTTGTTTTATATCCTGTCCAGTTGGCAAAGCAATAAACAACTGATGGCTATAAATTACATGTGCATCTGTGATGTCCCTGGTCTGACCACTGCTCAGGCTGGAATTTATCTCCCACTTTTTAACTTGTAGTTTGCTTATTTAATTTCAGATTTGCAAGATACTAAAACTGGCCACACACAACATCTTTATTTTTGGCATATTTTTAGGACATTGCTGTGCAGCACGTATAAAGCTTGTAATGTAACTCCACAAACAAACAAAAAAGTCATTTTATGAGACTGTAAAAGTTACACATTTCCCACTACCTGCTGACATGATTCAGAGTATGGGTTGTATAAATATGATCTACATCCATACACTCCACACAAATACACTGTCCTCTCTTTAGGATATGTGCACACGTTCAGTATGTGCAGCAGATTTTTCAAATTGGCAAGACAAACGCTGTGTAAAATATTGGCCGTGTCTTTGATAACATTTTTACTTGTGTTTTTCAACCATTCTTTTGAATTGAAGAATTGACATGCTGCAGATTTGAAAAAAGAAAATGAAAATTCAGAAATCTCATTCGCATTGCTGGTACTGTAAAATGCTACATTTTTCTCTGCGTCAAATGTGTCATAATCGATAAGGGTGTGTGCACAAGTTGAGTATCTGAAGCAACTTGCCCTCCCCTGACGAAGGACACAGTCCGAAACGCGCGTCGGGGTGCACTGTACCTGGAGGATCGGACCGCTTGTAGGAAGAGGTAATTAGCCTGGACTTATCCAACTCTGCATTCAGCATTTTTGTGACTTTGGCACGTCTCACACTATTCATATATGCCATTGTGTATGTCCATATGCACCTTTAATTTTATTGCCTATGTGCTCTCCTCACATACCTATAATACAGGCTTGGGTCACCTTTTTTGTGCACTTTATTTGCTACTTTTGCACGTATTTATATATATATAATATTTTTACACTTCTATTTTTTCATTTTTTTTTTCATTTTTTGTGTTATATATGGTTTTTATACCATTTTTTATACATTTTTTGTGTACCCTTCACTACAATTGCCCATAATTCCGGGTATAGAATTGCATTTATTCATATATAATAATGTTTATATTCTTTTATTTTTAATCTATTTTTTTTTTAATTTATTTATTTATTTATTTATTTTTTTTCTATTCATATGTAACCAGTCCTCTTCGTGTCCGTTGAATTATTGCTATTTTGCTGAAATATTTTATATCTTCCTCCAGTTACAGGCACACTTCTGGTGTTGCCAATTGTTGCCCAGTATATATATATTTATATATAATTTTTAATAAAGGCATTTTATTATATTGCACCTTTCCTTGTCCTTATCTTGTTCGTAATTTGGTTATTATATATATACCAATACATTCTTTTTAACATACATGTATTGATTTCCATACATTGGGTTCTCTGTTATATTAGATTTGAAAAAACGCTTTGTGCATGTGATTTCAGAAAGCTCACTCACTTTGCTGGCACTGTAAAGTGCAGTGATTTTTTTTTTTAATCATTTTAAATCACGTGCAAAAATGCAACGTGTGAACAAGCCATTATACTCCTTGTGTAAAGAAGAAAATGTGAACTTGCAGCATTCCTGCCTCCAGTATATTCCCAGTAGCTGCTAGTGGAGCAAGTAAAAGATAAGGCCGTCATGGTTCACTGATGTTTCCCACTAATGAGATACCATGGACTTTTTTTTGCTTTGCATTATGGCATTGTTTTCTTTATCTAGGTCTGTTAGCCTAATTTGTAGTTTATAATTTTTTTTGCACAATTGTACTCTATGTAACCTAATGTAGGACATTTGTGTAATTTTAATTTGCATAGTGTGCAAAGAATATTGCAACTTTTGGCCATAAAAAGTGATTGGTTAGGGCTAAGTGGAGTGGGCGTGGCTGATATATACACACATGCTTAGTGATTGGTTAGGGCTAAGTGGAGTGGGCGTGGCTGATATATGCACACATGCTTAGTGATTGGTTGAGGCTAAGTGGAGTGGGCATGGCTGATACACACACATTTATATATATATAGATGTACAGTAGATGGAGTATTTATTTATTTTAAAGTACAGCCATAGACTTCTGATTTCTATGGAATCAGTGGAAAAGCGGACAATTGGGGGCAGCTGTTTAAAGCCTGGGAAGGTGGTAATATACATGGAACTTCACAGGCTATTATTATCAGTTCATAGGTATACTTAGCCTTGCCTAGTTATTAAAATTGGGGACTCCTCAAACAGCCTGCCATCCAGCAAAGACACTGAGCTGCATGTACTTGCTCAGCGCCTCACAGTGAAACCATTTCACCTCACTGATGTCATCGCGAGCATGAGAAAGTTCTCACTCTGTGCCTTCACAAAGATCCTGGGAGTTCACAGCTAATGGACTCCGTTCAACTCACTGACGTCAGCGCACATGCCGTGGGAAAAGTTCTAACGGCAGTCGTGTTGATCTCATGTACAATAAACTACACAGGTAAAGCATTAGCTCACCCACATAACTTATACATGTCTAATCTATCTAATATAGAGTCTGGCAGGTGAGGGGCCTGCCAACACCAGCAAATTTCATCTGGATGTGCGTCCTCAGATGCTGATTTGTATTGCAAAACACAGGCCCGGGCGCAGCATTGCATGCTGCCAGTCAGTCGGAGGCCAGCAGCTGACATTGGCATGTGCGTGACTGGGGGCGCATAGAAGTGACATCTTTCGTTTTTATGTACAGTACAGACCAAAAGTTTGGACACACCTTCTCATTTAAAGATTTTTTTGTATTTTCATGACTATGAAAATTGTACATTCACACTGAAGGCATCAAAATTATGAATTAACACATGTGGAATTATATACTTACCAAAAAAGCGTGAAACAACTGAAAATATGTCTTATATTCTAGGTTCTTCAAAGTAGCCACCTTTTGCTTTGATGACTGCTTTGCACACTGTTAGCATTTTCTTGATGAACTTCAAGAGGTAGTCACCGGGAATGGTTTTCACTTCACAGGTGTGCCCTGTCAGGTTTAATAAGTGGGATTTCTTGCCTTATAAATGGGGTTGGGACCATCAGTTGTGTTGTGCAGAAGTCTGGTGGGTACACAGCTGACAGTCCTACTGAATAGACTGTGAGAATTTGTATTATGCAGCTAAGTAAAGAAAAATGAGTGGCCATCATTACTTTAAGAAATGAAGGTCAGTCAGTGCAGTGGCAAAAACCATCAAGCGTTACAAAGAAACTGGCTCACATGAGGACCGCACCAGGAAAGGAAGACCAAGAGTCACCTCTGCTTCTGAGGATAAGTTTATCTGAGTCGCCAGCCTCAGAAATCGCAGCTTAACAACAGCTCAGATTAGAGACCAGGTCAATGACTCATAGAGTTCTAGCAGCAGACACATCTCTGCAACAACTGTTAAGAGGAGACTTTGTGCAGCAGGCCTTCATGGTAAAATAGCTGGTAGGAAACCACTGCTAAGGACAGGCAAGAAGCAGAAGGGACTTGTTTGGGCTAAAGGACGCAAGGAATGGACATTAGACCAGTGGCGATCTGTGCTTTGGTCTGATGAGTCCAAATATGATTCTAACCACCGTGTCACGCAGAAAAGGTGAACGGATGGACTCTACATGCCTGGTTCCCACCGTGAAGCATGGAGGAGGAGGTGTGATGGAGTGGGGGTGCTTTGCTGGTGACACTGTTGGGGATTTATTCAAAATTGAAGGCATAGTGAACCAGCATGGCTACCACAGCATCTTGCAGCGGCATGCTATTCCATCTGGTTTCCGTTTAATTGGACCATCATTTATTTTTCAACAGGACAATGACCCCAAACACACCTCCAGGCTGTGTAAGGGCTATTTGACCAAGAAGGAGAGTGATGGGGTGCTACACCAGATGACCTGGCCTCCACAGTCACCAGATATGAACCCAATCAAGATGGTTTGTGGTGAGCTGGACCGCAGAGTGAAGGCAAAAGGGCCAACAAGTGCTAAGCATCTCTGGGAACTCCTTCAAGATTGTTGGAAGACCATTCCCGGTGACTACCTCTTGAAGCTCATCAAGAAAATGCCAAGAGTGTGCAAAGCAGTCATCAAACCAAAAGGTGGCTACTTTGAAGAACCTAGAATATAAGACATAATTTCAGTTGTTTCACACTTTTTTGTTAAGTATATAATCCACATGTGTTAATTCATAGTTTTGATGCCTTCAGTGTGAATGTACAATTTTCATAGTCCTGAAAATACAGAAAAAGTCCTCAAAATACAGAAAAATCTTTAAATGAGAAGGTGTGTCCAAACTTTTGGTCTGTACTGTGTATGTATGTTGCCCTGTCCAAATCTTGCATTGGGGCCAATCAGACTCTGGTTACACCAAAGATGAGCCAATTACCAGCATGAGCATAATATGACAAAGACTTAAATCTGATTTTATAATAGGGCAACATGGTAGGTCATTCGTTAGCGTTGTTGTTTTGTTTCTTCAAGGCATTTGTATTACAGATTAATGTAGTAGATTTTTGAAGTGCTAAATTTGACTTTTATACACTTATCTTTTTTCCTTGCAGTATTTTGGGAGCTTGCTAGTAATTTTCTGCGTTGAGTTGGCATGTGGAGTGTGGACATATGAACAGGAAATCACGGTACGTTAAAAATCTGTTTTAAATTATTGGATTATGTATGTCCTTTGCAATGTTTTTAATACAATTCTTTATAGAAGCAACAGTAAATAACATTGTAATCCCTTAATGACCGCCAATACGCCTTTTAACGACCGAACTTAAAGGGCCTTATTCCTCAGCGATGCTGTTTATCAGGACTGAGAAATAAAGCAATAGCAGCCCTCCAGCATCTGAAAATGTCCGGAGTTTTAGCTACCAGGGGTAGTTGAGACCCTGGAGGACGCAATCGGGGCTAGTTTTTACAGTCTCTGATCACGTGATCGACAAGTCCCTCATGAGTTTCAAGATCCGTCCCTTTCAAGAGAGCAAAATACAGTTTAAAATTATATACAACTAGATGGTGGCCCGATTCTAACGCATCAAGTATTCTAGAATATGTATGTAGTTTATTTATGAAGTTTTCAGAATAATGCAATTTATACACAGGATTTGGCTGGCCGGCCGCAACCAATTAGCGAAGCGTGGTTCAAATTCTGTGCCAATTCGCGGGCGGACTGCGACTGTCGCTGATTGTTCGTGTCCGGGCGTGACTAATCAGTGAAGCCAAGGCCGGCTTCAGGTTTTTGAGGGCCCCGGGTGAAAGAGTCTCAGTGGGCCCGCTCTTTAACACATACCACGATTCATGATGAACAGATACAGCAGAGAAATATAGCACAGCCAAGTAGCATATAAAACAGCCCACGTAGTATAGAACACAGCCACGTAGTATATAGCACAGCCACGTAGTATATTGCCCAGCCACATAGTATATAGCACAGCCCACGTAGTATATAACACAGCCCACGTAGTATATAACTCAGCCCACGTAGTATATAACACAGCCACGTAGTATATTGCCCAGCCACTTAGTATATAGCACAGCCAACGTAGTAAATAGCACAGACACGTATATTGCCCAGCCACGTAGTATATTGCCCAGCCACATAGTATATTGCCCAGCCACGTAGTATATTGCCCAGCCACGTAGTATATTGCCCAGCCACGTAGTATATAGCACAGACACATAGTGTATAGCACAGACACGTAGTGTATAGCACAGACACGTAGTGTATAGCACAGACACATAGTATATTGCCCAGCCACGTACTATATTGCACAGCCACGTAATATATTGCACAGCCACGTAGTATGTAGCACAGCCACATAGTATATAGCACAGCCACGTAATATATAGCACAGAGACATAGTATATAACACTGCCCATGCAGTATATAACCCAGGCCACGTAGTATAGAGCACAGCAATGTAGTATATTGCCCAGCCACGTAATATATACCACAGCCACCACGTAGTATATAGCACAGCCCACATAGTATATAGCACAGAGATGTAGTATATAGCACAGCCCATGCAGTATCTAACACAGCCCATGTAGTATAAAGCAATGTGGGCACCATATCCCTGTTAAAAAAAGAATTAAATTAAAAATTAGTTATATACTCACCTTCCGTTGGCCCCCAGATCCAGCCCAGGCATTTACCGAAGCTCCTCCCAACGCTCCGGTCCCAAAAGTGCATTGCGGTCTCGCGAGATGATGACGTAGCAGTCTCGCGAGACCGCTACGTCATCATCTCGCGAGACCGCAATGCATGGACCGGACCGTCGCGAGGACCGGGAAAGGTGCCGGAAGGTGAGTATATAATGATTTTTTATTATTTTTAACATTAGATCTTTTTACTATTGATGCTGCATAGCAGCATCAATAGTAAAAAGTTGGTCACACAGGGTTAATAGCAGCGTTAACGGACTGCGTAACACCGCTGCATAACGCGGTCCGTTAACACTGCCATTAACCCTGTGTGAGCGCTGACTGGAGGGGAGTATGGAGCGGGCGCTGACGGCAGGGGAGTAGGGAGCTGCCATTTCGCGGCTGTGAACATTGCTGATTGGTCGTGGCCGTTTGACCGCGACCAATCAGCGACTTGGGATTTCCGTGACAGACAGAAAGACAGACAGACACACACACACAGAAAGACGGAAGTGACCCTTAGACAATTACAGTATATAGTAGATGTGCAAGGGCACATCAGGGTACTTGTGCACCTTTCTAATACAATATATGTTCATATATTTGTAATATACGAAATATACACCACTGTGATGGTCAGAGACAGGGGCACCACTATGGATAAGAAAGAACAAGTCTGCATACTAGACTATAATACATTTATGGGAGGCGTTGGCTTGTCGGACCAGGTGCTTCAACCATACCTGGTGAAGCAAAAGACCAAGGCCTGGTATAAAAGGTAGCAATCTACCTCATCCAGACTGCTGCATAGAACAGTTTCATTCTCCATAAAAGTCACAATGGGCACTCACTTTTCCCCAGTTCCAAGAGAAAATTGTCGAGTGTCTCCTATTTGACCTGAAGGTACAGGAGGCAGGCTTAGAATCCGAGAATGCCCCGAGTCTTGCAGAGTGCCCTGTCTCTGCCACTCCCACCCAAAAGTATCCCCCAAAAAGATACCTGGTTTGTAGGAAGCAACTCCTAGTGTTATTGTCCCATCTGCCCATCCAAACTAGGCATTTCTATCTCCTCCTGTTTTGAGCTCTACCACACATATTACAATTATTAAATTGTCATGAATTACACCAAATTGTGTGGTAGGGTCTTTTTTTTTTTTTTTAAATTGAAATTTATATTTTCTGTGTAGTGGGCATCGCTAGAATAATTTTTGTGGAACAAGCACTGAAGAGAATATTTTCATTTGTAAAACAAATTTTACACAATTTACAGTATTTTGCGGTTTATAAGACGCACCGGATTATAAGATGCCCCCCAAATTTTGAGGAGAAAAATAGGAAAAAAAAACTTTTTTTTTTAATAAAATGGTGATGCGTCTTACAATCCAGGCTTCTTATTGCTTACCGGGGATGGTGGCTGCGGTGAAGCGGAGTCCCAGGGTCGCTGCTGTTTGATGGTGCAGACCACAGTGGAACAGGGTCCCTGAGTCGCTGCTGGAGGAGGCAAGAGTGGTGGGGCGGGGGCTTCGCCGACATTTTGTGAAAGCACAGAGCCCCCGAACTGTTTACTATGCTCTGGACTGTGGGGAAAATGGCTGCCGGGGCAGCGCATGCGCAGAAGGAGATCTTGGTGCCGAGATCTCAATTTGCACCTCAGCCATTTTCCTGGAGATATCGCATAGAGGCAGGAGATCTTGGCTTTACTCCATCTGCACCTGCGCCGAGATGGAAGCCTGAACCCCCTGTCCCCGGAAAAAAAATGGAGGCCACCATATGCCCCCACCACAGGGCTACCGTTCGCCGCCATACCACCATCGCAGGACCACCGTTCGCCGCTGTACCACCACTGCACGCCGCAGGACCACTGCACCACCACTGCAACACCCCCAGCTCCGGGCTCTTAGCAATGACCCCTCGGTAAGAACAGCGTTCAGTTTTTAAGACACCCCCCGTTTTCCCCCTAATTTGGGGGATCATAAAAGTGCGTCTTATAATCCGAAAAATATGGTAATTCCAGGATGTGATCATCACACACCAAACTAATATTCACACAAGGACTGATCATTCACAAACATTTGTCTTGCTTTACAAAACTTTTGTTTCCATTTTTATAATAACATGTTATTTATGTTGGTTATACGGGCATGATCATATTATTGAAGGATCTCTAATAATGAGGCTGTTACGTATTTATACACTAGGTGCTTTACTGCATGGTTTTTGCCCAGCCTCCTGTACCAGACAATACTTTTAGAGTTCTGTAGGTGATTGGTAGTTTTTCGCACATAGTGGTTCCTACCTTGGCGGCCAGGATTATGTTATGGTGTATCACTTCGACTGGCACATTTGTCCCTCATATAGGGATTGATGGAGCTTAACAGATGACGTACCACCAATCTCTTTGAAAGGTAAACCCTGCTGGTGTTCTTTGATCTTTGGAACAAACACAGGTTTCCCCCATAGTTGGCTGCGTTTTCCTCCATATTTTGAACATTTTGCCATTCACTATAGAACAATATATTTTTCTTGCTACAATATACAGCTGTTTTGTTTACAAGATCACATTTTATAATCTGCAAA
Source organism: Ranitomeya imitator (assembly GCF_032444005.1). Classification (NCBI taxonomy): domain Eukaryota; kingdom Metazoa; phylum Chordata; class Amphibia; order Anura; family Dendrobatidae; genus Ranitomeya; species Ranitomeya imitator. The sequence goes on along the minus strand of NC_091285.1, from coordinate 318,578,994 downwards.
TGTATTCTAGGGGCATGCCTCTGTTTGTGAGTATTATTTCTTGATAGAGACAGTGAAAAAAAATGCAAATTGCAATTTTTCAAACTTCTGTTGTATCAACTGTATAAAAAATGGTGATATCAAACTACTAACTACCTCCCTAGATAAATACATTATAAGGTATAATTTATAAAAATACATTTATGGGGATTTTCTGTTGTTTTTGATCTGCATGTGCTCTTGCAAATGCGAAAATCTATTCCAATAGAGCCAAATTTGTGTTCCAACATTCAAATATTGCTCCTTCCGTTCCAAGCCCTGCCATTTATCAAAGCAGAACTTTTTGACTACATGTGGGGTTTTGCCACACTTAAATGAAAATGAGTAATAAACTGTGGGGTCCACTTTTTGGTGTAGTATCTTGCAAAAGTGAAAAATGTGAAGCTAAAGAAACATTTTGGTGAAAAAAATGAACATTTTCAATATCACAACCTAATGTTATCAAATTCTGTTTAGTACCTGTGAGTTCAAAATGCTCACTATACCCCTGGATAAAATCCTTGAGGGGTGTAGTTTAAAAAATGGAGACACTTGTGGGAGTTTCTGCTGTTTAGGCAACTTATGAGCTCTGCAAATGCAACATTTTGCCCACATTCTATTTCAGCCAATTAGTGTTCCAAAATTCAAATGGTGCTCCTTCCCTTCCGAACCCTACCGTTTGTCCAAATAGAAGTTTCTGACCACATGTGGGATATCTGTGTGCTCAGAAAAGTGAGCACCCTTAGGAGCTTCACAGAAGATTATATTTTTGAGCTGTGAAAATAAGAAAAAGTTACTTTAGTCCCTATTTTTTTTATGAATGCAAAATTTGCTAGAAAAATTAGCGAATGCCATATCTCGTTTGGAGAGCCCCAGATTTGAAAACCCCACAAGTGACCCCATTTTGGAAACTAGACTCCTTTACATTTAGCTGATAAAATGAATCAATTCCCACAAAATGTTGTTTTAGCCAAAACCATTTTTCATTTTCACAAGGATAGCAGGAGAAAATGGACCCCAAAATTTGTTGTGCGATTTCTCCTGAGTACGCCAATACCCCATATGTTCAGATTTTGCTGGAATGGTTTAAGAGTGCCATGTCACATTGGCAGAGTCCCTGAGGTGCCAGAGCAGCAGAAACTCCCCCGATATTTGACCTCATTTTACAAACTACACTCCCCAATGAATTCATCTAAAAGTCCACTGGTCATATTGACACCACATATGCCTCACAGAATATTCCACTAGTGGGCGTTGAAGAAAGAATAATTACAGTTTTACCACTAACATGTTGTTTTGACTCCAAGTTTTCAATTTTTCTAAGGGTTATTAGGAAAAATGGACTAGTTTTAAAAATTTCTCCTGAGTACGCCAATACCCTACATGTAAACAGGAATGACTTTTCTGGCACATTGCAAAGTTAAGAAGGAAAGAGTCACCATATTATAATTCAGATTTTGCTGTTATGGTTGGCGGCTTCCATGACCCACTGGGAAAGCTTCTGAGGTGCCAGAACAGCAGAACGCCTCATAAATGACCCCATTTTACAAACTACACCTTTTGATGAATTAATCTAGGGTTGCAGTGATCTTATTGACACTACAGGTGTGTAATTTTATACCATTTGGCAGTGAAGAAAAAGTAGTTACATTTTTACCACAAAAATTTTGTTTTGGGGAGTTTCCAATATATAGGCCCCTCAAAATCTGAATAGATCCTAAAAGAACGAGGCTTTGTAAATTTATTGACAAAATGCTGCGCAGTACCAGCTTTCGAAGATCGCCAACGGCTGCCATTGCTCATGCGCAGGATAGCTGCTACTGCGCAGTCGCCCCGGGTGCTATTTTCAAAATGACTTTTTTTTTTCCTTGCTCAAGTAAATCTGCAAAGGAGATTATTAAGTACGCAGTAACCATGCAATTATGCTGGCTTTTTTTTATTTACTCAGTATTTGATGGTACTCATGCAAACTAGGGGGCAGGTTAGTGAAGGATCAGTGACCTGTCAGCAGTCTGCATTACGAATATATAATACACCACATACACCAGGGGTGTCAAACTGCATTTCTCGAGGGCCGCAAACCATGCGTGTTTTCAAGATTTCCTTAGCTTTGCAAAAGGTGCTGTAATCATTATGTGTGTAGATGATTAAATTATCACCTGTGCAGTACAAGGAAATCCCTAAAACATGAGCTGTTTGCAGCCCTTGAGGATTGCAGTTTGACACCCCTGACATACACCAACACCACCTTAAGACACAAGCATATCATTAAAACAAAACTAAAAATAAAGATTAAGAAACACCTACCTACCTATCTACCCTACCTACTGTATTCTACCCTACCTACTGTATCCTCACCCATCCCTTGTAGATTGTGAGCCCTCGCGGGCAGGGTCCTCTCTCCTACTGTACCAGTTGTGACTTGTATTGTTCAAGATTATTGTACTTGTTTTTATTATGTATACCCCTCCTCACATGTAAAGCGCCATGGAATAAATGGCGCTATAATAATAAATAATAATAATAATAATAAAAAACAGCCACAAGACTGATTTCATCACCAGGTATCATTTTATTCAGTAGAACGACGCCGACAAGACACTGTAGGTTACTGTGCACAGTCCTGTTGACATGTTCCCTTTAAATCATAGTCAAAGACCGTTTCATTGAAGGGCTTCATGCTTCTGTCATGGAAGGACAAGTGATAAAAAGATTAAAGAAAATAGTGAAAGCTGATCATAAATTGACTGTTGATTACATTTTTTTCTCAAACCACAATGAAAATTAGAGGTTTTATCCATCAATTTTAAACACAGTTTAATCATTAGTCACCATAACACCAGTACACATGTGCATTCTAAGAAATGGCAAAGTAAGTTAATTTGGTAAATATGTCTATACTATCCAGACCACCTATTGGTGGTAGCTTAGTGCCCTTTTTTTTCCTTTTTTTAAGACTGATTTATCAACAAACATTTACTTTTGAACTGATGATTGTGTATAGTTTGGACTATGTATCAGCAGGAGATGGAATTTTCAGACCGTCTGTGGATTGGACTTAATATATGTATGTGTGTGTGTGTACACTATGTTCCAAATTATTATGCAGATGACATTTTTCTCGGATTTTCCTAAATGGTCGGTGCAAATGACAGTCAGTCTAATAAAAGTCATCACCCGTTAGAGTATACATCGAATTTTATTGAAGAAACCTCCCAATGATAACAGTATAATTTCCAAAATGAATAAAACCTCAAAATGCACTGTTCCAAACTATTAGGCACAGTAGAATTTCTAAACATTTGATATGTTTTAAAGAACTGAAAATGCTCATTTGTGGAATTTGCAGCATTAGGAGGTCACATTCACTGAACAAAAAAGCTATTTAACTCCAAAACATCCTAAAAGGCCAAGTTACATGTTAGCATAGGAAACCTCCTTTGATATCACCTTCACAATTCTTGCATTCTTGAGTTTTTGGAGAGTTTCTGCTTGTACGTCTTTGCATGAAGTCAGAATGGCCTCCCAGAGCTGCTGTTTTGATGTGAACTGCCTCCCACCCTCATAGATCTTGTGCTGGATGATACTCCAAAGGTTTTCTATAGGGTTGAGGTCAGGGGAAGATGGTGGCCACACCATGAGTTTATCTCCTTTTATGCCCATGGCAGCCAATGACTCAGAGGTATTATTTGCAGCATGAGATGGGGCATTGTCATGCATGAAGATGATTTTGCTCCTGAATGCACGTTTCTGCTTTTAGACCATGGAGGAAAGTTGTCAGGCAGAAACGCTATTTACTTTACAGAGGTCATTTTCACATCTTCAGGAACCTTAAAAGTCCCCACCAGCTGTTTCCCCATGATTCCGGCCCAAAACATGATTTCTCCACCTCCTTGCTGACGTCGCAGCATTGATGCGACATGGTAGCCATCCACCAACCATCCACTACTCCATCCATCTGGACCATCCAGGGTTGCTCGACACTCATCAGTAAACAAGACTGTTTAAAAATTAGTCTTCATGTATGTCTGGGCCCACTGCAACCGTTTCTGCTCATGAACAATGTTTAGGGGTGGCCGAATATTAGGTTTATGCACCACAGCAAGCCTTTGAAGGATCATACACCTTGAGGTTTGAGGGACTCCAGAGGCACCAGCAGCTTCAAATAACTGTTTGCTGCTTTGCAATGGTATTTTGGCAGATGCTCTCTTAATCCAATGAATTTGTCTGGCAGAAACCTTCCTCATTATGCCTTTATCTGCATGAACTCTGTCTGTGCTCTGTTTCAGTCACAAATCTCTTCACAGTATGATGATCACAAAGTTTTTGTGAAGTATCTAATTTTTCATACCTTGTCCAAGGCATTGCACTATTTAACGCTTTTCAGCAGCAGAGAGATCCTTTTTATTTCTCATATTACTTGAAACCTTTGGCCTGCTTAATAATGTGGAAAATCATTTTTAAGTTGTTTTCCTTTTATCAGAATCACCTGGAAAACTAATTATCACATGTGTTTAAGATTGATTTCAGTTATCTATTGAGCCCTGAACTTAAATCCAATTTGCAATTTGGCACACAGTGTATGTGTATATGCTTACATATATATATATATATATATATATATATATATATATATATATATATATATATATAAATATAAATATAAAATATTGCTGCATATATATTTCTCTGGGCATTTATCAGGTGCAGGAAAGCATGCGAATGGATGAAATGGAACGCATGCAGCATGAAATGATAATGTAGTGCTATGATGGAACACATGATGCTCCTCTTCATGACATAGAACGTCAACGCCAGGGTCACTGAATGTTGACGCAGCACCTATTGATGACTTGCCCAATGCTGTCTCACCTGGCTTATGTGGTGTAGCTTGGTCTTGCCCCACCTAAAGTGAATGGGCTCTTTGATTAGCGCTGTGTGGAATGCACCGCGCACTCCAGTGACACATAGTCTGGAAAAGTGAACCCAGAAATGGACTTCCCCCTTGAGCATATAAACCTCCTCTTCCTATGGTCGCCAAGAACTGTGCCTGACTGAAGATCTGTGTCTCCTGATGAACTCTTAACATCTATGGAGGAAACACATTGAGACTGGAGCCTTGGTGATTGAAAAGCAGAGGTCTTGGTGATGGCGATATCGGTCTCCGCTATACACAAGGGGATTGTGAAAGCACAAGATAATTACCAATTTTTCATGTGCACTTTTTATTTCTTTATAGAGTCATAGTTAGGAATTTTTCTGAGGGACCGCTGTCATTGAATGAGGAAGCCACATCGTATTTTAGGGTGCCAACCTCCGCAGTTAGGTAGGAAAATTTTTTAGTGGCAAATTAGTTCTCAAAGGTATTGATCTACCTGCTTTCCCCTATCTTAGTGTCACTGTAATTCCCCTTGTCCTATTTCTCTCTTGTTTTGGTTTAAAATTGAGTGCATTGGGATTTCTTAACCGATTATTTACTGGCAGTGTTATTTCCCTTTTTTGTAATTTGTTATTGTCCGTTTATGTACATTGGGTTCTTAACATATTTTCTTAATAGTTTAATAAGAAAATTTGAAACTCATATCCTTCTGCCTTATGATCTGTGGGCAACTCACACACACACACACACACACTGTGAGGCAGTGACGACCGTTACAGCTAGGGGGCGCTGTTTGTTCTCCCCAGGATGCGCACAGAGGCGTAGTGAGGCCATGAGGGGGCGTTGTAGTCGCAGGTGTAGCTGTGATTACAATTGTTAAAAGCCCTGTAGTATTGAGTTGAGTCTGAGGAGTCTCAGGTGTGTCAGGGCCAGAGAGAGGCCTGACAACCCACAGCATACACAGTGGTGCTGCTGTCCATGATGACTGGTCACGGATGTGGACAGGTCCTGTGCCCGGAGGTGAACCAGAGGTAGACTGTCCTGTGCCCGAAGGAAGGACTGGTGTGTGTCACAGCTGCAGACAGGAGAATGTCAAGGTCTGTGTATGGCTGTGAGTAGAGTCTGTGATACAGCGGTGCAGGACTCCCACGTAACTAGTCAGAGGAGGACAAGCGTGTTTAGTGAGTGCAATCTAAAAGATACTGTTATGAACTGGTGTGAATTGAACACTGAAATTATATGCACTGAAGTTATATGCATTTGTGTGGATTGGAACCTTTTCTGTGTGAAGATAACATATTAAAGAATCTTTTATGTTTGAACTTTGTGGGTCACTGCCTATTCACTGCTACCGATGCACTACAGCACACACACATACCCCTCTGCTACATAAAAACACACACATTTAAATAAATTGATATATTACCAGGTTTTGACTTTTCTTCCAGGATTCTGGCTGATAACATGATCAGCAGTTGATGTGCAGATCCTTTTAGCTTTCTCATCTGTCCTGCACCGATTGGATCTATCGATGTGGTGCAGGAGCGAGAACTGCACCAGTGCATAGTGGTTCTGTAAGTGATGCGGAGGGATGCTGTATTATCGTTCTTCTTAATCATAGATGCACACAGTCCAAAAAATACGAAATATGTAATGGACTGGTATACATTAAAGGGAAACGGGAAATATTTATGCTGTCCCAACCACAGCAGCATGAAACTGTGTAAATATCAATATCCATCATGTGTAATCACTAGAATGTCCAAGGGTAGAAAAACGTGCCGTGATGGCTGCTGTATATGCATACCTTGATTAGTTTGTATAAGAACCACCTGATACTTTACCGAGGACTAAGGGTATGTTCACACGTTCCTGATTTCCATCCTTTTTTTTTCAGGACTGTTTTTTAAAAAACTGCAGCTCTTGGCAGAAAACGCAGGTCCTTTTTTTGGTCCTTTTTTTGTCCTTTTTTGATGCGTTTTTTGATGCGTTTTTTGATCCTTTTTTTGATCCTTTTTTTATGCAGTTTTCTATGCAGAGTCTGTGTTTTCTAGGAAGTTTTTTAGGGTTAAAATGGCTGAAAATACCCTACCACTAACCCTACCCCTAACCCTACCCCTAACCCTAACCCTACCCCTAACCCTACCCCTAACCCTATTCTAACCTTAGTGGAAAAAAATAATTCTTAATTTTTTTTATTGTCCCTACCTATGGGGTGACAAAGGGGGGGGTGTCATTTACTATTTTTTTTTATTTTGATCACTGAGATCAAAATGCACTTTGGAACGAATCTGCCGGCCGGCAGATTCGGCGGGCGCACTGCGCATGCGCCCGCCATTTTGCAAGATGGCGGCGCCCAGGGAGAAGACGGCCGGACGGACACCGGGACGCCGGGTAAGTATAAGGGGGGGAGATTAGGGCACGGGGGGGCATCGGAGCACTGGGGGGGACATCGGAGCACGGGGCGGTGGGATTGGAGCATGGGGGGCGGGATCGGAGCACGGGGGGGCAGCCACACTCCGCCCACGCACTTCCGCCCACGCACTTCCGCCCGCTTCCCCGCACTTCCTGCTGCAGCGGTTCTGCACCACAAACCGCAGTAAAACCCGCAGATATTTTTTTCATCTGCGGGTTTTACTGCGGGTTTGACCTCACAATGGAGGTCAATGGGTGCAGAACCGCTGCGGCTCCGAAAAAAGAAGTGACATGGTACTTCTTTTTTCCCGCAGCTATTCAGCGCGGCTTTTTTTTTTTTTGATTTTCCACATTGTGGGCACAGCAGTTCCTGTTTTCCATAGGGTACATTGTAATGTACCCTGCATGGAAAACAGCTGCGGACCCGCAGCGGGAAAATCGCGGCAATTCCGCATGAAAAAAAGGATCGTGTGAACATGGCCTAAATGTGTAATGAGAACCCCATTGAAATGTGCATTTATCAATGTTAGGATAATAATGCATATTTTACCTGTTTGCATGAATCACTGTGGATACTATGGCGCCCCAACCTGGTTGGTGTGAGTAAAATAAATAAAGACAAAAAGTGTTATAATTATTCTCTGTCTCTTTCCAGCTTCTCTTTCATTCCTCTCCAGTTTAGTTCCCTATAAACCTGTTAAAGAGATCAGGGCAGAGAAATGAGAAGACACATAGTCCCTGGCCAGGATGGGTTTTCAGAGTATGAAAGCTGAAATACTGCAGTGTTTCAGAATAAAACCTACACGGGTGTAATTGTACAGTCAGGCTCCAATTCATGTTGCCATGGTTTGGGCAGAGTGAATCTGACACGTTTCCTTTATGCTACCAAGACACACAGTTACGACATAGCGGTCACGCAGGCACAGGTGCAGTTCCTGCAGAACACCGATGAACATAGCTTAGAGTGACTGTCGGGCTCCCACTGTAATGGTCACGACCAAAGATCACTCCTAACCCATCCATTTAACCCCTTAACCTAATTTATACCATATTTTTGTAAGGTTTGCTGAAAAAAAAAAAATCTTTTTATTATCATAAGAAGTAGTTTTATTTTGTAAAAGTGTTAATACCAAATACACATGCTTAGTATTGTTGCAATTGCCAAAACCTACGGTATATAAAAAAGTTACATGTATTTTAAGCTTCAGTCAATGACGTAATAAAAAAAACACAAGAAGCGGTGACAGAAAAGCTTTTTCTTCACATCCTCTTGGGAAGAAAAATAATACACTTAATAATTTACATTTGCTCCAATTAGTATAATAGCATGACTATTCACAAAAACAGCTCTCATGTGCAACACAAACTTTTGTTTTAAAAAGTTATGGCTCCTCAAATATGCTGAAATTAAAAAAAAACATTTTTTTTTCCTCAATGAGATGTGCTTTCATTGCTCAAAAAAATTGCTACAAATAATATATTGTACACCGTTTAGAAATCCGCCACAGAAGCATTGGTGGTCTCGAAGTCTCTGTGTTTGCCGACATGCCGACATGTGACCTCTGCAACCAGTCATCAGTCTCAGCAGTCGCGTGCCATACTACCGGCTTCAAAGCTCAGCAATGGGAGTCATGATGCCAGTACGGATTGGCTGAGTGTTCCTCCTGCTTGTAACCAGTGAGCTGGGGGCCACTAGAACATATGTGCTGGACCAAGGGGGTTGGTAAATTGAAAACAATTGTTGTTGATTTTCTTTTTCTTTTTTTTTATTGGTTATATTTTTTAAAGGTTACATAACCCCTTAAAGATGGCAATGCATTAGGCAAAGTATTATCATTTACAATTATGTTTCTTTTCTAACATGATAAATTTCCCTTACATTGAATGTAATCATAAAACAATATTGCCATTCACTGTAGTGACTGTAGAACCTATTTTTTTTTAACCAATGTCTCCCTCAAATTACAGTATTAGCGTACAAACCGAACACTTAGGAGCCAGGAATTGTACTGGGAGATACTATTAGACATCTGTTACAGAAGGCTGATTCATATGTTTAGTGTATGTGCTTCGATAAGGCTTTATCCGAGCACGCTCGTGTGCTAACAGTGTGTCTTTGGCATTCCCGAATAATATGTTTGAGTCCCCACGGCTGCAGGTCTCGTGGCTGTTAGACGGCCTCAACACGTGGTGGGCGAGATATGCAGCTGCCGGGACTCGAACATATTTTACAAGCACACCGAATATTTTTCAAACACTCGGTTAGCACACAAGCATGCTCGGAAAACACGTTCGCTCATCACTATTGTTTATGCTTTGCACATTGCATTTCCCATATTCTAGTCTTAATTTTCCTCTGTCGTTAGTCATTATAAAACCACATTGAAATCCTTGTTAAAACAGTCCCAATCTGTTAATGTATGGCTGCAGATCTGTTTGTTTGAATCACCAAGGTATCGCAAACAGTTTGTGCAGGATATTATCTATATTTCGCAGACCATAACATGTCTTGTAAAACACCAGTCTGTTTCCAGTCTTTCATTTCTATCAGCCGTAGTGCCAAGTCAAACAATATTTGCTTACTTAGTCATACAACCCTGATAGGAAAGCGTGTTAAAACAGCAACAAAATGTTTTTTTTTATCAGGAATGCAAAGGACGTGACATTGTTTTTCACTTTATTCACATTATTTAACAGTTTTTACACCGACTAGAAACACACAAAAGTGTATTTGTATAACCCAGTATACAGTTACAGTATACACTGCATGACAGTATTTTAGATAGGGAACTTTCTAAGGTCACAGTAATATGAAATAGAAGTTGTATGCAACAAAATATACTCTATCACCAATTTTGGCAGATTTTATGTAGTAAAAATAACTGGGAATTTAGTTAAAAAATGGTAGACAAATGCAAGAGAAACATTGTAAACACATCACATTTAAGCATGTCCTAAGGGAAGGGCACACACATCAAAAAATAAAGAATTGGCATCACTCACTTTAGTACATCATGCTTTATATAACCCCTGGAAAAATTATGGAATCACCAGCCTTGGAGGACGTTCATTCAGTTGTTTAATTTTGTAGAAAAAAAGCAAACAAAGAATGTGGTAGTCAGTGATGGTTACTTTTTGTAACCAAGCATAGGGGAAAAATTATGGAGTCACTCAATTCTAAGGAAAAAATTATGGAATCATGAAAAACAAACAAACAAACAAAAAAAACACTCCAAAACATCACTAGTATTTTGTTGCACCACCTCTGGATTTTATAGGAGCTTGTAGTCTCTGAGGCAAGGACTTAATGAGTGTCAAACAGTACTCTTCATCAATCTGGCTCCAACTGTCTCTGATTGCTGTTGCCAGATCCACTTTGCAAGTTGGAGCCTTGTCATGGACCATTTTCTTCAACTTCCACCAAAGATTTTCAATTGGATTGAGATCCGGACTATTTGCAGGCCATGACATTGACCTTGTGTGTCTTTTTTCAAGGAATCTTTTCACAGATTTTTGCTCTATGGCAGGATGCATTATCATCCCCAAACATCCTTTCTATTGATGGGATAAGAAAAGTGTCCAAAATATCAACATAAACTTGTGTATTTATTGAAGATGTAATGACAGCCATGTCCTTAGTGTCTTTACCTGACATGCAACCCCACGTGGAAATTTGCATGTTCTCTTCAGGAAGTCATCTTTATAAATCTCAATAGAACGGCACCAAACAAAAGATCCAGTATCATCACCTTGCCCAATGCATGTTAGTGGTTCATCACTGAATAGGACTTTCACCCAGTCATCCACAGTCCACGATTGCTTTTCCTTAGCCCATTGTAACCTTGTTTTTTTCTGTTTAGGTGTTAATGATGGCTTTCATTTAGCTTTTCTGTATGCAAATTCCATTTCCTTTAGGCGATTTCTTACAGTTCGGTCACAGACGTTGATCCCAGTTTCCACCCATTCGTTCCTCATTTGTTTTGTTGTGCATTTCCTGTTTTGGAGATATATTGCTTTAAGTTTCCGGTCTTGACGCTTTGATGTCTTCCTTGGTCTACCAGTATGTTTGCCTTTAACAACCTTCCCATGTTGTTTGTATTTGGTCCAATTTTTAGACACAGTTGACTGTGTACAACCAACATCTTTTGCAATATTGCGTGATGATTTACCCTCTTTTAAGAGTTTGATAATCCTCTCCTTTGTTTCAATTGACAACTCTCATGTGAGCCGTGATTCATGTCAGTCCACTTGGTGCAACAGCTCTCCAAGGTGTGATCACTCCTTTTTAGGCCGGGATCACACACAGCGAGATACGTCCGAGTCTCGCAGGTTAAAAACAAGCTCTGGCACTGGCACTCCAGAACGGAGCGTGCAGCTCCATGTATTGCTATGCGGCCGCACGCTCCACTCTGGAGTGCCGGTGCCAGAGCTTGTTTTTAACCTGTGAGACTCGGACGTATCTCGCTGTGTGTGATCCTGGCCTTCGATGCAGACTAACGATCAGATCTAATATGATGCAGGTGTTAGTTTTGGAAATGAAAATTTACAGGGTGATTCTATAATTTTTTCCTCAGAATTGAGTGACTCCATAACTTTTACCCTATGATTGGTTAAAAAAGTAACCATTACTGACTACCACATGTTTTGTTCTTGATTTCATTTAGTGTTTCTTAAAGCCAGAAAGTTGTCATTTGAAATGACTTTAGTTTTGTGCCATGTTTGTGATCTGCTGTTTTTCTACAAAATTAAACAACTGAATGAACATCCTCCAAGGCCGGTGATTATATAATTTTTGCCAGGGATTGTAGTAATTCCATGTAGAGAGTAACTTGGAGGTAGGACAAGGAGGTGCAGCACAGCATCTAGAGTGATGGCCATGTTGTGTGGACACATGCTTCTTCTGGCTCACTGCTTGTTTCTGCAGAATATACATAAATTTCTTCAAACCTCATTCAGGTGACTCCAAACTTCATTCAGGTGACTCCAAACCTCATTCAGGTGATGCTAAACCTCATTCAGATGACTCCAAACCCTCATTCAGTTGAATTGTACAGTCACAGAAATTTATGCTGATCATAAGCTTTGCCCAAACTATATCAGGTGTTAAGGGAGTTGTCTGCTGAAATGAATTACCTCCTACCTAATGGAGTGCTTCTGCTATACTGGCACACAAGACATTTTTATGGGGCCACTGGAAAAAGCTGTGCGCAGCTCTCTGCAACGCTAGAAAAAGTGAGTTGCGTGGCGTCCGACCTGCCATACCATTTTGTAATGGGGATAAATGTTCCCGAATGTACTGATCGGTGTCATGAGAGAACCATCGATCAGCAAATTATCACCGTTCCACTGGATAGCTGGTAAGTTTTTCATTCGGAGGTAAATGTAAAAATAATTCAGTTATCATCAACATTGGACATGTATAGAATATTAAAAAAAACCAGCCAAAATGCTAAATATGAGTAGGGCAGATCAATACCTGACAAGTTCTTTACAAGTCAATGGGATCATAAATATCAGCAAAACAGAAGCCAGTGCTTGAACAGATTTTAATAATGTTACCTAATCTTGCACACACAAGTCTAAACAAGAATATATATTTTATCTCCACAAAAACCACTTTACAACCTCTAGAATCTGCTTTGTAATAGTGCTCACATTCATACAATTTGTATTATTATTGCAGCCTTCTCCAGCGTGTGTATTGTACTTCTTCCATTAGACATGGCACATGTAATAAATATCAGTCAGCATGCTGTGCTGGTGCATTGTGTGGGGCAGGTGTTAAGGCTTTCACATTGTCCCCCCTTACTATTTATGGGAAACAAAGACGCCAAAATGAACATATCAAGTGTCTTTAACAGCCCCGAGGTGCTGGCAAATATATTGCTTTATTATATATTTTCTCTCCATCCCATGCTTTCCAGTAAATTACCTGCCTGTTTTTGTGTCACTATATCAGTTAAGAAGTACAGCGCTATAAACTTACTGATCTCTTGGGTTTTCTCGTTAAGAATCCTTCTTCAGTAGTTTTCTATAGCTTTGCCGACTAAAATGCTCGTGATGGAGTGGGAGTTTTTTTGCACTGTCCATTATTGAACAGCTGGAATAGAAGAGCACAACTGTTAGCACTGTCTGTATTAAAGTGTAGTCCCTGAACTCCAGGACACCTGCATGAGTATGGAAGATTTGATGCCTTACAGTGTGGTAAATGGATGCAGTATCAAGAGACCTAGTAGTTCTTTAAAGTTAAATTATAAGATAAGGAAAAACACTTGTTAGGCATTTCAGTATATTGTGTACTAGTTTAAGGGAGATTTCTGAGACTTAACTATTGATACCATAATTCGCAACCCTCACCGTTCACCAAAATGATTGGACTCTACATCGTTCACCCCATCACACATGCAAAACGTTGCAATAAATTAGTAAAATGACAAATGCTTCCAGTCCAATATTTTCACATTGATTTAAAGGGAATTTTCCTCCATGTCAATTTCTCCAGTATGTGTGGTATCCGTTTTCGACACGGATGCCATACGTATCATTATAATCTATCCATGAAAACCACATGGAGACAGGTCAATTTTTTTTATCAGTACTACAGATGACGAGGGCCAATATGGGTCCATAAAAAACACGTGTCCAAAACGCTGACACTGGTTTTTCCGGTACTGGTTTTATACAGAAATGTAAAGGATGATTTTACTATTGTAACTAGTGGTATGGCTGTATAGGTCCTAGTGCAATCATGAAAAGAATACATGTTTGTTTTTATTTATAAGCAATCTGAAGTGCATTGACCTACTCCCAACAGAAGTCCAGGACTATTTGCATGGGGCTGCCAAGCTTCATTTTACAGGGTTCTCAAATCTGATTATGGCAGCACATGTATTATTCCTTTCAATCAGATAACTTCGATATTAAAGTTTTTCTATGTAATTAAAAAAAAAAATCAACTTGGCCACAGACTTCCTCCCACCACAACCCCTCTCCTGTATGTGAAATACAAATAAATGATTCACACAAAACATTCTCTTCATACATCATGCAGACGGAAGTGGCCCAGATACATTTTGGAATACAAACATATAAAACAGTAATAGAAATATCAAATATTCAACAAAGCCATAAAGGAGTCAAGAAAACAACCAAGTAGTGTGAGGCTGCCGTCACTCTAGCAGTATTTGGTCAGTATTTCACATCAGCCTGAGGCTGCCGTCACACTAGCAGTATGTGGTCAGTATTTTACATCAGTATGTGTAAGCCAAAACCAGGAGTGGAACAATTAGAGGAAAAGTATAATAGAAACATATGCACCACTTCTGTATTTATCACCCACTCCTGGTTTTGGCTACAAATACTGATGTAAAATACTGACCAAACACTGCTAGTGTGACGGAAGCCTGAATATAATGAAAAAATCAGACATGTTATTGAAAATTTATCAGATAAAATTATTTAAAAATAAAACAAACAATTTATTTTGAATCCACACAATGAAAAATGAGTTAGGGCAACCAGAAATTCTTTTATAAGGCTGGACACATAGAAATAATAACACAATCTAATATGCAAATTGCCTCTTCTGAGAAAAAGAGGACTTAAACTCTATAGCGCCACCTGTTGGAAGTAGCGATCCTACAAGTCACAATCAACCCTTTAAACGAGTCGTGCAATATGACTTAGGATAAAAGCCAAATTAGTATCTCAATTCGCAGACACGGTGTTTCGGGCTGTTGGCCCCCGTCAATGCGAAGGTGGTGAGTCTACATCTTTCCAGGGACATGTCAGCTGCTTTAATCAGCTGATGTGTGCCCGCAGTTGGCCCGGTTGGAATCGCAATCCACCCGCAGCTATTAACTAGTTAAATGCCGCTGTCAAACTCTGACAACTGCATTTAAATCGCGCTTCCGGCCATAGGGCCGGAAATACTTGCATCGGTGACCCCCGTCACGATTGGGGGTCATCGGTGCATCGGCATGACAACCAGAGGTCTCCTTGAGACCCCTATGGTTGACAGTGCCGGATTACTATGAGCGCCACCCAGTGGTCGGTGCTCATAGCAACTCAGCAATTCAGCTACATAAAGGTGATCTGAACATCGCCTCTATGTAGCTGAGCCAATTAATTTGCGGCAGCTTCTAGTGGTAATGGTGTCATTACAAACGTCAGCTCGGCACACAAAAAACAAGCCCTCACCCAACCCATGATCACGAAAAATGGAGACGCTACGGGTATTGGAAAATTGCATAATTTTTTTTTTAGCAGAGTTTGGAATTTTTTTTCAACACTTAAATAAAAAGATAAATAAGAACCTAGACATGTTTGGTGTCTATGAACTCGTAATGACCTGTAGAATCACAATGGCAGGTCAGTTTTAGCATTTAGTGAACCTAGCAAAAAACAAACAAACAAAAAACAAGTGTGTGATTGCACTTTTTTTGCAATTTCACCGCACTTGGAATTTTGTTCCCGTTTTCTAGTACACTACATGGTAAAACCAATGGTATCGTTCAATAGTACAACTCATCCCGCAAAAAATAAGCCCCCAAAAATGGCCATATTGATGGAAAAATAAAAAAGTTATGGCTCTGGAATGGAGGGGAGTGAAAAATGAAAAACTCAAAACAAAAAAAACTCAGGTCATGAAGGGGTTAAATAACATTCCCTTCATGTCTGCTTTACATCACCAAAAATTTTTTAAATATTTTATTTTTTAGGATGCTAGAAGATTTAAAATTATAGCAGCAAGTTTTCATTTTTTCAAGGAAATTAACAAAATTTGTCTTTAGGGACCGTTTAAGTTTTGAAGTGACTTTAGGGGTCTTACATTTCTTAAAATCCCCAAAAGTGATACTATTTTAAAAACTGCACCTCTCAACGTATTAAAAACTGCTGTCAGCTAGTTTATTAACCATTTGGGTGTTTTTCAGGCATTAATACCAATTGGCATAACAGAAAGGAAAAAAACTCCACACTCTGTTAACCATTTATATGATGTAGTCACTCTTGACAGCAGCATCTAAGGTTAAACAGCTATGGACGATGGCTATGGCTATTGCAGAACGTTGTCAGCTATAGTGTACAGCTGACAGTCGCTGTATTGTCACTAGTGATGAGCGAATATACTTGTTACTCGAGATTTCTCAAGCATGCTCAGCGGTCCTCCAAGTATTTTTTAGTGCTTGGAGATTGTTTTCTTCGCCGCAGCTGAATGATTTACATCTGTTAGCCAGCATAAGTACATGTGGGGGTTGCCTAGTTGCTAGGGAATCCCCACATGTACTAATGCTGGCTAACAGATGTAAATCATTCTGCTGTGGTGAAGAAAACAATCTCCGAGCACTAAAAAATACTCGGATTACCCCTGAGCATGCATGAGAAATCTCGAGTAACGAGTATATTCGCTCATCACTAATTGTCACCCGTTGGTATATGCTATTCTCTTATATCTCGGGTCAGTAAAAAGACGTATTGGTGGTCATTAAGTTGTTAATAAAGTCATACTGACAGGATACATTTAAGATAATTTTTTGTATGAACAGTATTGATTTTTCAAGAGCTACCTTTCATCCCTTTGTTATGTAACCAGGGCCAGGGTGATAGTCGTGGCGAGGGGCTGCTCTTGTTCCATCACACCCTGGCGCCCCGCTGCATTAATAAACTGTCCTTGTTGTGGTGTGCTGTGTTTGCAATGTATTTCACCCACCTGTGGGTCAGAAGTCTCCTCAGACTGCAAAGTCCCTATTTGTCTCAGCAACACACAAATAGTCTCAAAGTCCAGATCCATTTGCAACAGAACTTTACTTAATTCCTTCAGCTTCATTACAGACACCGTCCAACAGTCTTCACATTTCACAGATGTTCCACCTTCTAAGCTGTCCCTGGTCTTCCTTAACAACACATCATCTGGTACCGTGATCTCCATTCCTGCAGTTTTCTAGATTGCCGGTTTAGCTGATCCCCGGTGAGGCGGCGTCCACTTTCCCCTTCCTTGGGCGAAATTACAGGATTACGCTTCTAATCCTTGTCACAAGTGTTCAAGAATAACCCGGCACTCAAAAATTGTAAAAAATAACAATTACAGTTTATTATTATCCAGACATAGAACCAGTTTGTTTGTTGAAAGTTTTCGGTCCCAGATGGACCTTCTTCAGAACAGTTCAATTTATCTGGAATGGAAGGATAATGCGTATGGCCAGTAGGGGATCCCTCTGACAATGTAATGGCTATCACCACACTAAATGCAATGTGTACATCTGGGGTGTGTAGTGCACAGCGGCGCTACAGAGATCCGGAGGTCAGCACGTGGTGAAGCTGCAGTGCTGGTGGCGTGCTAGGTCGCCGAGGGGAAGCGCGCTGCAGCTTCACCACATGCTGACCTCCGGATCTCTGTAGCGCCGCTGTGCACTACACACCCCAGATGTACACATTGCATTTAGTGTGGTGATAGCCATTACATTGTCAGAGGGATCCCCCTACTGGCCATATGCATTATCCTTCCATTCCAGATAAATTCAACTGTTCTGAAGAAGGTCCATCTGGGACCGAAAACGTTCAACAAGCAAACTGGTTCTATGTCTGGATAATAATAAACTGTAATTGTTACGTTTTACAATTTTTGAGTGCCGGGTTATTCTTGAATACTTGTGACTGAGGGTTGGATACCCTACTCGAGCACCAAAACTCATATCCTCACAGAGTGCCGTGTTTATCTACTTTTATTCTAATCCTTGTCAGACCGTTGGTCCCGGACGTCACGGGAGTTCCCAAAGGCCTACCCGCTGACCGCTCCAACTGCCCCGATCACACCAGTCACAAAGACGGACGTGTCACTCTTCTAATCTTCTAGAACAATCCTCCTCACAGCTCTGCTCCACTCTACTTACTGACCGATTATCTCAGGGAGACACTCCTCCCATCACTACACTGGCTCCGCCCCCTTTCTCAACTGTCACTACTCTGACTGAAACTAGTTCTTAACGCAATTTAATCTCCTACTCTACAGTGCCCCCTTAACACTAACCCGCAACTACACTGCCATAACCCTGACCAATGTTGACCTACCACCAGGGCTGCCACTAGAAATTTCGGGGCCCCATACTGGCAAAATTTTCGGGGCCCCCTTGAGACTCCGCCCAGGCTCCACCCCAGCCCTGCCTCCAGGCTCCACCCCTCGAACTGTCCACAGTCCCACCGCTCTCTCTTGGAAAAACTCCACTTCTCACCAATCACACATTAACAGTTCCCATCACCAGATCACATACATAGCAGGCAGCTTTTGTTTTGGCCAAAAGATTTTTTAAGCCGCCACCATAACACGGTAGACACTTTTGGCCAGGCCCTACTCTACTGTAACCTATTAAATATTTGTTAAAATATGCAATACAATTTATGTATATTTTTATTTATTTTTCAATTTTTAAAATGACCAATAATATCACATAGAAGGAACAAATACCACAACACCATGACCAGATGACATATTACCACCACAGTGATCGAATAATATCACATACAAGGAACAAATACCACAACACCATGTCCAGACCACATATTACCACCACATAGTGACTGAATACTACAATTCTGATCAGTAATTTAAAAAAAAGCACCATACTATCACCATAAGTGCCATTATACACAGGAGATCTGTACTTAGTATGCAGTGTCTGTGTACAGATAATATAGTGATCACTAGTGAAATTATACACAGGAGCTCTGTATACAGTGTATAGTGTCAGTGTATAGGTAACACACTGACTCACCAGTGACGTCTCTAGGTGAAGTCCTTCATCTTTCATCAAGCACAGACCGCCATCATTTCATCCAGCCAGGACTTCTCTCTGCAGGAAATAACACAGTTATCTCGAGCTCCGCTTGCAGAACACATTACTTAATTTTTCACAACTTCTACATTACACTAGATGAAGAGGGCGACATAGTATCACTCTATACAGTAACAGGACCGCCCCCCATTTAAAACAGTATACTCAAAAAATAAAATAAATACATCACTGCAGTAATAATATCCCTAAATTAGCCCCTATGGTATTAATAATATCCCCCAGCATGGCCCCGTGTGTCTCATTCCTGGCGTCAGCCAGATGTTCTCCCATCCTGCCCTCATGAGTATCCATTCTGCCCCATATGATCTCCCCATCCTGCCCCATATGATCACCCCATGTGATCTCTCCATCCTGCCCCATCTGTCTCCATCGTATCCATCCTGCCCCATGATCCTGCACGATCTGTCTCCAATTCTGCCCCCAGTGTCTCCAATCATGCCCCATGTCTCCATTCTGCCCCCTATGTCTCCAACCATGCCCCCATGTCTGCAATCCTGACACTTGTCTCCAATCATGCCCCCTGTGTCTCCATTCTGCCCCATCTGTCTCCAATCCAGCCCCATCTGTCTCCAGTCATGCCCCCATGTCTTTCATCCTGCCCCGTGTCTCCAATCATGCCCCGTATCTCCATTCTGCCCCGTGTCTCGCATTCTGCCCCAATGTCCAGCATTCTGCCCCTGTGTCCAGCATTCTGCCCCTGTCACTGTGTCCAGCATTCTGCCCCTGTCACTGTGTCCAGCATTCTGCCCCTGTCACTGTGTCCAGCATTCTGCCCCTGTCACTGTGTCCAGCATTTCTGCCCCACTGTGTCCAGCATTCTGCCCCACTGTTTCCAGCATTCTGCCCCACTGTCTCCAACATTCTGCCCAGCATTCTGCCCCACTGTGTGTCCAGCATTCTGCCCCACTGTGTCCAGCATTCTGCCCCACGGTGTCTCGCATTCTGCCCCAATGTCCAGCATTCTGCCCCAATGTCCAGCATTCTGCCCCTGTCACTGTGTCCAGCATTCTGCCCCACTGTGTCCAGCATTTCTGCCCCTGTCACTGTGTCCAGCATTCTGCCCCACTGTCTCCAACATTCTGCCCCACTGTCTCCAACATTCTGCCCCACTGTGTGTCCAGCATTCTGCCCCACTGTGTGTCCAGCATTCTACCCCACTGTGTGTCCAGCATTCTGCCCCACTGTGTGTCCAGCATTCTGCCCCACTGTGTGTCCAGCATTCTGCCCCACTGTGTGTCCACCATTCTGCCCCACTGTCCACCATTCTGTCCCACTGTGTCCAGCATTTCTGCCCCTGTGTCTCCAGCATTCTGTCCCACTGTGTCCAGCATTTCTGCCCCTGTGTCTCCAGCATTCTGTCCCACTGTGTCCAGCATTTCTGCCCCTGTGTGTCCAGCATTCTGTCCCACGGGCATTTCTGCCCGTGTGTCCAACATTCTGCCCCACTGTGTCCAGCATTTCTGCCCCACTGTGTCCAGCATTCTGCCCCACTGTGTCCAGCATTCTGCCCCACTGTGTCCAGCATTTCTGCCCCTGTGTGTCTACCATTCTGTCCCACTGTGTCCAGCATTTCTGCCCCTGTGTGTCCACCATTCTGCCCCACTGTGTCCAGCATTTCTGCCCCACTGTGTCCAGCATTCTGCCCCACTGTGTCCACCATTCTGCCCCACTGTGTCCACCATTCTGCCCCACTGTGTCCAGCATTTCTGCCCCTGTGTGTCCAGCATTTCTGCCCCTGTGTGTCCACCATTCTGCCCCACTGTGTCCACCATTCTGCCCCACTGTGTCCAGCATTCTGCCCCAGTGTCCAGCATTTCTGCCTCTGTGTGTCCAGCATTCTGCCCCTGTGTGTCCAGCATTCTGCCCCACTGTGTCCAGCATTCTGCCCCACTGTGTCCAGCATTTCTGCCCCTGTGTGTCCAGCATTTCTGCCCCACTGTGTCCAGCATTCTGCCCCACTGTGTCCAGGATTCTGCCCCACTGTGTCCAGCATTCTGCCCCACTGTGTGTCCACCATTCTGTCCCACTGTGTCCAGCATTTCTGCCCCTGTGTGTCCACCATTCTGCCCCACTGTGTCCAGCATTTCTGCCCCACTGTGTCCAGCATTTCTGCCCCTGTGTGTCCATCATCCTGCCCCCCGGGCCCCCCTGGATCGCAGCTCTCAAAGAAAAAAAAAAATCACGACTTCTTACCTGGCCATGCTCCTGCGTCGGGCGAAGATCCCCCCCAGGCTCCACACAGACGCACTCGCCGGGCCCGGCGGCTGACAATGACGTCAGACGCCGGCGACGCCGGCGAGTGCGCACTGCGACCCTATTCAGCTGCCAGCCTCAGACTGGCTGGCGGCTGTTAACTATTGACGTGCGGGCGCGGGCCCGCACGTCAATAGTGTGCAGCTGCCGCAGCGCCTGCAGGGGGGGCCCGGTGACCAGATGAGACGGGGCCCGATGCGGGCCCCCTCTGCTCACCGGGCCCCATACGCCAGTCACGGCTGTCATGCCCTGATGGCGGCCCTGCCTACCACTGCCACTGACTGTCCCTATTCCTGTCCGTAACACACGGATATCAGAACAGTGTCAGCCATTATCATATTAAACAGTGTCAACTATCATAAACTACACCGGGCACACAGCAAACACAAAACACACCCGGTTTCATTAGGTAGGCATGCACAGGAATGCAGGGCTCAAACCAGCTGCCTTCGCACCACCTTACAGTTACATGCCAGAATTATATTTTTTCACCTATTTACAGCAAATGTATCTGTGACATTAGACGCATATACGTAAATGGTGCACAAATGCACACCTGAAAAGATTTCCCACCAAGTGGGTACATTACAGTAAACCCTAAAAATAAGAGGACAATAAAGGAAAATGCACTCAATCATATGTAGGTCAATAAATGTAAAGTATAGGACATGG
The DNA here is from genome assembly GCF_032444005.1 of Ranitomeya imitator. Lineage (NCBI taxonomy): Eukaryota > Metazoa > Chordata > Amphibia > Anura > Dendrobatidae > Ranitomeya > Ranitomeya imitator. The sequence goes on along the minus strand of NC_091285.1, from coordinate 318,556,908 downwards.
CAAGAAAGTTTGAGAGCTGTTCTTCTTGTGGGGATGAGAGCTCACAGATTACGTCTCTCGTATCTAATCTGGTGGCCTCAATGTTCAAGGATCGTGATATTAATTACATGTTTCATAGCCTGTGAAGTTATAGTGCAAGTATACACTATTCTTGCTATAAAATGTCTAAGTAAAATTTATAGAGGGACCATTTTGTTTGTATTTCATAAATCAATAAGTACACTTGAAAATAGGCAACTTTGTAACCGGATCAGATAAATTTGTTCCTTCTCCTCCTGGATTGATCGTTCTCTCTGAATTCATGGATAAAATCTGTATTCCATTAAGACAGATTTTTCCATGGCTGAGATAGATGACAATTGGTGCTTTGAGGAGGGAAGGCGCAAGAGGCTATTCTCCATAGAGCTTTATCAGCACCAATTGTCTTCTATTTCAGAAAATTGAAAATGGATTTTACCTGTGAATTGAGAACTTTGAAAATGAAAGATCAGTCCAGGTGAAAAAATAAGTGGCTATCACTAATAAGATATAAATAAAATTAAAATGACGGTTACACTTTAAGTAAAAAAAAAAATGATGTGAATGAAGTATAAATGCAGCCAGGCCACGTGTTGGTTTTGGAAATTGCCACTATAATATTTTAGCAATATCTGCTTATTTTATAGTCATGTCTAACCTGAAGGCCTGAAAGGTTTCTGTGTCACTTGAATGTTGAATATTTTTGAATTTTAGGCTGTAATTCAGTGGTCGGATATGATTAGTTTGAAATCAAGAATGCCAAACTATGGTTTACCCAGATACCAATGGTTGACTAACGCATGGAATTTCTTTCAACGTGAGGTAAGAATTTATTTTTTTTCCATTAGTAAAAGCCGACTTTCCTGCTGGTTCATGTAGAAATCTCTCTTCATTTTTGCAGTTGTATCTCAATATTGCATGCTGTGCTCCTTATGCTTGAAATGTAACTATGGAGACAACAAAAAAAGAAAAAAAGCTGAATGGCACTAATAACCAGGTGGATACTTGGTAGTAGTAGTAACTACGGAGTATTACAAGATTCATATTAAAAGATGTTGTTTTCCATCTATCTTTAAGTGGTTGTCCAGCTTTAGGCTACAAGTCTATAGTCCCTTTATAAGACTGCAGACTTGTGAACCCTCAGAAAAGTGCACACTAACTACTGTGAGGATTCTCGTAACAGCACGCGCATGGCCACACGTTTGCAATTTGCATGCATGCAATTAGGTGTCGCCTAAACGTGCGAGGCCTCGCTCAGTGCAAATGTATTGAGTGAGGCTGGAAACATCTAGTCAGAATGTGGCTTGAAGTGACTGTAGACTTGTAGCCTAAGGCCGGCCAACCCCTTTAATTGAAAAATTAGGTTGCATTGCTGCCTTATTTTTTGCTTTGTGTATGACTGAAGGACATTGAACTATTGATGTGGGAGGACTATTTTGCACCCACCACTATATATTGCTGTGTTGCGCTTTTTATCTATAAAAAAAAAATGTCCAGAAAAAAATACTATTAATTATGCCTGGTGCGGTTCTGGTTGTTCCAGATACAGCGGAGTCCCAGACGTGAAAAGAACAGTCCACTTTCTGTAACTATTTTACTTGGGGATGAAACTATTCCTACTCGGTTTTGATAACCACACAGAGAACACATCCAACATCCAAAAAATATTTTGCCAGAAGGCTGTATCCTCTCTGCTGAACAGCTCTGCACCCAAGAGAACTGTTTGTTTCTGTTATATTCTCTAAGTAATAATACCTGTTGGCGGGCCTGTCTGAACCAGGCGCTGTTGCCTTAATACACCCTGAGAGAAGCTGGTTTAATTAAATTGAGTGCAAAGCACAGGTTCGCCTGCGGTTCAGCGCAGTGATTCACAATCCTTAGAATATTTATATTCCGATTTCCCAGTCAAATATTCCCTTCCCGTTCCGGTATAATCTTAAGAAAGCTAGAGGAATAGTCCATCCTCGACTATATTAAGAATATTCCAAAATTAACCATATTACATACATATCCTCAAAGGTGCCATGGACAAAGTCTATGGAGTTGAACCACTGCTCCATTTTATATTGTTCCACAGAGACTGCTCTTCCAGCAGACAAATAGGAAACACAAGCCTTGTCTGGGGTTTGCTGTGTGCTGTGCCAGTACCAAAGAGTAGCATAGAATTTTCAGTCACTGAACCGCAATGGAACGTGGTCCGTAAAGTCAATATATCTAAATAACAAACTAACTATAGGCCTTGTATCTCTTTGCGCCAAAAATGTATTGTGATGCGTGCATGTTTGCTTACAGCGCAGTTGCAGTGGCCTTTAGTGTCGTTTTGATGGGTCTGCTCAGAATAAAATAATCTGCACATGCAGGCAGATGTGGACTTTCTCTAGCCGGTGAGCAATACCGAAGATGCTTGTGGTGTGACTCTTTCACGGGATGTAGCTCCTCTCTCTCCAGGTCCCAGTCCCTTCTGTTTCTTAACAGCTTGTACAGCAGGAATTCCCTCGCATCAGGACAGGTTCGGATCCCGGACCAGCTCCGCTCCAATCTGCCGCTGCTTCTAATTAGGAGGGGTACTATCATGAGAGGATATGGTCAGATTCCTCTCCAGCACAGCCTCGCTTAGCCCTCATTCCTGCAGACCCTGCACAAGATGGCCATGCTTCCTCTTCCTGTGTTTCATTTTATAAAACCCTCCTAACACATCTTATAGCATAACACAGTCTCTTAACTATGTTCAACAACAGCGACCTCTTTTGACCAGTTAACAAATTTAACTATAAAGAAACAAATAGATTTGCAGCAAGTACTGGGATTATTCAGGCATGCGTACAAGTACCTCAATTATTCCACCCTGGTGGGTCGACACACACCTCACACACAGACTTGCATTGTCTTTCGGGCTGAAGAAAACAGACATGTGCACGGCCCCATAAAATATCATAGGTATAAATACTATCTGTGAAAATCATGAATAACAATCATCAGCAGTAAATAGCCATGTGCCCGATTTCCTAAAAGTTTTTTTCAGGCCCTGGACTATGTACAGGTGTTTCTCACAAAATTAGAATATCATCAAAAAGTTAATTTATTTCAGTTCTTCAATACAAAAAGTTAAACTCATATATTATATAGAGTCATTACAAACCAAGTGATCTTTTTCAAGTGTTTTTTTTGCATTTCATTTGGAAATCAAGGTCCCAGAGTCTGGAGGAAGAGTGGAGAGGCACACAATCCAAGCTGCTTGAGGTCTAATGTGGTTTCCACAATCAGTGATGGTTTGGGGAGCCATGTCATCTGCTGGTGTAGGTCCACTGTGTTTTATCAAGACTAAAGTCAGTGCAGCCGTTTACCAAGAAATTTTAGGGCACTTCATGCTTCACTCTGCCAACAAGCTTTTTTGGAGATGGAGATATCATTCTCCAACAGGACTTGGCACCTGTCCACACTGCCAAAAGTACCAATACCTGGTTTAAAAACAACTGTGCTTGATTGGCCAGCAAACTCGCCTGACCTTAACCTCATAGAGAATTTGTGGGGTATTGTCAAGAGGAAGATGAGAGACAATGTAGACAAGCTGAAGGCTGCTATCAAAACAACCTGGGCTTCCATAACACCTCAGCAGTACCACAGGCTGATCGCCTCCATGCCACTTCACATTGATGCAGTAATTGATTCTAAAGGAGCCCCGACCAAGTATTGAGAGCATTTACTGAACATACATTTCAGTAGGCCAACATTTCGGATTTTAAAATAATTTTTCAAGCTGGTGTTATAAAGTATTCTAATTTACTGAGATAATGACCTTTGGGTTTTCATTGGCTGTAAGCCATAATCATCAACATTAACAGAAATAAACACTTGAAATTGATTACTCTGTTTGTAATGACTCTATATTTTATCTATAATTTTGTGAGAAGCACCTACATGTATAATACTAATACAGTGCATCTGTTTTTCCTGGAGTGTCAAATGAAGAGTAACTGTGATTGATTTTCTTTTTCCATAAATCAATAGTACATGTGAAAAAAAAAAAAAACTTTGTAATATATCTTATTTCAGAAATCTGCTTCTTACACCTCTTAGGGCTTCTTTTCACTTGCGAGAAATACGTGCGAGTCTCGCATGTTAAAACCAAGCTCTGGCACCGGCACTTTGGAGCGGAGCGTGCAGCTCTATGTATTGCTATACAGCCGCACGCTCCGCTCTGGAGTGCCGGCGCTAGAGCTTGGTTTTAACCAGCGAGACTCGCACGTATTTCTCGCAAGTGAAAAGGAGCCCTTAGACTGATCATTTATTCTTAAAGTTCTCAATTCTGTAGTTAAATCTGTCTTCCGTAAATACAGAATTTCCTATTAATGAGTTAGGAGATGACAGTTGGTGCTTTTAACCCCTTAGGGACTGAGCCAGTTTTGACCTTAATGACCATGCTAGATTGTAGAAATCTGACCACTGTCACTTTATGTGGTAATAACTCTGGAGCGCTTCAATGTATCTCAGTGATTCTGAGAGTGTTTTCTCATGACATATTGTACTCCATGATGGTGGTAAAACTTGTTTGCTCTGACTTGCGTTTATTTGTAAAAATGCCACAAGATGAAGAAAAAAAAATCACAATTTTCAAGTGTTTAATCTTTATAGCCTTAATCCCTTTACACCCAAAACCTGTTTGCACCTTCATGACCATTCCAAGTTTGACAATTTTGACCAGTGTCACTTTGAGGTAATAAATCTGGAACACTTCAATGGATCCGACTGATTCTTTTTTCATGACATATTGTACTTCACGTTATTGGTAAAATTTCTTCGATATGACTTGCGTTTATTTGTGAAAAAAATGCAAATTTGGCGAAAATTTTGCAATTTTCAAACTTTAAATTTTTATGCCCTAAAATCAGTTATGTAACACAAAATAGTTAATAAATAACATTTCCCACGTGTGGGTTTTTTTGTTAGGAAGTTATAAAGGTTAAAAGTTGACCAGCGATTTCTCATTTTTCCAACAAAATTTACAAAACCATTTTTTCTATAGGACAGAAAATACCCAAAAATTGTAAAAACTGAGCCCCTTATGATGCTCAAAACCACATTCAAGAAGTTTAGTAACTCTTCAGGTGCTTCACAGGAATGTTTGGAATGTGGAGAAAAAAATGAACATTCAACTTTTTACACCAAAATTTTATTTGAGATCTAAATGTTTTTATTTTAGCAAAGGTAACATGACAAATTGGACCCCAAAATGTGTTTTGCTACTTCTCCTGAGCATGCAGTTGCCCCATATGTGGAGAAAACCACTGTTTTGGCACACAGTAGGGCTCTGAAGTGAAGGAGCGCCTTTTTTAATGTAAACGTTGCTGGCATAATTAACGGACACCATACTGGGTTTTGCGAGACCGTGATGTGCCTAAACAGTGGAATCCACCCGCATGTGACATCATTTTGAAAACTAGATCCCTCAGAGAACTTATCTAGATGGGTTGTGAGCACCTTCAGCCCCCAGGTGCTTCACAGAAGCTTATAACATTGAGCCGTGAAAATAAAAAATAAAATATCGCATTTTTCCCACAAAAATATTTTTTCGCCCAAAATTCAGCATTTTCTTAAGGGCAGAAGGGGAAAATGCTCCATAGAATTTATTGTGCAATTTCTCCTGAGTACGCAGATACCCAAAATGTGGAGGAAAACTTCTGTTTGGGCACAAAATAGGGCTTGGAAGGGGTGGAGAGCCATTTGACTTTTAGAAAGAAAAATTTGCTGTAATAATTAGCGGATGCCATGTCGCCTTTGGAGAGCCCCTGATGGGACTGAACAGAAGAAACTGCCCACATGTGATAACATTTTGGAAGCAAAACTTCTCAGGGAAATTCACAGTGCTTCACATAAGTTTATAACATTGAGCCGTAAAAATAAAAAAAAATATTTTCCCCACCCAAAATGCTTTTTTTTAGCTTCAGATTTTGCATTTTCAGAAGGGTAACTGGAGAAAATAGAACCCAAAATTTGTTGTGCAATTTCTGCTGAGTACACTGAAACCCCATATGTGTTCAAAAATTACTTTTGAGGCACAGTGCAAAGCTCAGAAGGGAAGAAGCGCCATTTTGAAGGTCAGAAATGAGGATGCCATGTTACATTAGCAGAGCCCCTGAGGTGCCAGAACAGCAGACCCCCATAAGAGACCCCATTTTATAAACTAGACCTCGCAATGAATTCATCTAGAGACAATTTACATATTTCCCAGAGGAACATTGCGGCTTTAAATCTCCTCATCTCGACATGCTTAACATGTCACTCTCCCCAAGGAGAAACAATACTTCTTGGATCCCGATCAGACGGCTCTCACTCAGCCAAACCAGATCTCCACTTTGCACTGATGAGGGGCAGTACCCCAAAACACAGTGTCTGCAAATTGAGATTCTGGTTTGGCTTTTATCCTAAGTCATGTGACAAGGCTCGTTAAAGGGTTGACATTGACTGTTAGGATTCCTACTTCCAATAGGTGGCACTAGAGTTCTAGTCCTCTTCCTCATTAAAGAGACAATTTGCATATTTCCCAGAGGAAAATTGCAGCTTTAAATCTCCTCATCTCGACATGCTTAACATGTCACTCTCCGCAAGGAGAAACGATATTTCTTGGATCCCGGTCAGACACCTCTCACTCAGGCAAACCAGATCTCCACTTTGCACTGACAAGGGGCAGTACTTCGAAACACAGTGTCTGCAAATTGACATTCTGGTTTGGCTTTTATCCTAAGTCATGTGACAAGGCTCGTTAAAGGGTCGACATTGACTGTTAGAATTGCTACTTCCAATAGGTGGCACTAGAGTTCTAGTCCTCTTCCTCTCTGAACAGACAATTTGCATATTTCGAGAGGTTAGAGAATTTTATATCAGTGAAGAAAAAATAAGTATATTTTTACTGCTAAAATTTTTAGCCCCATATTTTACATTTTCACATTGGAAAATTTGGAAAAATGGCACCAAATTTGTCCCACAATTTCTGCTAAATGTAGAAATACCCCATATGTGGCTGTACAATACTGCTTAGCCACACGGAAAAACTATGGAAGGACAGAGCACTGTTTGCCTCTTGGAGCGCAGCTTTTCCTAGAATAGTTTGCGGACTCTACATACAGAGCCCCTAAGTGCTAGAAGAGCAAAATTCCCCCTCAGGTGACACTACTACAGGTGTATTGACAATTTTAACTCCGTTTTCCAGAAATAAGCAGCAGTGGATGTTTCTGTGGGAAAATGCAAACTGCCGTTGTAGTTCCCGTACATTGAGCACTTACATTGGGGTTTCAATCTAAATCTGATGTAGAAAATCCGCGGAGACATCATCACGTGTTTCTCAACGCAAGCAATAAATAGCCAGGTCTTTGACCGGGAAGGAACAACCACGGGAAGGGCAGCATCCAAAAAGGAAAACCACCTATGCCAAAACATGGTATCCATCCACAGACAGCTGGTTCGGTGTATTTGCCCCTCATCAGTGTGGAGTAGAAAACTGGCTATTAGGAGCAGTGCCTAGTAAAAGGACTATAAACATAAGGATGAATGACCTCGGGGAGATCAAAACATCCAACACCGCGGAGACACTATCATGTGTTTCTCAACGCAGTGATCCAGAACACTGCTCCCATCACTTATGGGAAATATGCTTGCGTTGAGAAACACGTGATGTGTCTCTGCGGCTTTTCTACATGCATTTGCATATTTCCCGTAAGGGATGGGAGCAGTGTTCTGGATCACTGCGTTGAAAAACACGTGATGGTGTCTCCGCGGTGTTGGATGTTTTGATCTCCCCGAGGTCATTCATCCTTATGTTTATAGTCAATCTAAATCTGAGTAATGTAATTCAGCTGAATCCCCCAAAGGAATCATTCACTGTAATGAGGCAGCAGAGTTACTCTGGATACTGTCTGCCTTTTGTGCAATGGTTTCCTTCTTTTCAGAAGTTCAAAAAATTGTAGCTTACCGTGCTTTTATGCACGCTGGAAAAGACGGATACTGCCGGATTACAGGCCAAACTGCATCCGCAGTGACTCAATCTGCCTCATTATAGGGAATCTTCCTCATGGCTGCCATATCTGAATTACATATTTCAGAGATTTAGGCTGCGTGTCCACGTTCAGGATGGCCGGCGGTATCGTCGGAGCGGCAAACCCGCTCTGCGGTAAGCCCCGCCCCCTTCTGGGACGCGATGATGCCGGATGTGTTCACAGCACACATCCGGCATCATCGCACCCATCGCATAGGGCCCTGTGCTATATCTTGCGGCGCCGCAGCGGCGCCGCAAGATATACGGACATGTTGCGATCTGAAAAGACGCGCAGCATGTCCGGAGTCGCAGGGCCGCCGCGTGCGTGTTACCACGCATATTGGAGACGGGATTTCATTAAATCCCCTCCACTATGCTGTAACATCTAGACGCTGCGTGTCTGACGTTGCGGCTCTATGCAGCGTCAGACACGCAGCGTTTCCTGCACATGGAAACATACCCTTACACAGAAACCCCAGTGTAAGCACTCAGCGTAAATATGAGCTGAGCCTCAATATATCCAAGAAAAAGAAAAAAGCACCTCCACACAGCTGCAACAACTTAGACCGCCATGTCAGATAACTAGAAAATACTGAAGGTCCCTTCCGACAAACTCGTGGTGCAGTGTCCAAAGAAAACAAGACGATAAATATCCAGGAGGACGTCCGTCATCCTCCACTCCCCTCCCTGCTAAGTCTGTCCGTGCTTGAATAAAGGATTGGATTTTACCTGATCGGTGAGTGCGTTCCTCTCTCTTCTTCTGCATGAGCTGAGCCTTACTGCGTTCTTTGGGAGGCAGAACCACGCTGTTCGTGGTGTGGTATTAGTGATTAGATGACTTTTTTTCTTCGTGTCTGTGCAATTACAGCGATATCAGATTTATACCAGTTTTTTTTTTTTCCCTTTGCATTTTTGTCTTCAAAAATAGAAGAGTGGCCTGAGTTCGCCTGTGACGCTTTGGAGGTTTTGTCATGCCCGGCAGCCAGCGTTCTCTCAGAACGTGTCTTCAGTGCTGCTGGTAGTGTCCTGATGGATAAGTGCATCCAGCTTTCCCCTGAAACTGTATACCACCTAACTTTTATCAAAATGAACAAGTCATGGATCTCCTATAACTTTTGTACCTCAGTCGCATATTAGGCAGACTAGGCGATGGTGTCGTTTTTAGTGTCATGTATTGATCTCGAATTATTGCAGTCTGTGCCATCTTTGTGGGGGTCTTCTGTACCTGCTGTTGCTATTGCTGCTGATTTTTTTAATTGTGGAGACTCCAAGTTGGGTCTCCATCTGATGGGTTGCCTGTAGTGGAAGGCATGTAAGAGGCCTACTGTTTCTACTCTGTGCAAATTGATGCCACCTTTAGTAATATGTGATAATACTATTTTTAGAAATGTGGAGACTCAAAGTTGGGTCTCCATTTGGTGGGTTGCCTGTGTAGGTATGGCTCCCAGACAGGCAGGCCTACACTTTTAGTCAACCACCAGTGTTACTTTCTTTACATTTGTCTACCACTAGTACTGTATAAAACTGATATTTGTGCCATCTAAGTGTGCCTGAAATAATAATAAAAAAAATTGGTGGTGTTGCATGAGGTATCAGGTCTGCCAGTTAAGAAGAGTTGCACCGCTCCCTTAACCACCAGGTCCTCATTGAAGCTTCAGTTCCAAGCTGTAAATGCTGGGCCAGACCCCGATACCTCATGCATGGCCCATGGCTGACTGCTGCTGTGCCATTTGCAAATCTCTACTGTGGGTCAATTGATGCCAGTTTTCATGGAGTCTACCCCTAATTTTAGCTTTTTTCGGAAGATTTTTGTAACCCCTTAAAGTGTTGTGTATACATTTAAGTTGGCCTCTCATTGATTCTAATGGGGTTCGGAGACGTTTGTTAAACATGTTCGACGAATGTCTAATCGTTCGGTGACTTGAACCGAACCTCGAAAGGTTCGCTCATCTCTAATCATTTTGAATATGTCGTCTTATGGTAAAAAAAATTCCTAAGCCCAACCGTAACCTTAAGCCCTAACCCTAAGCCCAACGGCAAAGAATGAAAGAAAAAAAAATTACATAAAATAATAATAATAATCTAACTAAGGGAATTACACAGGGGGATGATTAGGCTTTTGATATCTGTGATTAAAAGTCAGGATCCAATAGGAAAAATCCCTACTGTTGCCGGGTGTCGCCCGGCAGATCCCGGGCACATGCGCCTGCTGTTTTTCTACATTAAGAGGAGGCGGAGGGCTGGTAGATGGAGTAGGAGGGCCGAGTCATGGCTGCTTGGGTAGACCATTTCTCTCTCCTATGACATGTTATATCATGTTGCAAGAGAGAGAAATGATTTTAATACTGGATCACAGTTTTTTTTCTTTTTCTTTTTTTTTACATGATCTGGGGCCGGAAAATCTCATCTAGCCAAAGATTTTTGGGCCTTGAGGGCACTGTTCGCTTCTTCCCGAACGCCGTTTGAAAACAGTGATGAGGGAAGAAGGCTCCTTAGCGACCGCCTTTTTAATACATATCGGTGGTTGTGAAGGGGTTAAAGATCTGTTGAAAACTGAAAGGACATTGAGATTTCGCAGTGTTTTTATTATTGCATTTATGATGTGTTTTTGTTGCATTTTTACTCGTATTTTTTATGCTTTCATTTGAATGGGTAAAAAACACTGAAAGAATTGACATGCTGCAGATTTGAAGAAAACGATTTGATGGTTAAAATATGCAGGTAAAAAAAAAGCCGCATGTTCATGAAATTTCAGAAAACTCATTCATTTTGCTTCTACTTTAAAATGCTACACTTTTTTATGCTTGAATAAACAACCTACAAAATTACACCAGATTGTGAACCTCCTCTGTTGTTTTGGGGGAAATTGCAGCAGAATATGTCTGCCTCTAGCTCCTCTTTTCATAGAACGAAAGCACCAACTTTCCACTTCTGTCTCAGTAATGGGGAAATCTGTCATTACTGAATACTTATTTTGGCCATGATTTCAGAGTGAAAGATCAATCCAGAAGAGGAAAAAAGCAGACTCGTCTGATAACATATATTACAGAGTTGCTTATTTTCACATGTACTATTGATTTAGGAAATAAAAATTTAAATAATGGTTCCAGTTTAATTATTTGAATCGGAAAACGTCCTGATTTTTTTTTTTTATCTTCTTTGCAATTGATGAATAATATAATTTTTTACTTGTGCAAAACAACCATGCCAAATACAAAACCTACTATATTCTGTAGTATTTGTTACAAGTATTAAAGCTCTAGGCCACTCATCCATCCATTATATCCTATCCATTATACCAGAAGCACAGTGAGAAGACGTAACCAGGAGATAACGCAAATCCTAGAAGTCTTGCAATTTCCCCTGTTGAGATGGAGATGGAGGCTGTAGTTTATCTTTTCAAGGACATTTCATATTTGTTATGTGCATCTCCATAACTACTACGTAAGGAAGTGCACAAAGGAAAGATGTCAGGAGTGAAATAAATGCCGGCGCACCGGAAACAGAGCTGTGCTGTGTCTATCATTCTGCTGGCCTTGTCATGGTGTTAAAGAAATCCATTGTTTTACAGATTTCCTGTTAATTTAAGCATTTCCTGCTTCTTCATTGATTTGTCTGGTTCAGAGGAACATCAGCTAAGGTGAAAGGGATTTTATCTGATTCACAACACGTTAATTGCTTGATAATTTTTAATTTACAATTTTTAGGTGAGCTATAGTTAATTCAGATTTAATAATGAGGTTGTTAATAGTAAGTGCAAAACCAAGTAGCGCAGGCTAATGAAATGTGTATCATCGTTCAGATTCTTGAGACCTATAAATCTTACCAATGCTTATTATAAATGCCGTGATCCAGAAATTGCAGAAGACATTTTTAGCCTTACGGTACCTTAACGTGTACATATTACCTCCCAAAAAAACTATGATAGAAGTGTTCTGAAGATAATATATGAGGTGGGGGCATTCAGATCTGTAGGATATCATGTGTATGATAGACCCCAGTTAAAGATGTTTGTTGTAAAAAGCAATGTAGTCTAGTTTTATTCATGTTTTGTCATCTGAAGCTAAAACAGGAAAAGAGCTTAGTTCCACGGGGGGCGGGTTTGGGGTAAATTTAATTAATCTTTATTTTAATTACTTATATAGCACCATTAATTCCGCAGCACCTTATCATCACTGGCCCCGATGGGGCTCACAATCTTAATCCCCTATCAGTAAGTCTTTGGAATGTGGGAGGAACTTGGAGTACCCGGAGGAAACCCACGCAAACACGGGGAGAACATACAGACTCTTTACAGATGTTTTCCTTGGAGGGATTTGAACCCAGAACACCAGCACTGCAAAGCTACAGTGCTACCCACCCAGCCAACATGCTGCCCAATTTTTCCTCTGCAAATCAACATTTTGCGTTGTAGAGGTTGAAATCGCTGAAGGCAATTTACATAACATTTTGGGGTACATGGACTTAGGAGAATCTGATCCGATTTATGGATGAAGCAAGTGCATTTTGCAATTTTTTTCACGTGCAGATTGTCACTGAAAAAAAAGTGCTCATCTGCACTGCATCATTGCTGGGACCTGTAAAGGTGATTGTTACCAGATAAGCAGAATTTTTTTTCCGGCAAAGTATGTTAGTATATTTTATATATTTTAAAGTAGAAACGTGCAGGATTTTTTTTTCTGAGGGGGATAAAATAAAATCAAAGAATTTGAATTCCTCTGTTAACCTTGATTTAATAAGAGTTGTCTCAAGTTCTTACATAGGCAAAAGTGCTTGTAAAAACAAGTGACTAAAAATCCTCTCCATTCTCAAGAACTTTATAGTGCAGAGCTCATTGCCTAGGTTACCGACCACCCTGCAGTCTGAGTAGCTGGTTACCCAGGTAAGGAGGGCACGTTGTTTGCAGGCTCTGCTTTACAGCCTGCTCATGGCACACTGAAGTTGGCCACTTGAACCAGTTGCTTACATTTCTCCCCTATGGCAGAGGCAATGTTGCCCTAGGTAGCAGCCTGAGAGACCACACAGTTCAGACCAGCTGCACTATTATGCCACTTGAGGTGCACCGCCTCTGACAAATCAGGAAGACCGGAGGCTGGGAAGCAGTGCTCTCCTGAAGAAGGACGATAAGACAAACTCCTTAATGGAACATTTATATTTATATCTAATAATAGCACTGAGTTAGAGATTATTTGTATGCATGTCTCTTTATTACCTTTCTATGCAAATAATGACAGACAAGCGCAGGGTTATTGTTCAGGCAATTTAAGCGAGAATTCCTAATGAATTTCCTTTCAAAATGAATGGACTTGAGATAATCCCATTATGCCATGTAATCTATAAAAGGGAAATCTGTCATAAGCAAACAACAGTCTGGACTTTTAAAGTAAAAACAATGTCTATAAAGCACCACCTTATACAGCCGGTGAAATATGTATTGACCACGTCACTCATTTTCTAAGTATATTTCTAAAGGTGCTATTGGCATGTAATTCTCTCCAGGTGACTATACCAGCCCATCCAATCCACACAGGTAAAGAAATAAAACCATAGACGTCCGTGAATTACAGTTTTTCTTTTTTAATAAATTTGCAAACATTTCTACATTTCTGTTTTTTTTGTCAGTCAAGATGGGGTGCAGATTGTACATTAATGTGAAAAAATGAACTTTTTTGAATTTACCAAATGGCTGCAATAAAACAGAGTGAAAAATTTAAAGGGGTCTGTATACTTTCCATACCCACTGTAAATTATGTGTAACGGGTTCACATTGCGTTAGTGCAATCCGTTTAGCGCATACGCTAGCGGACTGTGTTAACGCAATGTCCCAAAAGGGATCGCGTTTAGCGATCCCGCTAGCGCAGATGCCCGATCTGCGATAGCGAGGAACGGACCTCGAACGCTGCAAGCAGCGTTCGAGGTCCATCAGAAAATAACGAGACATCGCTAACACATGCTAAAAATGGCATGCGTTAGCGATCCGTTAGATACATTGCGGTCAATGGATGCGCTAACAGATCCGTTACATTGCGTTAGTGGCGCTATGTAACGGATTCCATTAGCGTACTGCCACTAACGCAATGTGAATCCAGCCTAATACATAGTAACATAGTAACATAGTTAGTAAGGCCGAAAAAAGACATTTGTCCATCCAGTTCAGCCTATATTCCATCATAATAAATCCCCAGATCTACGTCCTTCTACAGAACCTAATTGTATGATACAATATTGTTCTGCTCCAGGAAGACATCCAGGCCTCTCTTGAACCCCTCGACTGAGTTCGCCATCACCACCTCCTCAGGCAAGCAATTCCAGATTCTCACTGCCCTAACAGTAAAGAATCCTCTTCTATGTTGGTGGAAAAACCTTCTCTCCTCCAGACGCAAAGAATGCCCCCTTGTGCCCGTCACCTTCCTTGGTATAAACAGATCCTCAGCGAGATATTTGTATTGTCCCCTTATATACTTATACATGGTTATTAGATCGCCCCTCAGTCGTCTTTTTTCTAGACTAAATAATCCTAATTTCGCTAATCTATCTGGGTATTGTAGTTCTCCCATCCCCTTTATTAATTTTGCCCTCCTTTGTACTCTCTCTAGTTCCATTATATCCTTCCTGAGCACCGGTGCCCAAAACTGGACACAGTACTCCATGTGCGGTCTAACTAGGGATTTGTACAGAGGCAGTATAATGCTCTCATCATGTGTATCCAGACCTCTTTTAATGCACCCCATGATCCTGTTTGCCTTGGCAGCTGCTGCCTGGCACTGGCTGCTCCAGGTAAGTTTATCATTAACTAGGATCCCCAAGTCCTTCTCCCTGTCAGATTTACCCAGTGGTTTCCCATTCAGTGTGTAATGGTGACATTGATTCCTTCTTCCCATGTGTATAACCTTACATTTATCATTGTTAAACCTCATCTGCCACATTTCAGCCCAAGTTTCCAACTTATCCAGATCCATCTGTAGCAGAATACTATCTTCACTTGTATTAACTGCTTTACATAGTTTTGTATCATCTGCAAATATCGATATTTTACTGTGTAAACCTTCTACCAGATCATTAATGAATATGTTGAAGAGAACAGGTCCCAATACTGACCCCTGCGGTACCCCACTGGTCACAGCGACCCAGTTAGAGACTATACCATTTATAACCACCCTCTGCTTTCTATCACTAAGCCAGTTACTAACCCATTTACACACAATTTCCCCCAGACCAAGCATTCTCATTTTGTGTACCAACCTCTTGTGCGGCACGGTATCAAACGCTTTGGAAAAATCGAGATATACCACGTCCAATGACTCACCGTGGTCCAGCCTATAGCTTACCTCTTCATAAAAACTGATTAGATTGGTTTGACAGGAGCGATTTCTCATAAACCCATGCTGATATGGAGTTAAACAGTTATTCTCATTGAGATAATCCAGAATAACATCCCTCAGAAACCCTTCAAATATTTTACCAACAATAGAGGTTAGACTTACTGGCCTATAATTTCCAGGTTCACTTTTAGAGCCCTTTTTGAATATTGGCACCACATTTGCTATGCGCCAATCCTGCGGAACAGACCCTGTCGCTATAGAGTCCCTAAAAATAAGAAACAATGGTTTATCTATTACATTACTTAGTTCTCTTAGTACTCGTGGGTGTATGCCATCCGGACCCGGAGATTTATCTATTTTAATCTTATTTAGCCGATTTCGCACCTCTTCTTGGGTTAGATTGGTGACCCTTAATATAGGGTTTTCATTGTTTCTTGGGATTTCACCTAGCATTTCATTTTCCACTGTGAATACCGTGGAGAAGAAGGTGTTTAATATGTTAGCTTTTTCCTCGTCATCTACAACCATTCTTTCCTCACTATTTTTTAAGGGGCCTACATTTTCAGTTTTTATTCTTTTACTATTGATATAGTTGAAGAACAGTTTGGGATTAGTTTTACTCTCCTTAGCAATGTGCTTCTCTGTTTCCTTTTTGGCAGCTTTAATTAGTTTTTTAGATAAAGTATTTTTCTCCCTATAGTTTTTTAGAGCTTCAATGGTGCCATCCTGCTTTAGTAGTGCAAATGCTTTCTTTTTACTGTTAATTGCCTGTCTTACTTCTTTGTTTAGCCACATTGGGTTTTTCCTATTTCTAGTCCTTTTATTCCCACAAGGTATAAACCGCTTACACTGCCTATTTAGGATGTTCTTAAACATTTCCCATTTATTATCTGTATTCTTATTTCTGAGGATATTGTCCCAGTCAGATTAAGGGCATCTCTAAGCTGGTCAAACTTTGCCTTCCTAAAGTTCAGTGTTTTTGTGACTCCCTGACAAGTCCCCCTAGTGAAAGACAGGTGAAACTGTACAATATTGTGGTCGCTATTTCCTAGATGCCCGACCACCTGCAGATTTGTTATTCTGTCAGGTCTATTAGATAGTATTAGGTCTAAAAGTGCTGCTCCTCTGGTTGGATTCTGCACCAATTGTGAAAGATAATTTTTCTTGGTTATTAGCAGAAACCTGTTGCCTTTATGGGTTTCACAGGTTTCTGTTTCCCAGTTAATATCCGGGTAGTTAAAGTCCCCCATAACCAGGACCTCATTATGGGTTGCAGCTTCATCTATCTGCTTTAGAAGTAGACTTTCCATGGTTTCTGTTATATTTGGGGGTTTGTAACAGACCCCAATGAGAATTTTGTTACCATTTTTCCCTCCATGAATTTCGACCCATATGGACTCGACATCCTCATTTCCTTCGCTAATATCCTCCCTTAAAGTGGACTTTAGACAAGACTTTACATAGAGACAAACCCCTCCTCCTCTCCGATTTTTACGATCCTTTCTAAACAGACTGTAACCCTGTAAGTTAACTGCCCAGTCATAGCTTTCATCTAACCATGTCTCGGTTATTCCCACTATGTCAAAGTTACCTGTAGATATTTCTGCTTCTAGTTCTTCCATCTTGTTTGTCAGGCTTCTGGCGTTTGCAAGCATGCAGTTTAGAGGATTTTGTTTTGTTCCAATCTCCTCGCTGTAGATTGTTTTAGAAATGTTCTTACCTCCCTTCTGAGTATGTTTTCCTGGATCTTCTTTGTTCAAGTCTAATGTTTTTCTTCCCGTCCCTTCTTCTTCTAGTTTGATAACTGAAACATGGAAAAAGTATTCAACACTTAAATTTATATAATACTTCGTATAAAAGCCTTTATTGGTGATGACAGCTTCAAGACGCCTCCTGTGGGGAGAAACTAGTCGCATTCATTGCTCAAGTGGGCTATTCTTCCACACAAACACTCTTCAAATCCTGATGATTGTCTGTGCACCTTCTATTAACCCTCAGGTTTAGTTCCTTCCATAAATTGTCTATTGGATTCAGGTCAGGTGATTGGCTGGGCCATTCTAGCAGCTTTATTTTCTTTTTCTGAAACAGACTGAGAGCTTCTTTGGCAGTGTGTTTGGGAATATTGACTTGCGGAAATGCCCACTTTCATTTCATCTTCATCATCCTGGTAGATGGCAGCAGATTTCTATCAAAAATCCTTCCTGTTACGATATGAAGTTTGTCAGTGCTACATGCTGAAATAAAGCCCCACACCATGATGTTCCCACCTCCAAACTTCACTGTTGGCATGACGTTTTTGGGGTAATATGCAGTGGCATCCAAAGAGTTCAGTTTTGGTCTTATATTACCAAACTTTAGTCTCGCAGTATTTTACAAGCTCGTCTAAATGTCGTTAAGCAAACTTTAAATGTGCTTGAACATGCTTTTTGTTAAACAATAGTGTCTTGCGTCATAAGTTTGCATACAGGCCAAGGAGGTTGACTGCATTACTTAGTTTTCTTTGACACAATTGTACCGGCTGATTCCAGGTCTTTCTGTAGCTCTCCACAGATGGCCCTGGACTCTCGGACAACTCTTGGACAGCTTGGACAACTCTTCGGATAACTCTTTTCACTCCTCTGTCTGAAATCTTGTGGGAAGCACCTGGTCGTAGCCAGTTTATAGATAAATTATGCTCTTTCTACTTCCGGATTATGACCCAGTCAGTGCTCACTGGAGCCTTCAGCGGTCATTAACCAATGCCATCAGTATGCTTTTAAAAAATAAGGTTGTTGTGAATATTATTTTTCACTAAGTGGCAGGATTGTTTTCTAATTATTGATAGATTGATAGGCTTTTTGCACTTCTTTCTTCATGTGTTCATTAGTTTTTCCCTGTGTCATTTCTCATTATTACACATAACTTTATTTGTGGACATCTGTGGTTTGATTTCTTTGCCTGTGTGGATTGGACAGTTATGAGTTATTACCGACATCTGGTGAGAATTTCATGTCATTAGCACCTTTAGAAATATATTTACTTAGAAAATTGGTGACCTGTTCAATACTTATTTCATCAGCTGTATAATTTATATTGTGTATGCCTCTGTCTATGTATAAATAAAGACTTCATATTTTAATTTTATAGTTTAGGAAGTACTTTAAAGGAACAGCATCATGTTATTAAAAACAGGTAAGCTTTTTTTCTGAAGGTGAAATGTTCACCACAGTCACTGAATCATACCACCATACAGTGCGGAAAAGGTAACCCTAGGCAATAACTTCATACAGCAGCTGCATAATACAAACCGTGATTGAATGATAACTTAATACAGCGGAATAATATCGCCATACAATGTCTGTAAGATAACTTTATATTGCAGCTGAATAATACCAACATACAGTGATTAAAACAGTGTATCCATGCTGAGTAAACGAATAGCACCACTATAGTCTCAGGTATGTAATACCATCATACAGTCACGGAATTATATCACTAGACATAATTCTCAGACACCACTGCTATGTACATCTTGTTGTATTACTTTCTCACAAGAATCCGCAGTCCACTAGTGTCACACTCGACCCAGTTTCTTCTGTTACAGTGACTGAATAGTGGAAATAGTAATGGAATAATGTCACCATACAGTTAATTGCAATATATAGTAATTGAATACTACTATACAGATATTGAATAGTTACTGAATACCGTAACTACGGTAATTAATACTGCCATTCAGTGACTGAATGTTTATTATTATTTTTATTATTATTATTTATTGCACATAGTAAAGGAATAATGTCACCATACAGTAAATTGCAATATATAGTAATTGAATACTACTATACAGATATTGAATAGTTACTGAATACCGTAACTACGGTAATTAATACTGCCATTCAGTGACTGAATGTTTATTATTATTATTATTATTATTTATTGTATATAGTAAAGGAATAGTGTCACCATACAGTAAATTGCAATATATAGTAATTGAATACTACTATACAGATATTGAATAGTAACTGTATACTGAAACTACATAGTACTAGCATATGTGACTAAATTACTATATATAGTAAATGTCTCCATACAGTAAGTGAATAATTACTGCATATAGTAAATGAAAAACACTACCATACAGTGAGTTTCTACTGTATATAGTAGCTGAATAATACCATAGTGCGTGAATAAATCTTGTTTATAGTAGCTGAATAATACCACCATACAGTGGTGACTGATTACTACATAGAGTAACTGAATACTACTGCTATACAATGACTGAAGAATTACTGTATACAGTAATTGAATACTATCGTAGTGATGGAATCATACTACCACACTGTGAGTATATAATTTCAGCTGACGGTGACAGAAAAATACTACTAAATATGTCACACAGTAGTGACAAATCTGAGACATTTGGTTGGATGTATTTATTTACAGTGCAAACTGAATTTAGTGTGGATACAAATTGTGGTCTGGACGCCACATATAATAATTAACATTGCTTTTCCAATGAAAACATACGATTTACCATATTTTGTTTTTGTTGCTCAGTTTTGGTGCAACAATGTTCAAAGCACCATTGCAAAGTGGAGTAATACAGTCTCCAATCAAGTATTAAATGATTGAGGACGGTATAGGAGTGGAGCTTTAAGCATGATCAAGCCGTGTAACTCCACTTTCACAACCTTTTCTGCTAACATTTTGTGAGTACGTATGTATGTATGTATATAGAGGGGAAGATAAGCATTTGATACATTGCAATTTTTTGCATGTTTTCCCACCTTCAAAGAATGCAGAGGTCTGTAGGCGGGAGACAAAGCCTTAAAAAATATCCAGAAAATGTTATTGTATGATTTTTACATAATTAATTTTCATTTTATTGCATGAAATAAGTATTTGATACAATAGAAAAACAGAACTTAATATTTGGTATAGAAACCTTTGTTTGCAATTACAGAGGCCAGACGTTGCCTGTAGTTCTTGACCAAGCTTGCACACACTTCACCATGGTTTTTGGCCTACTACTCCATACAGATATTCTCCAAATCTTTCAGATTTCAGGGCTGTCACTAGGCAGCATTCAGTTTTAGTTCTGTTCAAAGAATTTCTATTAGTTTCAGGTCCGGAGACTGGATAGGCCACTCAAGGATCTTGAAATGCTTCCTATGGAGCCACTCCTTATTTTCTCTGGCTGTGTATTTCAGGTCATTGTCATGCTGGAAGACCCAGCCACGACCCATCTTCAATGCTCTTACTGAGAGGAGGTGGTTGGCCAAAATATTGCAATACATGACCCCATCCTTACTCCCTTCAATACGGTTCATTCGTCATTTCGCCTTTGCAGAAAATTGCCCCCACAGTATGATGTTTTCCCCCCCACCATGCTTCACGGTTGTGACGGTGTTCTTTGGGTTGTACTCATCCTTTTTCCTCCAAACACGAGTTGATACCAAAAAGTTGTATATAGGTCTCATCTGACCACATGGCATTCTTCCATGTCGCCTCTGGATCATCCAGATGGTCATTGGCAGACTTTAAAAGGGTCTGAACTTGTGCTGGTGTAAGAAGAGGGACCTTGCATGCCCTGCAGGCTTTTAATGTGGTCCAACCTCTCTTGAGGTCATTGACCAGGTCCCCCTGTGTAGTTCTGGGATGATTCCTGACCTTTCTCAGAATCATCCTTACCACACGAGGCGAGATCCTGCATGGAGCAACAGAACGAGGAAGATTAACAGTCATCTTATGTCTTTTACATTTTCCAATAATTGGGCCAACAGTTGTTGCCTTCTCACCAAGCTGCTTGTCTAATATCTTGTAGCTCATCCCAGCCTTGTGTAGGCCTGTAATTATGTCCATGGTGTCCTTAGACAGCTCTTTGATCTTGGCCATGGTGGAGAGTTTGGAGTGTGATTGAGTGTGTGGACAGGTGTCTTTTATACAGCTAATGAGTTCAAACAGGTGCAAATAATACAGGTAATGAGTGCAGAGTGTGACAGCTTTTTTATATAAAAAAAAATTCTTGCTGGTTGGTAGGTGATCAAATACTTATTTAATGCAATAAAATGCAATTTAATTAAAAATGTTAAAAATCATACAATGTGATTTTCTGTTTTTTAATATACACACACACATATATATATCTATAATATAACGGTGGGAGCTTCACTCTGTCCGAAGCCTTTATAGACTGCGCAAGCGCGACGCACCGCGCCTGCGCAGTCTGGACCAGAGTGATGCAGCCAAACTTACTTATCCCCCCCCAATATACCGGCCATGGGGGCTCCACACACCCGTGTATCCCCCATAATATAGTGGCCATGGGGGCTCCGTGCTCTGCAGCTTTGGTCAGGGTAGATGTAGAGCCCAGTGGAGCTCCAGGACCTTCGATGATGTCACCAGCATGTGACCAGTGATGCGAGTGGGCGGAGTCAGCCCTTGCTGTGCTGGCTGCAGGGATGCTGTATCCATTATAGCCAGCGCCGCACTCAGGCAGTAAGTACAGCTGCACTCACACAGTACAGCCACACTCACACAGTACAGCCACACTCACACAGTACAGCCACACTCACACAGTACAGCCACACTCGCACAGTAGAGCCACACTCGCACAGTGGAGCCACACTCATCTGCACTAAAGCAGTAGAGCCACACTCATCCAAACTCATGCAGTACAGCCACACTCAGTCGCACTCACGCACTACAGCCACCCAGCCGCACTCACACAGTACAGCCACACTCAGCCGCACTCACGCAGTACAGCCACACTCAGTCGCACTCACGCACTACAGCCACCCAGCCGCACTCACACAGTACAGCCACACTCACACAGTACAGCCACAATCAGCTGCACTCACACAGTACAGCCACACTCACGCAGTACAGCCACACTCAGCTGCACTCACGCAGTACAGCCACACTCAGCCGCACTCAGTTCAACCACACGCAGTACAGCCGCACTCACACAGTACAGCCACACTCGCACAGTTGAGCCACACTCAGCCGAACTCATGCAGTACATCCACACTCAGCCGCACTCACACAGTACAGCCACACTCGCGCAGTACAGCCACACTCACGCAGTACAGCCACACGCAGCCACACTCACACAGTACAGCCGCACTCGCGCACTACAGCCACACTCAGCCGCACTCATGCAGTACAGCCGCACTCGTGCAGTACAGCCACACTCAGCCGCACTTGCGCAGTACAGCCACACTCAGCCGCACTTGCGCAGTAGAGCCACACTCAGCCGCACTCGCGCAGTACAGCTACACTCTGCCGCACTCGCGCAGTACAGCCACACTCTGCCGCACTCGCGCAGTACAGCCACACTCAGCCGCACTTGCGCAGTAGAGCCACACTCAGCCGCACTCACGCAGTAGAGCCACACTCACGCATTACAGCCACACTCAGCCGTGCGCAGTATAGTCGAACTCATGCAGTACAGCCATGCTCAGTATAGCCGAACTCAGGCAGTACAGCCACACTCAGCCGCACTCAGGCAGTACGGCCACGCTCAGTATAGCCGCACTCAGGCAGTACAGCCGCGCTCAGTAATTGCCGCACTCACGCAGTAGAGCCACACTCACGCATTACAGCCACACTCAGCCGTGCTCAGTATAGTCGAACTCATGCAGTGCAGCCATGCTCAGTATAGCCGAACTCAGGCAGTACAGCCGCGCTCAGTAATTGCCACACTCAGGCAGTACAGCTGCGCTCAGTATAGCCGCATTCAGGCAGTACAACCACTCTCAGTATAGCCGCACTCAGGCAGTACAGCCGCGCTCAGCACAGTCCCACTCAGCACAGTCCCACTCAGCACAGTCCCACTCAGCACAGTCCCACTCAGCGCAGTCCCACTCAGCACAGCCGCACTCGGGCAGTACAGCCGGAGAGAGAAAGATGGGAGCAACATATGGCAAAATGGAAACAGGAACAGGCAGAATGGGAGCAGCACATTACAACAGAATGGGGGCACAGGATGAGAGCAGCACATGACAGAAAGGTTGCGCAGGATGGGAACAGCACATGACAGAATGGTTGCGCACGATGGGAGCACCACATGACAGGATGGGAGTAGGATGGGAGCAGCACATGACAAGACAGGGGCGCAGGATGGCAGCACATGACAGGATGGGGACGCAGGATGGAGCAGCACATAACAGGATGGGGGAGAAAGATGGGAGCAGCACATACCAGGACGGAGACCATATACCAATATAAATGCTCGCCACCCGGGCGTAGAACGGGTTCAATAGCTAGTATATATATATATATATATATATATATATATATATATATATATATATATATATATACATATATATATATATTCTGTCTCTCGC
This sequence comes from Ranitomeya imitator, assembly GCF_032444005.1. Lineage (NCBI taxonomy): Eukaryota > Metazoa > Chordata > Amphibia > Anura > Dendrobatidae > Ranitomeya > Ranitomeya imitator. Next base: position 318,533,206 of record NC_091285.1, on the reverse strand, counting down.
AGTTGAAGGGTACCTAAGATAAAAATTACAGACCTCTCCATTCTATGTAGGTGAGAGAACCTGCAAAGTCAGCACTGTATCAAATACTTATACAGTAGGAAACATAAGAATAACAAGCACACAAAGTCTTAAATGAATTGTCCACTACTGGACAATCTTGTCATAAAAAGGTTTTCCAGGCTGAAATGAAAAAAAGTCAGCAGTCAGTCTTTGTGATTGTAGTCTGCCGAATTATCACAGTGTGCAATAAGCACACAGTCATGATTCCCTGATATTCCCAATGCACCTGACCTCATGTATGTGAGATGCATGATTTTAGTCACATGACAACTATTTTTATCTGGTTTCTCTCCATTCTCTTCAATGAATCTATTCTACAGTGCAAATTTTTGGTCATGTGACCACATACTATTACAGTAGAATCATGACAGTGAGTGCATCACACGCTCTAAAACTTTGATGTGACTGCAGACTTTTCTTCTGAGAACGGAAAACCCTTCTAATGGGGCCAGGGAGGTGAAAAACAAAAAAACATACCTCTTGTACTTGAGCCACTCCTGTGTACTCAAAGCTTTGTCCCCCACTGGTCACTTGTCATCAACATCCAGCGGTGTCGCTCCTTAATAACGAGTTGTCCAATAGAGAACAACTCCTTCCACGTAAGGAATTTGGAAAAACGTAGTTCCTTCTGAGGTGTTACGGTGAAAAACAAAAGTTTGGTGAGTTAACAATCTAATGCACTTGTGAAGACCAAGTACTTCTTCACGCTGATGACTTGTTGAGTTCTCATGGCAACAATGAACGATGTTACAGCAAGTAGTAGACTCCAAGGAGGCTTACTATGGAATAAATTCACATTACCAGCAGGACTGCTACAATTCTTCTGGAAAGTTCCCAGTGCCTGCGGAGTGTTAATATACAGTAAGTCATGAATTTGAAAGCAGATTGAGCTTTTGAATATGCTGCCAGCACTTGGATCTGAGTTAAATAAAGAGTTATGCAACTCTTACATTAATAGGAAGATTTTTTTTCCTTTTCTCAGCAGCTTACAAGCATGCCCTTCACATTGGTAAACTGATATAAACCCATTAGTGTTAGGACACCTCTTCTTTTACTAAAAGAAAGGTGGAGAATACAAAGACTTATGTCTTCCCTGCAGTGTTCAGTAGCACTGAATCGTTGGTAGCTGGTTACTATTGTAACTGGAAAGGAATACCCTACAAAGGAGTATAGTACAAACCGAAGCACTGCATATGTTAGCTTCTCATCGACAGCGCTGCAGCCAATCACTGATCTCAGCACAACTCTCCGAGCTCAGTGACTGTCTGCAGCCAAGCAATAGAGATGGAGGCACAGCTCTGGACCGTGGGAGTATAAGCGCGCTTTCTACTATGTCCTCCAGTAGGTGTACACTCCCGAAAATGATGCACTGCAGAGCACACGTTCTCTTTGCCAGCACCATTATAGTTTATGGCCCCCTATTGGCACATAAATCCGAATCATGTTTGCAAGGGGTTCGGACGTAAGCCCCGACTGTGCCACTGAACGGGTGCTGGAACAGAATGTGTAAAGTGCAATATTTTTGTTTGTTTCTTTGTTTTATACCAAACTGAGCCTATGGGAAAGGTTTGGTGAAAGCGAACGACCTTTTAAATGTAATTAATATTAAAAAATGTTATTTACACAAGTAAAAGATCACTAATTATAGTAATTAGTGCTAAATTAATAATCAGTGTATGATTAGAATACCACATTTATATTCCTCTAAATTAAAAAAAAAAAGGATGTGGAAATGGTAGGGATGTGAAAATTTGCTTTGCTGTCATTTTCTATTACTGATGGAATTCTTGTTTTTTTTCGTAAACGTATACAGTAAATTGCAAAGAATGAGTTCATTTTCTGATAGGTGAAAAAGAACTAAATTCAGTCCTATTTTATTAATTAATTATTACTATTCACATGTAAGGCGAATAAATGGCGCTTTAATAGTAAATAATTTTAAAGCCACACATTTGTGCCCAGGCTACTACATACAGGGTACCTAGCTCTCTTTCTATGAAATGGAATGCATATACGTGGTGTGTAGATATACAGGTGCTCGGGATCTGGTGCATGGCAGTAGACGGAGGAAGGACGGCCATGCTACAGCCAGCTGCTACACTGGCAGACTGAAGAAACTACGGCACAATTCACACACTTCAGGGACTTCTAGATGTTACCCAGCTGGGCTTCCATATTTAGAGCCTTATTTTCTCAAATTGTCAATATATGTTACAAAGTGTCAAAATAAATAAAGTACTTAGAAGTGTAACATACCCGCGGTTATAGCCCTGCCTCTGTTATGTTATAAAAATGGGTTTTTTTGTACTTTATTTTTTCCATACAACTTTACAAACCCTTTATTATTACTTTTTTTTACAGTCTTAGAATAAAGTACAGTGTATAACTGTTGCATAAATATTAACTACTTGGTGTCAACTAGTTAGCAGTACATGCATCCCCCTGTAGGTGTCACTGTTGTATATGGAATATATAGCAGTGTTGGATGAAATTCACCAACTAAAATGTGCAGCCTTTCTTCAACTGTTAGATTCTGCCTTCGTATAAAATCATTTCACAGCTTCATTTCCACTTATGTGATCGGTATGTGAATAGATTCAACCAAATCAAGGCTGTTTCATTGATAAGCTGTGCGCAGATATGACTTTTGTGACATAATGTAACCAGTCTGAATAGGTATGGAAATGGAGATAAAAAAGGGGGGAACCTACTGACAAAAGTGAACAGCGGTTCTGGATGAAGATGTCTGTTTCAGGCAGGGGTATATGTTATAAACTTTATTATATGTTAAATTTGCATACCTGCCTTTACAAAAGTGAGATCAGATTGAGAAATATTTCTTCTCAGAACGTTTTACCAAGCAAGTCATCTACATTTTTCTGGTTTCTATTCCAATACGATGTCCTAGTTAATTTCTAAAATAACATTTAATGTGTTGTCCACCTTTGGGGACAATTTATTTTTTGTATAAGGGCTTAATCATTTTTGCAATTAGCTTTCATTAAAAATGTTGCACAGTTTGCTTTTACAAACTCTTTGTTTTCCTGGACATTCAACTTTGATGTGGTCAGTGGTCACAAAATCATCTGTGAGGAGCTCAGAAAAGACAGATAAGGGTGTTGAAAACTCGCTGCCAGATCAGACTTATCATACTAACAAAACCAAAAATGTCCACTGACCGTCCGAACCCCGTGAATAAGGGATTGAGTAAAGAAGAGCTCGATAATATTAAAAAAATTTAATTTTTATTCAATCATTAATATACACAAGTGGAAAGCAGAGATGCCAAGATAGGGAGGCTGGGTGTAGGTGATGGGGTAAAATCAAAATAATACAATGAATTTCAATAGTACTGTGATTTTAAATATTCCTGTCTCATTATTGTTGAGTAAATAAGAAAAATACGGATGTCACACTGGATAATATGGGGTAAAAATATGCAATTTACGAAGTCTATAATCAATAAAGGGTAATATGTGGTCTTATAGTGCATGAGTTGAATACAGGGGATTATATACAGTTTCCGAATAATAGCCTGGAATGCTATGGTACGCAAACAGAAGAAATATCAATATATTCCCTATAAATATGTCCATAGATCAAATTGTAACCCTGCAATCATGCCAAGAGATAACATGTACTGGTATAGAAAGTTGATAAAGTGCTCTGTGCCATTTTACCTCAGGAGACAGTGGCCAGGTAAGTCTTGTGGAGTAGTCACCTCAGCATCCCCTCACCCCGACGTGCGTTTCACCGCCAGCTTCTGCCAGATGTTATGAAATTATCACCAGATGTTGGTAACAACCCATCCAATCCACACAGGCAAATAAAGCAAACAATAGGCATCCATAAATCAAGTTATGTGTAATGAGAAATGGCACAGGGAAAAAGTATTGAACACAGTTACTGAAATGTATTTCATGCTTCGTACAAATGCCTTTTTTTGATGATGACCATGTCAAGACGCAGGTGTAATTTTTGGCCCATTCTTCCACACAAACACTTTTTAAATCCTGAAGGTCCCATGGGCTCCTTCTATGAACTCTGAGCTAGTTCCTTCCATACATTTTCTATTGGATTCAGGTCAGGTGATTGGCTGGGACATTCTAGCAGCTTTATTTTCTTTCCCTAAAACCAATTGAGAGTTTCCTTGTGTATTTGGGATCATTGTCTTGCTGAAATGTCCACTATTTTTTCATCTCCTGGTAGATGGCAGAAGATTTTTTATCAAGAATGTCTCTGTACATTTGTCCATTCATCCTTCCTTCAATAGTATGAATCTTGCCAGTACCTTATGATGAATAATAGCACCACACCATACTACCAATTCCAAACTTCACTGTTGTTTAGTGTTTTTTAGGGTGATATGCAGTGCCTTTTGGCTTCCAAACATGGGGTATATTGTGGCACCAAAGAGTTCAATTTTGGTCTCATCTGACAAGACTATATTTTTCCAGTATTTCACAGGCGTGTCTAAATGTTGTTGAGCAAACTTTAAATGCGCTTGAACATGCTTTATGTTCAGTAATGGAGTCTTGCGTGATGAGTGTGCATACAGTCCATGGAGGTTGAGTGCATTATTTATAGTTATCTTTGTAACCATTGTACCTGCTGATTCCACGTCTTTATGTAGCTCTTCCGTTCCTTGGCTATTGGAAAACTCTTCTGATAAGTCTTTTCACTCTTCTGTCTGAAATGTTGTGGGGAGCACCTGGTCATAGCCAGTTTATAGTGAAATTATGTTCTTTCTATTTCTAGGTTATGGCCCCAACTGGAACCTTCAGTAGTTTAGATATTCTTCTATAACCAATGCCATCTGTATGTTTTGCAACAATAAGGTTGTAACGGTCTTGAGACTGCTCACTGCTCGCTTGTTACCGACATCTGATGATAATTTCATGTCAATAGCATCTTTGGAAATACATTTATTTAGAAAATTGGTGACGTGTTCAATACTTATTTCACCTGCTCTATATATTGCTCCAAACTTTTCCATTAAGCATTAAAAGCTGTTTTTTTCTGCTCAGTCCCATTCATTCAGTGAATTGAGGTGAGTTGTCCATGGCCAAGAATGATTCTGGAAGAATCAGTCATCAAAAGTGATGACTAAACACCCAAACCTAATTGAGCGGTTTATGTCTCCTATAGGTCTAGGAGACCCTTGGATACTGAAAGCAGTGAGGTCATGACATAACTTGGCACTTTGTGACAAATTCTATATGAACTGTTTCCCAGTCTGTGATAACTCCAGACAGGAGTATAATGAATGAAAGTCCAGATGACGCTTGATGATCTGCCATAATATTCTAATTAGAGGGTGGAGTTATGCTGCTCCTAGAACCAGCACCCACCCCCCAACTCCACCCCATAACTGCATTGAGCATAATACAAGTATCTTATTCCTATTATTTTGTAATCATTGTGTGTATATTATTTTTTTAAAAATCACATATTATCTAATTGCGAATTCTTTGTGTTTCCTCTCACTATATTCATTTTTTTTTTTTTTTAATATTGTGCTCTTATGATAATGCAATTTCAGTTTAAATGATCAGAATGCAAGAAAGAGAAATTATCTTTTGTTTTATGAGAAGCATAATTAAAGAAATGAATATAAATTGTTTGTTTTTATACATGTAATGGGATTTTTATTTTTCCTAGCTACACATTGCTGGGTAAATGACTGCCTTGTAAATCATAGCTCGGTGCCCATATATTAGTCACCAGGCTGGAGTGAGTGTTTTATACACAAGGCATGCCTAATAAATGGTATGCAGAGATCCAATTGTTCCACCAGCCTCTATCCTGATGTATGTTGGGAGATGAATTTGAGTCATAAAACAATGAGATACAGATTTTCAATTATACCATGAAGAGAGTGAGTACGAGCAGCAGATTAATCGACTTACTTTCAAAGGTTTTAAAGTTTGGAGGCATTTCCTGTAATTATAGTAAATTAAACATCAGATTCGGGACATTGACAAATGAAGACATGCTCTATAACTGTGACTTTGAAGAAGATTTATCAGGCTTGCGTGCAAATAAATAGCCGCTCCGCATAATGATTAAATGTGCCACTTTGACACTTGGGCACTATTCATCTGTTGTCTACTTTAGTTGCTGCCCATGGCATTGTTCAGTTTTGTTTGCTTTTTTCTTTAAAAAATAAAAACAAACTCTGTTTTGACATGAATACTATTTGCAATACAGTATTGCAATCATCGGGTGATTTAGGTTTCATAAGTTTCGTATCGCTTTAGATTTCCAGTGGGGATAGCCTCCAAATAGAGAGGAGCTCAGGGATAAATCTGTATTCATCACTGTGTAAAATGACTTTATTCATTTCATTCAGATTAATGCATAACCTGACAAAAACATACAACTTATCTTCTATTAATCTCCATACTTTCTCATACAGTATAGATTTTACATAGTTCCTGTATGACATTTTATTATTTATTAGTAGATTAGACATTAGGCCCATGAATTTCCTCTGGCAACAAGCTGAGGTTATTATTATTATTATTATTATACATTTTTATAGCGCCATTTATTCCATGGCGCTTTACATGTGAATACGGGGCAAATATAGACAATTACATTAAACATGAGCAGATAACAAGGCACACGAGTACATAAGGAGGGAGGACCCTGCCCGCGAGGGCTCACAGTCTGCAGGGGGTGGGTGAGGATACACTAGGAGAGGGAAGAGCTGGCTGTGCGGCTGTTCAGTAGGTTGAGGATCACTGCAGGCTGTAGGCTTGTCGGAAGAGATGAGTCTTCAGGTTCTTTTTGAAGGTTTCTATGGTAGGCGCAAGTCTGATGTGTTGGGGTAGAGAGTTCCAGAGTATGGGGGAAGCACGGGAGAAGTCTTGGATGCGGTTATGGGAAGAAGAGATGAGAGGGGAGTAGAGAAGGAGGTCTTGGGAGGTTATGCAATTAGGAAAAGTCTCGGAGGAGCAATAACCAAGTATTATTGATGGACATAAATATCTGTATTGCGCTACAAGGTTACGTTAAAGAACCCAAGACGGTCTCTTTAGCAGATGACATCTGCATGTAATGCATGATATCATAATGCTGTGCAATATATACTGTCAAATGTTTGATTAAAAATTGCTTTGGGATGTTTTAATAGGCCTCGAGTGGCAATTGTGCTAGAAATAAAAGGTTTGTAAGTTATCTTTTTTTTTTTTTTTACTATTATTCGTTTACGTTGCTCAAAAGAAGAATAATACAAAAGTTGCTTAATACAATTGCTGCAATATAAAGTAAATGCGTCGTAATCTGCGTTGGAGTCATAGGTAAATTAGTACATTGGTCCGGTCCCTGTATTCTCTGGCCCCGATTCATCATTGTCTTTGCTGGAAACAGAGACAAAATAAACATACCCTTCTATAAGCGAATAAGTTAAAGCAGTGGTGCATATAAATAACATAGGGTACTTGGTAAACACTATTTTTGGTTTAAAAAAAAGCCATCCCCCCAGCATTAACATGTACCACAATCGGGATGGTAATGAACCTCTAGCTTTCTTTGAGTTGGACATAATGTTTATATAGCTTCCTATTTGCTGTGTATCCATTCGGGACTCTGTTGTGCTCTGGCCTTATTCACATTAACGTTACTTTGACACATGGAAAGGTTTAAATACTAGAGGTTAGGACCTTCACGATTGTGGAACACCTTGACGCTGGTGGGATGGCTTTTACACTTGTTTACCAAATATCCTATGTTATTTATATACACTATTTCTTTTACTTATTTGCTTACACCAGGGTATATGTTGATTTAGTTTGTCTTGGGGCTTATCTGTATAATGACCAGTGTGAACATGCTTCTATTTTGCATACCAATTTATACTCCAGTTTATTTTTTTCGTTTTAGCATCATTATCTTTGCTCTCGTTTTTTGTGTAGTTTTGTGCCTTTTTTCTTTGCACCCAATTCATTATTCTATTTGCGCCTTTATTGAAGTATGCTTTATATCTGCCCGCCTGTTTTTTTGTTTTTCTTTTTCCATTTTGTGGGTGGAGTTTGGCGATTCCAAATGTTTTAGCATGATTCATCATTAAAAAAAAAATCTGCAAATGAAAAATCAGCTACTGTATTTAACAGAGCTCCATAGAGTGGTAATGAAACCTAGTCACATGTATGCTTCACCAGCATCAGCAATCCTACCGAACGAAGAAACCACAGGACAACATCATATCACCAATATACAGAGCTTTGTCTTGTGGAATGTATGTAGATGGATATGTCATGTATTACATGAATCATGGCTGCAGCTTTCCTTGTAGGCCTGTATGGAGAAATAAAGTGAACGTCTTTGATTAGTTTTTATCATTTTTCCTGTTTTTAAAGTTTTTATTAGCACAATTAACAATTGCATAACTGTATAATTCAATAGGAATATGCAAATTGGGCATAAAATTAGATATAATATATAGAGTCCAATGGTTAGCATTAATTTATAAAATTATAGCACAAGAACATGAAATAGGAAAAAAAAGAAAGCGCTGAGATTCTCTGGTCTCAAGATAATGCAACATTCCTATATAGGATCATCCACTTATATATTTCTATCATTATCAGAGGAAGAATCCCACATGTTGTTTAAATGTACGGTAATTTACCTAGCTGGACTGTGTCCTTAGACCTTGCCGTGATTAAGCCCAGAGCCAGTCAAAAGCGTAAAATTGGGAGAAGAAAAGTCACCAAGTAACCAGAAATAGGAGGAAGAAAGTCAACTCCGTTTTCAAGAATATATGACAGCTGAGTTTATGACACAAGTATTTGCATGTCTCTGAGTATTGGATCCAAAGGGACCAAATCTTTTCAAACAAGGGGATTCGATCTAAGAGAATACTGGAAAGTTACTGGTTAACTATTTTCGCTTAATCCAGACTAATTAAGGGAAACTTCCAGGTACTTGCAATAGTTCTACTAGCTGCAACTTGTGCCAGCCTCTGCGCTGGATTTAAATCAGAACCTACTATATGGGAGGCAGTGACACTAACAGTGAGCCACTATCTCCACCATTGTGTAAAAGAGGTTGTTTTCTGACTAAAGTTGTAAATGCTCCTTAATTAAAGTCAGTTAAAAATAATTTTGTCAGGATCACTTCTCCCTGATAGATAATGTTGAAGAAAACAACATTATTTGAGAAGATAAGTCACTGCAAGGATAAACTCTAAAACAAAAATTGCATGTTTGTAACCTTCATCAGACAAACTTCTTTATTCAGAAACGTGTATGTATGGGGCGGTTGGGTGGAATCTGGTGATGGCTAATGAAGTTACATGGGCAATTATATTCTTCTTCTTAGGCCGGAGTCACACTACCGTAGAATACGGCCAAGTACTATGTGAGAAAACATCGCATAACACTCAGACCAGTGTTAATCTATAGGGCAGCTCACATCAGCGTTTTTCTCAGCCGTATTCGGCGGGCGTATAAAATTGTACCATGCTGCGATTGTCACAGAGATTCGGATAATACTAGCCAATGCAAGCCTATGGGTGCGAGAAAAAATCGCCATCGCACAGCACTTGGGCCATGTGAGTGCTGTCTGATTTTTACGCATCGGTGTCGTTTAAAAAACCAACAATTCATGTGCGCATACAGTAAAATCACAGGTTAGAATTGATATATACACATAGAATACATGGATATATAGATGTCAGTGACATATAGAAAAATTATGTACAGTAAGCTGCACACACACACTATTAATTGTATTTGTCACAGACATCTGTACGTATATCTACCTATGTGTATTTACTGTATGTAATCCATCTATTCTATCCTGTCGATTCCTGCTGTGATTTCACACATTCTACGCTTCTCAATGTACGTCTTTTCTTATATCTATGTAATTATATATATATATATATATATATATATATATATATATACAGTACAGACCAAAAGTTTGGACACACCTTCTCATTTAAAGATTTTTCTGTATTTTCATGACTATGAAAATTGTACATTCACACTGAAGGCATCAAAACTATGAATTAACACATGTGGAATTATCTACTTAGCAAGAAAGTGTGAAACAACTGAAATTATGTCTTATGTTCTAGGTTCTTGAAAGTAGCCACCTTTTGCTTAGATGACTGCTTTGCACACTCTTAGCATTCTCTTGATGAGCTTCAAGAGGTAGTCACCAGAAATGATTTTCACTTCACAGGTGTGCCCTGTCAGGTTTAATAAGTGGGATTTCTTGCCTTATAAATGGGTTTGGGACCATCAGTTGTGTTGTGCAGATGTCTGGTGGATACACAGCTGATAGTCCTACTGAATAGACTGTTAGAATTTGTATTATGGCAAGAAAAAAGCAGAAAGAAAAGGAAAACGAGTGGCCATCATTCCTTTAAGAAATGAAGGTCAGTCAGACCGAAAAATTGGGCAAACTTTGAAAGTGTCCCCAAGTGCAGTTGCAAAAACCATCAAGCGCTACAAAGAAACTGGCTCACATGAGGACCGCCCCAGGAAAGGAAAACCAAGAGTCATCTCTGCTTCTGAGGATAAGTTTATCCGAGTCACCAGCCTCAGAAATCGCAGGTTAACAGCAGCTCAGATTAGAGACCAGGCCAATGCCACACAGAGGGGTGAGATAGGGGTACCTTCCCGCTCACTTTGAGTTTGACCACTGAGGAGCCCAAAGTTCCCAAGAATCAGTTCTCGTCTGATGGGACTACTATAATAGCAAAGTGCTCACATAAGAATGAATGTAGCAGCAGTGTGCATTGTCAACCTCAGCTACCTTCACATGAGGCTCAGAGCCCTTGTACTGGGCATCACTAAGGTACCAGCAATCAGACCCTCGTGATTAAGAAGTTATCCCATATTGCATGGATAGGAGATACACACGTGGTCAAAATTGTTGGTACCTCTCGTTTAATGACAGAAAAACCCACAATGGTCACAGAAATAACTTGAATCTGACAAAAGTAACAATAAATAAAAAAATCTATGAAAATAATCAAATGAAAGTCACACATTGCTTTTCAACCATGCTTCCACAGAATTAAAATAAATAAAACTCATTAAATAGGCCTGGACAGAAATGATGGTACTCTTAACTTGATATTTTGTTGCACAAACAATTCCTGTAACTGTCAATAAGACTTCTGCACCTCTCGACAGATATTTTGGCCCACTCCGCAACAGCAATCTGCTCCAGTTGTCTCATGTTTGAAAGTTGGCTTTTCCAGATGGCATGTTTCAGCTCTTTCCAAAGATACTCAATAGGATTTAGATGGCTACTTCAGACTAGTCCAATGTTTTCCTCTTAGCTATTCTTGGGTGTTTTTAGCTGTGTATTTTGGGTCATTATCCTGTTGCAAGACCCGTGACCTGCGACTGAGACCAAGCTTTCTGACACTGGGCCTCGCATTTCTCTCTACAATCCCTTGATAGTCTTGAGATTTCATTGTACCCTGCTCAGATTCTAGACACCCTGTGCCAGATGCAGCAAATCAGCCCCAGAACATAACAGAGCCTCCTCCATGTTGCACAGTAGGGACAATGTTTTTTTTCTTGATATGCTTCATTTTTGTGTTTGTGAACATAGAGCTGATGTGCCTTGCCATAAAGTTCAATTTTTGTCTCATCTGCACATAGGACATTCTCCCAGAAACTTTGTGGCTTGTCAACATGTAGTCTGGCAAATTCCAGTCTGGATTTTATGATTTTTTTTCAACAATGGTGTCTTCCTTGGTTGTCTCGCATGAAGTCCACTTTGGCTCATACAACGACGGATGTCGTGATCTGACACTGATGTTCCTTGAGCTTTAAGTTCACCTTTAATCTGTTTAGAAGTTTTTCTGGGCTCTTTTGTTATCATTCATATTATCCATCTCTTTGATTTGTCATCAATTTTCCTCCTGCGGCCATGTCCAGGGAGGTTGGCTACAGTCCCATAAATCTTAAATTTCTGAATATGTGCAACTGTAGTCACAGGAACATCAAGCTGCTTGGAGATGGTCTTATAACTTTTAGCTTTAACACGTTTGTCTATAATTTTCTTTCTAATCTCCTGAGAAAACTCCTTCGCTTCCTTTGGTCCATGTTGAGTGTGATACACACCATGTCACCAAACAGCACAGTGAGAATCTGTAGCCCTCTTTACAGGCCACTCTCTGATTCCAAGATTGTAGACACCTGTGATGCTAGTTAGTGGACACACCTTGATTTTACATGTCCCTTTTGTCACATTATTTTCAGGGGTGCCATCATTTCTTTCCAGGCCTATTTCATGAGTTTTATTTTTTATTTTATTTTATGGAAGCATGGTTGAAAAGCAATGTCTGACTTTCATTTGTTCATTTTCATAGATCTTTTATTCATTACTTTTGTCAGATTCAAGTTATTTCTGTGACCATTGTGAGTTTTTCTGTCATTAAACGAGGGGTACCAACAATTTTGACCACGTGTTTAACTTTCAAACTTGAAAATAATCCTTTAATCCTTTATACTATTAATTCTGTGATGCGTGATAAAGCCTTTCATATTAATGTGTAAAAAATTGAGTAGTTATGGACAGAAAACACCCATTCCATTTGTATCTATTCACCAAACAATAAGATTAGGAGGAAGTACCCTTCAAAAATTGCTTTAATACAGATATTAGATGTGAGTGCACAGCATAATATAGCAATTATTTAGAAAGGTACTTCAATATTGGACATCTTAGAGAGATTCTGTGCCTAAATTTAATTTTAGAAAATCTTATTAATATTGAACATTGAAATTGGTGAAAGCATGATTTGACTTCTGGGCAGGAATTTTTCTTCTCTGCTGTCAGCAGAAAGCTAATCCGGCCTTGACCTTAGCTTATCATGTCTCACTGCTAGTGATACAGTGCCTAACAACTAGTCATCAAAAACTAAATAGAGATTAGTCATGTCAGACCTTTGATCTAAGAGCAGAAGGAAATGGAAATTTGGCTTTCAAAATTTAAACTCTGAACATCCTTGTCTTTATCTCTTATTGGCATAGTAATTAGATAAAAGTAGGAGAAGTTTATTGCCTGCTGGGAAATTTGGTAGAGTCTGTGTTCCAGGATTTGGTCTAGGCCCCTTATTTGCAGCAATAATAGGCAGTTTTAATTCTACAGTATACTAAGGCACATCTCATTTCTGCAATGTGTGTCAAACTATTTTCCTTTTCCGTGGGCCCCCTATGCAATGAGCATATGCTGAATATGTCCTTTAGCCTTACACTTTGCACGTATGGATTGCTATACATTTTTTCAATATATAGAGATGCTTATTCTAGTGACATATCACCGAATGACTACAGAGTGCCCTATGTTGAAGGGAAGCTTCTGTTCGAAGTCTTCAGAGAATACTCCCAATATACACCTGTGAAATGGCCAAAAGCCAACCCAAAATAGAGACTCATTGATCTTAGATATTTCCATGCTTCCGACGTGCAAGAGTTTGAAGAGGGCCTTTTTTCCTTTCCAGCATGAATGTGCATAAAGTCTTTCAGCCAAACTCAAGAAATTAGGTGTCCTATATGTAGCTTTGACCCAAACCTTACCTTACAATTTTTAAGTTGAATTGGAACACCAGTCGCAAGCCATACTAACATCATGGCCTGGCATAATAAATAACCTAATAACCTTGTGGCTGAATTCGAACACAACTATTTCAAAATCTTGCGCTTGATTTTTTTTTATTTTTTTAGAAGAGGATAGGATTCATGGTTTACATTGAATATGTTAAAGAGAACCTGACAACTGATTCAAAACTGTAACTCATCCGTTGAAAAATCAAGCCCTCATGCTTCTATTTTGCTGGAAAAATAAGTTATTGCTTTTGGAAAAATTAAAGGAAAAAACTACAAATTCTTGATTTGTTAAAGGGAACCTGACATCTGAAACATTATTATTACCGTATTATTACTATTTATTGTTATAGCGCCATTTATTCCATGGCGCTTTAAATGTGAGGAGGGGTATACATAATAAAAACAAGTACAATAATCTTAAACAATACAAGTCATAACTGGTACAGGAGGAGAGAGGACCCTGCCCGCGAGGGCTCATAATCTACAAGGGATGGGTGAGGATACAGTAGGTGAGGATAGAGCTGGTCATGCAGCAGTTTGGTCTATCGGTGGTTACTGCTGGTTGTAAGCTTGTCGGAAGAGGTGGGTCTTCAGGTTCTTTTTGAAGGTTTCGATGGTAGGCGAGAGTCTGATGTGTTGTGGTAGAGGGTTCCAGAGTAGGGGTGATACGCGAGAGAAATCTTGTATACGATTGTGGGAAGAGGAGATAAGAGGGGAGTAGAGGAGATCTTGTGAGGATCGGAGGTTGTGTGTAGGTAAGTACCGGGAGACGAGGTCACAGATGTATGGAGGAGACAGGTTGTGGATGGCTTTGTACGTCATGGTTAGGGTTTTGTACTGGAGTCTCTGGGCAATGGGGAGCCAGTGAAGGGATTGACAGAGGGGAGAGGCTGGGGAATAGCGGGTGGACAGTTGGATTAGTCGGGCAGCAGATTATAAAATAGTTTGGAGGGGTGCGAGAGTGTTAGAGGGGAGGCCACAGAGCAGGAGGTTGCAGTAGTCAAGGCGAGAGATGATGAGGGCATGGACCAGGGTTTTTGCAGATTCTTGGTTGAGGAATGTACGGATTCGTGAAATATTTTTGAGTTGAAGTCGGCAGGAAGTGGAAAGGGCTTGGATATGTGGTTTGAAGGAGAGATCAGCGTCAAGGATTACCCCAAGGCAGCGAGCTTGTGGGACTGGGGAGAGTGGGCAGCAATGCACTGTAATGGATAGGTTCGTTGGGGGGGGTCGCATGAGATGGGGGAAAGATGATGAATTCTGTTTTGTCCATGTTAAGTTTCAGAAATCTAGCGGAGGAGAAGGATGAAATAGTGGACAGACATTGAGGGATTCTGGTTAGTAGGGAGGTGATATCTGGTTGTTCCAGTAGTTTGGAGGCATAAGGGAGAAGTGATATAGGGCGATAGCTAGATACAGAGGATGGGTCAAGAGGGCTTTTTGAGGATGGGTGTGATGGAGGCATGTTTAAAGCTTGAGGGGAAAACACCAGTTGGTAGTGATAGGTTGAAGAGATGGGTTAGGGTTGTGATGAAGACTGGTTAGGTTTGGGATGAAGTGGGATGGGATCGGGTCAAGTGCACAGGTGGTGAGATGCGATTTTGAGAGTAGAGTGGAGAGTTGATTTTTTTTATTCAGATGTTCATTTCTTGCACTTGAAGTATTCTTCAATTACATCCTTGGCCTGGGATTCATTGCCATAGTCCTTGACGACCACACAGCTACAGCCAACCACCTTGCGGGGCTTGCCTTCTCTGTCGATTTTACAGAGTCCCACCCATTCACCTAGCTTCTTGCTGTCATCAACCTTGATGAGATTGATCTGATGCTCAGCACACAGAGCCTCAACTAGCTTCACATACATTGGCTCATCACAGTTGGAAGCCAGGACGCACCGGTGAGCTTGGCCTTTGTCAAGAGCTTTGGCAGCTTCCCGGATCCCACGTGCCAGGCCATCATGTATAAGTGTGGTCTTCAGCACTTCTTGAAGAGTGGTGTTAAAATCCATTATACCTCCAACAGAAATGCCTTCCTCGGCTATCCTTGATGTCTAATTGATGTTCGGCGTTACTCCGCCAACCTGCTCCACTGCATTCAGGAAAGAGGAAACATCGACCAATCGACAGGCAGCATGTTTTAGACACTGGCTGTGTGATTTCAGCCATGTATGTTTGACTCTTAAACCCTGTGATTTAAAGGTCGGCCAGGAACAAAGCTGCACAAATAAGTAGTCGAGAAGGCCGGTCTCCGCACATGCTCCCCCTTGAGTAATGGGTTTCTCCCTGCTCGTATGTATAGAGGGAGACCTAGCATTGGTAGCAAGTGGAGGAGCCGACGGAGACCCAATATTCCAACTAGTCAACGATATGGCTCGGTTCCCGGCTTTCAAAGTATATTTTTGGTGCAGTATTCCAGAGCCAAACATACATGGCTGAAATTTGTATCTGTCTGATACATATTGCTAGTGGATCGGGCACCATGTATCCACTGTCAGATTCCCTTTAAAATTTGTTCTATATTTTACTAGAAGCTTCCTGTATGTTCCCTGCCCTGACATCATACAGTGTAGACCCCACTGAGTCAATAGGCATGAAAACCTTAAAAGACACATTTTCACCAAAAACTGATTTCTTCCGCATTATGTCTAGAATTGCCTAACGAGTTATTGTAATATTTTTAGTGGGTTCTAATTGTAATTAGGGGTACGCTTTAACTTACAGTTGTGGCCAAAAGTATTGACACCCCTGCAATTCTGTCAGATAATACTCAGTTTCTTCCTGAAAATGATTGCAATCACAAATTCTTTGGTATTATCTTCATTTAATTTGTCTGAAATGAAAAAACACAAAAGAGAATGAAACAAAAAGCAAAACATTGATCATTTCACAAAAAAACGCCAAAAATGGGCCAGACAACAGTATGGGCACCCTCAGCCTAATACTTGGATGCACAACCTTTAGCCAAAATAACTGCGACCAACCGCTTCCGGTAACCATCAATGAGTTTCTTACAATGCTCTGCTGGAATTTTAGACCATTCTTTTTTGGCAAACTGCTCCAAGTCCCTGATATTTGAAGGGTGCCTTCTCCAAACTGCCATTTTTAGCTCTCCACATGTGTTCTATGGGATTCAGGTCTGGACTCATTGCTGGCCACCTTAGAAGTCTCCAGTGCTTTCTCTCATACCATTTTCTAGTGCTTTTTAAAGTGTGTTTTGGGTCATTGTCCTGCTGGAAGACCCATGACCTCTGAGGGAGACCCAACTTTCTCACACTGTGCCCTACATTATGCTGCAAGATTTGTTGGTAGTCTTCAGACTTCATAATGCCATGCACACGGTCAAGCAGTCCAGTGCCAGAGGCAGCAAAGCAACCTCTAAACATCAGGGAACCTCCGCCATGTTTTTCTGTAGGGACCGTGTTCTTTTCTTTGAATGCCTCTTTTTTTCTCCTGTAAACTCTATGTTGATGCCTTCGGCCAAAAAGCTGTACTTTTGTCTCATCTGACCAGAGAACATTCTTCCAAAACATTTTAGGCTTTTTCAGGTAAGTTTTGGCAAACTCCAGCCTGGCTTTTTTATGCCTCGGGGTAAGAAGTGGGGTCTTACTGGGTCTCCTACCATACAGTCCCTTTTCATTCAGACACCGACGGATAGTACGGGTTGACACTGTTGTACCCTCGGACTGCAGGGCAGCTTGAACTTGTTTGGATGTTAGTCGAGGTTCTTTATCCAACATCCGCACAATCTTGCGTTGAAATCTCTTGTCAATTTTTCTTTTCCGTCCACATCTAGGGAGGTTAGCCACAGTGCCATGGGCTTTAAACTTCTTGATGACACTGCACATGGTAGACACAGGAACATTCAGGTCTTTGGAGATGGACTTGTAGCATTGAGATTGCTCATACTTCCTCACAATTTGGTTTCTCAAGTCCTCAGACAGTTCTTTGGTCTTTCTTTTCTCCATGCTCAATGTGATACACACAAGCACAAAGGACAGAGGTTGAGTCAACTTTAATCCATGTCAACTGGCTGCAAGTGTGATTTAGTTATTGCCAACACCTGTTAGGTGCCACAGGTAAGTTACAGGTGCCGTTAATTACACAAATTAGAGAAACATCACATGGTTTTTCGAACAGTGCCAATACTTTTGTCCACCCCCTTTTTTATGTTTGGTGTGGAATTATATCCAATTTGGCTTTAGGACAATTCTTTTTGTGTTTTTTCATTTAAGACAAATTAAATGAAGATAATAATACCAAATAATTTGTGTTTGCAATCACTTTCAGGAAGAAACTGAGTATTATCTGACAGAATTGCAGGGGTGTCAATACTTTGGGCCACAACTGTATATCTTTGAAATCTGCGAGTATTATGATATTTTTAGACTTGTATAGCTATCGTAAGTACAAGCCTGAACTACAAGAAAGATCTTTAATTGTACCATGAATCATTGTATAATCCATTATTCTCCTAGCACAGAGGTATAATGTTTCACTTTTCACACTTGGTCAACAATAACTTCAATAGCTATCAGCCCTGGGTAAAGGATGATGTGCTTCGTCTCATTAATCATGCCTCAATTTTTATTTAAATAATAAAGCAAATAAGGTGTGATGAAGGCACTGCCAGGATCTGGCGGCTGAGTTAGAGAAAAGATTTGTCTAATTTATGACTGTCTATGTGTATGCATTACTTAAGAATAAAATGCTACCATTATGCATAATGGCTTTGTCAATACATGGCTAGCTTGAGCTTTTTGGAGAATTGTGATTGCTTGCAGTTCCTCTCTTATGGTCTGTGAATTACGTTAGAGATTAATCACAGTATGCTTTTGTTTTTAAAAAGTTCAGGTGCTGCGGAGTGGTATACCTAACAGACTGGCTGGAGATGACCGAGATGGATTGGCCCCCTGATTCCTGCTGTGTGAAAGAGTACGCTGGTTGCTCCAAACAAGCTCATCATGGAGATCTCAGTGATTTGTATCAAGAGGTACAGATTTATTCAACATTTTTTTACATGTTTGACATTTCTTTTTTTTAATTATTTTATTGACCCTACAGATAGCAGGTGCAAAAATTTAGATGTCAAATTAATTTTCTATTTAGTACCAAGAAGTATTACTAAAAATTGTACTTCCTGCCCTGAATGTTATGTGTTATTTATTAAGCCTCCTTGACACATGGGGGGGCAGATTTTCTAATCCTGTCTCATATTGAGACGGTGCAATCTTTGACACGGCACTCTGAAAATCCAACAGATTTAGAACAGGCACTCAAGCTGGATGATAAATTTGATGCCTCTGTAGAGACTTTTCTCTTAACACCATGTCTTTGTTGGTGTATGCTATTTTTTTGCACCTAAAATTTTGTTGCTGCATTTTAAGCTATACTCCTTTTCCTTTAAGCTACACCTTAAAAGTGTATCAAATGTGCCACAAAAAAAATTCTAACCCAATTCACTTATTTTCTATCGGAGTTTGCTATGTATTTGTGGTCTGAATTTTTCAGTTTTTTGTATGTGCAGCTATCCTGAAATTTTCATGCATCAAAAGGATCATAATGAAATTGAACATCCCCAGGCACAGTATATTCTCTATTCTTAATGTTAATATTGTCCAAATACCTTATTATAAATCAGGTTCTATAAAACTAATATGTTTACCATTTTTGGTGATTTTTTTTAACTTGACATCTATTATATAGCTGGAGGCAGGTATAACAAGATACACCACTGACATAGGTATCCGCTGTTCTTTTGATTAGAAGGCCTGGAGCAATGTCACGTTTGTCATGCAGCAATGAGGACTATGCAAGGCCATCTAATCTAAAGAGAATCTGCATATTCCATGAGGTAAAAAGCGATTCTCAGAGCTCCCGTTTACCGACCACAGAGTACTGACATGGTCAATAAACTGGGTCCTGCAAAACAATTTGCACCAACTCTAGTAAAAATAGTAAAAATATGTCATACATTCCCTACAAGATAATAGCATAGTCTATATGACAACTAGTGCAACCAGTAAATGTAGAAAAGAGATTCAGAGAGTGAGTGTAGATCAAGGTGTTTGAGATTTTTGCGAGGATGTGCAAGTTTGGGGAGTGAGGATTGTGCACCTAGAAGAGAATATAAGTAGGTTTTGGTCAGAAAGAGGGAGAGGTGAGTTAGAGAGGTTAGATAGGGAACAGAGGTGGGTGAAGATGATGTCCAGTGTGTGGCCCTCTTCTTAAGTGGCTGCGGAAGACCATTGAGCGAGGCCGAAGAAGGAAGTGAGAGAATCTTAGAGACAGCTGAATGGGAAGTGTCAGTGGGGATGTTGAAATCACCCATGATGATAGTGAGGATGTTAGTGGAAAGAAAATGAAGTAGCTATGTGGTGAAGTGGTCAAAGAAGGTGGCTGCTGGCCCTGGGGGAGCGGTAAATGACAGCCAGTTGAAGGTGGAGTAGATGTGAACAGAGTGCACTTCAAAAGAAGGGAGGGTAACAGAGGGTGGCAGTGAAATTTGGGTGCAGGATCAGTTATCTGACTGGAGAAAGCCAGCTCATCCACCATGCTTGTTGCTGGGGTGGGGTGCGTGGGAAAGGTGGAAGCAACCACAAGAAAGTGCAGCTGGGGAGTCTGTGACAGATGGGGTGAGCCAGGTTTCAGTGATTCTGAGAAAATAAAGTTTGTTAGTAATGAAAAGATCATGGATGTAGGAAAGTTTGTTGCAGACAGAGTGAACGTTCCATAGAGCTATTGTTAGAGGAACTGTAGAAGCGGGGTCTTGGGAAATGGTTGTAAGGGTAGAAAGTTTGCTGAAATGTGTGATAGATCGTGGATGGGAGGTAGAAATGACTGTGGGGATGTTGAGAGGGATCAGGATTTGGAGAGATATTGTTGTCAGTGAGGAGGAGCAGAAAAAGTGTTAGGTGGGATCAGGAGAGGGCATGAGATAGCTGCCTGAGTTTGGAAACAGAGGATTATGTTGAGCAATAGTTTTGAGGAGGAGGTAATATGGATGGGAAGGATGGAGGGAAAGATGGCCAGATCATTTACTAGGTGTAGGGATTAGGGGTGTTAGTAGGAAATGGAAGACTATAGGGGTGATACTCACAGTAAACAATGTTTCTGTTTCTTTCCACTATGAATTCTGTTCCCTTCTAGTTCTAATTCATTGCAGTATGCTTAAGTACTGCACTTAGGTGATGCTCAGCAGACTGTCATGCAGATGTACAGTACAGACCAAAAGTTTGGACACACCATCTCATTTAAAAAATTTTCTGTACTTTCATGACTATGAAAATTGTACATTCACTCTGAAGGCATCAAAACTATAAATTAACACATGTGAAATTATAGACTTAACAAAAAAGTTTGAAACAACTGAAATTATGTCTTATATTCTAGGTTCTTCAAAGTAGCCACCTTTTGCTTTGATGACTGCTTTGCACACTTTTGGCATTCTCTTGATGAGCTTCAAGAGGTAGTCTCCGGGAATGGTTTTCACTTCACAGGTGTACCCTGTCAGGTTTAATAAGTGGGATTTCTTGCCTTATAAATGGAGTTGGGACCATCAGTTGTATTGTGCAGATGTCTGGTGGATACACTGCTGATATTCCTACTGAATAGGCTGTTAGAATTTGTATTTTGGCAAGAAAAAAGCGGCTAAGTAAAGAAAAACGAGTGGCCATCATTACTTTAAGAAATGAATGTCAGTCAGTCCAAAAAATTGGGAAAACTTTAAAAGTGTCCCCAAGTACAGTGGCAAAAACCATCAAGCGCTACAAAGAAACTGGCTCACATGAGGACCTCCCCAGGAAAGGAAGACCAAGAGTCACCTCTGCTTCTGAGGATAAGTTTATCCGAGTCACCAGCCTCAGAAATCACAGGTTAACAGCAGCTCAGATTAGAGACCAGGTCAATGCCACACAGAGTTCTAGCAGCAGACACATCTCTACAACAACTGTTAAGAGGAGACTTTGTTCAGCAGGCCTTCATGGTAAAATAGCAGCTAGAAAACCACTGCTAAGGACAGGCAGCAAGCAGAAGAGACTTGTTTGGGCTAAAGAACACAAGGAATGGACATTACACTAGTGGAAATCTGCGCTTTGGTTTGATGAGTCCAAATTTGAGATCTTGGTTCCAACCACCGTGTCTTTGTGCGACGCAGAAAAGGTGAAGGATGGACTCTACATGCCTGGTTCCCACCGTGAAGCATGGAGGAGGAGGTGTGATGGTGTGGGGGTGCTTTGCTGGTGACACTGTTGGGGATTTATTCAAAATTGAAGGCATACTGAACCAGCATGGCTACCACAGCATCTTGCAACGGCATGCTATTCCATCCGGTTTGCATTTAGTTGGGCCATCATTTATTTTTCAACAGGACAATGACCCCAAACACACCTCCAAGCTGTGTAAGGACTATTTGTCCAAGAAGGAAAGTGATGGGGTTCTGTGCCAGATGACCTGGCCTCCACAGTCACCGGACCTGAACCCAATCGAGATGGTTTGGGGTGAGCTGGACCGCAGAGTGAAGGCAAAAGGGCCAACAAATGCTAATCATCTCTGGGAACTCCGTCAAGATTGGAAGCCCATTCCCGGTGACTACCTCTTGAAGCTCCAAGGTTTCAAATGAAGAGAAGGACAGCGCCACACCAGGAAGTGAAAAGCAGCTTACATTTTATTCTGCCTCCTGCGGCAACGATTCGGTCCGAGGACCTTTATCAAGCACAGTACAAAAACATTCCAACCACCATTATATATCCTTAAGTCCACCCCCTTAATTAACAAACAGCCAATGGGAGTGCCATAATCCAATAGAAAAAACACACAACAATATAAACTTCGTATACATAAATAAAAACAGTACTATACAATTAACAGCCTATATATATCCTCCTCTACTACAAAACAATCCCCCTAGATCGCTCTCCTTACCACATATTAACCCACAAACAGGGCATAAACGCTCCCGACTTCCAGGATGTAAACATACCCCATCATCCTATCAGGGCAGTGCATCGGCGGTTGCTATGGTCCTGTAGGCGTGTACAAGGGAGGCGAAGCACAATCAGGCAACAGCGCTGACACCATGTGACCGCACCGTACCCAGCATGCACTGCCCCCCATTGCGCAAGCCCACAAGTTCCACCACCACCGTGCATGTCCCATGGAGAGATCCGCCCACTGAGGTCCCAGTCCAGCACTTCAGTGCGCATCACCGTAGGGAAACAATCGCCGAACGCTGTGTTCTGCAGCGCTTGTCACTGCACAGGTCCAAATAAAGTCCGCAATTGCGCATGTCCCCGCTTGGGATCTGCCCATCCCGGTCAGAGATCAGCGCTCCAGTGCGCACATCCATAATGTCACAGTCTCAGGCGGCTTCAGTGCGCATGCCATGATTCTAGTTCTCCAAAGGCTTCAGTGCGCATGACATGCAGCGTCCATACCGACACAACTGGCCCTGTAACGAGATGTCAGAAGGAAAACTGTTCTGATCGTACAATATAGACAGTATTATCGGCACAGGCACATAAATGCAAAAATAACGGAGCATTCACCATATTTCATAAATAACAACATCCATGGTATATGGTATATCAAAAGTTATTTAGGATATCCTAATGAAATTCTGGTTTAACAATAAAAACACCAACATACAAAGATGGATATAAAGAGTGTAGGTACCGTAGATGCATATCCCATAAGGTAAGTAACCCTACATCCAACTGTAACGGAGGGGATAATGTCAATAGTGACACCTACTACACATGTCATCAATATCGTCCCCCCTATATTAACCATAATATCCTAAACCAGGGAGATATGGGGATGTCTAATCGTAAGAGGTATTACCTCTAATATCACATATATCAATAAAAAAGAAAAGAGGAAAAATAATAAAAAAGAGAACAATAAACAAAACAAAGACTATAACATGGTTAAAAACAATACACCAATGAGGAATTACAATCGACCCATAGAACGCTAGAGGAGACAACTCTGCTGGTACTCAATATTCAAGCCCCTAGGAAAGAGCGTATCGAGCTCAAATATCCATTTTAACTCTTTCTTTTTCAAAAGGGAAACTCGATCTCCACCTCGCCTGAGCAAAGGGACGTCGTCTATAACCCTGTATCTTAACTGATTGACTGAGTGT
Organism: Ranitomeya imitator; assembly: GCF_032444005.1. NCBI lineage: Eukaryota > Metazoa > Chordata > Amphibia > Anura > Dendrobatidae > Ranitomeya > Ranitomeya imitator. Next base: position 318,509,420 of record NC_091285.1, on the reverse strand, counting down.
CCCATTTCATGGACAGTTAAGGATATAGACCACAAAACTACTTTTACAAGTGTATCACCATAAAGCCAGCCGACAAAGGCGGGGCTTTGGTGGTGATGGATACGGCACAATATGTAGGTGAGATAAGGTCACAGCTTTCTGATGCAAATGTCTATGAGAGATTACAGGTGAACCCAACCCAGGGGTATAAATTGGAATTAGACACTATGATTGATGAGGCATTCAACAATGGCCTTATTGATGTTAAATTGGCCAAATATCTTAAGGTGGATCATTCAGTGGTTCCTGTCCTGTACACCCTCCCTAAGATTCATAAGGATCTGCAGAGGCCCCCTGGTCACCCGATTGTGTCGGGCAGGGGGTCTCTGTGCAACAAAGTGACATTTTCCTGGTATGGGATGGGAATCGGAATGAGCTTGAGCAGTTTCATCGGAACAGTTTTCCTTCTGACATCTCGTTACAGGGTCTGAATAAGGTCCAATGAATATATAGCAACTGTTGGAATTTCCATATAGTGTCTTTTTATGAATATTGGGAGAAATGTGCAACAGATCCGGTATTATATCCATATGAACGTATTAACATATTATCTGTGGTGAATTTGGAATAAAGAAGCGCTCTGTTAATCTTATTTTTGGACATGCGCATTGAGGACCAGTTGTGTCGGTATGGACGCTGCATGTCATGCGCACTGAAGCCTTTGGAGAACTAGAATCATGGCATGCGCACTGAAGCCGCCTGAGACTGTGACATTATGGATATGTGCACTGGAGCGCTGATCTCTGACCGGGATGGGCAGATCCCAAGCGGGGACATGCGCAATGGTGAACTTTATTTGGACCTGCGCAGTGACAAGCGCTGCAGAACACAGCGTTCGGCGATTGTTTCCCTTCGGTGATGTGCACTGAAGCGCTGGACTGGGATCTCAGTGGGCGGATCTCTCCATGGGACATGCACGGTGGTGGTGGAACTTGTGGGCTTGCGCAATGGGGGGCACTGCATACTGGGTACGGTGCGGTCACATGGTGTCAGCGCTGTTGCCTGATTGTGCTTCGCCTCTCTTGTACACACCTATGGGACCATAGCAACCGCCGATGCACTGCGCTGATAGGATGATGGGGTATGTTTACATCCTGGAAGTCGGGAGCATTTATACCTTGTTTGTGGGTTAATATGTGGTAAGGGGAGCGATCTAGGGGGATTGTTTTGTAGTAGAGGAGGATATATATAGGCTGTTAATTGTATAGTACTGTTTTTATTTATGTATACAAAGTTTATATTGTTGTGTGTTTTTTCTATTGGATTATGGCACTCCCATTGACTGTTTGTTAATTAAGGGGGTGGACTTAAGGATATATAATGGTGGTTGGAATGTTTTTGTACTGTGCTTGATAAAGGTCCTCGGACCGAAACGTTGCCACAGGAGGCAGAATAAAGTGTGAGCTGCTTTTCACTTCCTGGTGTGGCGCTGTCCTTCTCTTCATTTGAAACCTTGGATATTTCTTCTGGGATGGACCCCCTGGTGTGGACGTGCGCCCCGATGTCCATAGAGACAATGTTAGTATTGGGTGCGGTCTAACTGTTTTCGTTGGATTCTTACCTCTTGAAGCTCATCAAGAGAATGCCAAGAGTGTGCAAAGCAGTCATCAAAGCAAAAGGTGGCTACTTTGAAGAACCTCGAATATAAGACATAATTTCAGTTGTTTCACACTTTTTTGCCAAGTATATAATTCCGCATGTGTTAATTCATAGTTTTGATGCCTTCATTGTGAATGCACAATTTACACAGTCATGAAAATACAGAAAAATCTTTAAATGAGAAGGTGTGTCCAAACTTTTGGTCTGTACTGTACTCGTCACAATATATTTGTTAACAATGCATTCAGGTGTGCAACAGAGGGGAGAGGCGTGTTCTCATGATTATCAGATAATTGGAATAGAGCCAGATGCAGGATATATCACCAACAGAACAAACAAAGGAGGTCATAAAGAAAAGTGAGGAGGGGGTAGTTTTGTGATCAGTTTAGAAACATACTGAGTAAATACACGCAAAAGAAGTAAGAGTTATCACAGAGTTTGAAAAGCTGGGCGACATACCTGAACTAAGAATAGATAGACATGTTGATTAGCATGTGATGGCTATAGATGACATGGTGCAGTCTGTATACATCATTTTACAATTTTAACCCTTAACTGCTGCACTTAGGTGATACTCGGCAAACTACGTACTATTAAAAAAATTTGGTTTGGGTACCAGAACGCTACCTGAACTTGCTCTCGAACCCCTTTCAAGTGAATGGGGGGCATGCACAGCCAGCGGTTTCCATGGTGTCTTCTGTGTGACAGCGTGGGAAACAGTGTTCTTATCAGTTGTAACCTTACGGAAGCCACCACCAGTCACAGCTACTGGGTATCGTGGTTACCACGCTGTCAGACAGAGGACAGCGTGTCAGCCAGCGACTGTGACCGGTGGTGACAAGTTTACCGCTAGTCAGGTGCCAGCTGATGACTACTACTGTCAATTACAGTATTTTGTTTTCTGTCTTCTTTTAAATTACTCACTTAATGGGTTATTGGGGATGTCTGATAAACACTGCCCTATTACAAACCTCTGGGCTTGATGTCAGTGGACATTACACAGCTAACATAAATTCCAAAATATCACCCTGCTGCCAACACACCAGAGCAAGCAGAAACAGCCAGAATTAATGCATCTAATGGATGCGCTTTTCTAGGGTGGCTGCAAGATGCAATTTCTAGGCTGGTGAGGGCCAAATATCCATGGATCTTCCCAGCCTGAGAATAGCAGCCCCAGCTGTCTGCTTTACCTGCGATTGTTATTTTTTTTACATGTTGCATCAGCCAATCACCAATATTTGGCATGACCGTGATGAGGGCGGAAGTGCCCACACTGGGAAAGCTTGTTGATTGGCTGCACTGCAGCTTCTCAACAAGCTTTGTCCGTGCTGCCGAACCCGATCAGTAACTCAGACGTCCGTGATAAGTCCTTATTCAGAGTCTGTGCACAGACACTAGGTTTCCAGGTATGGACCCTGAACCTTACTGTTCGTTTTCGCTCATCACTAACCGTTACTATGTTTAGGTCACAACTAGTTCATAGTAAGGGCGAAGTGTAGTAATAAGGCTTGGTTCACATACATATTTACCCAGTCAGTGTTTAATTTATACTTTTGCTGTGATACAGAAACAACAAAGTGATCCGATGCCTGATATTATTACATTTTCTAGTTGGATCATTTCCAGAAATTGGCACATTAGTTGTTCCTAGGACTGTTCCAGATCAAACAGCATTGAATGCTAAATTTTTCTTTCCGGCTATGAATGCTTGAGCATTAATATAGTGTCTGATTCAAGAATAGAAAAAAAAAATAAACTAATTTATGTGAAACCAGTTTGAGAATTACACTCAGCTACAACTTTTATGTTGGAGCAGAAGGGGAAATGTTAGGCTGAATTCATACGTCCGTTTTTTTTATAACAAACATGGGCCAATTTTCATCGGTTTATGGATCTGATTTTCATCTAATATTGGTCCTCGTAACAGACTTTGCCTTCTGTCATCTGACTGAGTTTTCCTAAGCTAGCAATGTGTAGAAAACAAATAGCTCACGGTGCAACTCTGATGTGGTGCTGTCCATTTTTTTTGTTTTTTTGTGGATGCATTCAGTTGAATCGGTGACTTCTGATGTGTCTTAATACATTTTGGTGGACCAATATTCTGCAAGTGACAACAGGTATATGGAAAGACCAATATGCAAAAATCGAATGTGTGAATGGAACCATAGGCCAAGTGCACACGTTGAGTATTTGGTGAGGTTTTTTACCTCAGTATTTGTAAGCCAAACCCAGGAGTGGGTGATAAATACTATACTGTCCTCATACACATTAGCAGGGAGTGCAATGAGACATGTACTTAAACCCCCTGTCTTCTTTAAGAAAAGAGGCTGTAAAGTTGTAACCTTCTTTTATTGCTTGTAGATGTGACAGGAAAGGGTGAAACTATAGGATGCAATAACAGGAGCATTTCCAAATATATAACTGCATAGAGCATAAAACACAGTCTGCAATACACAGCAACATGAGGTAATACAAACTGATGATTACCTACTTAGTACAGCAAATATATTGATAAACACAGGACTGTAACACACAGATAGTGGCTTACGCTTACCCACAATGCCCTAGGAACTTTCCATAATACATTGCAAATTAAACTAGTATCTATGCATTAAACCGCCAGCAGATGGTGTTACCTTACAATATGAACTATATGAAGGATTAAGGCTACTTTCACACTAGCGTCGTACGACGCACGTCGCAATGCGTCGTTTTGCAGAAAAAACGCATCCTGCAAACTTGTCTGCAGGATGCGTTTTTTTCTCCATAGGCATGTATTAGCGACGCATTGCCACACGTCGCAACCGTCGTGCGACGGATGCGTCGTGTTGTGGCGGACTGTCGGCATCAAAAAACGTTGCATGTAACGTTTTTTGGTGCATTGTGTCTGCCATTTCCGACCACGCATGCGCGGCTGGAACTCCGCCCCCTCCTCCCCGGAGCTCACAATGGGGCAGCGGATGCGTTGTAAAACAGCCAGATAGTGTGCATTCTTCGCAGCACAATCCCTGATTATACAAGACAGTGTGCTGTCGAGAACGATAATTTTTTTTGGCAGCACAAAAGATCATTCAACATGCAAAATGGTTCATTTGTTGGGTAATTGGCAGCCTGTTTATACCGCAATGTTATCATGATAGTAGTGTTTATAGGAACACTAGTTCACGATAATCTGGCAGTGTAAATGGACCTATAGTCTACGTTACAAATGAATTCTCTAGTTACAATACAAGTCCTCTATTTTGTGTTAGTTTCACCTAAATTTCATTTTAAATTACAAGAAATGTTGATCTATTGTATATCAGTGTTTTTGTTTTTTAGATTTACCCATCATATTTTTTACTTACACCATCTACCCATAGATAAAGATGACCTTGCTTACTGTGAAGTTAAATAAAATATAATCAAGCTTCTCGAGACCGGTACTGGAAAACAGTAGAAAATAGCAGTGTTCCCCAGAGGCATAAAACTACAAACAAATAATGGATACCAATAGTAAGCAGCGACATGATAACTCCCTTGGGATTAGTGTTCAATTCAGCTGCAATTCATCAAATTCCCACTGAGTTCTAAAGGTTGAAAAAGGTAGACGAGAAAGAGAATGTATTGCTGAGACGTCTTAGAGGCGAAGACTGTATGATAGAACCTTGTTGGAGGTAAAATACACAGATGCCTGGGCTTCAAATAGTATGGGGCCTAATTGACACAAAATGGTGTGTCACAGGTGAAGTATTTCTGGATTTTGTATTTCTTGCCTGAATGGGGATGATGGATATTTTCCCCTTTAAGTACATTGCCACATTGGGTACAATGTAGACACGGAAATGTACCACATCTCGGGGTATGAAGGGTGAGCTAACTAGAAGTAGTTGTGGTTGTGCCTATGTCGGCACGTACCAGTCGGTCCCTGTTGTTGGGTGCTCTTTTAAAGCACGGTAGAAAAGGTTGTTGGAATTCGGAAATTTCTGGGTAGGCTTCATGTAGCAAATGCCAATGTCGACGTATGGACCTATGTATTCGATAGGCAAATGGATGATCTGAGTGGATGAAAGGGATTCTTTTGCTAGCATTCGTACGAGTAGTGGGCCGTGCTGCCCGTGCTTACAATAGGACAGACTGGGGATAACCTCTGGTTTGTAACTTGGTATGTAATTCATTGACCCGCTGTTGACGCAGAGTATGGTCTGTTACTATGCGGTTAATTCTATGTGTCTGAGATTTTGGAATGGATTTTTTTACTGATACTGGATGGAAACTTTGATAATGTAATAAGCTATTTCTGTCGGTACTTTTGATATATAGGTCTGTAGTTAGCTTGCCTTCCGTGTCTTTTAGAACTAGGGTATCCAGAAAATTAATTTAATTTCTATCAAAGGACATAGTGAAAGATAGGCCTGGCCAAGAAGAGTTGAGTAACTGGAAGAAGAGATGAAGTGATTCAGCCGTTCCTTGCCAGATACAGAAGATATTGTCTATGAAGCGTTTCCACATCACGACGTTATCCTGGTATAACTGGCTGACATAGATCACAGTGCTCTTGTAGTCTGCCATGTAGCAGTTAGCGTACGGTGGCGCTACGTTCTCCAGACACGTGCGCACATTCAGGTCCCCTGGCTTGTTTACTATTGGGGTTTTTCCTCTTTAGATGCCCCATACTCTTGTGAAAGTGACCATACCGAGATGTGCCTCACTAAAATCCACAGGATTCCCACGAATCCCTGACACTCCTGTATAGTTTATAATTGATAAAGGCCAGAGATGGCCGAAACATTTTGCATTCACTACATTAAAAGTAAAAAAATTCATCCTTAAGTTGAGTGCCTAGTTTATTTTGTATTTGTTCTTGTAATATGTCCTATGTACATCTATGTATGTCCATGTACTATGTGTCATAGTAACATACATAGTAACATAGTTAGTAAGGCCGAAAAAAGACATTTGTCCATCCAGTTCAGCCTATATTCCATCATAATAAATCCCCAGATCTACGTCCTTCTACAGAACCTAATAATTGTATGATACAATATTGTTCTGCTCCAAGAAGACATCCAGGCCTCTCTTGAACCCCTCGACTGAGTTCGCCATCACCACCTCCTCAGGCAAGCAATTCCAGATTCTCACTGCCCTAACAGTAAAGAATCCTCTTCTATGTTGGTGGAAAAACCTTCTCTCCTCCAGACGCAAAGAATGCCCCCTTGTGCCCGTCACCTTTCTTGGTATAAACAGATCCTCAGCGAGATATTTGTATTGTCCCCTTATATACTTATACATGGTTATTAGATCGCCCCTCAGTCGTCTTTTTTCTAGACTAAATAATCCTAATTTCGCTAATCTATCTGGGTATTGTAGTTCTCCCATCCCCTTTATTAATTTAGTTGCCCTCCTTTGTACTCTCTCTAGTTCCATTATATCCTTCCTGAGCACCGGTGCCCAAAACTGGACACAGTACTCCATGTGCGGTCTAACTAGGGATTTGTACAGAGGCAGTATAATGCTCTCATCATGTGTATCCAGACCTCTTTTAATGCACCCCATGATCCTGTTTGCCTTGGCAGCTGCTGCCTGGCACTGGCTGCTCCAGGTAAGTTTATCATTAACTAGGATCCCCAAGTCCTTCTCCCTGTCAGATTTACCCAGTGGTTTCCCGTTCAGTGTGTAATGGTGATATTGATTCCTTCTTCCCATGTGTATAACCTTACATTTATCATTGTTAAACCTCATCTGCCACCTTTCAGCCCAAGTTTCCAACTTATCCAGATCCATCTGTAGCAGAATACTATCTTCTCTTTACATAGTTTTGTATCATCTGCAAATATCGATATTTTATTGTGTAAACCTTCTACCAGATCATTAATGAATATGTTGAAAAGTCATGGTGTCATGGTGTCATGTCAGTATGTCCTTGTACATCTCATCTATCTATGTATGTCCATGTAATGTGAAATGTGTCATGTAAGTATATCTATGTACGATTGTGTACATCTGTGTATATCCATGTAATATGTCATGTCAGTATGACCATGCACGTCCTATGTATATCTATGTATATCCATGTAATATGTGTCATGCAAGTATGTCGATGTACGTCCTATGTATATCAATGTACAGTACAGACCAAAAGTTTGGACACATCTTCTCATTTAAAGATTTTTCTGTATTTTCCTGACTATGGAAATTGTACATTCACACTGAAGGCATCAAAACTATGAATTAACACATGTGGAATTATATACTTAACAAAAAAGTGTGAAACAACTGAAATTATGTCTTATATTCTAGGTTCTTCAAAGTAGCCATATTTTGCTTTGATGACTGCTTTGCACACTCTTGGCATTGGTTTTCACTTCACAGGTGTGCCCTGTCAGGTTTAATAAGTGGGATTTCTTGCCTTAGAAATGGGGTTGGGGCCATCAGTTGTGTTGTGCAGAGGTCTGGTGGATGCACAGCTGATAGTGTGTGTGTGTCATGTAAGTATGTCTATATACGTTTATGTACATCTGTGTATGTCCATGTAATATGTCAGTATGTCCATGTACATCTATACTTGTCCATGTAATATGTGTCATGTCAGCATGTCCATGTACTAGGTGTCATGTCAGTATGTCCATGTACGTGCTATGTATATCTATGTATGTCCATGTGATATGTGAAATGTCATGTAAGTGTGTCTATGTACATTTATGCATATCTACAGTTACAGTGGGGCAAAAAAGTATTTAGTCAGTCAGCAATAGTGCAAGTTCCACCACTTAAAAAGATGAGAGGGGTCTGTAATTTACATCATAGGTAGACCTCAACTATGGGAGACAAACTGAGAAAAAAAAATCCAGAAAATCACATTGTCTGTTTTTTTAACATTTTATTTGCATATTATGGTGGAAAATAAGTATTTGGTCAGAAACAAAATTTCATCTCAATACTTTGTGATATATCCTTTGTTGGCAATGACAGAGGTCAAACGTTTTCTGTAAGTCTTCACAAGGTTGCCACACACTGTTGTTGGTATGTTGGCCCATTCCTCCATGCAGATCTCCTCTAGAGCAGTGATGTTTTTGGCTTTTCGCTTGGCAACACGGACTTTCAACTCCCTCCAAAGGTTTTCTATAGGGTTGAGATCTGGAGACTGGCTAGGCCACTCCAGGACCTTGAAATGCTTCTTACGAAGCCACTCCTTCGTTGCCCTGGCGGTGTGCTTTGGATCATTGTCATGTTGAAAGACCCAGCCACGTTTCATCTTCAATGCCCTTGCTGATGGAAGGAGGTTTGCACTCAAAATCTCACGATACATGGCCCCATTCATTCTTTCATGTACCCGGATCAGTCGTCCTGGCCCCTTTACAGAGAAAAAGCCCCAAAGCATGATGTTTCCACCACCATGCTTTACAGTAGGTATGGTGTTTGATGGATGCAACTCAGTATACTTTTTCCTCCAAACACGACAAGTTGTGTTTCTACCAAACAGTTCCAGTTTGGTTTCATCAGACCATAGGACATTCCCCCAAAACTCCTCTGGATCATCCAAATGCTCTCTAGCAAACTTCAGACGGGCCTGGACATGTACTGGCTTAAGCAGTGGGACACGTCTGGCACTGCAGGATCTGAGTCCATGGTGGCGTAGTGTGTTACTTATGGTAGGCCTTGTTACATTGGTCCCAGCTCTCTGCAGTTCATTCACTAGGTCCCCCCGCGTGGTTCTGGGATATTTTCTCACCGTTCTTGTGATCATTCTGACCCCACGGGGTGGGATTTTGCGTGGAGCCCCAGATCGAGGGAGATTATCAGTGGTCTTGTATGTCTTCCATTTTCTAATTATTGCTCCCACTGTTGATTTCTTCACTCCAAGCTGGTTGGCAATTGCAGATTCAGTCTTCCCAGGCTGGTGCAGGGCTACAATTTTGTTTCTGGTGTCCTTTGACAGCTCTTTGGTTTTCACCATAGTGGAGTTTGGAGTCAGACTGTTTGAGGGTGTGCACAGGTGTCTTTTTATACTGATAACAAGTTTAAACAGGTGCCATTACTACAGGTAATGAGTGGAGGAAAGAGGAGACTCTTAAAGAAGAAGTTACAGGTCTGTGAGAGACAGAAATCTTGATTGTTTGTTTCTGACCAAATACTTATTTTCCACCATAATATGCAAAAAAAATGATAAAAAAACAGACAATGTGATTTTCTGGATTTTTTTTTCTCAGTTTGTCTCCCATAGTTGAGGTCTACCTATGATGTAAATTACAGACGCCTCTCATCTTTTTAAGTGGTGTTACTTGCACTATTGCTGACTGACTAAATACTTTTTTGCCCCACTGTATATGAAAAAGTTTGGGCACCCCTATTAATCTTAAGCTTAATGTTTTATAAAAATAGTTTTTTTTGCAACAGCTATTTCAGTTTCATATATCTAATAACTGTTGGACACAGTAATGTTTCTGCCTTGAAATTAGGTTTATTGTACTAACAGAAAATGTGCAATCTGCATTCAAACTAAATTTGACAGGTGCATAAGTATGGGCACCCTTATCATTTTCTTGTTTTAAATACTCCTACCTACTTTTTACTGACTTACTAAAGCACTTTTTTTGGTTTTCTAACCTCATTGGGCTTTGAACTTCATAGCCAGGTGTATGCAATCATGAGAAAAGCTACTTGCAAGTTGTTCTGCTGTTTGAATCTCCTCTGAAGAGTGGCATCATGGGCTCCTCAAAACAACTGTCTAATGATCTGAAAACAAAGATTATTCAACATAGTTGTTCAGGGGAAGGATACAAAAAGCTATCTCAGAGATTTAACCTGTCAATTTCCACTGTGAGGAACATAGTAAGGAAATGGAAGAAAACAGGTACAGTTCTTGTTAAGGCCAGAAGTGGCAGGCCAAGAAGAACATCAGAAAGGCAGAGTAGAAGAATGATGAGATCAGTCAAGGACAATCCTCAGACCACCTCCAGAGAGCTGCAGCATCAACTTGCTGCAGATGGTGTCACTGTGCATCGGTCAACTATGCAATGCACTTTGCACAAGAAGCTGTATGGGAGAGTGATGCGAAAGAAGCCGTTTCTGCAAGCACGCCACAAACGGCTGAGTCGGCTGAGGTATGCAAAAGCACTTTTGGAGAAGCCAATTTCTTTTTGGAAGAAGGTCCTGTGGACTGATGAAACCAAGATTGAGTTGTTTGGTCATACAAAAAGGCGTTATGCATGGCGGCCAAAAAACATAGCATTCCAAGAAAAACACTTGCTACCCACAGTAAAATTTGGTGGAGGTTCCATCATGCTTTGGGGCTGTGTGGCCAATGCCGGCATCGGGAATCTTGTTAAAGTTGAGGGACGCATGCATTCCTCTCAGTATCAGCAGATTCTTGACAATAATGTTCATGAATCAGTGACAAAGTTGAAGTTACGCAGGGGATGGATCTTTCAGCAAGACAATGATCCAAAACACAGCTCCAAATCTACTCAGGCATTCATGCAGAGGAACAATTACACTGTTCTGGAATGGCCATCCCAGTCCCCAGACCTGAATATCATTGAACATCTGTGGGATCATTTGAAGAGGGCTGTCCATGCTCGGCGACCATCAAACTTAACTGAACTGGAATTGTTTTGTAAAGAGGAATGGTCAAAAATACCTTCATCCAGGATCCAGGAACTCATTAAAAGCTACAGGAAGTGACTAGAGGCTGTTATTTTTGCAAAAGGAGGATCTACTAAATATTAATGTCACTTTTCTGGTGGGGTGCCCATACTTATGCACCTGTCAAATTTTGTTTGAATGCAGATTGCACATTTTCTGTTAGTACAATAAACCTCATTTCAAGGCAGAAACATTACTGTGTCCAACAGTTATTAGATATATGAAACTGAAATAGCTGTTGCAAAAAAAACAATTTTTATAAAACATTAAGCTTAAGATTAATAGGGGTGCCCAAACTTTTTCAAATAACTGTATGTATGTCCGTGTAATATGTGTGTCATGTAAGTATGTCTATATACGTTTATATACATCTGTGTATGTCCATGTACGTCCTATGTATATCTATGCTTGTCCATGTACTATGTGTCATGTCAGCATGTCCATATACGTCCTATGTATATGTATGTATGTCCATGTACTATGTGTCATTTTAGTATGTCCATGTACGTGCTATGTATATCTATGCATGTCCATGTAATATGGTACGTCATAATATAGTATGTCATTTTTTTCTATCTACTGGCTAACACGGTACCAAGATATATTTCTTTCCTGCATGTAATATGTGTCATGTAATTCTATGTATCAATAGCAGATGGATTGATGGATCGCACATGTGTTCACACTAACTTTCTGCTCTGATGCTGCGGTGTTTCCCATAAGTGTTCGGCTCCACCGCTGCCAATCTGACCCGTCATGTGTGGGGCTGTTATACACGATATTGGGAAATAATGGGGCAATCGCGGTACTGTGGTAATTGGTGCTAATAAATCACTAACTGTTTAAAGCAGTTTTGGAATATTTGGGCTCTGTGCATTAGTATTATTTGTTTAGTATTATTTATGCACTATATAGGCATATTTTGGTATTGCTTGGGCACTGTATGTTGGTATTTGGTTTATATTTGAGCACAGTTTATCAATATTTTATTTGATTATATTGACAATGTATGTCAGTTTTGTTTGGTTGCCATTATTTGAGCACTGTACACTGCTATTATTTAGGCTCTATATGTTAGTACCGTATATACTCGAGTATAAGCCGAGATTTTCAGCCCAAATTTTGGGGCTGAAAGTGCCCCTCTCGGCTTATACTCGAGTCACGGTCGGCGGTGGGGTCGGCGGGTGAGGGGGAGAGGGCGCTGAGGCATACTTACCTGCTTCCGGGGCTCCTGGCGCTGTCCCTGCAGTCCCACGGTCTCCGGGTGCCGCAGCTCTTCCCCTGTTCAGCGGTCACGTGGGACCGCTCATTAGAGAAATGAATATGGACTCCACTCCCATAGGGGTGGAGCTGCATATTAATTTCTCTAATGAGCGGTAACGGTGACCGCTGATGGAGGAAGAGGCTGCAGCACCGAAGACCAGCTGTCCGGGGGAAGGAGCGGGACGCCGGGAGCAGGTAAGTATTACATAGTCACCTGTCTGCGTTTCACACGCTGGGCGCCGCTCTGTCTTCGCGTCCTCTTGCAGTGACTGTGCAGGTCAGAGGGCGCGATGACGTACTAGTGTGCGCGCCGCCCTCTGCCTGATCAGTCAGTGCGGAGAGACGCCGAGACGGGACGCTGAGGAGCTGCAAGCAAGAGAGGTGAGTATGTCATTTTTTTTTTATTGCAGTAGCAGAAGCAGCAGGAATGGCACAGCTTTCTATGGTACATCTATGGGGCAATAATGAACGGTGCAGAGCACTATATGGCACAGCTATGGGGCAATAATGAACGTTGCAGAGCACTATATGGCACAGCTATGGGGCAATAATGAACGGTGCAGAGCACTATATGGCACAGCTATGGGGCAATAATGAACGGTGCAGAGCACTATGGCACAGCTATGGGGCAATAATGAACGGTGCAGAGCACTATATGGCACAGCTTTCTATGGTACATCTATGGGGCAATAATGAACGGTGCAGAGCACTATATGGCACAGCTATGGGGCAATAATGAACGGTGCAGAGCACTATATGGCACAGCTTTCTATGGTACATCTATGGGGCAATAATGAACGGTGCAGAGCACTATATGGCACAGCTATGGTGCCATAATGAACGGTATGAAGCATCTATTTGGGACATACAACTGATTCAATGTGGCTATTTACCAAGTCTGTCGCACTACGTCCACCATGCTTTACAGAGGATCTGGTGTGCTTTGTATCATGGGCCATTTCAAACCTTCACTTTCTTCTTCCCAACATTCTGGTACAGGTTGATCTTAGTTTCATCTATCCAACGAATTCTTTTCCAGAATAAGGCTTTCTTCTTTAGATGTTTTTTGCCAAAGTCTAAACTGGCCTTTCTATTTTTAAAGCAAATTGCTCTCATGAAGTCTGCTCTTTATGGTAGACTTAGATACTGAGACATCTACTTCCTGGAGAGTATTCTTCACTTGGGTGAATGTTGCGAAGGGGTGTTTCTTCACCATAGAATGTATTGTGATCATTCACCAATCTTGTCTTCTGTGGATGTCCAGGCCTTTTTGAATTCCCAAGCTCACCAGTGTGCTCTTTTTTTTTTTTTTTTGCAGAATGTACCAAACTGTTGATTTGGCCACTCCGATCATTTGTGCTCCCTCTCTGATAGATTTCTTATCTTTTTTTTCAGCCTAATGATGGTCTGTTTCTCTTCCATAGAGAGCTCCTTTAACCGCATGTTGTACATTTATAGCAACAGCTTCCAAATGCAAATGCCAATACCAGGAATCGGCTACACACCATGTGTCTGTTTAATTAATGATGGATTAACAAGCAACTAGCCCATGTAGCCTATTAAAGAGCTTTTTAGATAATTGTCCGATTGCTTTATATCTCTTTAAACGCAGCATCTAGATATTAAAGAGCTGCAATTCCTAAATCCTATTTCTAATTAGGATGTGAATACTCTTAACCTAAAGATGAGAGTCTACACTTTAAGCCCATATTGATTATATACCTGTATTTTAAATGTGTTTTGGGGAACAGCTAAAATGCCAAAACAAGTCTCTATTAAAATATTTCTGGACCTAACTGTATGTTAATGTAATATGTTTCATGCCCGTCTACGTATGTTCATGTTCTGTGTAATGCAAGTGCATCCATGTACGTCTTATGCACAGTGGTATGTCAAAGTTTACCGTTATTGCGAACATTATAGGCCGTTTAGAGATCATTTAATCTTCAACATGCTTAAGTTAAAGATGACACCTTTCCTTTGTATTTTAGGCAAACAAAACATATAGATTTATCGTTTACATTTTAAAAATTACAAAATGGAAAATGGGCCAGTTCAAAAGTTTCAGCAGCCTGCATAGTTAGTACCTGTACAAATTTGCATCACCTGGTCTATCCTACAGGAAAGATATATATCTTGGTACCGTGTTAGCCAGTAGATAGAAAAATATTTAGAATTGAGAGTCCTCAGTAGGGTTGAGCGAAACGGGTCGAACATTTTCAAAAGTCGCCGACTTTTGGCTAAGTCGGGGTTTCATGAAACCCGATCCGACCCCTGTGCGGGGTCGGCCATGCGGTACGCGACTTTCGCGCCAAAGTCGCGTTTCAATGACGCGAAAAGCGCCATTTCTCAGCCAATGAAGGTAAACGCAGAGTGTGGGCAGCGTGATGACATAGGTCCTGGTCCCCACCATCTTTGAGAAGGGCATTGCAGTGATTGGCTTGCTGTCTGCGACGTCACAGGGGCTATAAAGGGGCGTTCCCGCCGACCGCCATCTTACTGCTGCTGATCTGAGCTTAGGGAGAGGTTGCTGCCGCTTTGTCAGAAGCAGGGATAGCGTTAGGCAGGGTCCATTAACCACAAAACCGCTTGTGCTGCAGCGATTTGCACTGTCCAACACCACCCTCGGTGTGCAGGGACAGTGGAAGTTTTTTTTTTTTTTTTTCCCCCTCAGCGCTGTAGCTCATTGGGCTGCCCTAGAAGGCTCCCTGATAGCTGCATTGCTGTGTGTACGCCGCTGTGCAAACCAACTGCTTTTTTCAAAGCACAAATCCTCTTGTTCCTTCCTTTCTGCACAGCTATCTTTTTTGTTTGTCCACACTTTTTATTTGATTTGTGCATCAGTCCACTCCTTATTGCTGCCTGCCATACCTGGCTGAGATTACTGCAGGCAGGGAGATAGTAATTGTAGGACATTCCCTGTTTTTTTTTTTTTTTGGTGGGAGATTAAGATTGGCAATTTGGCATTTCTGCTAGAGTGCCATCCCTGTGTGTGCCATCTCTCTCACATAGTGGGCCATAGAAAGCCTTTTCATTTTTCTGTATTTTTTTTTGTGGGGTGTATAAATTCTCCCTGATAAAAATACAGTGGGAGATTAATATTAGCCTTTGGGCTTGTGTGCCAGTCCTGAGTGTGCCATCTCTCTCACAAATAGTGGGCCATAGAAAGCCTATTTAATTTTTTTTTGGGTTTTATAAATTTTCCCTGAAAAAAGGGAGATTAATATTGGCCTCTGGGCTTGTGTGCCAGTTGTGAGCGTGCCATCTGTGCCAGCCCTGAGCGTGCCATCTCTCTCACAAATAGTGGGCCATAGAAAGCCTATTTAATTTTTTTTTTTGGTTTTATAAATTCTCCCTGAAAAAAAGGGAGATTAATATTGGCCTCTGGGGTTGTGTGCCAGTTGTGAGCGTGCCATCTGTGCCAGTCCTGAGCGTGCCATCTCTCTCACAAATAGTGGGCCATAGAAAGCCTATTTAATTTTTTTTTTGGTTTTATAAATTTTCCCTGAAAAAAGGGAGATTAATATTGGCCTCTGGGCTTGTGTGCCAGTTGTGAGCGTGCCATCTGTGCCAGTTGTGAGCGTGCCATCTCTCTCACAAATAGTGGGCCATAGAAAGCCTATTTAATTTTTTTTTTGGTTTTATAAATTTTCCCTGAAAAAAGGGAGATTAATATTGGCCTCTGGGCTTGTGTGCCAGTTGTGAGCGTGCCATCTGTGCCAGTCCTGAGCGTGCCATCTCTCTCACAAATAGTGGGCCATAGAAAGCCTATTTAATTTTTTTTTTGGTTTTATAAATTCTCCCTGAAAAAAAGGGAGATTAATATTGGCCTCTGGGCTTGTGTGCCAGTTGTGAGCGTGCCATCTGTGCCAGTCCTGAGCGTGCCATCTCTCTCACAAATAGTGGGCCATAGAAAGCCTATTTAAATATTTTTTTGGTTTTATAAATTCTCCCAGAAAAAAAGGGAGATTAATATTGGCCTCTGGGCTTCTGTGCCAGTCCTGAGCGTGCCATCTGTGCCAGTCCTGAGCGTCCCATCTCTCTCACAAATAGTGGGCCATAGAAAGCCTATTTTTTTTTTTTTTGGGGTTTTAGAAATTCTCCCTGAAAAAAAAAGGGAGATTAATATTGCCCTTTGGGCTTGTGTGCCAGTACTAAGCGTGCCATCTCTCTCTCTCTCTCTCTCAGTCAGTGGGCCATAGAACGCCTATTTTTGGTTTTATTTGTTTTCTAAATTCTCCCTGAAAAAATCATTTTATTTTATTTGGTTTCTAAATTCTTCCTGATAAAATCATATTTTTTTTATTATTTTTTTTTCTAAAGTCTCCCTGAAAAAAACAAAACAAAAAAAAAAACAAACAAAAAAAACAGTGGGGGATTAATATTGGCCTTTCTGCTTGTGTGCCAGTCTTGACTCCTGTGTGCGTCATCTCTCACTCAGTGGGCCATAGAACGCCTATTTTTTGTTTTATTAGTTTTATAAATTCTCCCTGAAAAAATCATTTTATTTTATTTGGTTTCTAAATTCTTCCTGATAAAATCATATTTTTTTTATTATTTTTTTTTCTAAAGTCTCCCTGAAAAAAAAAAAAAAAAAACAGTGGGAGATTAATATTGGCCTTTCTGCTTGTGTGCCAGTCTTGACTCCTGTGTGCGTCATCTCTCAGTCAGTGGGCCATAGAACGCCTATTTTTGGTTTTATTTGTTTTATAAATTCTTCCTGAAAAAATCATTTTATTTTATTTGGTTTCTAAATTCTTCCTGATAAAATCATATTTTTTTTATTATTTTTTTTTCTAAAGTCTCCCTGAAAAAAAAAAAAAAAAAAACAACCAAAAAAAACAGTGGGAGATTAATATTGGCCTTTCTGCTTGTGTGCCAGTCTTGACTCCTGGGTGTGCCATCTCTCTCTCTCTCTCTCTCTCTCTCTCCAATTGTGGTCCATAGAAAGCCTATATTTTTTTTCCTTGATTTGGGTTCCAAAATCTACCAGAGAAAATAACTACATCAATCATTGGTAGAAAAATATTGGCCTCTGGGCTTGTGTGCCACTCCTGACTCCTGTGTGCGTCATCTCTCAGTCAGTGGGCCATAGAACGCCTATTTTTGTTTTTATTTGTTTTATAAATTCTCCCTGAAAAAATCATTTTATTTTATTTGGTTTCTAAATTCTTCCTGATAAAATCATATTTTTTTTATTATTTTTTTTTCTAAAGTCTCCCTGAAAAAAAAAAAAAAAAAAAAAACAAACCCCCCCAAAAAATGGGAGATTAATATTGGCCTTTCTGCTTGTGTGCCAGTCTTGACTCCTGGGTGTGCCATCTCTCTCTCTCTCTCTCTCTCTCTCTCTCTCTCTCTCTCTCTCCAATTGTGGTCCATAGAAAGCCTATATTTTTTTTCCTTGATTTGGGTTCCAAAATCTACCAGAGAAAATAACTCCATCAATCATTGGTAGAAAAATATTGGCCTCTGGGCTTGTGTGCCACTCCTGATTCCTGTGTGCGTCATCTCTCACTCAGTGGCCCATAGAAAGCATATAGTTTGTTACATTTGTTTTCTAAATTCTCCCTGCAAAAATCTATTTTTTTTTTTTTTGGGGGGTTTCTAAAGTGTTCCTGAAAAAAATAAAAATAAAAAAAAAATAATAGTGTGACATTAATATTAACATTTGTGCTTCAGTGACAGTCCTGCGTGTGGGGCATCTCTCTAATTTGCAGCCACCAAAAACAGAGTGTGTAACATTGGGCCTGATTTTCGCTGTGGTCTCACCAACCTGTAAAGGGGTAGCTAAATCATACTGAAGTTATAGCTCACCGTGTAAGTTGTGTGACTGCAACAAATAACGTTAGTTTGGTTACGTTTTTAAAACAATGAGGAAGTCTAGTGGAAGAGGTCGTGGCCGGGGGCGTTCATTGTCAGCTGGTAATGAGGGTAGTGGTAGTGGTGGAGCATCAGGTGGTCGTGGGGAAAAAAATATTGCACCTAAGTCTGGAGCTGTGGAGCCAGGTTCGTCGTCCGGCTACACAAGGCCTCGAACGCTCCCTTTTCTGGGATTAGGAAAACCGCTTTTAAAGCCGGAGCAGCAAGAGCAAGTTTTGGCTTATCTTGCTGACTCAGCCTCTAGCTCTTTTGCCTCCTCTCGTGAAACTGGTAAAAGTAAAAGCAGCGCGTCGTTAGTGGATGTTCACGGTCAGGGACAAGTCACTTCCTTGTCCTCTTCAGCAAAAACAACAACAGAGAAGAATGCAGCAGGCGACACAACGGGTTACTCCATGGAGCTCTTTACACATACCGTCCCTGGCTTAGAAAGTGAAGCAGTTAACAGTCCATGCCCATTACAAGTTGAATCTGACATGGAGTGCACTGACGCACAGCCACAGCCAGACTACTATGCTGGTCCTTTGACTCAGACCACAACATTGCCCTCGCAGGGTGCTGATCAAGAATCAGACCCTGATGAGACTATGTTGCCCCATCACGAACGCTATACCACCAAACGACACGGTGACACAGACGAAGTTGCGCAGGAGGTACAAGAAGAGTTATTAGATGACCCAGTTCTTGACCCCGATTGGCAGCCATTGGGGGAACAGGGTGCAGGCGGCAGCAGTTCTGAAGCAGAGGAGGAGGAGGGGCCGCAGCAGGCATCAACATCGCCACAGGTTCCATCTGCCGGGCCCGTATCTTGCCCAAAACGCGTGGCAAAGCCAAAACCTGGTGGAGGACAGCGTGGCCATCCGGTTAAAGCTCAGTCTGCAATGCCTGAAAAGGTATCCGATGCTAGAAAGAGTGCAGTCTGGCATTTTTTTAAACAACATCCAATTGATCAGCGCAAAGTCATCTGTCAAAAATGTTCTACTTCCTTAAGCAGAGGTCAGAATCTGAAAAGTCTCAATACTAGTTGCATGCATAGACATTTAACCACCATGCATTTGAAAGCTTGGACTAACTACCAAACGTCCCTTAAGGTTGTTGCACCCTCGGCCAATGAAGCTAGTCATCAACGCAACATCCCTTCCGGCAGTGTAGGACCACCATTTAGCGCACCACCTGCTGTATCTGTGCAGGTATCTTTGCCAGGCCAAAGCAGTCAGGGTCAGGGAATCACCAGTTTCGTAGTAGGAAACACTGCATCTAGGGCACCGGCGGCAACAATACCATCTCCCACCGTCTCTCAGTCTGCCATGTCCACCGGCACCCCCGCTAGTTCCACGATCTCCAGCTCTCCAGTCCAGCTCACCCTACATGAGACTATGGTTAGAAAAAGGAAATACTTAGCCTCGCATCCGCATACACAGGGTTTGAACGCCCACATAGCTAGACTAATCTCGTTAGAGATGATGCCCTACCGGTTAGTTGAAAGCGAAGCTTTCAAAGACCTGATGGACTACGCTGTACCACGCTACGAGCTACCCAGTCGACACTTTTTTTCCAGAAAAGCCATCCCAGCCCTCCACCAGCATGTTAAAGAGCGCATCGTTCATGCACTCAGGCAATCTGTGAGCACAAAGGTGCACCTGACAACAGATGCATGGACCAGTAGGCATGGCCAGGGACGTTACGTGTCCATCACGGCACACTGGGTAAATGTGGTGGATTCAGGGTCCACAGGGGACAGCAAGTTTGGGACAGTTCTGCCTAGCCCACGGTCTAGTAAACAGTTGTCTGTAGCCGTTCGCACCCCCTCCTCCTCCTCCTCCTCCTCGTCCTCCTGCAGAAGCAAGAGCTCGTCCACAGACCGCAGTCGCACAAACACTCCATCCGCACCTGCCACTGTTGCACACCAGGTCTCCCATTATGGGGCAGCTACTGGCAAACGTCAGCAGGCTGTATTGGCTATGAAGTGTTTGGGCGACAATAGACACACCGCGGAAGTTCTGTCCGAGTTCTTGCAGCAAGAAACGCAGTCGTGGCTGGGCACTGTAGATCTTGAGGCAGGCAAGGTAGTGAGTGATAACGGAAGGAATTTCATGGCTGCCATCTCCCTTTCCCAACTGAAACACATTCCTTGCCTGGCTCACACCTTTAACCTGGTGGTGCAGTGCTTCCTGAAAAGTTATCCGGGGTTATCCGACCTGCTCCTCAAAGTGCGTGGACTTTGCGCACATATCCGCCGTTCGCCTGTACACTCCAGCCGTATGCAGACCTATCAGCGTTCTTTGAACCTTCCCCAGCATCGCCTAATCATAGACGTTGCAACAAGGTGGAACTCAACACTGCACATGCTTCAGAGACTGTGCGAACAGAGGCGGGCTGTTATGTTTTTGTGGGAGGATACACATACACGGGCAGGCAGTAGGATGGCAGACATGGAGTTGTCAGGTGTGCAGTGGTCGAAGATTCAAGACATGTGTCAAGTCCTTCAGTGTTTTGAGGAATGCACACGGCTGGTTAGTGCAGACAACGCCATAATAAGCATGAGCATCCCCCTAATGCGTCTGCTGATGCAAAGTTTGACGCACATAAAGGATCAGGCGTCTGCACCAGAGGAAGAGGAAAGCCTTGATGACAGTCAGCGATTGTCTGGTCAGGGCAGTGTACATGACGAGGTACCGGGCGAAGAGGAGGTGGAGGATGAGGAGGATGATGGGGATGAGTATATTTTTAATGAGGAAGCTTTCCCGGGGGCACGGGAAATTGGTGGCGTGGCAAGGCCGGGTTCTGGTTTTTTGAGGGACACAAGTGACGTAGATTTGCCTGCAACTGCCCCTCAACCAAGCACAACCGCAGATTTGACAACGGGAACTTTGGCCCACATGGCGGATTATGCCTTGCGTATCCTCAAAAGGGACACACGCATTACAAAAATGATGAACGATGACGATTACTGGTTGGCCTGCCTCCTTGATCCTCGCTATAAAGGCAAATTGCAAAATATTATGCCACATGAGAACTTGGAACTAATATTAGCAACAAAACAATCAACTCTTGTTGACCGTTTGCTTCTGGCATTCCCTGCACACAGCGCCCGTGATCGTTCTCACACGAGCTCCAGGGGCCAGCAGACCAGAGGTGTTAGAGGGGCAGAAATCAGAAGTGGCGTTGGCCAGAGGGGTTTTCTGACCAGGTTGTGGAGTGATTTTTCTATGACCGCAGACAGGACAGGTACTGCAGCATCAATTCAAAGTGACAGGAGACAACATTTGTCCAGTATGGTTACAAACTATTTTTCATCCCTTATCGACGTTCTCCCTCAACCGTCATTCCCATTTGATTACTGGGCATCCAAATTAGACACCTGGCCAGAATTGGCAGAATATGCATTGCAGGAGCTTGCTTGCCCGGCAGCTAGTGTCCTATCAGAAAGAGTATTCAGTGCTGCAGGTTCAATACTAACAGAAAAAAGGACTCGTCTGGCTACCCAAAATGTAGATGATCTAACCTTCATTAAAATGAACCACAACTGGATTTCAAAATCTTTTGCCCCACCCTGCCCGGCTGACACCTAGCTTTCCTATGAAAAGGTCTTGCCTGTGGACTATTCTGAATGACTTTTCCAATCTCGTAATTTTCTTCACCTGATTGTCCAGCATACGACATGTTTCCACCTCACGAAATGGCCAAACTCCCCACACGGGGCCGTGCTATCGCCACTTTGCGCTTGGACCCTTGAGAGTGCTGTTTGTCTGAAGAGGTGGGTGTGGCCGCTTTTGGTCGACGGCACTGCCACTGGGTCCCTCATAGTACAATAAAGTGTCTCTGGCGGTGGTGGTGCGCACCCAACGTCAGACACACCGTTGTAATATGAGGGGCCCTGTGCCTGTACCGCCGGCCACAAGACAGTTCCCCCCCCCAGCTCAAACAGTGCTCTACCACTAGCAAAATTATCTCTCACAGCTTCACCAATGTGTAGTCTAGGCGCTGACATCCTTCAATGCCTGGCACTGACAATACCATTGTTTTGACATTTTTGTTATGTTAGGCCTTCGAAGCCTGTCTGCGGTCCCTTCTTTCTACAACTACTACACTGACCAGGCCACTGCTGGCCGTGTTACCCTGGAACCAATTTAAAAGTGCCTACAGTCAGCCCAATTTTGTTATGTTAGGCCTTCGAAGACTGTCTGCCGTCACTCCTTCCACTAGACTTCCACTGACCATACACTGCTGCCCATGTACCCCTGGAACCAATTTAAAAGTGCCTACAGCCAGCCCAATTTTGTTATGTTAGGCCTTCGAAGCCTGTCTGCGGTCACTCCTTCCACTAGACTTCCACTGACCAGACCACTGCTGCCCGTGTACCCCTGCAACCAATTTAAAAGTGCCTACAGCCAGCCCAAGTTTGTTATGTTAGGCCTTCGAAACCTGTCTGCGGTCACTCCTTCCACTAGACTTCCACTGACCAGACCACTGCTGCCCGTGTACCCCTGGAACCAATTTAAAAGTGCCTACAGCCAGCCCAAGTTTGTTATGTTAGGCCTTCGAAGCCTGTCTGCGGTCACTCCTTCCACTAGACTTCCACAGACCAGACCACTGCTGCCCGTGTACCCCTGGAACCAATTTAAAAGTGCCTACAGCCAGCCCAAGTTTGTTATGTTAGGCCTTGGAAGCCTGTCTGCAGTCACTCCTTCCACTAAACTTCCACTGACCAGACCACTGCTGCCCGTGTACCCCTGGAACCAATTTAAAAGTGCCTACAGCCAGCCCAAGTTTGTTATGTTAGGCCTTCGAAGCCTGTCTGCGGTCACTCCTTCCACTAGACTTCCACAGACCAGACCACTGCTGCCCGTGTACCCCTGGAACCAATTTAAAAGTGCCTACAGCCAGCCCAAGTTTGTTATGTTAGGCCTTGGAAGCCTGTCTGCGGTCACTCCTTCCACTAGACTTCCACTGACCAGACCACTGCTGCCCGTGTACCCCTGGAACCAATTTAAAAGTGCCTACAGCCAGCCCAAGTTTGTTATGTTAGGCCTTGGAAGCCTGTCTGCGGTCACTCCTTCCACTAGACTTCCACTGACCAGACCACTGCTGCCCGTGTACCCCTGGAACCAATTTAAAAGTGCCTACAGCCAGCCCAAGTTTGTTATGTTAGGCCTTCGAAGCCTGTCTGCGGTCACTCCTTCCACTAGACTTCCACAGACCAGACCACTGCTGCCCGTGTACCCCTGGAACCAATTTAAAAGTGCCTACAGCCAACCCAAGTTTGTTATGTTAGGCCTTGGAAGCCTGTCTGCGGTCACTCCTTCCACTAGACTTCCACTGACCAGACCACTGCTGCCCGTGTACCCCTGGAACCAATTTAAAAGTGCCTACAGCCAGCCCAAGTTTGTTATGTTAGGCCTTGGAAGCCTGTCTGCGGTCACTCCTTCCACTAGACTTCCACTGACCATACACTGCTGCCCATGTACCCCTGGAACAAATTTAAAAGTGCCTACAGCCAGCCCAAGTTTGTTATGTTAGGCCTTCGAAGCCTGTCTGCGTCCCGTTCTTTCAACTACAACTACACTGACCAGGCCACTGATGGCCGTGTTCCCCTGGAACCAATTTTAACTTGCCTACAGCCAGCCCTATGTTATTATGTTAGGCCTTCGAAGCCTGTCTGCGTCCCGTTCTTTCAACTACAACTACACTGACCAGGCCACTGATGGCCGTGTTCCCCTGGAACCAATTTTAACTTGCCTACAGCCAGCCCAATGTTAGGCCTTTGATGCCTGTCTGCCGTCACTCCTTCCACTAGGCCTCCACTGACCTGTCTATTGCTGCCCGTGTACCCCTTGAACCAACATCATTAAATATAAAAAAAATTAATTTGATTATAAAAAATAAGATCGTGTTGAGATCTCAAATGCAGACATTTTAACAATCAAAACAAACACACAACAAATATCTGGAACTGTACTACAAAGGTCCAACAGCTACAATTTCTTTCTCCTGCAAGAAGTTAACTGAAAGTTTTTTGGAGTTGTTAACACAGATATGGCATCCACCGAGTGTTGTCCTGTCGCGTCTCCTTTAAATTATTTCCAATAAGATGTTAAACTATTAATTTAATAAAATCAATAATTAAAAAAATAATTGAGTAAGTCAAAAGCACATTGCAAATAAACATTAATTACAAATCAAGAAGCATGGCGCGTCCGAGGGTGAGTAGATACCGAATAAGAATATAATCACCCTCGGACGCGCAATGCTTATTTACAACAGCCTTCCTTCCTAAGAATCAGCCCTTTCGTGGTGTAGAGAGAGGTTGTGTTACACTCCAAGGTGTTCCCCGGGTTGCCTTTCATGAGCTTCGATCTTCCGGCTCTCGTTTAGTAGTTGGTGGAAACTACGCTGCATTAGGCCTACAAATTTGGTATGGGGTGTAGAGACAGGTTGTGTTACACTCCAAGGTTTTCACCAGGTTGCCTTTCCTGAGCTTCTATCTTCAGGCTCTCATTAAATTGTGGTTAAATGGAACAACTGCATTTGGCGTACTAGTTGGTTTGGGGCCTACTATCGGTGTCTGCCGCTCCTTGCTGTTCTCCTGGTTTCCTGTCCTGAAATTCCATTTTCAGCCTCTCGTTAAGTAGTTGTTAATGTTAAACTGCATTTGGCCTACTAGTTGGGTTGGGGCCTACTATCGGTGTCTGCCACTCCTTGCTGTTCTCCTCCACTGAACAAAGCTGTGCCGCCTGTTTACTACGGTTGCCAATTTTGAACTGCATTTCGACTACTTACTGATTTGGCCCTACTCTCTGTGTCAGCCTCTCATTCCAGTTGTCCTCCACTGCAATGCCCCCTGGTTATTCCTGTGTTACCAATTTTGAACTGCATTTAGCCCACTTTCTTCTTTGGGCCTATATCTGTGTTTCCACTTCATCGTGCCCATTGCCCAGCCAGTGATAGATGAGTCTGCTGGTACATTGACCCATAACGCAACATTCCCCGTGCACGCTACACAACAACATTGTGACCCTGCTGAAAGTCAGGTTGCTCTTCCCGCATACCATACCACCTTACACGGGGACAAAGAGGAAGGTGCAGATGAAAGTGCAGGTTCCTTCATCAGGTGGGGGGAGGAATACTAGTTGGCGACGTCACTGGCACAGGGCCTCTCATAGTACGCAAAAGTGTTGCTGCCGGTGGGAGGCGCCCCCGCCGTGCAAACACACCGCTGTACTTTGAGGGGCCCTGTGCCAGTGCCAATGCCAACGAGTGGGCCCCCCCTGCTTGCTCAGGTTCACAGCACTTGCAAAGTTGAAATACTTACCTCTCCCTGCTCCACTGCCGTGACGTGGTCCAGATTTCCTGGGCCCACTAATTACTTGAACCAGCCCTACCCCCCACAACTTTAGCCAAATGACCCCCAATTTCAAATGCCTTCCAATTATTATAAGGTAAATTACGCTTGACAAGCTTCATTAAGAAGAATGGATGGTTTTGACATTAAAATGGGCACTCTAGGTGTTTTCCTGGCCCCCACTCACTGCCGACTATGCTGCCCCATTGACTTGCATTGGGTTTCGTGTTTCGGTCGATCCCGACTTTACGTCATAATCGGCCGATTTCACTCGACCCGACTTTGGACATAGTCGGGTTTCGCAAAACCCGGCTCGACTCTAAAAAGGTCAAGGTCGCTCAACTCTAGTCCTCAGTGGTTGATACCTTTTAATTGCTAACTGAAAAGATGGTAACAAATTGCAAGCTTTCGAGACTACTATCTGGTCTATCCTAATGATGATAGTGAGCAAGCCATACCCTTAACAGGCTAATTAAGGTCTGAAACCTTGGTCAAAGTTATCTCCGCACAGAAATCTCCAAGGGTGCCAAAACTTTGTATCACCCCATTTTTCATTTTGTCATACTAATACTATAAGAGATGAGAATTTTGTTTGCCTAAAACACAAAGGAAATGTGTAATCTTTAGCCCTACTAGAGCTCATTTCATTTGCTTAACTGTTCATAATAACAGTAGTTGTGACCAGGTGTGCCCAAAGTTTTACATGCCACAGTATGTTTATGTATGTCCATTTACTATGTGTTTTGTAAGTATGTCTATGTACATTGTAGTGATTCAAGCTCTCTGGCAGATGTCAGGGAACACACAGGCGTCGGGTTCTTGAGTCAAACCGTGTAATATTTATTATTTTTCGTAAACTTCCACAGTGCTTAAATGCAAGGAAACAGCCTTTTCACAGCACAAACTAATAACAAAAACCGTTATTTCACTGGGTGGGCAAAATAGTTCAAAACAGTCTCTCACAGTCAGTTTTGAATCCAACTCTTAGGCTCTGGCAAAGACTGTCCACCCACCATTAACTGTCTTTACCCTCTCCAAACATACACACTGTTGAGCTAGACCAGCTGCTGTAGAGGAGCAAACCTCGAGCTGGAGTGTGTGGGAACAACCTTTCCCTCCCAGGATCTTTTGGTCATTCCTAAACCCCGGACCCAAAATACGATTCACTAAAAATTCACTCAGTAACCTGTTGTTACTGGTGTACGGTCTTCAAGGACTTATATCACTTAGGCCAGCCACCTCGGTGACATCCTTGCCATCCAGGTCTTTACAATTGAGAATTATGAGGAGTAGATACTCTATTGCAATTCATTCGATTTTTACAAATGTATTTAATTGTGATTTTAGGATTTCTATGGCAGTGAAGTAGAATTTGTTCTTAATAGTATTTATATAGTTTCCACTTTTTTAATGGAACTGTGAAATGTGCTATAAAGAGGATAAATATATAGATGCTGAACTGTAATGCACGTATAAAAAGACATAACAGACAGAGCCCAGTCCGTGGAAGCTTCGAATACAAGTCAGGGCTTCTTAAACTTTATTCAGCCAAAGATTACCGTATATCCATTTTTATATTAATAGATCTCATATTCTGCTTAAAGACTATGCCATCTTGCTGCTAGCATAGAGACTTGCTGAAAAGAGAGGCAGTAGAAGAGTAAAAGTTTGGGTAATCCCCTGCCAGTCTTTCAATTCTGGCCTTGTTGAAGTGTCAAGAAATCTTAGATAAACTGTCTGCTAGGGATATACACTGCAGAAACTAATTTTAGAAGCTGATACTGACACTAATATATATTATCCGGTGAAGTCTGAGGTTATAAGTATAGGATGTTTACACCAAAGTTAGTAAGACTGTTATGAACCCAGCTTTGTGCACTGGAGCATTACATAGTAACATAGTAACATAGTTAGTAAGGCCGAAAAAAGACATTTGTCCATCCAGTTCAGCCTATATTCCATCATAATAAATACCCAGATCTACGTCCTTCTACAGAACCTAATAATTGTATGATACAATATTGTTCTGCTCCAGGAAGACATGCAGGCCTCTCTTGAACCCCTCGACTGAGTTCGCCATCACCACCTCCTCAGGCAAGCAATTCCAGATTCTCACTGCCCTAACAGTAAAGAATCCTCTTCTATGTTGGTGGAAAAACCTTCTCTCCTCCAGACGCAAAGAATGCCCCCTTGTGCCCGTCACCTTCCTTGGTATAAACAGATCCTCAGCGAGATATTTGTATTGTCCCCTTATATACTTATACATGGTTATTAGATCGCCCCTCAGTCGTCTTTTTTCTAGACTAAATAATCCTAATTTCGCTAATCTATCTGGGTATTGTAGTTCTCCCATCCCCTTTATTAATTTTGTTGCCCTCCTTTGTACTCTCTCTAGTTCCATTATATCCTTCCTGAGCACCGGTGCCCAAAACTGGACACAGTACTCCATGTGCGGTCTAACTAGGGATTTGTACAGAGGCAGTATAATGCTCTCATCATGTGTATCCAGACCTCTTTTAATGCACCCCATGATCCTGTTTGCCTTGGCAGCTGCTGCCTGGCACTGGCTGCTCCAGGTAAGTTTATCATTAACTAGGATCCCCAAGTCCTTCTCCCTGTCAGATTTACCCAGTGGTTTCCCGTTCAGTGTGTAATGGTGATATTGATTCCCTCTTCCCATGTGTATAACCTTACATTTATCATTGTTAAACCTCATCTGCCACCTTTCAGCCCAAGTTTCCAACTTATCCAGATCCATCTGTAGCAGAATACTATCTTCTCTCGTATTAACTGCTTTACATAGTTTTGTATCATCTGCAAATATCGATATTTTACTGTGTAAACCTTCTACCAGATCATTAATGAATATGTTGAAGAGAACAGGTCCCAATACTGACCCCTGCGGTACCCCACTGGTCACAGCGACCCAGTTAGAGACTATGCCATTTATAACCACCCTCTGCTTTCTATCACTAAGCCAGTTACTAACCCATTTACACACATTTTCCCCCAGACCAAGCATTCTCATTTTGTGTACCAACCTCTTGTGCGGCACGGTATCAAACGCTTTGGAAAAATCGAGATATACCACGTCCAATGACTCACCGTGGTCCAGTCTATAGCTTACCTCTTCATAAAAACTGATTAGATTGGTTTGACAGGAGCGATTTCTCATAAACCCATGCTGATATGGAGTTAAACAGTTATTCTCATTGAGATAATCCAGAATAACATCCCTCAGAAACCCTTCAAATATTTTACCAACAATAGAGGTTAGACTTACTGGCCTATAATTTCCAGGTTCACTTTTAGAGCCCTTTTTGAATATTGGCACCACATTTGCTATGCGCCAGTCCTGCGGAACAGACCCTGTCGCTATAGAGTCACTAAAAATAAGAAATAATGGTTTATCTATTACATTACTTAGTTCTCTTAGTACTCGTGGGTGTATGCCATCCGGACCCGGAGATTTATCTATTTTAATCTTATTTAGCCGGTTTCGCACCTCTTCTTGGGTTAGATTGGTGACCCTTAATATAGGGTTTTCATTGTTTCTTGGGATTTCACCTAGCATTTCATTTTCCACCGTGAATACCGTGGAGAAGAAGGTGTTTAATATGTTAGCTTTTTCCTCGTCATCTACAACCATTCTTTCCTCACTATTTTTTAAGGGGCCTACATTTTCAGTTTTTATTCTTTTACTATTGATATAGTTGAAGAACAGTTTGGGATTAGTTTTACTCTCCTTAGCAATGTGCTTCTCTGTTTCCTTTTTGGCAGCTTTAATTAGTTTTTTAGATAAAGTATTTTTCTCCCTATAGTTTTTTAGAGCTTCAATGGTGCCATCCTGCTTTAGTAGTGCAAATGCTTTCTTTTTACTGTTAATTGCCTGTCTTACTTCTTTGTTTAGCCACATTGGGTTTTTCCTATTTCTAGTCCTTTTATTCCCACAAGGTATAAACCGCTTACACTGCCTATTTAGGATGTTCTTAAACATTTCCCATTTATTATCTGTATTCTCATTTCTGAGGATATTGTCCCAGTCTACCAGATTAAGGGCATCTCTAAGCTGTTCAAACTTTGCCTTCCTAAAGTTCAATGTTTTTGTGACTCCCTGACAAGTCCCCCTAGTGAAAGACAGGTGAAACTGCACAATATTGTGGTCGCTATTTCCTAAATGCCCAACCACCTGCAGATTTGTTATTCTGTCAGGTCTATTAGATAGTATTAGGTCTAAAAGTGCTGCTCCTCTGGTTTGATTCTGCACCAATTGTGAAAGATAATTTTTCTTGGTTATTAGCAGAAACCTGTTGCCTTTATGGGTTTCACAGGTTTCTGTTTCCCAGTTAATATCCGGGTAGTTAAAGTCCCCCATAACCAGGACCTCATTATGGGTTGCAGTTTCATCTATCTGCTTTAGAAGTAGACTTTCCATGCTTTCTGTTATATTTGGGGGTTTGTAACAGACCCCAATGAGAATTTTGTTACCATTTTTCCCTCCATGAATTTCAACCCATATGGACTCGACATCCTCATTCCCTTCGCTAATATCCTCCCTTAAAGTGGACTTTAGACAAGACTTTACATAGAGACAAACCCCTCCTCCTCTCCGATTTTTACGATCCTTTCTAAACAGACTGTAACCCTGTAAGTTAACTGCCCAGTCATAGCTTTCATCTAACCATGTCTCGGTTATTCCCACTATGTCAAAGTTACCTGTAGATATTTCTGCTTCTAGTTCTTCCATCTTGTTTGTCAGGCTTCTGGCGTTTGCGAGCATGCAGTTTAGAGGATTTTGTTTTGTTCCAATCTCCTCACTGTGGATTGTTTTAGAAATGTTCTTACCTCCCTTCTGAGTATGTTTTCCTGGGTCGTCTTTGTCACATTAAGACACATCAAGAAAGGACCCTTTTCAAAATTTTGCTGAAAAGATGGAAGTATGAGCATATTTCCCTTCATCAGAACTAAGCTCCAGCTCAAACCATGAAAAACTGCTTCATTATTATCAATAGCCATTCTTTACATTTGGCACCACCATTTTTTCAGGAAATGTTCTTCCAACTACAAAACCCAGCTGACTTCCATAGCAAAACTTTAACTTGGCAGAATTTCACATCCCAAATAATTTATATATCCATATAGCTCCCTGATGAAGCAACATGTGAAACGCACGTAGGTGTGTGGGGTGGCAGCATCAGCACACGCAGCATGAACTCCAGTTAGTATTACTTCCCTCCTTTTACTCTCATGGAGATATACCAAACGCAGTATGCATTTTTTTTATTGCAATGTTGCACTTGATGGTTATTGATTATACTTTGTAATATGAACTCATATGACAACATTTAGGTGATTATCACTAAAAATAACTGCTCAAATTGTATATCATTTACTGTTCATATTATGGGTAAATTCTCCATTCTTTGAATATGGAATATATTAATTACATATATTAGTGCTGTATGTGTTGACCTGCTCCCCTCGTTTTTGTTTTTTGTGGGGTTTTTTTTACCACGTCCTGTCATTCTCTGTATTTTTAAACATTCCTGTCCCTATTGGTGTCTCAACTAAATAAAACTAAGCTTGTTATATGGAATTTGTTATCTATTGATTTTTTTGTTCAGGTAGTTTTTCTTTTTCTGATTCGCTGTGTTGTCTCCTTGGAATGTATATGACACAGATATTTATTTAAGTCTATATTTGGGTATCAACCGTCTCCTTATCTTGGTTTAAACCATATAGCTTCGTTGCCTGAAGTCACAAAGTATAGAGGATGTCACTAAAGCAGGAAGAGGGAGCGCTGGGCAGGGAATAGAACTGGAGTGGCGGAGGGTTCAGAGCTACAGTCTCATGTGCACATCAAATCAAACATTAAATTTTTCATTAATGAAGTAATAGCCTGGCCATGTACAAGTGTTAAGGTACCGTCACATTTAGCGACGCTGCAGCGATCTAGACAACGATGCCGATCGCTGCAGCGTCGCTGTGTGGTCGCTGGAGAGCTGTCACACAGACAGCTCTCCAGCGACCAACGATGCCGATGTCCCTGGGTAACCAGGGTAAACATCGGGTTACTAAGCGCAGGGCCGCGCTTAGTAACCCAATGTTTACCCTGGTTACCAGTGTAAATGTAAAAAAAAACAAACACTACATACTTACATTCCGTTTTCTGTCCCCCGGCGTTCTGCTTCCCTGCGTTCTGCTTCCCTGCACTGTGTAAGCGCCAGCCGTAAAGCAGAGCCGTGACGTCACCGCTGTGCTTTACGGCCAGCTGGCGCTCAGTCAGTGCAGGGAAGCAAGGGCAACGAGCTGTGACACAGACAAGAATGGGTCGTAGGTAGCAAGCCAAAGGGCAGCTGCCGGATACTCACTGCTCTGCACGCCGGGACTGTGCGCAGGAGAGCAGTGAGTATTCATAGCTCTTTAATAGCAAACACAGTGTCAGTCGGAGCCTTCCTGCAGCTGCCAGCGGTCACGTGTGCCCCTCCCTACTTAAGATAAATGAATATTCACCGGATTCCACTCCCATGGGCGTGTAATGCAGTGAATATTAATTTCTCTGTAGCAGCGGGAACAGGAGTTAGCCTCAGCAGCCGGCTCCATCTTCTGTGACCCGCTGCCTCCCCGCTGTCGCTCCTCCACCACCGCACCACAGCCAGAGCCAGTACATCCAAACTATAAGAAGCAATCCCCCATTTTCCTCCACATTTATAGAGGAAAAAAGGGCATCTTATAGTCTAAAAAATACGGTAATTAGAAGGGATGGCCACATTCTGGCCTTGTAATATTTGCTATTTATCCTATAAGAAATACTAACATTTACAGTGAAGATGAGCGAGCATTCACCTCGATAACACAACAGCCATGTTCGGGGAAACTGCTCTTAGCTAATTATCTTCTCAGTTGCAGAAACAATCTTGTATATTTTTGCTGTTTGTAACTGGCTTTATTAGCAATTCCAGATACACTTGAGGATAGAAGAAATGATGCTACATATAAGAGACTCATCTGAGAATTTTAAGATCTAATTATAGATAGGACACCAAAAGTCCTGGATGGAAACAACGTGATACTACAAGACAATGCAGATTAACCGCACTTATGTGTTTATATACTACAAACAAATAGATGACACGCTTCAATTTATAATACAATAAGGTATCTAGATTCCTCGCAGAGCTGACTTTATAGGATAATAGAATAATGGAAGTAATATAGAAAATCCATTCCTGGCAGAAGTCTAGGAGCTTAGGTCTTACTGCTTGCTCAGAAACAAGATTTTTCAGGCTTGAATTTAATATTCGAATTGTTGCAGTGATCTCCCTTATGGCTTTTTAGAGCTCAGTATTCATAAATGGAGATAATTCAGTGTTTATTGTTCTTTTCCAAATATTGAAATAGAATTGCCCTGTAGTTTCTGTGATGTATTCTGCTCTGCTTTTTAATCTGTGCTATTTAATTATTTTATTTCATGCATTTTTTATTTGGTTGACCAGTACATGAGTATTTTCATACAGTTTCCAAGGATTATTTATAATATTACGGTATTTACATTGCTGGAAGGTTAAGTCATAACAAGGACGCTTATAAATAGTTTTTACTAGCCACTGTCTAAATGAATACTGGGGAAATAAAGCTTTACATATATTGCAGTTGTGGGCAACTTTGGCCCTTAGGTGACAGCTACATGGCACAATTTACTATGCAACTGGATACTAAGTCATCTGAATGTAATGCAGGAACATCGGTATTGGAGCAGTTATACGTCTAGCAATATCCTCTCCGCCTCCAGAACATTTAGAAAATTGTACTTTGTAAATTCACAAGAGCTCAGCCCATCCTCACTCTAAGGCCACGTTCACACTATTAGTATTTAGTCAGTATTTTACATCAGTATTTGTAAGCCAAAACCAGGAGATGAACAGTCAGAGGAAAAGTATAATAGAAACAGGTCACCACTCCTGGTTTTAGCTTATAAATCCTGACGTAAAATACTGACCAAATACTGAACGTCTGCATATGGTTTAAGGCTAACTTTTTACTTTTGCGCTTTTCATTGGAGAGATGTGTTAGATCGATCCAGCATAGGTCTCAAATGCACGGCTGAGATGCGTCAATTTCTAGATATACAGTGGCATTTGTGGCTAATTGGGTATGTTAATTAAAGACAAACAAAAGGAAAAAAGATGACTTGAGAGAGGGATATATTCAAATTGTACAAAAAGGGAAGAACGGCATGTTGGATCCCACTCTTAACAAGCCATAAGATTTAACATTTATGAAATTGATTAAAATACATACAGAGTATTGATAAAAATGTCCCTAATCTGCATTTTATTTATACATTTTATGAAAGCGTCCAGCTGTGTGCTATCAATAGATGGCACCCTGGGGTATAATCACTAACTGGCAGAACAGGACCAAACATTAATGCACAAGTCACTCCAACATGTTTCACCTCATGTTCGGTGTCATCAGGGGATGAGACACTGGCATGAATGGCGACCAGCCAGACACATCCCCGTATCAAAGGTGCTGGAAGAAACCACATACTTGGTGCTGTCATTTGCAGCTAATGAGAGAGTTAACCAATCATATCACATAAATATAAGATGTAAAGGGTGTCATGGTACGCCATTATAGTAAGCGATAAAGCTGGTTCTTGTCACGGTGACACACATCCAAGTGAACATACCAGCTGTTTCACATCCTCAAATGAGAGATGACTGTTCATCATTAATCGCCTCACATTGATGTCACACTCTAGGATTAGATGAGCATAGCAGCTGCATCATGCTGATGTTCAGCCTTCCGACTGGTGAATTCTTATGCTGATGTGGCGACTCTGGTTTGGATGACTGTATTGGTCACCTTTTACTGACATCTAGCTCATTTAATTTGGGCCAAACAAAAGATGTGCACTGTAAGATGTAGTAATATTAGTAGTAGTTGGTCAAAGTTACCCTTCCTCGGTTTGAGAGTAAATTTTGGGATACCCCAAAATTTTATAGCCAGAGGGTCTAGATATGATGTAACACTGGAGTGTCATGATTACTTGTAATAGATCCAATATGTTGCAGCAGACTTTGTTGGCTAGCTTTGCCAACAAATAGAAATGGACAAGGGCATTTGGCTACATAAATGATACCTGATGTTGTACAGTTGATGAAGTCCTTAATATTAAATGTTTTAGATTGTTTAGGACTTTAAAATTGTTTAGTTGTTAAAATAAAATTACACACCTTACAGTGACGACATTTAGGCTATATTCACACTTTGCGGATTTTGCTGCGGATCCGCAGCGGATTTGACCGCTGCGGATCCGCAGCAGTTTCCCATGAGTTTACATTTCAATGTAAACCTATGGGAAACAAAAAACGCTGTGCACATGCTGCAGAAAAATCCGCGCGGAAACGCTGCGGATTACATTCCGCAGCATGTCACTTCTTTTCTGCGGATTTTCAGCTGCTCCAATAGAAAACTGCAGTTGAAAATCCGCAGAAAAAAACGCAGTAAAAACCGCGATAAATCCGCAGTAAAAACCGCGATGGGTTTTCACTGCGGATTTTGCAATTCCGCTGCGGAAAAATCCGCAGTGGAATCTGCAAAGTGTGCACATAGCCTTAAACCTTCTGTAGTTTTATTTGTTAGCCAGTTGTATTTTGCATTCATGACTGAAAAAAATGGCCTGAGAGAAGCATATTTCTTAAATTTGGTCCTCTGCGGTATGTAACAGTAGGATATTTGGTAATTTTGTCTCTCGAGTCATTATCTTCCTGTAGGAGATACTAGTGCTTACTCATCTGACTGCTGACTTCAAACGCACCGTGATCAAAAGTACCGATATGTCTAATCTAGTGTTCATCTTTAGCTTGTTGATAGGGTTTTTTTGCTTACAAAAGCTGGTTTCTCTCCGTATGTACAGCATGATAAAAAGCTTTTTAAGAGGTTTATAGGGATAGCCTCTTTCTTTAAAGCATTTATATAGGATTCCTATAAAAATTCATCTTCTGTTGGGCAATTTCATATTGCTCTTAAATATTGCCCGGTTGGGATACCCTTCTTTAAGGGTATGTGCAAACGATCCTGAGTTGCTGCGGGACGAACACTGCGTACTTATACAGTGTCAGATTTGAAGCGGACAGATGTTACAACATAATGAATGGGATTTCAAGAAATACCATGTCCACTATGCATCCACAAATGCCTGCGGCTCACCTGCATAGACTGACATGCAGTGCATCTTTCCAGACTGCAGCACATTAATTTCTCCTGCAAAGGTGCTAGTCTCCACAATAGAAATTTGACCAATAGAGTGTATTGAACACTGTGAATCCGCATGGTTCAGTGAATACATGCGGATTCACGTGCGTTCAGTAGATGGCTGTGCTTTGGATGCAGCGAACATGCGCTACGTCCAAAGCACTGCTACTTCTGGACCGTGTGCTCCTGGCCTAAGGGAGTCAGATGGAAACTATCCCAATGGAAAAAGCTATTAGTTAATGTTTCCTTTCTATAAGTTTTGTCAGTTTCATCAATCCAGAGTAAGATCTAAGAAATGTATACATCAGGCATTTATCTCATGGGTAAGCTTGAGACCCAATTTCGTTGTTGTTGAGAATGTGGACAAAATCAAAGCCTCACCAGAAAATGAAAACATCTATATAACATGCCCAAAGTAAAATGTGACTAGTGTAAAATGAAAGATCCTCATTAAACACAAATTGATCCTCCCACCAACTCAGGAACATATTGGCATATGATGGGGCACATACCATCCCCATAGCAGTTCCCATGAGTTGGTGGAAGAGGAACTTGTGCATTAAGGTTGTCCTGTTCTGTCAGTTAGTGATGACACCCCTGGGAGCCATCTATTGGAAGCATACAGCAGGAAGTTTTATGGCTTGTTAGAATGGGATCTAACATAGGGTTCTCCCCTTTTTGTACTAATTGGGTATGCATAGATAATAGGAGTACACAAGGAGCATATACAGTAGGTAGTTAAATAGTAATAATATTTTATTGAATAATCATTAAATTTAAAAGTGCAATCAATATACATAATATATACTATAAAACAGTACTCAAGGATGAAAATAGTGAGTGGGTATGCATCTATACTTTTTATTTATGCACCTTGAAAACCCAGTCTGCTATGAAATAAAAAGCAATGCCAATGCATACCAAAAATTAGTGTCAGCTTGCCTGCATATATAAGAATAGGTACACATGGTCAGTAATTGGCAGCGCTTTGACCGCAGCACATGTCTGCTGTGTCCAAAGCGCTACCGGCTATTGAACACAGGTAAGTCTGCATGTGCTCATTCAACCATGCAGATTCACCACGTCCAATACATTGTACAGGTGAAATTTATCTTGCAGAGACTCGCGTCTC
The DNA here is from genome assembly GCF_032444005.1 of Ranitomeya imitator. Taxonomy (NCBI): domain Eukaryota; kingdom Metazoa; phylum Chordata; class Amphibia; order Anura; family Dendrobatidae; genus Ranitomeya; species Ranitomeya imitator. The sequence goes on along the minus strand of NC_091285.1, from coordinate 318,472,281 downwards.
CGCAAGATAAATTGACATGCGGTGGTCTGGAAAGGTGCACCGCATGTCTGTCTCCGCGGGTGAGCCACGGGCGTCTGTTGACACATAGTAGGCATGGGATTTCTTGAAATCCCATCCACTATGCTGTGACATCTGGACGCATACCTGTTCACTACATGGCAAAATTACACTATGTCCTATGGATGCATTAGGCATATGTACCAATACTTTTCCGGGAGCATATCTGGTTATAATTTGCACATTTACATCGGCTACATAGGAGGAGTCACAACCTTATTACGGCTGCAGTAAAGCGAGTCACCCTCCTGGTCACAACCATCGCCTGTGCTATGAAACGGACATGGTTGACGTGTGGTCACCAGTGAATTTTCTTCTGGACTGATTGTCTGGCAGAGACACCTCTTCCTATCTTTTTCCAATATATTAGTTAAAGTTGTAGACTAAAAGCTAAAGGACACACACCTTGCCCTCCATATTTCTGACTTGGGGAAGAGCAAAATGGAAGTTAAAATTTAAGACACGACTCAATTGTCTTTTAATATACTTTTTATTTTTAAAACACTAAGAAGCTGTTTTGTATCATGAAAAGTGGGTTTTAGATCTTTTTCATACAATAAAATCTTTCCTGCTTCATCTATGGTCAGGTTGGTATTGTTAACCGTTTCGGACCCATATTCTTTTTGCTGTGATATCACTAAGTTTGCCACGTCTGCGTTAAAATATGCAATTTTACTGTTATTAACTGTTTGTGTTAATTTTATTGTAGGGCTGTAGCAGAAAAATGTATGGCTTCCTGAGAGGAACCAAGCAACTGCAAGTGTTAAGATTCCTTGGGATCGCTATCGGGGTTACCCAGATCCTCGCTATGATTCTCACCATCACCTTGCTGTGGGCTTTGTACTATGATAAGAAGGATCCAAAAACCGAACCCATCCTACCTCTGAGCCATGAAGATGCCCAGCACAAGTGCCACACAGCGGAGATGCTACCACCCAACCACACAAGGATTTCTGACCCAAGGACTACTGCGAACGGATTTAACATATACCTGGAAATGGATGAGTTGTGATTGTCGGCCATATAAGGGTCTCTACATGATCAACACAATAGAGGAGTTCACTGTGTAAGAAGCCATGTCAGATCTGACTTTTAATGTACTTTTTTCAAGAAAGTAAGCCATGTTGGATTGTGGATATATCTATACACATATAATAATTAATTCTTGTTACCACAGACTGTATGGAATCAACGTCTGATCAATGTCAGACAGGGATGGAAAATAAGCCAAGTGAACCAGCTAAATATTAGTGCAGAGCTGAGTCCGCAGGTTTGACCTTGGGCAGAAAGTGGATTCATCGATCACTGGCTCCTTTATTCATGGATTCAGGGATGAGGATCTTATCTGATACCTTTCTGTAATGGTTGTGTACATGCTATTTATGTGATATACTGTATTAAAGGCATAAAAGGGATAGGGGGACATGCTTCCATTGACACAGGGACAGTTTTACTGGGGAATGTTTCCCTGGAGGTAAAACAAATCTTTTGCTCTGACAAATTCAGACAGATTTGAAAAGAGATGCCTACGTCTTCTGTGAGATACGGCGAGATTTGCTGGAATATTTCTTTCAAGCTCCCCCATCAGTCTAGTTAAGTTTATGAGCGGTGATTGTATTTATTGCTACCAATTCATTGCTAAATAGTAGAAATCAACGAGCTACAAGAGCAGCTGGCATTGATAGGTAGGCTTCTGAGGAATGGTTGACCCCTTTGTAGAATTCCTTTTTTTAAACATGAAGCATTGCGCAGTTTTTATTGAAAGCAATAAATGTTCACAATCAGAAAAGTGGATCTCCTCTACACTCAGAATTCTGGCTTTCTAAACCAGTAAAACACCTTAATGCACAAAGAAAAAAGGCTGTATGATAATTTATTATATGACTGCTGATTCCAGGCTTGGCCACATGGTTCACAGACTGCTGTACTTTCAATACAATCAGTGTTTTATCAGTAGGAGATTTACTGCTGGACTAGGTGCTGCAGTCAGGCTAATCTGTATAACCCCGTCCTCACCACTGATTGGCAGCTTGCTGCTAATATACAGTGTGCACAGAGAGCTGCTAATCGGGGGTGTGGGCGCGGATATACAGAGCTCAGCTTTCTGGGCACTGCTACATCTACACATGGAAAAACAGGTATTCTATCAAGTGGCCCAGTAAGTGACACATTGCTGGAATCAGGCTTACAACATGCTACTATCTGATTCCATAGAAAAAATCTGTTGACAGATTCCTATGATAAAATATGATCCTAATTTTTGTTTTTTTTTACTGAGCGATTCAGTTTTAGTGTTTATACAATATATTGTAGTTTGTCTTTCTGAAAGTCTTTACACTGGTTCCCTGCTAATACGAAATACGGCTTTGTTTCGTTCTCGCCTTACTTTTGAAATGTAATATAACAATGGCCTAAGATGTCCAATAATTGTCCCTCGCTGGAGTATACCTGGATCTGTTCTACGTAGTCAGTGGTCCTCACAAGATCCAAGGTCTTTCTGGCTATAAAAAATTTTAGGTCAAAAGTTTAAGGAGAAAGTTAGAATAATACAATAAGCAGTCATTCAAAAGATCGTATGTTATGTCTGAGTGCTGGAAAAAACGGACAGCACTCGAACCAATGTTATTCAATGGGGCAGTGTAGATTTTTTTTCACTGATCGAATCTGCGTGTGAAAAAAAAAAATCGCAGCATTCTTTAGTTTCTTCCGTAAATCAGTTGAATCACCCATTCATCTATGGGTGCGTAAAAGAATCAGATGCCATACGGAGACACAATGTAGCATCCGATATTTATGGATACGTTACAGTCCTGTAACATTGGAAACTGTAAGTGGTCCTGAGAATGATTAATAGCTGCTGAGTAAAAAATAGACTCCACATGGATAAGTGAGAAAAAGCGTCCCACCTTCCTGAAGAAACTGAGTGATTTATTTTTTTTATACGTTTGTGTGACCCGACCCAAAGTGGGAGCCTGTGCTGATGTGATAGTCTGAACCTCCTAGCCGCAGCTTGTAATGGTCCCCATGTACTTTGTAACAGAACTGGTGAATATAGTATGTAGCTGACAACACTGTTACATGTGACAGATTAATCATAGGGACACATACCGTATATGTGATACTCAAACATAATATTTCGGACCCTGGAGATTATTACACATGGATAAGGTACTGAGAAATACAAATATAGCGTCAACTGAGAAGTCAATAAAACCACAACGATATGTTCACACGCGACTTTTCTGCATAAAAATGTAAGTTATGGCGAGGAAACCATTTTGATGCTTTTTTTGTACCAATCCATTTTAATCTCAATAGAGAGAATATGCAGAGACCGTGATGCCAGCGCTGATTGGGTCACAATCACAGCCCTGGAGAAAGTGAGCGCCGGCACCGCGGGAACAAGGGCGGCACGGGAGGGGAGTATAGGTTTTTATATTTTATGGGGGCGTGGCATTTAGTTTAAGGGGTTGTCCTAGTAGTTGTCCCTTTAATTTCTCCATTGTCTCTGTGTGCGTCCATCGGACTGCACACGGCTGACATCGCAGTACAGTCCAGTGAACAGAGCAGTGGAAATAGTAAAGCGCAGTTTGTTTTTTTTACATCAAAGTGCACCTGGGGACACAGCTGAAACCAGAAAAGCCTTTTAACACCAACACTAGAGTAAATGAAGATTTTCACAAATGGATTGTTGAAGTGCGCCGTGCCGGTACTCACAAATACAATTGCCATAGAAAGTGAATGTATACTACAGTAAGAGCTGGAGAATAAGGGACAGGTCACCGAGGAATTATTTCAGCAAGCGGGTATGCAGGTTGTAGCGATACAATGGCTAAACCTTTTTATTGTTCTGTTAAAAAAATAATTTTGACTGTCCCTTGGTTTGTTACTCTCAATTGTTTCTAATCTTTAAATATAATATAAAATTGGAAAAATATGTGAAGTAAACACAATTTCTCTATATTAATGTGATAAAGTACTCTCTCCCTTAAACTGAACCTGTCACCTGATTTCACCATACAATTTGCATATATTCGTAAACAGATCTCTTACACCTGATGAGGCTTGTGTGCTTACTGTGAAAATCCATGTCTGAATGGCTGGTTAATAATTTTTTTTTAAGTTTCCTGCCCTTGTATTAAAACGAGCAGATTAAAAGTTCAACTTAGACCTTAGTCAGACATTCGTAATTTTTATCGTACGTGAAAGCGCTTTGGCTCCAAGTTTTTATCAGTGTTGAATCAGCAATTTTTTTTTCCATTTTATTTTTTTAAAATTGCACTTAGATGCCATCCATGATTTTCACAGGCTCCGTTATTGTGTGAGTAATTTTGATCCATGACTCGGATGAAAAAGGGGCATGCCTCCATGATTTTTATTTTACTGACCCATGGTCCACAAAGAAAACATGGCCATAGCAGTAGCACCTTAAACTTTAATGGGTACGTGTTCTATCCGTGAAAATCACTGGTAAAACATGTATATATAAATGAGGTCTTGAGCTGGACTCATAAAATGGTCATTTTAATAACAGAAACAAAGCCATTCCAACAGTCTCATCAGGTGCACGAGACCCATTGCAGCCTGCATTTTCAAATCTGGTGACATATTCATTTTAATCTTGAATAGGTTTGCATCCAAATAATTGTACAGTATAGATAAATGATGATTAATTAGTAGCTTAGATAACATACTAATATAGACCTGAAGGACACATGCTTTGTTCCTCTGCTAGCTACATCTCTGGGCCACCTTTTTGCACAATGTTTTATGATCAATTTGAGTATTGTTTTATCAAGGATCCATTTAATAACCTGCTCAGTTTTGCATTTTCCCCCCACTTGTTGTGTAATGACTACCACTATAATATTAGATTTTGCTCCTGTCAGATGGGAATTATCTTGTATAACTTATTTCTTTTGGGGTATTAATAATAGGTAATGTTTTAAAAAAAAAGCGCTAAAATTATTAAGTCTTCTAATTTTCCCCCCAGTTTGCAGTTACAGAAATCGTAAAAATAGAATTGACTTTCCGACGGTCTGTTAGATGTGTGCCTGATAAATGGCCATCGGTGGTCAGGACAGAACTATGGTTTAGTTTGATTGTAACTTATTTATTACGTTATCCAGATATTATATATATATATATATATATATATATATTTATTTACACACACACACACACACACAGTACAAACCAAAAGTTTGGACACACCTTCTCATTTAAAGATTTTTCTGTATTTTCATGACTATGAATATTGTACATTCACACCGAAAGCATCAAAACTATGAATTAACACATGTGGAATTATATACTTAGCTAAAAAAAAGTGTGAAACAACTGAAAATATGTCTTATATTCTAGGTTCTTCAAAGTCTTAGCATTCTCTTGATGAGCTTTAAGAGGTACTCACCGGGAATGGTTTTCACTTCACAGGTGTGCCCTGTCAGGTTTAATAAGTGGGATTTCTTGCCTTATAAATGGGGTTGGGACCATCAGTTGTGTTGTGCAGAAGTCTGGTGGATACACAGCTGATAGTCCTACTGAATGGACTGTTAGAATTTGTATTATGGCTAGAAAAAAGCAGCTAAGTAAAGAAAAACGAGTGGCCATCATTACTTTAAGAAATGAAGGTCAGTCAATCTGAAAAATTGGGAAAACTTTGAAAGTGTCCCCAAGTGCAGTGGCAAAATCCATCAAGGGCTGCAAAGAAACTGACTCACAAGAGGACCGCCCCAGGAAAGGAAGACCAAGAGTCACCTCTGCTTCTGAGGATAAGTTTCTCCGAGTCACCAGCCTCAGACATCGCAGGTTAACAGCAGCTTAGATTAGAGACCAGGTCAATGCCACACAGAGTTCTAGCAGCAGACACATCTCTACAACAACTGTTAAGAGGAGACTTTGTGCAGCAGGCCTTCATGGTAAAATAGCTGCTAGGAAACCACTGCTACGGTCAGGCAACAAGCAGAAGAGACTTGTTTGGGCTAAAAAACACAGAGAATGGACATTAGACTAGTGGAAATCTGTGCTTTGGTCTGATGAGTCCAAATTTGAGATCTTTGGTTCCAACCACCGAGTCTTTGTGCGACACAAAAAAGGTGAACGGATGGACTCTATATGCCTGGTTCCCATCGTGAAACATGGAGGAGGAGGTGTGATAGTGTGGGGGTGCTTTGCTGGTGACACTGGGGATTTATTCAAAATTGAAGGCATACTGAACCAGCATGGCTACCACAGCATCTTGCAGCGGCATGCTATTCCATCCGGTTTGCGTTTAGTTGGACCATCATTTATTTTTCAACAGGACAATGACCCCAAACACACCTCCAGGCTGTGTAAGGGCTATTTGACCAATAAGGAGAGTGATGGAATACTACGCCAGATGACCTGGCCTCCACAGTCACCAGACCTGAACCCAATCGAGATGGTTTGGGGTGAGCTGGACCGCAGGGTGAAGGCAAAAGGGCCAACAAGTGCTAAGCATCTATGGGAACTCCTTCAAGATTGTTGGAAGACCATTTCCTGTGACTACCTCTTGAAGCTCATCAAGAGAATGCCAAGAGTGTGCAAAGCAGTCATCAAAGCAAAAGGTGGCTACTTTGAAGAACCTAAAATATAAGACATAAATTCAGTTGTTTCACACTTTTTTGTTAAGTATATAATTCCACGTGTTAATTCATAGTTTTGATGCCTTCAGTGTGAATGTACAATTTTCATAGTCCTGAAAATACAGAAAAATCTTTAAATGAGAAGGTGTGTCCAAACTTTTGGTTTGTACTGTATATATATAATTTTTTTCCGGGTGAGGGGGTTATTTAGGGCGAATTATTTGAAAATTAGTTATAAGAGAGTTTGTAGAAAAAAGAAATAAAGAAGCTCACCACGCCAATATTGTTCAGGGTACACCGGCAAGTTGACGAATGGGTGGTGCTTCCTTCTGGTGAAGCTCAGCTATTGTAGAAAGGACAAGGTAAAAGAATTTTCATGCAATTCCATCCATAAAATTAATCTTTTTATTAGAAATTAATTTAGAAACAGGAGGATCCATCATGATCATAAAACCTCACACGTTTTCTATGCATATATATTCATAGTCATGACTAAGGGACATCTCTGGGGGAAGTGGAGGATAAGTACTGTAGACATATCATGAACTATGATTTGTATACAACTACAGTTGTATAAGCCTCTATTGTCTGACTGAGCTCTGAGATCAGGGCCTTACTGATGTATAACCAGTGGCGTAACGTAAAGCTTGTGAGCCCAAAGAAAAATCTACAACGAGGTTCCTAATATCACTGTCTTTAATAGTATTTTCCATTAATATGGGCCACACTGACCTTTGGGCCCCCTTTGCTCGTTTCACCCCTGTGTATAACTGTTCTACTGGACTACACTATTCTTAGAAATATTTCTGTATTCATGGAATCATTGTATGTATACTTATATGTATATTTAGGGTAACAAAAAAGGATTTTATTCTAAATGTTTAATTATCTTTATCCATGATATTTTTATAATAAAAGATGTTATTTTTTTTATTCTGTCAATAATACATAAAAGATATAATAATGGCACCACTATTGTTTGTATTTGTTATGTGTTCTTATCAGAGTGTGAAAGTTCAATTGCGTTTGTAATATGCACAATAAGAAAACATATTTCTTGAAATACAGTAACAAAGAAAATAAACTGGAATAATATAAAATGTCTCCTATTTTGTTGGTTAGTATTTATCACTAAACAATTTGTACAACATCCTTAACAAAAAAAGTTCCATATTTCACTAGATGCCTTATTACAGAGATATTTTACCCTAGTAGCATTTCTTTTAGGAAACAATATAGTCCCACATGAACCCACCATAGAAATCTGTAATTTGAACTCCTAAACACTCCATGTGGTGGTTGTGGTGGTGTGCTATGAAATCATCATACTCCACATTGGGAGTTATGGGGCCATTATGCTGCTTATGTGATGCTATGGGGCCATCATACTTCACATAAGGGGGCTATGATGCAATTATGCTGCAAATAACGTAGATCGGGACATTTTACTGTGTGCACATCATACTTGATGTAGATGTGCTATGAGGCCATCATATTGTATAAAGGGAGCTATGCGGTCTATCATACATGTAGAGTGCTATAGGGCCATCATTCCTCCGCATATATTTGTCTATCACACTGTATACAGGGGCTGAGTCATGGGGTGTAAATAGGGCTATTGAGCAATTATACTGCATATTGGTGGATAAGAGGGCAACATGCTGTGTATAGGTTAGCTATAAGGCCGTCATAGTGTGTAGAGGGCAGCTATGGGAGTATTCAAACTGCATAAAGTGGGACTATGGGTCTCATATGCTGCATATTGGAAGACTATGGGACATTAAAATGTGTATAGAGGACTATGCTGACATAATTTATGAAGGGTTATGGGGCATTAAACTACATAAATGGGCCTGTGAAGCCATCATACTGCACATAAGACTATGGTGGAATTTTACTCTATAGGGGCTCTGGAACCATCAGAATGCCAATAAGAGTCTATTAAGGCATTATACTGTGTATAAGGGCTTTGGGGACATCATACCATGCATAAGAGTAGCTATGGAGACATCATATTGTATACAATGGATTATGGGGGCATTCTATTGTGTAAAGGGAGGCTTTGTGGGCTATAATGCTGAGTATAGGGACTGCAGTCATAATGCTGCATATAGCTGGGCTATGGGATCATGGACTATGCCATCATACTGCATATAGGTTGTCAATAGGTGCATCATACTGTGTTTAGGAGTGTTATCTGTCTATCAAACTGCACATAGGCAGGGGATAGGGGACAAATATTGTAAATAGGGGGATGGGACCATCATATTTTGTAAAGGGGGCTATGGCGCAATCATACTGTTTATGGGGGACTATGGAGACATACTGCATATAGGAAGCAAGCTGTGGGGCACTTCACTGCGTATAGGTGAGCTATTGGGTTATTACATTGCATATAGGTGTAGGGGCTATTATGCATATATGGATAATCAGCGGACAGGTGAGGAATATGGTGTCTTATTATTTTTTATTTTACAGCCCACAGCTGTCGGTTTAGCCTTTGCTGATTAGTAATTATAGGGAGACCCTATTTTAATATTTTTCTAGTGTCCCCCGTAAATTAACCAGTAAAGGTTAACCAAACAGCTGTGAACTGTTATTAATAGCTTGGGAACCTTTAGGGCTATTGGCCCCTTTCCCAGATTATTGACATCAGCCCCCAGCTGTCGGAGTTCCATCTACTGGTTATGAAAATTACTGGGGACCCCATGCCGTTTTTTATTATTTATACACAATGCGCACAGCGGGTGCCGAATACAACTTGCATCATTGTTGCCTGGTCGCTCTGATCTCGAGGAGACAAGGCAACAATGATGAGAGCTGCCTTCAGCACCCGATGCCTGTGAACAGCGCGAACTGTACCGCTTTTCCCAGGCGTTTGGTGAATTGGAACGCGCGGGGTTAAAATTTCGCCTCTCAACATAGCCTATGACGCTCTCGGGGTCCAGACGTGTGACTGTGCAAAGTTTTGTGGCTGTAGCTGCGACGGTGCAGATGCCAATCCCGGACATACACACACACACACATTCAGCTTTATATATTAGATATATATACAGTACAGACCAAAAGTTTGGACACACCTTCTCATTTAAAGATTTTTCTGTATTTTCATGACTATGAATATTGTACATTCACACTGAAGGCATCAAAACTATGAATTAACACATGTGGAATTATATACGTAGCAAAAAAGTGTGTGGAGGCCAGGTCTTCTGGTGTAGCACCCCATCACTCTCCTTCTTGGTCAAATAGCCCTTACACAGCCTGGAGGTGTGTTTGGGGTCATTGTCCTGTTGAAAAATAAGTGATGGTCTAACTAAGCGCAAAGCGGATGGAATAGAATGCCGCTGCAAGATGCTGTGGTAGCCATGCTGGTTCAGTATGCCTTCAGTTTTGAATTAATTCCCAACAGTGTCACCAGCAAAGCACCCCCACACCATCACACCTCCTCCTCCATGCTTCACGGTAGGAACCAGGCATGTAGAGTCCATCCGTCCACCTTTTCTGCGTCGCACAAAGACATGGTGGTTGGAACCATAGATCTCAAATTTGGACTCATCAGACAAAGCACAGATTTCCACTGGTCTAATGCCCATTGTGTTTTTTAGCCCAAACAAGTCTCTTCTGCTTGTTGCTTGTCGTTAGCAGTGGTTTCCTAGCAGCTATTTTACTATGAAGGCCTGCTGCACAAAGTCTCCTCTTAACAGTTGTTGTAGAGATGTGTCTGCTGCTAGAACTCTGTGTGGCATTGACCTGGTCTCCAATCTGAGCTGCTGTTAACCTGCGATTTCTGAGGCTGGTGACTTGGATAAACTTATCCTCAGAAGCAGAGGTGACTCCGTCTTCCTTTCCTGGGGCGGTCCTCATGTGAGCCAGTTTCATTGTAGCTCTTGATGGTTTTTGCCACTGAACTTGGGGACACTTTCAAAGTTTTTCCAATTTTTTGGACTGACTGACCTTCATTTCTTAACCCCTTCATGATCCAGCCTATTTTGACCTTAACGAAATGGCCGTTTTTTGCAATTCTGACCAGTGTCCCTTTATGAGGTAATAACTCAGGAACACTTCAACGGATCCTAGCGGTTCTGAGAATGTTTTTTCGTGACATTTTGGGCTTCATGTTAGTGGTAAATTTAGGTCCATAATTTTTGCGTTTATTTGTGAAAAAAAAGAAATTTGGCAAAAGTTTTGCAATTTTCAAATTTTGAATTTTTATTCTGTTAAACAAGAGAGTTATATGACACAAAATAGTTAATAAATAACATTACCCACATGTCTACTTTACATCAGCACAATTTTAAAAATATATATTTTTTTTGCTAGGAAGTTATTAGGGTTAAAATTTGACCAGCGATTTCTCATTTTTACAACGAAATTTACAAAACCATTTTTTTAGGCACCACCTCACAGTTGAAGTCAGTTTGAGGGGTCTATATGGCTGAAAATACCTGAAAGTGACACCATTCTAAAAACTGCACGCCTCAAGGTGCTCAAAACCACATTCAAAAAGTTTATTAACCCTTCAGGTGCTTCACAGCAGCAGAAGCAACATGGAATGAAAAAATGAACATTTAACTTTTTAGTCACAAAAATGATCTTTTAGCAACAATTTTTTTTATTTTCCCAAGGGTAAAAAGAGAAACTGGACACCAAAAGTTATTGTACAATTTGTCCTGAGTACGCCGATACCCCATATGTGGGTAGAACCACTGTTTGGGCGCACGACAGGGCTCGGAAGTGAAGGAGCGCCATTTGACTTTTTCAATGAAAAATTGGCTCCAATTTTTAGCAGACACCATGTCGTGTTTGGAGAGCCCCTGTGTGCCTAAACTTTAAAGCTTGCCCACAAGTGACCCCATTTTGGAAACTAGACCCCCCCAAGGAGCTTATCTAGATGCATAGTGAGCACTTTGAACCCCCAGGTGCTTCACAAATTGATCTGTAAAAATGAAAAAGTACTTTTTTTTCACAAAACAATTCTTTTAGACTCAATTTTTTCATTTTCACACGGGCAGCAGGATAAAATGCATCCTAAAATGTGTTGGGCAATTTCTCCTGAGTACACCGATACCTCATATGTGGTCACAAACTACTGTTTGTGCACACGGCAAGGCTCGGAAGGGAAGGAGCGCCATTTGTCTTTTGAATGAAAAATTAGTTCCAATCGTTAGCTGACACCATGTCGCATTTGGAGAGCCCCTGTGTGCCTAATCATTTGAGCTCCCCCACATGTGACCTTATTTTGGAAACTAGACCTTCCATGGAACTAATCTAGATGTGCAGTGACCACTTTAAACCCCCAAGTGCTTTATAACGCAGAGCCGTGAAAATAAAAAATCATTTTTCTTTCCTCAAAAATTATTTTTTAGCCTGCAATTTTTTATTTTCACAAGAGTAACAGGAGAAATTGGACCCCAAAAGTTGTTGTCCAGTTTGTCCTGAGTACACTGATACCCCATATGTGGGGGGGAACCACTCTTTGGGCACACGACAGGGCTCAGAAGGGAAGTAGTGATGTTTTGGAATGCAGACTTTGATGGAATGGTCTGCGGGCATCATGTTTCATTTGCAGAGCTCTTGATGTGCCTAAACAGAGGAAACCCCCCACAAGTGACCCCATTTTGGAAACTAGACCCCCCAAGGAACTTATCTAGATGTGTGGTGAGCACTTTGAACCCCCAAGTGCTTCACAGAAGTTTATAACGCAGAGCCGTGAAAATAAAAAATAATTTTTCTTTCCTCAAAAATGATGTTTTAGTAAGTAATTTTTTTTTTCACAAGGGTAACAGGAGAAGTGGAACCCACTATTTGTTGCCCAGTTTGACCTGAGTACGCTGATACCCAATACGTGGGGGTAAACCACTGATTGGGCTCACGTCAGGGCTCGGAAGGGAAGTAATGACGTTTTGAAATGCAGACATTGACGGAATGGACTGCGGGCATCACGTTGCATTTGCAGAGCCCCTGATGTGCCTAAACAGTAGAAACCCCCCACAAGTGACCCCATTTTGGAAACTAGACCCCCAAGGAACTTATCTGGATGTGTGTTGAGCACTTTGAACCCCCAAGTGCTTCACAGAAGTTTATAACGCAGGGCCGTGAAAATAAAAAATCATTTTTCTTTCCTCAATAATTATGTTTTAGCAAGCAATTTTTTATTTTTGCAAGGGTAACAGGAGAAATTGGACCCCAATAGTTGTTGCCTAGTTTGTCCGGAGTATGCTGGTACCCCATATGTGGGGATTAGGGTTGAGCGACTCTTACTTTTTTAGGGTCGAGTCGGGTTTCGCAAAACCCGACCATCTCTAAAGTCGAGTCGAGTGAAATCGGCCGATTATGGCGAAAGGTTGGGGATCGACCAAAACACGAAACCCAATGCAAAGTCAATGGGAATTTTTTATTTTTGTTTTATTTTTTATTTATTTATTTATTTTCCTCTCTCTCTCTCTCTCTCTCTCTCTCTCTCTCTCTCTCTCCCCTCCGTCCCTGAACAGAAAAGCTGGTGTTACACATTGCAAATCGCTACTGCGCACAATCGACAAGATGACGATAGGCGTCCACGCCCCTAAGACCTATGTGATCACTCTGCCCACGCTCCTTCATTGGCTGAAAAAATGACGCCAAGCGCGTCATACGTAATGCGACTTTGGCGCGAAAGTCGCGTACCGCATGGCCGACCCCACACAGGCATCGGGTCGGGTTTCATGAAACCCGACTTTGCCAAAAGTCGGCGACTTTTGAAAATGAACGATCCATTTTGCTCAACCCTAGTGGGGATAAATCACTGTTTGGGCGCACGTCAGGGCTCAAAAGGGAGGGAGCACCTTTTGACTTTTTGAACGCAAGATTGGCTGGAATCAGTGGTGGGGCCATGTTGCGTTTGGAGACCCCTGATGTGGCTAAACAGTGGAAACCCCTCAATTCTAACTCCAACACTGACTCCAACACACCCCTAACCACAACCCTAACCCCAACACACCCCTAACCCTAATCCCAATCCTAACCCTAATCCCAACCCTAACCACAACTTTAACCCCAACACACCCCTAACCATAAGCCTAATATTAATATTATTTCCAACCCTAGTCCTAATTCCAACCCTAACTCTAATTCCAACAGTAACCCTAAGGCTCTGTGCCCAAGTTGTGGATTTGTGTGAGATTTTTCCGCACCAGTTATGAAAAACCCGCAGGTAAAAGGCACTGCGTTTTACCTGCGGATTTATCGCGGATTTCCAGTATTTTTTGTGCAGATTTCACCTGCGGATTCCTATTGAACAGGTGTAAAACGCTGCGGAATCCGCACAAAGAATTGACATGCTGCGGAAAATACAACGCAGTGTTTCCGCGCAGTATTTTCTGCACCATGGGCACAGCAGATTTGGTTTTCCATAGGTTTGCATGGTACCGTAAACCTGATGGAACACTGCTACGAATCCGCAGCGGCCAATCCGCTGCGGATCCGCAGCCAAATCCGCATCGTGTGCACATAGCCTAATTATAACCCTAAAGCGACGATCCCGACAACGATACGACCTGTCAGGGATCGTTGCTGCGTCGCTATGTGGTCGCTGGTGAGATGTCAAACTGTGAGATCTCCCCAATGACGCAGCAGCGATGCGGCGACCTGTAGCGACCTGTACAACGATGTCACATGGCAGCTATTTCATGACGATTAACAGACCTCAATGAGGGACGTCCTGTCATGAGGTCGTTGGTAAGGTGTCAAACACAGTGATGTGTGCTACCCAGCGGGACCTCAACGATCAAAAAAAGGTCCAGGCCATTCCGACACGACCAGCGATCTCACAGCAGGGGCCTGGTCGCTGCTACGTGTCACACATAGCGAGATCGCTACTGAGGTCGCTGTTGCATCACAAAACTTGTGACTCAGCAGCGATCTCGCTAGCGATCTCGCTTTGTGTGACGGGGGCTTAACCCTAGTACTAACCCTAATTCTAACCCTAACTTTAGCCCTAACCCTAGCCTTAACCCTAACCCTAGTTCTAACCCTAGTTCTAACCCTAACCCTAGTGGAAAAATAAAAGTAAATATATTTTCTTTATTTTATTATTGTCCCTACCTATGGGGGTGATAAAGGGGGGTTAATTTACTTTTTTTTTATTTTGATCACTGTGACATATTGGAAGATGGCGGCACCCATGGAGAAGACAGACGGACACCGGGAGGCTCGGTAAGTAAGAGGGGGGAGATCGGAGCACAGGGGGGGATCGGAGCATGGGGGGTGGGATCGGAGCACAGGGGAGTGGACAGGAGGATGGTGGAGCGGACAGGATGATGGAAGGGAGCGGAGCACAGGACCGAGAACTGGGGAGATCGGTGGCGGTGTGGGGACAGATCAGGGTTTCCAGCCATGGCCGATGATATTGCA
Organism: Ranitomeya imitator; assembly: GCF_032444005.1. Lineage (NCBI taxonomy): Eukaryota > Metazoa > Chordata > Amphibia > Anura > Dendrobatidae > Ranitomeya > Ranitomeya imitator. The sequence goes on along the minus strand of NC_091285.1, from coordinate 318,457,225 downwards.
GCATCGACCATGGCTGGATTGTAATATTTCACCAGTTTTCATAGGTGAAATATTACAAATCGCTCTGATTGGCTGTTTCACTTTCAACAGCCAATCAGAGCGATCGTAGCCACAGGGAGGGTGAAGCCACCCCCCCTGGGCTGAAGTTCCACTCCCCCTGTCCATGCAGATCGGGTGAAATTGGAGTTAACCCTTTCAACCGATCTGCAGGGACGTGATCCCTCCATGACGCCACATAGGCGTCACAGGTCGGATTGGCACCGACTTTCATGACGCCTACGTGGCGTCACAGGTCGGGAAGGGTTTAAGGTAATGATGGCCACTTGTTTTTCTTTACTTAGAATTTGTATTATGGCAAGAAAAAAGCAGCTAACAGTCTGTTCAGTAGGACTATCAGCTGTATAGCCACCAGACTTCTGCACAACACAACAGATGGTCCCAAACCCATTTATAAGGCAAGAAATCCCACTTATTAAATCTGAAAGGGCACACCTGTGAAGTCAAAACCAATCCCGGTGACTACCTGTTGAAGCTCATCAAGAGAATGCCAAGAGTGTGCAAAGCAGTCATCAAAGCAAAAGGTGGCTACTTTGAAGAACTTAGAATATAAGATATAATTTCAGTTGTTTCACACTTTTTTGTTAAGTATATAATTCCACATGTGTTAATTCATAGTTTTGATGCCTTCAGTGTGAATGTACAATTTTCATAGTCATGAAAATAAAGAAAAATCTTTAAATGAGAAGGTGTGTCCAAACTTTTGGTCTGTACTGTATGTGTCACACTTTTGACACCACATGGATGTCATCCATGTGTAATCAGTGTGCATGTATGCAGGACATTTTGCTTCCCATGCTGCTAAGAAATGCACATCTCAGCGTGTTTTGCCCACAGACATACGGTCCATGAAAACCCACTGACATTTGAATGGGTGAATGGGTGTATGTGTCTCCAGTACGTGTGAAAACTGTCACCACACATACTGCAGACACTGACATGTAAAGGGGAGCTTTGGGACCATCATATTGTTATAGATGACCATGATACTGCATATATGGGGGCTATTTGTCTATCATACTGCATAAAGAGTGGCTTTGGAGCCATCACAGTGTGTAAAGAGGGTAAGGGTCTATCAAACTACATGTAGAGGGGCTGTGGGGCTATCATACTTTGTGTCAAAGGACTATGGGGTCATCATATTGCAGAGGCGTATCTAGGGTTTCTGGCGCCCAGGGCAAGAATTCATTTTGGCGCTCCCCCCTCCCCAGGACATATGCGATTTGCACACTTAGTCATGTACCAACGAGCTCCTCTCCCTAATGCTCTCAATATTTAGTGAAAAATTGAGAGAAGCAGAAGAGAAGCTCGTTGTCACAGGACCACAAGTATGAAAGTCGCATGATAGTGAAGTGTCCAATGATGAGTACTGGAACTTGCAGAGCTGAATCCTGACATCGCAGCTTCTGAATTCTCACAACTGCACACTTTTAGGATTCTCCCTTGCCGGTGGACAGTCATGTCTGCACAAGCATGTGATTTGTTTACTTCTGACCACATTCCGACTAGACATGCCCGGACTCTCTCAGTTCATTTTCATTGAGGCCACACACATGTGTAGTCAGCACGTGACCGCATGTATGTAAATCGCCAGCACGAGAGAATCCTGACAGCTTACAGTGCGCACTGTGAGAACTCAGAAGTCTGCAATCATAAAGAATGACTGCAGACTCATCACAAACCTGGACATCCCCTTTAATGCTCTTAACATAAATAAAAACATGAGAGTTAGTATCACAAATAACCTTTACAGTTAGGGCCAGAACTATTTGGACAGTGACACAATTTTCGCGAGTTGGGCTCTGCATGCCACCACATTGGATTTGAAATGAAACCTCTACAACAGAATTCAAGTGCAGATTGTAACGTTTAATTTGAAGGGTTGAACAAAAATATCTGATAGAAAATGTAGGAATTGTACACATTTCTTTACAAACACTCCACATTTTAGGAGGTCAAAAGTAATTGGACAAATAAACATAACCCAAACAAAATATTTTTATTTTCAATATTTTGTTGCAAATCCTTTGGAGGCAATCACTGCCTTAAGTCTGGAACCCATGGACATCACCAAACGCTGGGTTTCCTCCTTCTTAATGCTTTGCCAGGCCTTTACAGCCGCAGCCTTCAGGTCTTGCTTGTTTGTGGGTCTTTCCGTCTTAAGTCTGGTTTTGAGCAAGTGAAATGCATGCTCAATTGGGTTTAGATCTGGAGATTGACTTGGCCATTGCAGAATGTTCCACTTTTTGGCACTCATGAACTCCTGGGTAGCTTTGGCTGTATGCTTGGGGTCATTGTCCATCTGTACTATGAAGCGCCGTCCAATCAACTTTGCAGCATTTGGCTGAATCTGGGCTGAAAGTATATCCCGGTACACTTCAGAATTCATCCGGCTACTCTTGTCTGCTCTTATGTCATCAATAAACACAAGTGACCCAGTGCCATTGAAAGCCATGCATGCCCATGCCATCACGTTGCCTCCACCATGTTTTACAGAGGAAGTGGTGTGCCTTGGATCATGTGCCGTTCCCTTTCTTCTCCAAACTTTTTTCTTCCCATCATTCTGGTACAGGTTGATCTTTGTCTCATCTGTCCATAGAATACTTTTCCAGAACTGAGCTGGCTTCTTGAGGTGTTTTTCTGCAAATTTAACTCTGGCCTGTCTATTTTTGGTATTGATGAATGGTTTGCATCTAGATGTGAACCCTTTGTATTTACTGTCATGGAGTCTTCTCTTTACTGTTGACTTAGAGACAGATACACCTACTTCACTGAGAGTGTTCTGGACTTCAGTTGATGTTGTGAACGGGTTCTTCTTCACCAAATTAAGTATGCGGCGATCATCCACCACTGTTGTCATCCGTGGACGCCCAGGCCTTTTTGAGTTCCCAAGCTCACCAGTCAATTCAATTTTTCTCAGAATGTACCCAACTGTTGATTTTGCTACTCCAAGCATGTCTGCTATCTCTCTCATGGATTTTTTCTTTTTTTTCAGCCTCAGGATGTTCTGCTTCACCTCAATTGAGAGTTCCTTTGACCGCATGTTGTCTGCTCACAGCAACAGCTTCCAAATGCAAAACCACACACCTGGAATCTACCCCTGACCTTTTAACTACTTCATTGATTACAGGTTTACGAGGGAGACGCCTTCAGAGTTAATTGCAGCCCTTAGAGTCCATTGTCCAATTACTTTTGGTCCCTTGAAAAAGAGGACGCTATGCATTACAGAGCTATGATTCCTAAACCCTTTCTCCGATTTGGATGTGGAAACTATCATATTGCAGCTGGGAGTGTGCACTTTCAGCCCATATTATATATATAATTGTATTTCTGAACATGTTTTTGTAAACAGCTAAAATAACAAAACTTGTGTCACTGTCCAAATATTTCTGGCCCTAACTGTATATCCAGGTACCGTATAGATGACATCCCTGGAGCCGTTCTTCTTTTCTTCATCTTGTCCAGACCCCATGACGAGTTTTCTCATCCACAGCTGTCTCTGCAGACTTCCATCTTCTCCGCTCTTTTGCAGAAAATCTCCACATGATACCCTTAAAGATACAAGTGTCATTATAATGCTCCTGAATGAATAATTGCCCCTCACTATATTGTCTGCACAAAATGTAACCCCCACACTGTCCCTCTTATGGTACATGCTCTTCACACTGACCTCTCCTTTCCATACCGGCCTCCTCTTCACACTGTCCTCTCACACTGTGTCCAGCTATAGGGCCCAGTATTTATACTGTACTCTCATCAGACCCCCCTCCTTGGTATACTGTTTGCTCCTGGCTGTGCCCTTACACTGTCCCCCCATGCTACGCCCCCACTAATCAGTTTCTATTCTGTGCCCACTCACTTTTCTCCCCCATACTGTCTCTTCACACTATTCCCCTCCCTCCTCATACTGTCTCCTCTCACATCCCTCCTATTCACCATACTGTCTCCTCATATATTCACCCCTCACTTTCTATACTGCCTGGTCACTTGACTCCCCATACTGTGTCTGCACACATCCCATCACCCTCACTCCCCGTACTCTGTCCACATACATTTTCACATCGCTACTCATACTGTGTCCGCATACATTCCCCCGTTCGCTACTCATACTGTCTGCACCTATCCCCCATACTGTTTTCTCAGATATGCCCCCCATTCTCCTGTACTATTTCCTCATACATGCTCTCAATTCCCCAGTACTGTTTCCTCATACATGCCCCCATTCTCCTGTACTGTTTCCTCATATATGCCCATTATTTTCCTCTACCCCACCCCATCATTGCTCTCTTCACCACCTCCATCTTTGCCTTCTCCACCACCACTATCATTGCTTTCTCCCCCACCACCCCATAATTTCCCATTCCACAACCTCCATCATTTCCTCCTTTGCCTTTTCCACCATACCCATCATTTTCTCTTCCCCATCCCCATCTTTGCCCTTTCCACCACCATCATCATTGTCCTTTCCGCTGCCATCACCATACTTGCCCATTCCACCGCCTCCATCATTTTCTCCCCCTCCAATATCATCAGTGTGCTTTCCACCACCACCATCCTTGTCCATTCTACCACCTCCATCATTTCTTCTCCCCTTATTATTGCCCTTTCCACCACCTCCATGATTTCCTCCTCCTCACCATCATTGCATTCTCCCCCCCACCATCATTGCCCATTCCAATTTCCACCTCCATCATTGCCCATTCCACCTCCATCATTGCCCATTCTACCACGTCCATCATTTCCTCCTCCCCCTCCATCCCAATTATTGCCCTCTCCCCATCAGACCCATCATTGCCCTCGCCTCTCCTCCCCGTACACATACACATAAAACCATTTACGTCTCTGCACATTCACCGGCAGCGCTACGCATGCGTGCACAAACACACACACACACATATATTGCGTACAGTATAATGGCCACACCTAGTTACTCCTACACACGCGGCTGAGCTCCGTACACCTTGCATACACGTGGCTCCACTCCATACACCTTGTACACTCACGGCTCCACTCCGTACAGCTTGTACACATGCGGCTCGGCTCCATACACCTCGTACAAATGCGGCTCTGTTCCGTACACCTCGTACACACGCGGCTCCGCTTCTTACACCTCATAGACACACACAACTTTGCTCCATACACCTTGCACACATGACACCGCTCCGTACACCTTGCACACACCCAGTTCCGCTCCGTACACCTCGTACACACATGGCTCCGCTCTGTACAGCTCGTACACACACAGCTCCGCTCCATGCACCTTGCACACACCCAGTTCTGCTCCGTACACCTCGTACACACACGGCTCCACTCTGTACACCTCGTACACACACGGCTCTGCTCTGTACACCTCGTACACACACGGCTCCACTCTGTACACCTCGTACACACACGGCTCCGCTCTGTACAACTCGTACACACACGGCTCCGCTCCATACACCTTGCACACACCCAGTTCCGCACCATACACCTCGTACACACATGGCTCCGCTCTGTACAGCTCGAACACACACGGCTCCGCTCCATGCACCTTGCACACACCCAGTTCTGCTCTGTACACCTCGTACACACACGGCTCCGCTCTGTACACCTCGTACACACACGGTTCCGCTCTGTACACCTTGCACACACCCAGTTCCGCTCCGTACACCTCATTCACACACGGCTCCGCTCTGTGCACCTCGGACACACACAGCTCTGCTCCATACACCTTGCACACACCCAGTTCTGCTCTGTACACCTCGTACACACACGACTCCGCTCTGTACACCTCGTACACACACGGCTCTGCAACATCCACACAAACCACTCCTGACCACACACAAAAGCTTACCCTCGTCTAGCATCATGAGAACCAGCAGAATCCTGCACTACACGGAGGCCCCTGATCATGTGACTTCTGACTCCTCCCCTCCTGTGACCTCATCACAGGTCCTGTGCGCACAGAGCTGCGGCAGCAATAGCTGTGGTGTGTGGCTCTCTGCAGTGGAGGGGCTCTGCTGCGGGACAAGTGCAGTCCCACCCAAGCCTCCTTGGACCGCCGCATCATCTGGTGGCCCGCTGGCGCCCCTGTTGTGAATTCCGCTCTTAGGCTCCCTCCGTTGGTTGTAAGTGGCACTTTTGTGAGTTCTGCTCTTGGGCTCCCTTCGATGGTTTTAAGTGGAATGGCTGCTCCTTGGATTTAGCAGTCTGCAGCTGCTTCCACTGATGGTCTTTCTGCTCAGCTATTTATACCTGGCTCTTCCTTTAGCCAGTGCCACTTGACAATGGTTCCTGGTTGGATTCACATCTCTCTTGGATTTCCCTGATATCCTGACCAGTTCTGCAAAGATAAGTCCTTTCTTTGCTCTTTTCTTTCCACTTGTTGTGGACTTATTCATTCTGTGCATTCTATGTTTTGTCCAGCTTGGATTAATTCAGTTTAGCTGGAAGCTCTGGGAAGCAGATTTACCCTCCACACCTTTAGTCAGGTGTGGAGATTTTTGTAAACTCTGTGTGGATTTTTGTAGTTTTTTATACTGACCGCACAGTATTCCGTCCTGTCCTATCTATCTAGCTAGACTGGTGTTATGAACAGGTAATTCAGAACCACAATGGACATTGAAGTTCAGAGCACACACAGTGACCTGACAAATACCAAAAATAAAGGACGAGCTCTGAGACGTGGGAACTCTGCTGACCGCAATCCCTAATCCTAACACACCACACTAGAGGTAGCCGTGGATTGCGCCTAACGCTCCCTATGCAACTCGGCACAGCCTGAGAAACTAACTAGCCCTGAAGATAGAAAAATAAGCCTACCTTGCCTCAGAGAAATTCCCCAAAGGAAAAGGCAGCCCCCCACATATGACTGTGAGCAAGATGAAAATACAAACACAGAGATGAAATAGATTTAGCAAAGTGAGGCCCGACTTACTGAATAGACCGAGGATAGGAAAGATAGCTTTGCGGTCAACACAAAAACCTACAAACAACCACGCAGAGGGGCAAAAAGACCCTCCGCACCGACTAACGGTACGGAGGTGCTCCTTCTGCGTCTCAGAGCTTCCAGCAAGCAAGAAAAACCAATAAAGCAAGCTGGACAGAAAAAATAGCAAGCAAAAATAACACAAGCAAAACTTAGCTTATGCAGGAAAGACAGGCCACAGGAACGATCCAGGAGGAAGCAAGACCAATACTAGAACATTGACTGGAGGCCAGGATCAAAGCACCAGGTGGAGTTAAATAGAGCAGCACCTAACGACTTAACCTCATCACCTGAGGAAGGAAACTCAGAAGCCGCAGTACCACTCTCATCCACCAAAGGAAGCTCATAGACAGAACCAGCCGAAGTACCACTCTCGACCACAGGAGGGAGCTTGGCCACAGAATTCACAACAGTACCCCCCCCTTGAGGAGGGGTCACCGAACCCTCACCAGAGCCCCCAGGCCAACCAGGATGAGCCACATGAAAGGCACGAACCAGATCGGCAGCATGGACATCAGAGGCAAAGACCCAGGAATTATCTTCCTGACCATAACCTTTCCACTTAACCAGATACTGGAGTTTCCGTCTCGAAACACGAGAATCCAAAATCTTCTCCACTATATACTCCAATTCCCCTTCAACCAAAATCGGAGCAGGAGGATCAATAGATGGAACCACAGGTGCCACGTATCTCCGCAACAATGACCTATGGAACACGTTATGGATGGAAAAAGAAGCTGGAAGAGTCAAACGAAAAGACACAGGATTAAGGACCTCAGAAATCCTATATGGACCAATGAAACGAGGCTTAAATTTAGGAGAGGAAACCTTCATAGGAATATAACGAGATGACAACCAAACCAAATCCTCAACACGAAGTCAGGGACCCACACAGCGCCTGCGGTTAGCGAAACGTTGAGCCTTCTCCTGGGACAAAGTCAGATTGTCCACTACATGAGTCCAAATCTGCTGCAACCTATCCACCACAGTATCCACACCAGGACAGTCCGAAGACTCAACCTGCCCTGAAGAGAAACGATGGTGGAACCCAGAATTGCAGAAAAACGGCGAAACCAAAGTAGCCGAGCTGGCCCGATTATTAAGGGCAAACTCAGCCAAAGGCAAAAAGGACACCCAATCATCCTGATCAGCAGAAACAAAACATCTCAGATATGTTTCCAAGGTCTGATTGGTTCGTTCAGTCTGGCCATTTGTCTGAGGATGGAAAGCCGAGGAAAAAGACAAATCAATGCCCATCCTAGCACAAAAGGCTCGCCAAAACCTCGAAACAAACTGGGAACCTCTGTCAGAAACGATGTTCTCTGGAATGCCATGTAAACGAACCACATGCTGGAAAAACAACGGCACCAAATCAGAGGAGGAAGGCAATTTAGACAAGGGCACCAAATGGACCATCTTAGAGAAGCGATCAGAAACCACCCAAATGACCGACATTCTTTGAGAGACGGGGAGATCCGAAATAAAATCCATAGAGATATGTGTCCAAGGCCTCTTCGGGACCGGCAAGGGCAAAAGCAACCCACTGGCACGAGAACAGCAGGGCTTAGCCCGAGCACAAATCCCACAGGACTGCACAAAAGAACGCACATCCCGCGACAGAGACGGCCACCAAAAGGATCTAGCCACCAAATCTCAAGTACCAAAGATTCCAGGATGACCAGCCAACACCGAACAATGAACCTCAGAGATAACTTTATTCGTCCACCTATCAGGGACAAACAGTTTCTCCACTGGGCAACGGTCAGGTCTATCAGCCTGAAATTTTTGCAGCACCCGCCGCAAATCAGGGGAGATGGCAGACAAAATTACCCCCTCTTTGAGAATACCCGCCGGCTCAGACAAACCCGGAGAATCGGGCACAAAACTCCTAGACAGGGCATCCGCCTTCACATTTTTAGAGCCCGGAAGGTACGAAACCACAAAGTCAAAACAGGAGAAAAACAGCGACCAACGAGCCTGTCTAGGATTCAACCGTTTGGCAGACTCGAGATAAGTCAAGTTTTTGTGATCAGTCAAGACCACCACGCGATGCTTAGCTCCTTCATGCCAATGACGCCACTCCTCGAATGCCCACTTCATGGCTAGCAACTCTCGATTGCCAACATCATAATTTCGCTCAGCAGGTGAAAATTTCCTGGAAAAGAAGGCGCATGGTTTCATCACCGAGCAATCAAAACTTCTCTGCGACAAAACAGCCCCTGCTCCAATTTCGGAAGCATCAACCTCGACCTGGAACGGAAGCGAAACATCTGGTTGGCACAACACAGGGGCAGAAGAAAAACGACGCTTCAACTCCTGAAAAGCTTCCACAGCAGCAGAAGACCAATTGACCACATCAGCACCCTTCTTGGTTAACTCAGTCAACGGTTTAGCAATGCTAGAAAAATTAGCGATGAAGCGACGATAAAAATTAGCAAAGCCCAGGAACTTCTGCAGACTCTTCAGAGATGTTGGCTGAGTCCAATCATAAATGGCCTGAACTTTAACAGGGTCCATCTCGATAGTAGAAGGAGAAAAAATGAACCCCAAAAATGAAATCTTCTGAACACCAAAGAGACACTTTGACCCCTTCACAAACAAAGAATTAGCACGCAGGACCTGGAACACCATTCTGACCTGCTTCACATGAGACTCCCAATCATCCGAGAAGACCAAAATATCATCCAAGTATACAATCGGGAATTTATCCAGGTACTCTCGGAAGATGTCATGCATAAAGGACTGAAACACTGATGGATTAGAAAGTCCGAATGGCATAACCAGGTACTCAAAATGGCCTTCGGGCGTATTAAATGCTGTTTTCCATTCATCGCCCCGTTTAATACGCACAAGATTATACGCACCACGAAGATCTATCTTGGTGAACCAACTAGCCCCCTTAATCCGAGCAAACAAATCAGACAGCAGCGGCAAGGGGTACTGAAATTTGACCATAATTTTATTTAGAAGGCGGTAATCAATACAAGGTCTCAGCGAACCATCCTTCTTGGCCACAAAAAAGAACCCTGCTCCCAATGGCGACGATGACGGGCGAATATGACCCTTCTCCAAAGACTCCTTCACGTAACTCAGCATAGCGGCGTGCTCAGGTACAGATAAATTAAACAGTCGACCCTTAGGAAACTTACTACCAGGAATCAAATCGATAGCACAATCACAATCCCTATGCGGAGGTAGGGCATTGGACTTGGGCTCATCGAATACATCCCGGTAATCAGACATAGAACTCTGGGACCTCAGAAGGGGTGGATGATAAGATAGACAGAGATGGAACATCACCATGTACCCCCTGACAACACCAGCTGGACACAGACATTGATTTCCAATCTAATACTGGGTTATGGACTTGTAGCCATGGCAACCCCAATACGACCACATCATGCAAATTATGCAACACCAGAAAGCGAATATCCTCCTGGTGTGCAGGAGCCATGCACATGGTCAGCTGGGTCCAATACTGAGGCTTATTCTTGGCCAAAGGCGTAGCATCAATTCCTCTCAATGGAATAGGACACTGCAAGGGCTCCAAGACAAACCCACAGCGCCTAGCAAACTCCAAGTCCATCAAATTCAGGGCAGCGCCTGTTAGGAGTCAAGTTTCCTCTGCTGCACAGGGGGAATCTCGATCCGTCTCCGCTGCGGTCTCCCATTCTCCTCCAGCCGCAGTGGAGCCTGCTCAGCAGGGACGTCGATCCCAGCGTCTCGCTCAGTCTGACTCTGTGAGAAGAGTTACTGCTGCTTCTCCAGCTTCTGCCTGTAAAGCCTATACTGGTCAGCAGCGAGTGGACTTCTCTGGGACTAAGTCCTTGTCTGCGCACACTGAGCATGCCCAGGGCAAGATCTCCCGTTGGAGATCGAGGGTCATGTGCTCAGACTCTGCAGCGCATTCTATTGGTCCTCTTGGCAGGTCTTGGAAGGGCAAAGTTTCTGTGGCCGCTTCCTGTCCTGCAACTATATAAACTGCGCATGACCGCACGGCCATGTGCTAGTGTACAATTTAATACGTGTGTTTGTTGTGAGTGCAAGTCGTTCTTTAAATACCCCTACCCTATTGTATGACTGTTCGCGTATGGAGTATGGCTGCTATCTAGCGCCCGACTTATCACTCAATGTGTCACACACGTGTCAGCGTCTACTGCTGTGACCGCCAGTGCGGTGCCACGCGCCTGTGTGCGCTTCCTGACCCACATCTGGGTGCTTAGTGGTGCCTGCCAGCACGGCACAGTTCGCACTTCGGTGCCTTAATTATATTATTCCTTTCACACCCAGTAGCGGTGTAGTGCCAGCAAGGGTCTAATCGGACTACAATCCCTGTTGGGGTTTAGTTCGCTGACCACTTGCTTGCGCTCTATGTGCGGTACCGCGGTCCTGTGACGCAACAGGATCGCTTTCTTCACGCTGGGTGAGGATTAACCCACGCGTGTATACTTTTGAATACCGCCATATTGTCTGTCATTTCCTATCAGCAGGTTACACCTGCACGGTGGACCCCGGACTGCGAACGCATCTATATTATCTCTCTTGGTGCGTTCCGCCAGTCCTAACATTACACTAGCGCCAGGGTCTGGCTAGTGATGACAGACAAACAGCAATCTCTGCAGCATATCCAGCAGCTGGAGGGTAGGTTGGCGGCTCTCGAGAGCGCGACCTCAGCTGTGGATGTTACTGCAGTAGCTGTACAGGCTGCCAGCGTGGCTACAGCTACTATGTCCATTGCCACCCCTGTTCCGACATTATCTCGCCTCCCGCTGCCAGAAAAATTTTCTGGTGATAGCAAGTTTTGTAGGGGATTTGTGAGTCAGTGCTCTATTCACCTCGAGCTCCTGGCTACACGTTTTCCCACAGAGCGGGCTAAGGTGGGATTTATTCTGTCTCTATTGTCGGACAGGGCGTTGGAATGGGCTACGCCGCTGTGGGAGCGTGGCGATCATGTGGTGCAGAGTGCTCCGCTGTTTCTGAGCGCTCTGAAACAGGTCTTTTTAGGACCTCAAGTCACCCATGATACTGCGCTCCAATTGCTGGCATTAACTCAGGGTGAGTCCTTGGTCAGTCATTTTGCCGTCCAATTCCGCACCTTAGCATCTGAGCTGGATTGGTCGGATAAAGCTCTTATCCCCATATTTTGGAGGGGCTTGGCTGACCACGTAAAGGACGCTCTGGCCACTAGGGAGATTCCTGCCACACTGGAGGAGTTAATAACTGTCTCCACTCGAATTGACCTCCGTTTTAACGAGCGGAGGTTAGAGCGAGCCCAGTGTAGGCAGAGGTTTCGGCTGGCTCCTACTTTCGCCAAACCTCTGGAATTTCCGGTCCTGAGTCACATGAGGCCAGGGAAGTGTCACAAGCAGGATCTAAGTCCCGGACCGCTTGTGCACTCAGGGTCTGTCATGTTTGCCAGCAGTCAGGACATCTAGCCACCAGATGTCCTCAGCGGTCGAGGAAACGTCAGCGTCTAGTGGTAGTAGGTGGAGGTACACTAGACACGGCGACGTTTGCCTCTAAGTTGTCCTTTAAGGGGACAATTACTATTGGCTCATTCTCCCACTCGGTAGAGCTCTGCGTGGATTCTGGGGCGGAGGGCAATTTTATGTCTTCTGCCTTTGTCCAACGTCACGCAATACCCCTGGTTATGCTTGCTCAACCAGTAACGGTGCGAGTGGTGAATGGGTCGACATTGCCCTCACAGATAACACACCAGACCATCCCTTTTACTCTGTCCATGTCGCCATCTCATCAGGAGATAATTTCTCTGCTCATCATTCCGGAAGGAATTGATGAGGTCCTGTTGGGAATACCTTGGCTACGGTACCACTCACCTCATATCGAGTGGTCCTCAGGCAGAATTCTGGGTTGGGGTGAATCTTGTGGGGGTAGGTGTCAGAGGGAGTGCGTTCAGGTTGCTACTACTGAGGTACCCGCAGATCTATCCTCTCTCCCCAAGCAGTATTGGTCTTATGCAGACGTGTTCTCCAAAAAGGCGGCGGAGGTCCTTCCGCCTCATCGCCCCTATGACTGTCCTATTGATCTCTTGCCTGGTGCTGAGCCTCCCCGGGGTCGAGTTTATCCGCTATCTCTCCCGGAGACGGAGGCAATGTCACAGTACATCCAGAAAAATCTGGCAAGAGGATTCATTAGGAAGTCAGTGTCACCTGCTGGGGCAGGGTTCTTCTTCGTGCAGAAGAAGAATGGGGAATTGCGCCCATGCATAGACTACAGGGGTCTTAACGCCATCACCGTTAAGAATAAGTATCCTTTGCCCTTGATATCTGAGTTATTCGATAGACTTCGGGGAGCAAGGGTATTTACCAAATTAGATTTGCGGGGTGCTTACAACCTGATTCGCATCCGTGAGGGGGACGAATGGAAGACGGCCTTTAACACCAGGGATGGGCACTATGAATATCTGGTGATGCCCTTCGGGCTCTGTAATGCCCCAGCCGTTTTCCAAGACTTTGTGAACGATATCTTCCGGGATATGCTTTCCACCTCGGTCGTAGTCTATCTGGATGATATTCTTATCTACTCTCCAGATATTGACTCCCACCGGAGAGATGTTTGCAAAGTCTTCGACCTCCTACGGGCAAACTTCCTCTATGCCAAATTGGAGAAGTGTATGTTTGAGCAGGAGTCTTTACCTTTCCTGGGCTACATCATCTCGGCCCAGGGATTGGCTATGGATCCTGCCAAACTACAGGCAGTGATGGACTTGCAGGAACCCCATTCTCTGAAAGCGGTGCAGCGCTTTATGGGGTTCATAAATTACTATCGTCAGTTCATCCCCCACTTCTCAACCCTGGTAGCTCCCTTGGTATCCCTCACCAAGAAGGGAGCGAATCCTAAATCGTGGTCCGAAGAGGTCTCCAAGGCCTTCACTTCTATTAAGTCCCACTTTGCTAGCGCTCCCATCTTACATCGTCCCGATGTGGATAAGCCATTCCTAATGGAGGTGGATGCCTCTTCCGTTGGTGCAGGAGCAGTCCTCTATCAAAAGGATGCTCAAGGTCGGAAGCATCCATGCTTCTTCTTCTCAAAAACCTTCTCACCAGCGGAGAGAAATTACTCCATCGGGGATAGGGAATTGCTGGCAATGAAGTTGGCCTTTTCGGAATGGAGACATCTCTTGGAGGGTGCTCGGTTCCCATTCCAAGTCTTCACGGACCACAAGAATTTGGTCTATTTATAGACAGCCCAGCGGCTGAATTCTCGTCAGGCCAGATGGTCCTTGTTTTTCTCCCGGTTCCACTTCACTCTACATTATCTCGCCGGGGAGAAGAACATTCGTGCTGACGCTCTCTCTCGCTCCCTGGTGTCAACTGAGGAGGAGGAGGACGAGCCTCGGCTCATTGTCCCTTCAGAGAGTCTGAGAACCGTAGCTCCGGTATCGCTTGAGTCTGTGCTCCGGGCAAGACTTTTGTCCCCATCAATTTGCGTCCGGAGGTTCTCTCGTGGGCTCATTCATCCAGAGTGGGTGGACACTTTGGGGCAAAGAGGACATCTGAGTTGTTGGCGAGAATGTATTGGTGGCCACATATGGTTCGTGACGTTGGAGACTACGTTCGGGCATGTGTCTCTTGTGCCAAAAATAAGTCTCTCCGTCAACGGCCAGCTGGGTTGTTATACCCTCTGCCGGTGGCAGACAGGCCCTGGGAGATGGTCGGGATGGACTTTGTGGTGGGTTTGCCCAAGTCACGTGGCTGTACTGTCATTTGGGTTATCACCGACCATTTTTCTAAAATGGTGCATTTGGTGCCGCTTCCCCGGCTACCTTCTGCACGGGCCTTGGCAGCATTGTTTGTTAAACACATCTTCCGTCTTCACGGTATGCCAGACAAAATTGTCAGTGACCGGGGTCCCCAGTTTGCGTCTCGGTTCTGGAGAGAGCTTTGTCGCCTTCTCAGTATCGAGTTGAATCTCTCTTCGGCATATCATCCCGAGATGAATGGGTTGGTGGAGAGAGCCAACCAGACCTTGGTCACATATCTGCGACATTTTGTCTCTGCTAAACAAGATGACTGGGCATCTTTGCTACCGTGGGCGGAGTTTGCTCTTAACAATGCTGTAGCTGATTCCACTGGACAGACCCCATTCCTCCTTAACTATGGTCAGCATCCGCGGGTACCTGTGCCCATGCCCGTGTCTTCCGCCGATTCCAGGGTGGCAGACTGGGCTGTGGAGGCACGGGACATTTGGGATCGCACTCAGGATGCCATTCGGGCTTCCAAGGAGAGAATGAGGTCCTCCGCCGATGTTCATCGGCGCCCCGCTCCGACCATTGCTCCTGGCGACTTGGTGTGGCTCTCCGCCCGTAACATCAGGCTGCGAGTTGAGTCCACTAAGTTTGCGCCTCGCTAGTTGGGTCCCTTCAAGGTTCTCGAACAAGTTAATCCTGTGGTCTACCGCCTGGCTCTTCCTCCACGCTTGGGTATCACCGACACCTTTCATGTGTCCCTCTTGAAACCCGTATACATGTCCCGGTTTTCCGAGTCATCTGCCGGGACATCGGGTTCGTCTATGGACGATTACGAGGTGAACGCTATTTTGGGGTGTAAGGTGGTACGCGGCAAAAAGTTCTATCTGGTGGATTGGAAGGGTTATGGTCCAGAGAACAGGTCATGGGAGCCTGCTGAAAACATTCGGGCCCCACAGCTCATTGCTGCCTTCGAACGTAGCGAGGCCCAAGGAGGGGGGGGCCCTAGGAGGGGGGGTAATGTTAGGAGTCGAGTTTCCTCTGCTGCACAGGGGGAATCTCGATCCGTCTCCGCTGCGGTCTCCCATTCTCCTCCAGCCGCAGTGGAGCCTGCTCAGCAGGGACGTCGATCCCAGCATCTCGCTCAGTCTGACTCTGTGAGAAGAGTTACTGCTGCTTCTCCAGCTTCTGCCTGTAAAGCCTATACTGGTCAGCAGCGAGAAGACTTCTCTGGGACTAAGTCCTTGTCTGCGCACACTGAGCATGCCCAGGGCAAGATCTCCCGTTGGAGATCGAGGGTCATGTGCTCAGACTCTGCAGCGCATTCTATTGGTCCTCTTGGCAGGTCTTGGAAGGGCAAAGTTTCTGTGGCCGCTTCCTGTCCTGCAACTATATAAACTGCGCATGACCGCACGGCCATGCGCTAGTGTACAATTTAATACGTGTGTTTGTTGTGAGTGCAAGTCGTTCTTTAAATACCCCTACCCTATTGTATGACTGTTCGCGTATGGAGTATGGCTGCTATCTAGCGCCCGACTTATCACTCATCACACACGTGTCAGCGTCTACTGCTGTGACCGCCAGTGCGGTGCCACGCGCCTGTGTGCGCTTCCTGACCCACATCTGGGTGCTTAGTGGTGCCTGCCAGCACGGCACAGTTCGCACTTCGGTGCCTTAATTATATTATTCCTTTCACACCCAGTAGCGGTGTAGTGCCAGCAAGGGTCTAATCGGACTACAATCCCTGTTGGGGTTTAGTTCGCTGACCACTTGCTTGCGCTCTATGTGCGGTACCGCGGTCCTGTGACGCAACAGGATCGCTTTCTTCACACTGGGTGAGGATTAACCCACGCGTGTATACTTTTGAATACCGCCATATTGTCTGTCATATCCTAGCAGCAGGTTTCACCTGCACGGTGGACCCCGGACTGCGAACGCATCTATATTATCTCTCTTGGTGCGTTCCGCCAGTCCTAACAGCGCCTGAATCCACAAATGCCATGACAGAATAGGGAGACAAAGAGCAGATCAAAGTAACGGACAAAAGAAATTTCGACTGTACCATACCAATGGTGGCAGACCTAGCGAACCGCTTAGTGCGCTAAGGACAATCGGAGATAGCATGAGTGGAATCACCACAGTAGAAACAGCCCATTCTGACGTCTGTGTTCTTGCCTTTCAGCTCTGGTCAAAGTCCTATCGCACTGCATAGGCTCAGGTTCATGCTCAGATAATACCGCCAAATGGTGCACAGATGTACGCTCGCGCAAGCGTCGACCGATCTGAATGGCCAAAGACATAGACTCATTCAGACCAGCAGGCATAGGAAATCCCACCATGACATCCTTAAGGGCTTCAGAGAGACCCTTTCTGAAAATAGCTGCCAGCGCACATTCATTCCATTGAGTGAGCACGGACCACTTTCTAAACTTCTGACAATAAATCTCTATCTCATCCTGACCCTGACACAGAGCCAGCAAATTTTTCTCTGCCTGATCCACTGAATTAGGTTCGTCGTACAGCAATCCGAGCACCAGAAAAAACGCATCAATATTACATAATGCAGGATCTCCTGACGCAAGGGAAAATGCCCAGTCTTGAGGGTCGCCACGTAATAAAGAAATATTGATCTTAACTTGTTGTACTGGGTCACCAGAGGAGCGGGGTTTCAAAGCCAGAAATAGTTTACAATTATTTTTAAAATTCAAAAACTTTGCTCTATCTCCAGAAAATAACTCAGGAATAGGAATCTTAGGTTCTAACATAGGATTCTGAACCACTAAATCTTGAATATTCTGTACATTTATAGCGAGATTATCCATCAAAGAGAACAGACCTTGAATGTCCATATCCACACCTGTGTTCTGAATCACCCTGATGTAAAGGGGAAAAGAAAGACAGAACACAGTGCAAAGAAAAAAAAATGGTCTCAGAACTTCTCTTTTCCCTCTATTGAGAAGCATTAGTACTTTGGGCCTCCAGTACTGTTATGAACAGGTAATTCAGAACCACAATGGACATTGAAGTTCAGAGCACACAAAGTGACCTGACAAATACCAAAAATAAAGGACGGGCTCTGAGACGTGGGAACTCTGTTGACCGCAATCCCTAATCCTAACACACCACACTAGAGGTAGCCGTGGATTGTGCTTAACGCTCCCTATGCAACTCGGCACAGCCTGAGAAACTAACTAGCCCTGAAGATAGAAAAATAAGCCTACCTTGCCTCAGAGAAATTCCCCAAAGGAAAAGGCAGCCCCCCACATATAATGACTGTGAGCAAGATGAAAATACAAACACAGAGATGAAATAGATTTAGCAAAGTGAGGCCCGACTTACTGAATAGACCGAGGATAGGAAAGATAGCTTTGCGGTCAACACAAAAACCTACAAACAACCACGCAGAGGGGCAAAAAGACCCTCCGCACCGACTAACGGTACGGAGGTGCTCCCTCTGCGTCTCAGAGCTTCCAGCAAGCAAGAAAAACCAATAAAGCAAGCTGGACAGAAAAAATAGCAAGCAAAAATAACACAAGCAAAACTTAGCTTATGCAGGAAAGACAGGCCACAGGAACGATCCAGGAGGAAGCAAGACCAATACTAGAACATTGACTGGAGGCCAGGATCAAAGCACCAGGTGGAGTTAAATAGAGCAGCACCTAACGACTTAACCTCATCACCTGAGGAAGGAAACTCAGAAGCCGCAGTACCACTCTCATCCACCAAAGGAAGCTCATAGACAGAACCAGCTGAAGTACCACTCTCGACCACAGGAGGGAGCTTGGCCACAGAATTCACAACAGTACCCCCCCTTGAGGAGGGGTCACCGAACCCTCACCAGAGCCCCCAGGCCGACCAGGATGAGCCACATGAAAGGCACGAACCAGATCGGCAGCATGGACATCAGAGGCAAAGACCCAGGAATTATCTTCCTGACCATAACCTTTCCACTTAACCAGACTGGCCTCCTGTGCTACATCCTGGTTTCATTCTACGTATGTCTTTTCCCTCTCCACTCACAGTCATTACTTATGGGGGGCTATCTATCCTTTGGGGATTTTCTCTGAGGCAAGATAGTTTTCCTGTTTCTATCTTTAAGGGTAGTTAATTCTCAGGCTGTGACGAGGTGCCTAGGGAGTGATAGGAGCATCCCACGGCTACTTCTAGTGTTGTGTTGAGCTTAGGGACTGCGGTCAGTACAGGTACCACCTCCTTCAGAGCTCGTCCCATGTTGCTCCTAAACCACCAGATCATAACAGTACAAGTGGCCAAAAATGAATTAAATGCATCTCAAAAGAAGGAAAAAAAAATTCTGAGGCATTTTTTTTCTGTGCTCTGTTTTGTCTTTTTTTTCCTCTTGATCGCTGGGTGGTTCAGGATATATGCTTTGGCATGGATGTTCAGTAGTGTTGAGCATTCCGATACCGCAAGTATCGGGTATCGGCCGATACTTGCGGTATCGGAATTCCGATACCGAGATCCGATACTTTTGTGGTATCGGGTATCGGTATCGGATACATAGAGATGTGTAAAATAAAGAATTAAAATAAAAAATATTGATATATTTACCTCTCCGGCGGCCCCTGGACTCAGCGCGGGTAACCGGCAGGCTTCGTTGTTCAAAATCAGCGCTTTTAGGACCTGAGAATCACGTCCCGGCTTCTGATTGGTCGCGGGCCGCCCATGTGACCGCCACGCAACCAATCACAAGCCGCGACGTCACCGCAAGCTATTAACGCGCTCATTTTTAAAAATGAGCGCGTTAATGACTTTCAAAGACGTAGCGGCTTGTGATTGGTCACGTGGCCGCGACCAATCACAAGCCGCGACGTCACCGCAAGCTATTAACGCGCTCATTTTTAAAAATGAGCGCGTTAATGACTTTCAAAGACGTAGCGGCTTGTGATTGGTCGCGGCCACGCGACCAATCACAAGCCGCGACGTCACCGCAAGCTATTAACGCGCTCATTTTTAAAAATGAGCGCGTTAATGACTTTCAAAGACGTAGCGGCTTGTGATTGGTCGCGGCCACACGACCAATCACAAGCCGCGACGTCACCGCAAGCTATTAACGCGCTCATTTTTAAAAATGAGCGCGTTAATGGCTTTCAAAGACGTAGCGGCTTGTGATTGGTCGCGGCCACGCGACCAATCACAAGCCGCTACGTCACCGCAAGCTATTAACGCGCTCATTTTTAAAAATGAGCACGTTAATGGCTTTCAAAGACATAGCGGCTTGTGATTGGTCGCGGCCACGCGACCAATCACAAGCCGCTACGTCTTTGAAAGTCATTAACGCGCTCATTTTTAAAAATGAGCGCGTTAATAGCTTGCGGTGACGTCACGGCTTGTGATTGGTCGCGTGGCCGCGACCAATCACAAGCCGCTACGTCTTTGAAAGTCATTACCGCGCTCATTTTTAAAAAATGAGCGCGTTAAGGACCTGCGAATGACGTCACGGCTTGTGATTGGTCGCGTGGCGGTCACATGGGCGGCCGGCGACCAATCAGAAGCCGGGACGTGATTCTCAGGTCCTAAAAGCGCTGATTTTGAACAAAGAAGCCTGCCGGTTACCCGCGCTGAGTTCAGGGGCCGCCGGAGAGGTAAATATATCAATATTTTTTATTTTAATTCTTTATTTTACACATCCCTATGGATCCCAGGGCCTGAAGGAGAGTTTCCTCTCCTTCAGACCCTGGGAACCATGAGAATACCTTCCGATACTTGATGTCCCATTGACTTGTATTGGTATCGGATATCGGTATCGGCGATATCCGATATTTTTCGGGTATCGGCCGATACTATCCGATACCGATACTTTCAAGTATTGGACGGTATCGCTCAACACTAATGTTCAGGGTTTGTTTTCTTGTGTGGATCAACTTGCTGCAAGAGTACAGAGTATCCAAGATTATGTTGTCCAGACTCCGGCTTTGGAGCCTAAAATTCCTACTCCTGATTTGTTTTTTGGGGACAGATCCAAGTTTTTGAACTTTAAAAATAACTGCAAATTGTTTTTTGCTTTGAAACCCCGTTCTTCTGGTGATCCCATTCAGCAAGTTAAAATCATCATATCCTTGCTGCGTGGTGACCCTCAGGACTGGGCATTCTCCCTTGAATCTGGGGATCCGGCAATGCTGAATGTAGATGCATTTTTTCAAGTGCTCGGATTATTGTATGACGAACCTAATTCTGTGGATCATGCAGAAAAAACACTGTTGGCCCTATGTCAAGGTCAGGAAGCGGCAGAATTATACTGCCAGAAATTTAGGCAATGGTCTGTGCTCACTAAATGGAATGAGGATGCTCTGGCTGCTATTTTTAGAAAAGGTCTTTCTGAAGCCCTTAAAGATGTTATGGTGGGCTTCCCTACACCTGCTGGTTTGAGCCAATCTATGTCTCTAGCCATTCAGATTGATCAGCGTCTGCGCGAGCGCAAAGCTGTGCACCATATGGCAGTGTCCGCTGGGCAGAGTCCTGAGCCTATGCAATGTGATAGGATTTTGACTAGAACAGAACGGCAGGAATTCAGACGTCAGAATAGGCTGTGTTTTTACTGTGGTGATTCTGCTCATGTTATTTCTGATTGCCCTAAACGTACTAGGAGGGTCGCTAGGTCTGTTACCATCAGTACTGTACAGCCTAAATTTCTCTTATCTGTGACCCTGATTTGCTCACTGTCGTCCTTTTCTGTCATGGCATTTGTGGATTTCTGAACTTAATGGACTTAGAATTCGCCAGGCGCTGTGGTTTTTCCTTGCAGGTTTGCAGAGCCCTATTCCTTTGAGGGGCATTGATGCTACACCATTGGCCAAGGATAAACCTCAGTACTGGACGCAGATGACCATGTACAATGCTTACAAGTAGTATTCAACCCCCTGCAGAATAACAAGTTTAATAAGATGCAAATAAGTTAGAGCCTTCAAACTTCAAACAAGAGCAGGATTTATTAACAGATGCATAAATCTTACAAACCAAAAAGTTTTTTTGCTCAGTTAAATTTTTATAAATTTTAAACATAAAAGTGTGGGTCAATTATTATTCAACCCCTAGGTTTAATATTTTGTGGATTAACCTTTGTTTGCAATTACAGCTAATAATCGTCTTTTATAAGACCTGATCAGGCCGGCACAGGTCTCTGGAGTTATCTTGGCCCACTCCTCCATGCAGATCTTCTCCAAGTTATCTAGGTTCTTTGGGTGTCTCATGTGGACTTTAATCTTGAGCTCCTTCCACAAGTTTTCAATTGGGTTAAGGTCAGGAGACTGATGCTCCCAACAGTGGAGACAGGTAGGCCCAACTCCTTGGAAAGGGTTTTGTACCCCTTGCCAGCCTTGTGACCCTCCACGATCTTGTCTCTGATGGCCTTGGAATGCTCCTTTGTCTTTCCCATGTTGACCATGTATGATTGCTGTTCACAAGTTTGGGGAGGGTCTTAAATAGTCAGAAAAGGCTGGAAAAAGAGATAATTAATCCAAACATTTGAAGCTCATTGTTCTTTGTGCCTGAAATACTTCTTAATACTTTAGGGGAACCAAACAGAATTCTGGTGGGTTGAGGGGTTGAATAATAAATGACCCTCTGAAAAGACTTTTCACAATTTAAAAAAAAAAATAAACAAAGAAATAACATTCTTTTTTGCTGCAGTGCATTTCACACTTCCAGGCTGATCTACAGTCCAAATGTCACAATACCAAGTTAATTCCAAATGTGTAAACCTGCTAAATCTGCAGGGGGTTGAATATTACTTGTAGGCACTGTACATGGCTCCAGCACATCAGGAAGATTGCCGTTTTCTGGTGTTGCATAACCTGCATGATGTTGTTGTACTGGGTTTTCCATGGTTACGGGAACATAATCCGGTGCTGGATTGGAAAACTATGTCTGTGACTAGTTGGGGTTGTCAAGGGGTACATAGTGACGTTCCTTTGATGTCAATTTCCTCGTCCCCCTCTTCTGAGGTCCCTGAGTTTTTGTCGGATTTCCAGGATGTATTTGATGAGCCCAAGACCAGTTCCCTTCCTCCACATAGGGACTGTGATTGTGCTATTAACTTGATTCCAGGTTGTAAGTTCCCTAAGGACCGACTTTTCAATCTGTCTGTGCCAGAGCATGCCGCCATGCGGAGTTATGTTAAGGAATCTGTGGAGAAGGTGCATATTCGGCCGTCTTCGTCACCATTGGGAGCGGGTTTCTTTTTTGTTGCTAAAAAGGATGGCTCCTTGAGACCCTGTATAGATTATCGTCTTCTTAATAAGATCACGGTCAAATTCCAATACCCCTTGCCTTTGCTTTCTGATTTGTTTGCTCAGATTAAGGGGGCTAGTTGGTTTACTAAGATTGACCTTCGAGGGGCATATAATCTTGTTCGTATTAAACAGGGTGATGAATGGAAAACTGCATTTAATATGCCCGAAGGCCATTTTGAATACCTCGTGATGCCATTCGGGCTCTCTAATGCTCCATCTGTGTTCCAATCTTTCATGCATGATATTTTCCGTAATTATCTTGATAAATCCATGGTTCTATGTTTGGATGATATTTTGATTTTTTCCAATGATTGGGAGTCTCATGTGAAGCAGGTCAGGATGGTATTCCAGATCCTTCGTGATAATGCTTTCTTTGTGAAGGGGTCTAAGTGCCTATTCGGAGTTCAGAAGGTCTATTTTTTGGGTTTTATTTTTTCTCCCTCGTCTATGGAAATGGATCCTGTTAAGGTCCAAGCTATTCATGACTGGATTCAACCTACATCTGTGAAGAGCCTTCAAAAATTTTTGGGCTTTGCTAATTTCTATCGCCGTTTCATTGCCAACTTTTCCAGTGTGGTTAAGCCCCTTACTGATTTGACGAAGAAAGGCGCAGATGTGACGAACTGGTCCTCTGCGGCTGTTGAGGCCTTTCGGGAGCTTAAACGCCGATTTACTTCTGCCCCTGTGTTGCGTCAGCCGGATGTTTCTCTTCCTTTTCAGGTTGAGGTTGACGCTTCTGAGATTGGGGCAGGGGCCGTTTTGTCTCAGAGGGATTCTGATGGTTCTTTGATGAAACCGTGTACTTTTTTTCCAGAAAGTTTTCGCCTGCGGAACGCAATTATGATGTCGGCAATCGGGAGTTGTTGGCTATGAAGTGGGCGTTTGAGGAGTGGCGACATTGGCTTGAGGGAGCTAAGCACCGCGTTGTGGTCTTGACTGATCATAAGAATCTGATTTACCTCGAGTCGGCCAAGCGGCTGAATCCTAGACAGGCTCGATGGTCCCTGTTTTTCTCCCGTTTTGATTTTGTGGTCTCGTATCTTCCGGGATCTAAGAATGTTAAGGCTGATGCCCTCTCTAGGAGTTTTTTGCCTGATTCTCCTGGAGTCCTTGAGCCGGTTGGCATTCTTAAGGAAGGGGTGATTCTTTCTGCCATCTCCCCTGATTTGCGGCGGGTGCTTCGGGAATTTCAGGCTGATAAGCCTGACCGCTGTCCAGTGGGGAAGCTGTTTGTTCCTGATAGATGGACAAGTAAGGTAATTTCTGAGGTTCATTGTTCAGTGTTGGCTGGTCATCCTGGGATTTTTGGTACTAGAGATTTGGTTTCTAGGTCCTTTTGGTGGCCTTCTTTGTCGCGGGATGTGCGTGCTTTTGTGCAGTCCTGTGGGACTTGCGCCCGGGCCAAGCCTTGCTGTTCCCGCGCTAGTGGGTTGCTTTTGCCTTTGCCGGTCCCTGAGAGGCCCTGGACGCATATTTCCATGGATTTTATTTCGGATCTTCCTGTTTCCCAGAAGATGTCTGTTATCTGGGTTGTTTGTGACCGGTTCTCTAAAATGGTCCATCTGGTACCTTTGCCTAAGTTGCCTTCCTCCTCAGATTTGGTTCCATTGTTTTTTCAGCATGTGGTTCGTTTGCATGGCATTCCGGAGAATATTGTGTCTGACAGAGGTTCTCAGTTTGTCTCTAGGTTTTGGCGGGCCTTTTGTGCTAGGATGGGCATTGATTTGTCTTTTTCTTCTGCGTTTCATCCTCAGACTAATGGCCAAACTGAGCGAACTAATCAGACCTTGGAAACCTATTTGAGATGCTTTGTGTCTGCTGATCAGGATGATTGGGTGGCTTTCTTGCCGTTGGCCGAGTTTGCCCTTGATAATAGGGCTAGTTCTGCTACTTTGGTTTCAACTTTCTTTTGTAATTTTGGTTTTCATCCTCGTTTTTCTTCGGGGCAGGTTGAGCCTTCTGATTGTCCTGGTGTGGATTCTGTGGCGGACAGGTTGCAGCAGATTTGGACTCATGTGGTGGACAATTTGACGTTGTCTCAGGAAAAGGCTCAACATTTTGCTAACCGCCGTCGGTGTGTTGGTCCCCGGCTTCGTGTGGGGGATTTGGTTTGGTTGTCTTCTCGTCATGTTCCTATGAAGGTTTCTTCCCCTAAGTTTAACCCCTTTACCCCCAAGGGTGGTTTGCACGTTAATGACCGGGCCAATTTTTACAATTCTGACCACTGTCCCTTTATGAGGTTATAACTCTGGAACGCTTCAATGGATCCTGGTGATTCTGACATTGTTTTCTCGTGACATATTGTACTTCATGACAATGGTAAAAATTCTTTGATAGTACCTGCGTTTATTTGTGAAAAAAACGGAAATTTGGCGAAAATTATGAAAATTTCGCAATTTTCCAACTTTGAATTTTTTTGCAATTAAATCACAGAGATATGTCACACAAAATACTTAATAAGTAACATTTCCCACATGTCTACTTTACATCAGCACAATTTTGGAATCAAAATTTTTTTTTGTTAAGGAGTTATAAGGATTAAAAGTTGACCAGCAATTTCTCATTTCTACAACACCATTTTATTTTAGGGACCACATCTCATTTGAAGTCATTTTGAGGGGTCTATATGATAGAAAATACCCAAGTGTGACAACATTCTAAAAACTACACCCCTCAAGGTGCTCAAAACCACATTCAAGAAGTTTATTAACCCTTCTGGTGTTTCACAGGAATTTTTTGAATGTTTAAATAAAAATGAACATTTAACTTTTTTTCACAAAAAATTTAATTCAGCTCCAATTTGTTTTATTTTACCAAGGGTAACAGGAGAAAATGGACCCCAAACATTGTTGTACAATTTGTCCTGAGTATGCCAATACCCCACATGTGGGGGTAAACCACTGTTTGGGCGCATGTCAGAGCTCGGAAGCGAAGGAGTGCCATTTGACTTTTCAATGCAAAATTGACTGGAATTGAGATGGGACGCCATGTTTCGTTTGGAGAGCCCCTGATGTGGATAAACATTGAAACCCCCACAAGTGACACCATTTTGGAAAGTAGACCCCCTAAGGAACTTATCTAGAGGTGTGGTGAGCACTTTGACCCACCAAGTGCTTCACAGAAGTTTATAATGTAGAACCGTAAAAATAAAAAATCATATTTTTTCACAAAAATTATCTTTTTGCCCCCAATTTTTTATTTTCCCAAGGGTAAGAGAAGAAATTGGACCCCAAAAGTTGTTGTACAATTTGTCCTGAGTACGCTGATACCCCATATGTGGGGGTAAACCACTGTTTGGGCGGATGGGAGAGCTCGGAAGGGAAGGAGCGCCATTTGACTTTTCAAAGCAAAATTGACAGGAATTGAGATAGAACGCCATGTTGCGTTTGAAGAGCCACTGATGTGCCTAAACATTGAAACCCCCCACAAATGACACCATTTTGGAAAGTAGACCCCCTACGGAACTTATCTAGAGGTGTGGTGAGCACTTTGACCCACCAAGTGCTTCACAGAAGTTTATAATGCAGAGCCGTAAAAATAAAACAAAATTTTTTTCCCACAAAAATTATTTTTTTAGCCCCCAGTTTTGTATTTTCCTGAGGGTAACATGAGAAATTGGACCCCAAAATTTGTTGCCCAATTTCTCCTGAGTGCGATGATACACCATATGTGGGGGGAACCACTGTTTGGGCACATGGGAGGGCTCAGAAGGGAAGGAGTGCCATTTGAATGCAGACTTAGATGGAATGGTCTGCAGGTGTCACATTGCGTTTGCAGAGCCCCTAATGTACCTAAACAGTAGAAACCCCCCACAAGTGACACCATTTTGGAAAGTAGACCCCCTTAGGAACTTATCTAGATGTGTGCTGAGCGCTTTGACCCACCAAGGGCTTCACAGAAGTTTATAATGGAGAGCCGTAAAAATAAAACAAAAATTTTTTCCCACAAAAATTATTTTTTAGCCCCCAGTTTTGTATTTTCCCGAGGGTAACAGGAGAAATTCGACCCCACAATTTGTTGTCCAATTTGTCCTGAGTGCGCTGATACCCCATATGTGGGGGGGAACCACTGTTTGGGCGCATGGGAGGGCTCGGAAGGGAAGGAGCTCCATTTGGAATGAGGACTTAGATGGAATGGTCTGCAGGTGTCACATTGCATGTGCAGAGCCCCTAATGTACCTAAACAGTAGAAACCTCCCACAAGTGACACCATTTTGGAAACTAGACCCCCTAAGGAACTCATCTAGATGTGTTGTGATAGCTTTGAACCCCCAAGTGTTTCACTACAGTTTGTAACGCAGAGCCGTGAAAATTAAAAAAAAAAATCTTTCCCTCCAAAATTATTTTTTAGCCCCCAGTTTGTATTTTCCCGAGGGTAAGAGGAGAAATTCGACCCCAAAAGTTGTTGTCCAATTTGTCCTGAGTACGCTGATACCCCGTATGTTGGGGGAAACCACCGTTTGAGCGCATGGCAGAGCTCGGAAGGGAAGGAGCTCCATTTGGAATGCAGACTTAGATGGAATGGTCTGCAGACGTCACATTGCGTTTGCAGAACCCCTAATGTACCTAAACAGTAGAAACCCCCCACAAGTGACCCCATATTGGAAACTAGACCCCCCAGGGAACTAATCTAGATGTGTTGTGAGAACTTTGAACCCCCAAGTGTTTCACTACAGTTTATAACGCAGAGCCGTGAAAATAAAAAATCTTTTTTTTCCCACAAAAAATATGTTTTAGCCCCGAGTTTTGTATTTTCCCAAGGGTAACAGGAGAAATTGGACCCCAAAAGTTGTTGTCCTATTTGTCCTGAGTACGCTGATACCCCATATGTTGGGGTAAACCCCTGTTTGGGCACACGGGAGAGCTCGGAAGGGAAGAAGCACTGTTTTACTTTTTCAACGCAGAATTGGCTGGAATTGAGATCGGACGCCATGTCGCGTTTGGAGAGCCCCTGATGTGCCTAAACAGTGGAAACCCCACAATTATAACTGAAACCCTAATCCAAACACATCCCTAACCCTAATCCCAACAGTAACCCTAACCACACCTCTAACCCAGACACACCCCTAACCCTAATCCCAACCCTATTCCCAACCGTAAATGTAATCTAAACCCTAACTGTAACTTTAGCCCCAACCCAAACTGTAGCCTTAGCCCTAACCCTAGCCCTAACCCTAATCCTAACCCTAGCCCTAACCCTAGCCCTAGCCCTAACCCTAGCCCTAACCCTAGCCCTAGCCCTAACCCTAGCCCTAACCCTAGCCCTAACCCTAGCCCTAGCCCTAACCCTAGCCCTAACCCTAACCCTAACCCTAGCCCTAACCCTAGCCCTAACCCTAGCCCTAACCCTAGCCCTAACTCTAACCCTAGCCCTAATGGGAAAATGGAAATAAATACATTTTTTTAATTTTTCCCTAACTAAGGGGGTGATGAAGGGGGGTTTGATTTACTTTTATAGCAGGTTTTTTAGCGGATTTTTATGATTGGCAGCCGTCACACACTGAAAGACGCTTTTTATTGCAAAAAATATTTTTTGCGTTACCACATTTTGAGAGCTATAATTTTTCTATATTTTGGTCCACAGAGTCATGTGAGGTCTTGTTTTTTGCGGGACGAGTTGACGTTTTTATTGGTAACATTTTCGGGCACGTGACATTTTTTGATCGCTTTTATTCCGATTTTTGTGAGGCAGAATGACCAAAAACCAGCTATTCATGAATTTCTTTTGGGGGAGGCGTTTATACCGTTCCGCGTTTGGTAAAATTGATAAAGCAGTTTTATTCTTCGGGTCAGTACGATTACAGCGACACCTCATTTATATCATTTTGTTATGTTTTGGCGCTTTTATACGATAAAAACTATTTTATAGAAAAAATAATTATTTTGGCATCGCTTTATTCTCAGGACTATAACTTTTTTATTTTTTTGCTGATGATGCTGTATGGCAGCTCGTTTTTTGCGGGACAAGATGACGTTTTCAGCGGTACCATGGTTATTTATATCTGTCTTTTTGATCGCGTGTTATTCCACTTTTTGTTCGGCAGTATGATAATAAAGCGTTGTTTTTTGCCTCGTTTTTTTTTTTTTCTTACGGTGTTTACTGAAGGGGTTAACTAGTGGGCCAGTTTTATAGGTCGGGTCGTTACGGACGCGGCGATACTAAATATGTGTACTTTTATTGTTTTGTTTTTTTTATTTAGATAAAGAAATGTATTTATGGGAATAATATTTTAATTTTTTTTTTCATTATTTTGGAATATTTTTTTTAATTTTTTTTTACACATTTGAAAAATTTTTTTTTGACTTTTTTACTTTGTCCCAGGGGGGGACATCACAGATCAGTGATCTGACAGTTTGCACAGCACTCTGTCAGATCACTGATCTGACATGCAGCGCTGCAGCCTTCACAGTGCCTGCTCTGAGCAGGCTCTGTGAAGCCACCTCCCTCCCTGCAGGACCCGGATCCGCGGCCATCTTGGATCCGGGGCTCGAGCAGGGAGGGAGGGAGGTAAGACCCTCGCAGCAACGCGATCACATCGCGTTGCTGCGGGGGGCTCAGGGAAGCCCGCAGGGAGCCCCCTCCCTGCGCGGTGCTTCCCTGCACCGCCGGCACATCGCGATCATCTTTGATCGCGGTGTGCCAGGGGTTAATGTGCCGGGGGTGGTCCGTGACCACTCCTGGCTCCTGGCACATAGTGCCGGATGTCAGCTGCGATAGGCAGCTGACACCCGGCCGCGATCGGCGGCGCTCCCCCCGTGAGCGCCGCCGATCGCGCTGAACGTACTATCCCGTCCATGGTCATAGGGGCCCACCCCACATGGACGGGATAGTACGTCCGATGTCAGAAAGGGGTTAAGCCTCGGTTTATTGGTCCTTATAAGATTTCTGAAATTATCAATCCGGTGTCTTTTCGTTTGGCTCTTCCAGCCTCTTTTGCCATTCATAATGTTTTCCATAGATCTTTGTTGCGGAGATATGTGGTGTTGTGAATTCTGTGGCTGAATTCACTCCTGTGGTCACAAGTGGTATTGCAGCTTCTGGGCTTCCTCCCTCAGGTGTTCTGGTGAGCTCGTTGGCTGCCTTGTTATTTAACTCCACCTGATTCTGTCTTCCTTGCTCCTTGTCAATGTTCCAGTGTTGGATCTGAGCTTCTGGATCTTTCCTGTGGCCTGCTGCTCTGCTTAGATAAGTGCTTCTTTGCTTTTGTTGCTGTTTTTTCTGTCCAGCTTGTCTATTCGTTTTTGCTGGAAGCTCTGAGACGCAAAGGGTGTACCGCCGTGTCGTTAGTTCGGCACGGTGGGTCTTTTTGCCCCCTTTGCGTGGTTTTTTGCTTTAGGGTTTTTTGTAGACTGCAAAGTTCCCTTTGCTATCCTCGCTCTATCTAGTATATCGGGCCTCACTTTGCTGAATCTATTTCATCCCTACGTTTTGTCTTTTCATCTTGCTAACAGTCATTATATGTGGGGGGCTGCCTTTTCCTTTGGGGTATTTCTCTGAGGCAAGTCAGGCTTGTATTTCTATCTTCAGGCTAGTCAGCTCCTCAGGCTGTGCCGAGTTGCATAGGTAGTGTCAGGCGCAATCCACAGCTGCCTTTAGTTGTGTGTAGGATAGGTTCAGGTATTGCGGTCTACAGAGATTCCACGTCTCAGAGCTCGTTCTATTGTTTTTTGGTTTATTGTCAGATCACTGTATGTGCTCTGATTACTGGCACACTGTGTTACTGGATTGCCTTCATAACAGTACAAGGAGCCAAACTAATGATTCTCAATAGAGGGAAAAAAGAAGTTCTGACATCATTTTTTTTTCTCAGCTCTGTGTTCAGTCTTTTTTTTCCCCTAGACATTAGGGTGCTTCAGGACACAGCTGTGGACATGGATATTCAGGCTCTGTGCTCTTCAATGGATAATCTCGTTATAAATGTACAAAAGATTCAAGATACAATTGATCAGAAATCTATGCTAGAACCAAGAATTCCTATTCCTGATTTGTTTTTTGGTGATAGAACTAAGTTTCTGAGCTTCAAAAATAATTGTAAGCTATTTCTGGCCTTGAAACCTCATTCTTCTGGTAATTCAGTTCAACAGGTTTTGATTATTATTTCTTTTTTGCGCGGCGACCCTCAGGACTGGGCATTTTCTCTTGCGCCAGGAGACCCTGCATTGAGTGGTGTCGATGCGTTTTTCCTGGCGCTCGGATTGCTGTACGACGAGCCTAATTCAGTGGATCAGGCTGAGAAAAATTTGCTGGCTTTGTGCCAGGGTCAGGATGATATAGAAGTATATTGTCAGAAATTTAGGAAGTGGTCAGTACTCACTCTGTGGAATGAATCTGCCCTGGCAGCTTTGTTCAGAAAGGGTCTCTCTGAGGCTCTTAAGGATGTCATGATGGGTTTTCCTATGACTGCTGGTTTGAATGAGTCTATGTCTTTGGCCATTCAGATCGGTCGTCGCTTGCGCGAGCGTAAATCTGTGCACCATCTGGCGGTATTGTCTGAGATTTAACCTGAGCCTATGCAGTGCGATAGGACTATGACCAGAGTTGAACGGCAAGAACACAGACGTCTGAATGGGCTGTGTTTCTACTGTGGTGATTCCACTCATGCTATTTCTGATTGTCCTAAGCGCACTAAGCGGTTCGATAGGTCTGCCGTCATTGGTACTGTACAGTCCAAATTCCTTCTGTCCATTACCTTGATATGCTCTTTGTCATCGTATTCTGTCATGGCGTTTGTGGATTCAGGCGCTGCCCTGAATCTGATGGATTTGGATTATGCTAAACGTTGTGGGTTTTTCTTGGAGCCTTTGCGGTGTCCTATTCCGTTGAGAGAAATTGATGCTACACCTTTGGCCAAGAATAAACCTCAGTACTGGGCCCAGCTGACCATGTGCATGGCTCCTGCACATCAGGAAGTTATTCGCTTTCTGGTGCTACATAATCTGCATGATGTGGTCGTGTTGGGGTTGCCATGGCTACAAACCCATAATCCAGTATTGGATTGGAACTCTATGTCGGTATCCAGCTGGGGTTGTCAGGGGGTACATGGTGATGTTCCATTTTTGTCTATTTCGTCATCCACTCCTTCTGAGGTCCCAGAGTTCTTGTCTGATTATCAGGACGTATTTGAAGAGCCCAAGTCCGATGCCCTACCTCCGCATAGGGATTGTGATTGTGCTATCAATTTGATTCCTGGTAGTAAATTCCCTAAAGGTCGTTTATTTAATTTATCCGTGCCTGAACACACCGCTATGCGCAGTTATGTGAAGGAGTCCCTGGAGAAGGGACATATTCGCCCATCGTCATCACCACTGGGAGCAGGGTTCTTTTTTGTAGCCAAGAAGGATGGTTCGCTGAGACCGTGTATTGATTACCGCCTTCTTAATAAGATCACTGTTAAGTTTCAGTATCCCTTGCCATTGTTATCTGACTTGTTTGCTCGGATTAAGGGGGCTAGTTGGTTCACTAAGATAGATCTTCGTGGTGCGTATAATCTGGTGAGAATCAGGCAGGGAGATGAATGGAAAACGGCATTTAATACGCCCGAGGGTCATTTTGAGTATCTAGTGATGCCGTTCGGACTTGCCAATGCTCCATCTGTTTTTCAGTCTTTTATGCATGACATCTTCCATGAGTATCTGGATAAATTCCTGATTGTTTACTTGGATGACATTTTGATCTTCTCAGATGATTGGGAGTCTCATGTGAAGCAGGTCAGAATGGTTTTCCAGGTCCTGCGTGCTAATTCTTTGTTCGTGAAGGGATCAAAGTGTCTCTTCGGTGTGCAGAAAGTTTCATTTTTGGGGTTCATCTTTTCCCCTTCTACTATCGAGATGGATCCGGTTAAGGTCCAAGCCATCCAGGATTGGACTCAGCCGACATCTCTGAAAAGTCTGCAAAAGTTCCTGGGCTTTGCTAATTTTTATCGTCGCTTCATCTGTAATTTTTCTAGCATTGCCAAACCATTGACCGATTTGACCAAGAAGGGTGCTGATTTGGTTAATTGGTCTTCTGCTGCCGTGGAAGCTTTTCAGGAGTTGAAGCGTCGTTTTTGTTCTGCCCCTGTGTTGTGTCAACCAGATGTTTCTCTTCCGTTCCAGGTCGAGGTTGATGCTTCTGAGATTGGAGCAGGGGCGGTTTTGTCACAGAGAGCTTCTGGTTGCTCAGTGTTGAAACCATGTGCTTTCTTTTCCAGGAAGTTTTCTGCTGCTGAGCGTAATTATGATGTGGGCAACCGAGAGTTGCTGGCCATGAAGTGGGCATTCGAGGAGTGGCGTCATTGGCTTGAAGGAGCTAAGCATCGCGTGGCGGTATTGACTGATCATAAGAACCTTACTTATCTCGAGTCTGCCAAGCGCTTGAATCCTAGACAGGCCCGTTGGTCGTTATTTTTTGCTCGCTTCGATTTTGTGATTTCGTACCTTCCGGGCTCTAAAAATGTGAAGGCGGATGCTCTATCTAGGAGTTTTGTGCCCGACTCTCCGGGTTTATCTGAGCCGGCGAGTATCCTCAAGGAAGGAGTCATTGTGTCTGCCATCTCCCCTGATTTGCGGCGAGTGTTGCAAAAATTTCAGGCGAATAAACCTGATCGTTGTCCGGCGGAGAAACTGTTCGTCCCTGATAGGTGGACTAGTAAAGTTATCTCTGAACTTCATTGTTCGGTCTTGGCTGGTCATCCTGGAATCTTTGGTACCAGAGAGTTAGTGGCTAGATCCTTCTGGTGGCCATCTCTGTCACGGGATGTACGTACTTTTGTGCAGTCCTGTGGGATTTGTGCTAGGGCTAAGCCCTGCTGTTCACGTGCCAGTGGGTTGCTTTTGCCCTTGCCGGTCCCAAAGAGGCCTTGGACACATATTTCGATGGATTTCATTTCTGACCT
Organism: Ranitomeya imitator; assembly: GCF_032444005.1. Taxonomy (NCBI): domain Eukaryota; kingdom Metazoa; phylum Chordata; class Amphibia; order Anura; family Dendrobatidae; genus Ranitomeya; species Ranitomeya imitator. The sequence goes on along the minus strand of NC_091285.1, from coordinate 318,423,371 downwards.
TCCCGTTTCTCAAAAGATGTCAGTCATTTGGGTGGTCTGTGATCGCTTTTCTAAAATGGTCCATCTGGTGCCCTTGGTTAAATTGCCTTCCTCCTCTGATTTGGTGCCTTTGTTCTTCCAGCATGTGGTTCGTTTGCATGGCATTCCTGAGAATATTGTTTCTGACAGAGGTTCCCAGTTTGTTTCAAGGTTCTGGCGAGCCTTTTGTGGTAGGATGGGCATTGACCTATCTTTTTCCTCGGCTTTCCATCCTCAGACTAATGGCCAGACCGAACGAACCAATCAGACCTTGGAAACATATCTGAGATGTTTTGTTTCTGCAGACCAGGATGATTGGGTGTCCTTTTTGCCGTTGGCTGAGTTCGCCCTTAATAATCGGGCCAGCTCGGCTACCTTGGTCTCTCCATTTTTCTGCAATTCTGGGTTCCATCCTCGTTTCTCTTCAGGACAGGTTGAGTCTTCGGACTGTCCTGGTGTGGATTCTGTGGTGGACAGGTTGCAGCAGATCTGGACTCAGGTAGTGGACAATTTGACCTTGTCCCAGGAGAAGGCTCAACTTTTCGCTAATCGCAGACGCCGTGTGGGTCCCCGACTTCGTGTTGGGGATCTGGTTTGGTTATCTTCTCGTCATATTCCTATGAAGGTTTCCTCTCCTAAATTTAAACCTCGTTTTATTGGTCCATATAGAATTTCTGAGATTCTCAATCCTGTGTCCTTTCGTCTGACCCTCCCGGACTCCTTTTCCATACACAATGTATTCCATAGGTCGTTGTTGCGGAGATACGTGGCACCTATGGTTCCATCTGTTGAGCCTCCTGCCCCTGTTTTGGTGGAGGGGGAATTGGAGTATATTGTGGAGAAAATTTTGGATTCTCGTGTCTCTAGACGGAAACTCCAGTATCTGGTTAAATGGAAGGGTTATGCTCAGGAAGATAATTCCTGGGTTTTTGCCTCTGATGTCCATGCTCCAGATCTTGTTCGTGCCTTTCATGTGGCTCATCCTGGTCGGCCTGGGGGCTCTGGTGAGGGTTCGGTGACCCCTCCTCAAGGGGGGGTACTGTTGTGAATTCTGTGGCTGAATTCACTCCTGTGGTCACAAGTGGTATTGCAGCTTCTGGGCTTCCTCCCTCAGGTGTTCTGGTGAGCTCGTTGGCTGCCTTGTTATTTAACTCCACCTGATTCTGTCTTCCTTGCTCCTTGTCAATGTTCCAGTGTTGGATCTGAGCTTCTGGATCTTTCCTGTGGCCTGCTGCTCTGCTTAGATAAGTGCTTCTTTGCTTTTGTTGCTGTTTTTTCTGTCCAGCTTGTCTATTCGTTTTTGCTGGAAGCTCTGAGACGCAAAGGGTGTACCGCCGTGTCGTTAGTTCGGCACGGTGGGTCTTTTTGCCCCCTTTGCGTGGTTTTTTGCTTTAGGGTTTTTTGTAGACTGCAAAGTTCCCTTTGCTATCCTCGCTCTATCTAGTATATCGGGCCTCACTTTGCTGAATCTATTTCATCCCTACGTTTTGTCTTTTCATCTTGCTAACAGTCATTATATGTGGGGGGCTGCCTTTTCCTTTGGGATATTTCTCTGAGGCAAGTCAGGCTTGTATTTCTATCTTCAGGCTAGTCAGCTCCTCAGGCTGTGCCGAGTTGCATAGGTAGTGTCAGGCGCAATCCACAGCTGCCTTTAGTTGTGTGTAGGATAGGTTCAGGTATTGCGGTCTACAGAGATTCCACGTCTCAGAGCTCGTTCTATTGTTTTTTGGTTTATTGTCAGATCACTGTATGTGCTCTGATTACTGGCACACTGTGTTACTGGATTGCCTTCATAACAATGTGGTGCCCGTTGTTCCCTCGGTTGATCCTCCTGCCCTGGTGTTGGTTGAGGGAGAGTTGGAATATGAGGTTGAGAAAATTTTGGATTCTCATTTTTCGAGATGGAGGCTTCAGTATCTTGTCAAGTGGAAGGGTTATGGCCAGGAGGATAATTCTTGGGTTGTTGCCTCCGATGTCCATGCCGCCGATTTGGTTCGTGCTTTTCACTTGGCTTGTCCTGATCGGTCTGGGGGCTCTGGTGAGGGTTCGGTGACCCCTCCTCAAGGGGGGGTACTGTTGTGAATTCCGCTCTTGGGCTCCCTCCGGTGGTTGTAAGTGGCACTTTTGTGAGTTCTGCTCTTGGGCTCCCTCCGGTGGTTTTAAGTGGAATGGCTGCTCCTTGGATTTAGCAGTCTGCAGCTGCTTCCACTGATTGTCTTTCTGCTCGGCTATTTATACCTGGCTCTTCCTTTAGCCAGTGCCACTTGACAATGGTTCCTGGTTGGATTCACATCTCTCTCGGATTTCCCTGATATCCTGACCAGTTCTGCAAAGATAAGTCCTTTCTTTGCTCTTTTCTGTCCACTTGTTGTGGACTTATTCATTCTGTGCATTCTATGTTTTGTCCAGCTTGTATTAATTCAGTTTAGCTGGAAGCTCTGGGAAGCAGATTTACCCTCCACACCTTTAGTCAGGTGTGGAGATTTTTGTAAACTCTGTGTGGATTTTTGTAGTTTTTTATACTGACTGCACAGTATTCCGTCCTGTCCTATCTATCTAGCTAGACTGGCCTCCTGTGCTACATCCTGGTTTCATTCTACGTATGTCTTTTCCCTCTCCACTCACAGTCATTACTTGTGGGGGGCTATTTATCCCTTGGGGATTTTCTCTGAGGCAAGATAGTTTTCCTGTTTCTATCTTTAGGGGTAGTTAATTCTCAGGCTGTGATGAGGTGCCTAGGGAGTGATAGGAGCATCCCACAGCTACTTCTAGTGTTGTTGAGCTTAGGGACTGCAGTCAGTACAGGTACCACCTCCTTCAGAGCTCATCCCATGTTGCTCCTAAACCACCAGATCATAACACGCCCCCTGTCGGCTGTACCCGGGGCACATGCCCCGGCTGCCCCCCCTGGATACGCCACTGTCATATTGTGTATAGGGAAAAGGAATTTTGGGGAATTGAACTATGCATAGGTAGTGTGTGAACATCATACTTTGTAAAAAGGAGCTAAGTTGTAAGTTCAGCTATGTACAGTTGTGCTCAAAAGTTTACATACCCCGGCAGAATTTTTGCTTTAATTGCCTTTTTTCAGAGAATACGAATGATAACACCAAAACTTTTTCTCCACTCATGGTTAGTGGTTGGGTGAAACCATTTTTGTCAAACTAATGTCTTGTTTTTTCTTTTTTAAATCATATTGACAACCAAACACATCCAAATGACCCTGATCAAAAGTTTACATACCCTGGTGATTTTGGCCTGATAACATGTACAGAAGTTGATACAAATGGGTTTGCATGGCTACTAAAGGTAATATTCTCACATGTGACCTGATTGCTTGTAATCAGTGTGTGTGCATAAAAGCTGAATGAGTTACTGGGATCCAGACAGACTCTTGCATCTTTCATCCAGCCACTGACGTTTCTGGATTGTGAGTCATGGGGAAAGCAAAATAATTGTCACCGGATATACAGGAAAAGGTAGTTGAACTGTATAAAACAGGAAAGATAAAAAAAGATATTCAAGGAATTGATAATGCCAGTCAGCAGCATTCAAATGGTGATTAACAAATGGAAAATCAGGGGCTCTGTAAAAACAAAACCACCGTCAGGTAGACTAACAAAATGTCTTCCACAACTGCCAGGTAATATGTTCGGGATGCAAAGAAAATCCCACAAATAACATCAGTTGAAATACAGGACTCTCTGAAAACTAGCAGTGTGGCAGTTTCAAGATGCACAATAAGGCTACTTTCACACTAGCGTTAACTGCAATCTGTCACAATGCGTCGTTTTGCAGAAAAAATGCATCCTGCAAAAGTGCTTGCAGGATGCGTTTTTTCCCCATAGACTTGTATTGACGACGCATTGCGACGGATTGCCACACGTCGATTCGTCGTGCGACGGATGCGTCGTGCTTTGGCGGACCGTCGGGAGCAAAAAACGCTACATGTAACGTTTTTTGCTCCTGACGGACTGCTTTTTCCGACCGCGCATGCGCGGCCGGAACTCCGCCCCAACCTCCCTGCACCTCACAATGGGGCAGCGGATGCGCCAGAGAAATGCATCTGCTGTCTCCGTTGTGCAGTGCGTTAAATGCTAGCGTCGGAATCTCTGCCCGACGCATTGCGATGGGGAGATTCCGATGCTAGTGTGAAAGTAGCCTAAGGAGGCACTTGAAAAAAAATAGACTGTATGGTTGAATCGCCAGAAGAAAGCCATTACTGGTCAAATGCAACAAAGTATCTCACCTACAATATGCAAAACAGCACAGAGACAAGCCTCAAAACTTCTAGAACAAGGTAATTTGGAGTGATAAGACCAAGATTGAACTTTTTGGCCACAGCCATAAACGATACATTTGGAGAGAGGTCAACAAGGCCTGAGATGAAAGGAACACCATTCCTACTGTAAAGCATGGAGGTGTATTGCTGATATTTTAGGGATTTGTAAGCTACAAAGGCACAGGAAACTTGGTCAGAGTTAAAGGAAATATGAATTCTGCATGTCATCAGCAAATAATGGAGGCAAATTTGCACTCATCAGCCCGGAAGCTGTGCTTGGGATGTACTTGGACGTTCAAACATGACAATGATCCAAAACACGAGGCCAAGTCGACCTGTCATTGGCTACAGCAGAACAAAGTGAAGGTTCTGGAGTGGCCATCTGTCTCCTGACCTCAATATCATTGAGCCACTCTGGGGACATCTCAAGTATGCAGTTCATGCTAGACAGCCCAGGAATTTACAGGAACTGGAGGCTTTTTGTCAAGAAGAGTGGGTAGCTTTACCACCTGAAAAAATAAAGAACCTCATCCATAACTACCACAAAAGACTTCAAACTGTCATTGATGTTAGAGGGGGCAATACACGGTATAAAGAAATGGAGTATGTAAACTTTTGGTCAGGGTCATTTGGATGTTTTGGGTTCTCATTATAACTTAAAAAGTGAAAACACAGTAGTTTGACAATAAATGGCTTCACCCAACCATTAACCATGAGTGGAGAAAAAGTTTTGGTGTTATTCATATTCTCTGGAAACAAATGCCAAGAAAGCAAAAATTCTGCTGGGGCATGTAAACTTTTGAGCACAAAAATGTAATAAGCTTGGCCCTATTAAATAATCTTTATATTAAGCTTGGTTCTAGTCTTGTATATTTGTAGTAAGCTTGGTTCTGTTCCTATATCTATTTAACAAGTTTGGTTGTAATATCTATGTAGTCAGTTTGGTTTTGGTCCCATATCTATGTAGGAAGCTTGGTCCCATACCTATGTATAAAGCTTGGTTCTGTTCCCATGTTTATATTGTAAGCTTGGTTCTGCTAATAGATCTATGTAGTAAGCTTGGTTTTGTTCCTGTAACCATACAGTAAGCTTGGTTTTGTTGCAATAAGCTTTATTCTGGTACAATATCTATGTAATAAGCTTGGTTCTAGAATAATATCTATGTAGTAAGCTTGGTTCTGTTCCTGTATCTACAACATGTAGTAAGCTTGGTTCTGGTCCTATATTTCTGTGTAATACGCTTGATTCTATTAACGTAGTGTCACTTTTCTGGTAAAGATGAGTCTATTTATAGTCTGATGTATTGAGTTTGGTGTAGTTGGCTAATAGATTTATATTTGGGATGCTGATGTTCAACATCTAAGACAACCTTATATCTAGTTGTCTATCATGGTCTATATCACTGAACTATGCTCCATCACCTACTATGATCCGCTAAAAAGTGACAAGGGCATTCTTCGTGCTGAATGGCATCATGGTGGACTAGTACAGTCTGAATGGGATGATATAAGCAGAGCATTCCCATGCCTCCCAGGTCAGGGGAATCTGCCAATATCCCCAGCTAAGATCCATGTTGGTCAGGTACTTGGCCCCTGATCAAGCAACTCATCTATGCTTGCATTGGGTACCCATGTTTGACAGTGACAGCATTGAGGTCCCTGTTGTAGTCCATGCTGAATTGGGTTGTCCAGTCTTTCTTTGGGATGAGGACAACAGGTAAGGTCCAAGTACTGCTGGATGGTTGGATGACCCCCCGATTCAGCATCTCATCTATCTCCTGGCACATGTGCTGCTGTACCTCAAGGGCGACCTGATATTCTGAACACCACATTGGTGGGTGATCCCCAGTGTCCATGTGATGGATGGCTGACTCTGTCCTTCCAGGCTTGTTGCTGAACATATCCCAGAAGGGGTGTAGGGTTGCCCACAGCTGGGACTATTGGTCCTACATGAGCTGGTGACAAACCTACACATCCTTGATGGTCCCACTCACCCTAGCCTGAGCAAGCATATCCAGGAGGGTACAGGCCTCTAGCTCATGGTATGCAGTCATCGTGTTCACATGGAAGGTCTGCCTTCCCCTGGCGTGGTCCAGGGTGACCAGGTACATTGCGGCATTGAGCTACTGGTGCATGAGATACGGGCCATCCCAGGCCACCTGAAACTTGTCCTGGAGTACAGGGATCAGTGCTCACATCTTTTGACCTACCAGGTAGGTCCTCTCACATGCATGCTGGTCGTACCATCACTTCTGGAAGGCCTGGGCTCAGGTCATATTATCGTGCACGAGTTGTGCCAAGGTCAGCATCTTGTCACTGAAGCGTATGACATTCTCTATGACCAACACTCCAGGAGTGGCTATATCTACTTCCTAGACTTCTTTCACCAAAGCCAGGGGCCCCCGCACACGTCGCCCACACAAGAGCTCAAAGAGGGAGAACATTGGTTGAGGACTGTGGAACCTCCTGGTAGGCTAATCGCAGGTGAGGGAGGTACTAGCCCCAGATGCACCCGTGGGAGTCTACCAACAGTTTAAGTATCTGCTCTAGGTTGCCAGTGAACCGTTTGTAAAGGCCATTGGTCTGTAGGTGGTAAGGGCTCTAGATGTTGCACCTGTATCTGCTAACTGAGGGACTCCATCAGGTGCGACATGAACTTGGTCCTCCAGTTGGGGAGCATTTCCTGGGGAAAACCCACTCAAATGGATGACAAGGCTATCACTTCTGGGTACTAGGTGGCATATTCTACTATCATCAGTACAAAGCTTTTTCCGGAGCTGCTGGGAGTGGCCATCAGACCAACCAAATCTACAGCCACCCTTCTGAAAGGCTCTTCAAAAATGGGCAGAATTACCAGTGGGGCTTTTGGGCGCCGCTCTGCCTGTCTCATTATCTAACATGTATCGCACGAACGGCAGTGGATAGCCACATCGGTCCCCATCCTTGGCCAGTAGATAGAATTGTTGAGCTAGCATGGCCTTTGTCTAAATGATCCCTAGATGTCCGGTCATCGGAATCTCATATGCAATCCTCAACAACTCTGCCCTGAATGGATAGGGTACCACCAACTGTCGGTCCCTAGGCCACACCACAGTGAACCCTGCTGGACCGTTGCCCGGTTCCAGACCACCCTCTCAAGGTATAAGTCCAAGGAAGACTGTGCCACCTGCTCCTTGAGAGCTTTCAGACTGTTGTCAGTTTCCAATGCAGCCTGAAACGCCTGGCTAGACGTGGCCATAATAGGCAAGACTGCCACGTCTTCTGTCAGTTCCCCAGGACTTGTCTCCTGGCTTCCGTCTGATCTGACAACAAAAAACCATAAGAGGAAAAACCTCCACTAACTATAGACAAAAAAAACACCAGTACACAGGCAAAGGTGCTTACCTGTGACGACCTCTGACCAATTGCACTATCAAGGTGCAGCGGACCCAAGTTAAGATGGCAACTGTACAGGTGCAATAATACCGATGAGGCAGCCAGTCTACAATCAGGGATTGGCCGCTTGGTACACCAGAGCAAACAGATAATCTGTATGTGGCATGTTCACATAGAGAATTCAGAGCATATGGCTCAGCCTATTAATGACGCCATATGGCGGGCTAACTAGTGCTGACTAATACATCCTGTGTGAACAGAGGCCACAGTTTACAGAGCCATCTAGGGCCCAATTGCACCACGAAAAATATAAAATGCATAACAATGTATGCAAGGTATTGGTTGATACTATGGCCACAATACTTAAGCTGGCAACCCACATCAAGGGTCCTTACATCTTGCCAGTCCTAATCTAACAACAAAAAACCATAAGAGGAAAAATCTCCACTAACTATAGACAAAAAACACCAATACACAGGCAAAGGTGCTTACCTGTCATGGCCTCTGACCAATTGCACTATCAAGGTTCCGTCTGATCTGGCAGCCATTTGATTGGAAAAGGGGAAGCCGTCAGACCCCTGAGGGGCCCCTGACAGTGGCCACATTTGCGGCAACCATGGGTAGTGCACACTTCTCATCTGCTTCCGACCAAGCAGACTTGACTTGGCCCTCTGACATCCCAGTTGTGGAGGAACCCTGCAATGAGACCTTACCTGGAAGCCCTACATCTCCTAGAACAGCCCTGCCCTCAATTGCATGCTCCTCCTTCACAGCTGTCTGCCCTGTTTCGTGACAACCTCACAGGACAACTGGTTCCAGCATGCTGCATACAGCTTGCTTGATTGATTTCCATCGCCAAGGGGAGATGGACACAGTCCATCACCCACCCGCACATCCTCATCAGTAGGCATGCTAATCACATTGACATCAACACGGGTGGACATTACATTGCTGTCTGGAGGATCAGGCCATGGGCTAAGAAGCCACATACTGGGACACTAGCCACCCTAAGTCTGTTCCAAGCAAAACAATCGTGGGAATATTCAAAGTTAACTCCACTTCCAGCACTCCCTTCCTGGTGACTGAGTCCAAATACACCTTGGTGATGGGCAGCACTTGTTCAAGTCCTCCAATCCTGGAGACAGCAAGCACCAAATCCTGTGGAGACACCAGCTCAGGCTGCACAAGAGTCATCTCAGCGCCAGTGTCCCATAGTTCCATGGCCATGGCCTGACCTACATGGGTTGAAAGTTGTCAAGGGACCTCCCACCACCCCTGCTCACACAGAAAACAGTAGATGTTTTTTGGGATGGGTATGGGCCTTTCTGGCGCATGGGACACATGGCTTTGAAGTGTCCCGGCTGTTTTCAGAGATGACATAGTCAGAGTTCCCCCACCGATGTGGAGAGGGAATCATGAGCAGGTGCCCCCTTGGGCTTGGGGGCAGGGACAGCAGGCACCGCATTCATCTTACTCCCTCTCCAGCCAGGTTTCTTGGCCTCTGGAGTCGTTTCTAGAGTATTCGTCATCAAGTGTTGCTGTTGCAGAGGCAGAGGCAGCTTTAGGCTTCCAATCATGGAGATACTGCTGGAGGTCCTCCGGGCAGTTCTAAAAAAACTGCTCAGTGGTGATGAGCTCCTTCAGCTGCTAGAAAGTGGTAAACTTCAATCCCGTAGTCCATTGGCCGACTGATCTCATGTGATCAGCCTAGGTGTCTGCAGGACCCAGGGGTTAAGTCATACTGCTGGACTAGAGCCTACTTGGTGTCCTTATAGCTCAGGCTAGTCTTGCTTGGCAAGTACCCAAAGATTTCCGGGACCTTACTCCTGAGGTGAGGAGTTAAGAACAGTAACCACCACTGGTCTTCAGGCAGATGGTACTAATGGCAAGTACTTTGAAATGCCAGCAAGAAAGTGCCCAAGTCCTCTCCTTTGTCCAACAGGGAGAAGTCCTCTGCATGTAGCTGGAGTTGAAGCATTTGTTGCTGGTGCTTGTGTTTCTGCTGCATCTTCCTTGCAACGTTCTGCTGCTTCCAGTGCCTCATCACATTCTGCTTCTGCTCTGAGGGTCTCGTATGAACCCTTGTCTCCTTCCTTCTGGCCAGGACAGTTTGTGGCCAGGACCGTTTGCAGAAGTGTATCCGAGCCTGCCTGGCTGAGGGGATGGGCAGGTGGTGAGTGGCCGACTGTAGGACCAAACACTGGCAACGGGCTCCTTGTGGAACCTGGGCTGGACTCCCCCTCTGCTTGAGCAACATCATCTTCCACCTCCTCCCCAACATCCATAGCATTGGCCAACTCCCTGGATCTGTCCCTGGAGCCACTGGCCATCCTTGCAATCTTTTGTCACTGACACAGTGCTGCAACCTGATGTACCCACACACCTTACAGTATTTGAACATGGACTGTGTAGTGCTGAGCTGATCTTAGGACCTCAGCTGCAAAAGATACTGCTGGTATTCTTTAGAGTCTGGGAGTATGGGTCCAACACTCTCACACACTATTATCTCGATCCCATCGCTCTGCCACCACTTATGAAGGATAGCACCACTTATGAAGAGATCACACAGAATCCCACCGATGCCACCACATGTGATAAACCCGCATAACACTGTTACGTCAGATGGATCACATAATGTGGTTTCCCCACTTTTACCAATGTGATGTTTCAAACACCCTGGAGACATGTAAGGTCAGCTTGATGCAGTTTTCCACAGACACCCCATGTCCACACGGGCACAGGAAGACAAGGGGAATGAGAGGATGTGGCCCACGCAATCACTGAAGTGGCACCACACTGGCTCACAACCCAAACAGACTGAGAGGCCCCTTTCACTAGCACCAGTGAAACAGAGCACTGCCAATCTGGTAGTACTGCCATTAGTTCCTCGTTAGATATAAGCCCGGTCCATTAATGGGACTATATCGGGCCAGAAACTAGCCCAGGTGGCATGGAAAGTTAAACCAATAACAAGGATGTGTGGATTCATGGATTGAGATAAAAGAGCAGCCCAAGGTTAAATTACATATTTAATCACATTAATGGCACACTCGACAATACACTACATACACACTGGTTATGTATATACACTGCTCAAAAAATAAAGGGAACACTAAAATACCACATCCAAGATATCACTGAAGTAAATATTCCAGTTGCAAATATTTGTTCATTACATAGTAGAATGTGTTGAGAATAATAAAACATAAAAATGTTTAATGTAAATCAAACTTAATATCCCATGGAGGTCTGGATTTTTAATGATACTCAAAGTCAAAGTGGAAAATCAAATTACAGGCTGATCCAACTTCAGAAGAAATGCCTCAAGACAAGGAAATTATACTCAGTAGTGTAAATGCTCTCACCCCTAGAGGAACAGTAGCATGAGTCAGTGTCTACAACCCACATTAGTTGCTCAGGTAGTGCAGTTTATCCAGCATGACACATCAATACGAGCCGTGGCAATAAGGGTAGCTGTGTCTGTCAGCACAGTGTCAAGAGCATAGAGAAGATACCAGGAGACATGGAGGGGGCCGTAGGAGGGCATCAACTGAGCAGCAGGACCGCTACCTCCTCCTTTGTGCAAGGAGGAACAGGAAGAGCAGTGACAGAGCCTTGCAAAATGACCTCTAGCAGGCCTCTAACATCCATGTGTCTGCTCAAACTGTCAGAAACAGACTTCATGAGGGTGGTATCAAGGCCTGACATCCAAAAGTGGGTGTTGAGCTTACAGCCCAACACTGTGCAAGGCGATCGGCATTTGCCAGAAAACACCAAGATTGACAGATTTGACAATTGCACCCTGTGCTATTTACGGATGAGAGCAGGTTCATACTGAGCACATGTGACAGACATGAGAGAGTCTGGAGATGCTGTGGAGAATGTTCTGCTGCCTGCAACATCCTCCAGCATGAACGGTTTGGCAGTGGGTCACTAATGCTGTGCAGTCATTTTTTTTTAGGGTCGCATAGCCCTCTATGTGCTAGCCAGATGTATCCTGACTACCATTAGGTATCGGGATGAGATCCTCAGACCCATTGCAAGGCCATATGCAGGTGCACAGGGTCCTGGGTTCACTCTGATGCATGACAATGCTAGGCATCATGTGGCTGAGGTGTGTCAGCAGTTCCTGCATGAAGAAGGCATTTATGCTATGGACTAGCCTGCCAGTTCCACAGACCTGAATCCAATCGATCACATCTGGGATATGTTGTCTCGTTCCATCCACCATCACCATGTTGCACCACAGATTGTCCAGGAGTTGACAGATTCTTAAATCCAGGTCTGGGAGGAGATCCTCAGAATAACATCAGTTGCATCATCAGGACCAAGTCCAGGCATTGCAGGGAGGTTATACAGGCATGTGGAGGCCACACACATTACAGAGCATCATTTCTTTGTTTTGCGGCATTTCTACTGAAGTTGAATCAGACTGTAATTTAATTTTCCACTTTGATTAGTTTTGATTTACATAGATCATTTTAATGTTTTACTGTTCTCAACGCATTTCACTATATAATAAATGAAGATTTGCAACCGGAATATTTCATTTAGTGATATCTAGGATGTGATCTTTTATAATTCCTTTTATTTTTTGGAGTAGTGTACAATGGTCAGATATGCAAATACAGATAGTGGTAGGACAAAAGATATAAACAGATGAATCGTGTCAATTACCAGGTTGATGTTCGACCATGTGTGCACTGTGCTGCAGGGGGCATGGGCTGCCAGCTGGTTCCTAGGTCCTTCACAGCATGTTACTCGACGTGACCCCCTTTTGAAGTGGACCACATACATACAGTAACAGAGAGAGGCCACATGGCTTTACACTAGCCTTTATCCCTTTTGGGATATTTCCCTCCTGCCCTCTGGGCTGAACCTAAATTATTATTATTATTATTATTTATTGTTATAGCGCCATTTATTCCATGGCGCTTTACATGTGAGGAGGGGTATACATAATAAAAACAAGTACAATAATCTTAAACAATACAAGTCATAACTGGTACAGGAGGAGTGAGGACCCTGCCCGCGAAGGCTCACAATCTACAAGGGATGGGTGAGGATACAGTAGGCGAGGAAATCCCCTACCCTTGCCTCTAGCAGCTAAAAACCCCCAAACTGAAAATGGGTCATAACTCTTTAATGGACAGTCCTAGAGAGGCGGTTTTGGTGCCATTGGATCCAGCCGGGCCCCCGCTACGCATCGAGGCTAAACACATCTTTGCTACCTGGTTCTTACCAACCACCAACCTGTGGTGCTAGAATAGATCGAGACCCTAGAAGGTGTTCGGTCCAATCCAGAGATCTCGAAAACATCGGTGTGTGACCAGAACATATGATAAGTCCATATTCTTCTTACGAAATCATAGCTGTTGGAATAAAGGAGTTAGACCGCATGGTACCCACATGGCAAGCAAGCCTTTTGTTCTGACCTTAGTTGGCTCAAGGCATGAGATCTGTCACAGCCTTTTGAGGCTTGACCACCTGGCATCCTGTTACAGCTGCACATGGGAGGGGGTTTTATAATCCCCGAAAAATAGGATACCAATGATTGACATAAAACTATATCTCCAATTTTATTCACACTTACCAGTAATGCAAAAAAAATTACAAAACAAAATCTTGGTTCTTCTAAATGTTTGTGTTTTTACTAACAGCTAAATAATGTATCTAGGATTGTAAATGCGTGTGTGATTCCAATAAAAAAATAACACCAGTCATCATTTTTTTAATGCCCTATTAATTCAGCTGCTTTAATGCAGCCACCAGACGCAAGCAGGCTAAAGATGGGCTGCCAGAACTCATGGACAAATGTTTTGTTACTGCCCCTAGTGCAAAAATTTGTTAGCGAGAGGCTGGTTTGGTCCATCATGATGTTTGTTCATTGCTCGCTTTTGATTAAAACCAGTTAATGTCACACTGATAAGAATAACTGGTGTATTATCCAATTGTCTGGGGATCAGTCTATGTGCCAGTATTGTTCTGTGTTTACTTGCATTTAGAAATGTTCCTGTTTTCTTATACACTCACTATAATGATAAAAGATTCCACACTGTTCATATCTGTCTTCTAAGGTTTTTTTTTAAGCAATACTGGAGAAAGTTCTTCTAGCTGAAACAATTGCCAGTGTTTTTATCTAGATTGAAGGAGAAAAATAACAACCATCAGAAAAAGAAAATAGGAAAACGTTTCTGACAACTGTAGGGATAGAAAGAAAAGCTTCTTATTGTTGCAAGAAGAAAGATATCTTGAAAGTGGCAAGACTTCTGCTACATCTCCTATAAATGGTCGACCCTTAACTTGACAGCAAAAACAGTCTATTTTCATTCTGTGGGTAAAATGCAGGATTATCTGAAAACTTTAGTAAAATATATTTCTTGCTGTTTTTGAACATAAAATTGCATTTTACCTTTGAAAAATATATAAAAAGAAAAATAATGGCAGGCCAATATTTTTTTTTATATGTATTCCTTATCTTAAAATTGAGGATCTACATTACATATTTGGCTGTAACAAAATATGTTCTTGAGAAATAGCTTTAAGATAATGAAGAATCTGCTTGGTGGATAATTTGTGGTGGATGATGATCCCATGGGAGACTGATTTATATAATTTACTGTAAAACTTCATTCCAAAATGAAAAATCTGCTGTCACACAGTGTTTGTATGTGTTCTCATACATTTCATTGGAATAGCTTTCTGCTTCCTATATTAACTATAAATGTAGTAAATTTGCTGCGGATATACAGTATATAGAGCTGGGCTATACATCTACATGAAGTTTTTAAAATCTATGCATATTCTTCAAAAACTACCACATGAGCTGGGAACGATTTTTAGCCAGAAATTTCTGCAACAAATCGAGTGTGAATTTATTCCAACAGTATAGGTTCTATAATAAAGCAGCTCATGGCTGATATTTTTTTCCACTCCAGGAGTTTACGAGCTGTATATTCATCTTTACCTTTACCTACACAGATATGAGTTGTTACGGCAGGTGCACAAAGTGATATCAGATTTTGCTGTGTAGTAAATGACAGCTACACTGAACTAACAGGATATATACTAATTACAATTAGAGTTGAGTGAATTTTTCAAAATTCGGTTCCGATTATGATCGTCGGCGAATATTATTTTTGCATTATTCACTGAACACAGCCAAACGTCATTGGAGTCAATGGGAGTAGAAATTACCAAACACGTTCAGAACCGATCATCAAACATAAATTTGGCATGAATAGGGTACAAATATGGCACGAATATGGCAATTTCAGATTCGGCGACCAATTCTGAACATATTTGCTCAACTCTAATTACAATGTCAATCTAGCACACAAATCAGTGATCAAACCAACATACCAATAAAAATTAGCATGTCATTTGCTACCACAGAGCAGTCTAATGGGCATCGTTTCCTAGCTTCAATGACATATTGGAGAATTAAAGGGGCCATATATTACATGGCATATGTACATTGACAGGAAGGGTTGGATAACCCATTTAATAGGGAGGTACCTTTTAAGATAAAAGTGACAAAGATTTACCATATAACTAAAGACATGTCTTAGCAGTTCAATAAGAAGATTAACAGTTGTAAAATTTGAGTTCTTTACTAGGCCTTACAGGTCTCCTTAAAGTGGCTGTCTAGGTTTGGCAAGCTTGCCTTCAGTCACACTACATGACTATGTCACTATGTGACTGTCTCTGATGATGCAACTGGGCGGAACTTCTGAGGTCATTTTGATTGACAGCCAGCTCCCAAAGTTAAGGAGCGGGGATCCATCTACTAATCATAATGACCTTAGAAGTCTGACCCCATGGACAGGGCGGACTGGAGAAGAAGCTTTTGCTCCATAGACATGACTTCAGCAGAGGATTCTGAATCCCCGGCAGGAGTGGTCTGTGACTGCCCTGTGCCGGGGAAGAATGGCTCCAGACACAACAGGCATCTAAGCTGCAATTACCTACCTGTTAGTGCTTAGATACATGCTTTGTTTTTTCTAAAGTCCCAGATACCACCTTTAAAATTATTCTTAGTAATTAATATCAAACAGATAACATATTTCTTTTAAAGACAGTGATGTAAATAATACGTCGCCTTAGATCTCTTCATCTAATTTTTCATGTGTTCATAGCATTTCTATATAATATGAATGAAACCGCTCATTGATCTCATTAATAAATTAATACTACATACAAATTATTATTGTTACTATTCATTCAGGCATTTTTATCATACAAGCAAACGACGTGTTCATAACTTTTTTTATTGCAAAATTATTCTCAGGGTAAAACTTTAATCATAAATTTCTCTGACAATTGAAACATTCATTTTCTTTAAAATGATACAAATGTTAAGCAGTGACTTTGAATGTACAGTATTCAGCGGCAGAAGCTTTTTCTCCCTTTTGAACATGCATATTTTATTTAAATGTTCCTCAACGTCTATTCAGTCAGCTTTATGCTCACTTTCCACATTTGGATATCAAAGGAAAAAAGTCACAAAACAATAAGCCGTGTTGCTGCGGATGAAGTACAGAAGAAAATACACAGAATTTACATTTTTTTAATGTACAGTCGTCATCGGTCATTCAATACTAAAACATTGAAAGCTGAAACACCCAACAAATGAGACCACCCCCTCCCCCACAAAAACCTTTCTTGGTCAAATATTATTATAAGAAGTACGGACCCATTGTATTAAAAAATACATATGATTTAGAGAGATCCTCCAAGATTATATGTACATTAATTATCAATAATATACAGGATTCAAATCATTGCTTGTTTGCTTCCAATATAAAATTCGTTCAGCGATAAGACTCCATATAAAGAAAAATACAAAGCAGAGCGAAACAATGTATAATATAAAACATACTGGAATAATTCAAAATTTCTCATAGGATTTGTAAAACATATTGAAAGTGATATAATTATACATATAAAAGAACTGGGATAGGCATTATGGTGCCCTTGATTTTCTACATGCTTTAAGCAAAAGCCTAAAGGTCTGACTCTTGACCTGGTTTCTGTGTCAATTCTTGCTATAATTGAATATTATTTTGGAAACATATAATGGGAATAATTTTTTTGACATTTAGACAAAGCATCGTCAGCACATCAAGCTTGTGCTAAAATGATCGTTAAATACCTTGTCCAAGACTTAAATATAGGATAGATCAAACATATCTCATCGATCTAGATATGCCACTAAGCAAATCCATCGATCTGCTGTTTGCAGCTCCCACAGTGGACAGATGTAAGCAGAGAATGGAGCTGGAATGGCTCCATGGAGTGTCATGGCTGCTCTCGGGCGCTGCAGCTCAGCTAGCATTCACTTTTGAAGGAACTGAGCTGCAGCACCTGGGAACAGGCACTACAATGTACAGAACCCTACTGTTGTAGGTCTGTTCAAAGTTTACATCCACCTGTCGTGGGAGCTACAAACAGCTGATTTGTGAATTTGTCATGTTTTGGACCTCTACCAATTTGAAAGTGATGACCTATCTCACAAATAAGTCATCATTAAGTCCAGTACAAACCCTATAATAGAATTTTATTTTTTTTACAGATTTGCTAAATTTCTCCATAAGTGTTTGGATAACTTTGTTTCATGTCGTGCACAAATCCACAATTCAACCACTCTTATCAAATGGTCTTTCTTGGATATCCGTCTGATGCTTATTAGATTTTTTGCAGCGATGCTATACAGAATGTCATGCCACAGTTGCACCTTAATACACTATGCTGCAGTAGCATGTCATTCTATTTTTTACTATGTGTAATTCTGAATGAGTGTTTTAAAAAGTTACCAAAAATCTTCAAATTTTGGCATAGGATCACAGTCACATGTACAAGCATTAATTGGCCTTGAAACCGGTTAGAGGTCAGCTTTCATTTCTTAATTGCTCTGGAAACATGAAAGCTGCAATGTGACTGGTTACTTTGGACACAAAGGTAGTTTTTCTGTTAGTTTTGGTAAATTAGAAGCATATTTATGTAATAAAATAAAAAATAAATAAGTTTTCCTAACATTACAATTCCCTGTTAGATCAAGGAGAATATAGCAATTTTCTAATTGGATTTTGTTTGATAAAAATATATGTTTACGAGATCTATGAAATAATTTGATGGTGAGACTACCCTTTTAATCCAATAAAGGTGATCAGCAACAAACACCATTCTTAGTCATTTATTTTTCTTACATTTATAGACGGTAAGAAAGATCTCAGCAAGTAGGAGGTGTTTTATTCACATAAATATAAGGAATGTTTCAATTAGAGATGAGCGATCTCCTAAATGACAGATTTGCTCAATTAAGCTGACATTCAATTTGTCTGAAATAAATAACCATATCATAACTGCCACAATTGACATGAAAAGACGTTTATTATGCTCTGACTCTGAAGTCATTCCAGATTAAAACAAATACATGATACTCACCTGTCCTTAGTTCTCCCTTATACTTATGTACTTTCTACCACCACCACAGCTCTCCAGGCCTCCAGGCCTTCTGTTCTTACAATACATCCTTCTGCCATAAAGGCCACAGATTGGCCTCACCTCCATGACATGAATTGCCTCCCACTTGACCATGTTGACCAAAGCGTTGAAAGTACTGAAGATTGGAGTACGGGATCAGAGAGCTTCAGTGGGGTGGCAGAGAGACAGGTGAGTGCCTAAGACAGGTAATATGTATGTTATAATTTTTAACCTTATCCCAGGAATACGGTAAGTCAAAAGAAGTCAGCAAAATGCCAGCCAAGTCGCCATGATTTTCCTGGATTCATGCTAATCTGAAATTTTGTAAAGCATTCGATTCATTACAGATTGATTTGCTAATTTCCGTTGTCTTCCCAATCTGTGGTTGTTCTTACGCAAACAAGAATTATTATACAATTAATACTAAATACACTGCAAAGATATGAGGAAAATACTATTAAGATACTTCTTTGGGTTGCCATATTTTCAAAGTATATCAAAGTACATCAGCCTCATCAGGTCAAAGAAATCTGTTCAGTAATGTACTCAGTTTACAAGCTTTCATTGAATAAGGGCTCACTCAGATGTCCTTTTCACATACGTGTTCTATCCGTATTTTTCACAGAACTCATACCCCTTATAGCCTATAAGGCTGTTCACATTTTTGTGTATTTTAGCCCAAATTTTTATTGACATGTAAGTAACTTAATACTTTGCTACTTCTGGGGAACGCAGCAGTCACTTGAAATTATTAAAAATTGTAGAGATACACTAAAAAATGGCCCCAACCTTATTCATACTGCCAAAGAGCAAATCTGTATAGTGTTAGATCTTTCACTCCAAGGCCGGTTTCACACTAGCGTTTCTGTAGGCTGCATACACCTGTGTACAGAAATGCATGCATCTTGCATACCTATGTTTAACATTGTGTACGCAGGTGTAAGCAGGGGCATGCGTTGTATGCGGATGCATCCTCATGCGTCGTTTTGACGTGCCTGCCGAACACAACATGATGCGTTCGGTGGACACATCAAAACGATGCACGGGGATGCATCCGCATACAACGCATACACCTGCGTACACTATGTTAAACATAGGTATGCAAGACGCATGCGTTTCTGTATGCAGGTGTATGCTGCCTACAGAAACAGTAGTGTGAAACCGGAGTTATAGTATTGCAACTAGGCAGTCACATATTCATTGGAGTTGTACTGGGTTCCTTCCAGAGACAGATACCTAAGAATTTGCTGAATAGAATCAAGAGCCTGGGAGCTATGGAATTACTGGCGGCCCAATATGTCTTCTATGCAGTCAAATTTGGAGTTCACACACCGTTTTCTTTGAGGTGCTAGCGAAATGGGAGTGGATTCTCAAGATACAAGAAGTATTCACTGCACACTAGGTGCTGTACAGCATCATATAAGATGTCCTACTTCTTGTGGCTCCACAAGGCGACTTGTGAATCGAAACGTTGCAATCCGGGAGCACCTACGTGTATTTGTACATGCTTGTAGCACTTTAATAAAATAATTTCACCTTAGCAAGAAACTAGTGTGCAGTGAATGCTTCTTCTTGCAGTATGTCTTATAAACATTATCTAAACAGTAAAGATGCCAGTACATACAAAACAGGGTTAACTCATTGCTATAATATTCAGGATATGTTCCCAGGTAGCACAAAGTATTCATATTATGTAAATGAGTGTAATCAGTTTCTAAAATAGAAGAGAGAACAAATTTGAGTGGAACTGAATTCTACTTGAATTTTTACTAAAATCAGCATTGCTAAAATGCGGATTTTTTGTAATTTGCTTCTGCGCACATTCAGCAAAATAATAGCTGCTGGCCATCAAAAGGTAAAAAAAATTTCAAAAAATCCTTACAATCAAGTTACCACTCATTTTTCCAGCTCTTCTGCTTCTCACCATCGCTCATCCAGCCCTCCTTGTACAGGTGCTTCTCACAAAATTAGAATATCATCAAAAAGTTAATTTATTTTAGTTCTTCAATGCAAAAAGTGAAATTCATATATTATATAGAGTCATTACAAACAGAGTGATCTATTTGAAGTGTTTATTTCTGTTAATGTTGATGATTATGGCTTACAGCCAATGAAAACCCAAAAGTCATTATCTCCGCAAATTAGAATACCTTTTAACACCAGTTTGAAAAATTATTTTAAAATCCAAAATTTTGGCCTACTAAAATGTATGTTCATTAAATGCACTCAATACTTGATCGGGGCTCCTTTTGCATCAACAACTGCATCAATGCGGAGTGGCATGGAGGCGATCAGCCTGTGGCACTACTGAGTTGTTATGGAAGCCCAGGTTGCTTTGATAGCAGCCTTCAGCTCATCTGCATTGTTGGGTCTGGTGTCTCTCATCTTCCTCTTGACAATACCCCATAGATTCTCAATGGGGTAAAGTCAGGCGAGTTTGCTGGCCAATCAAGCACAGTGATAGGGTTGTTTTTAAACCAGGTATTGGTACTTTTGGCAGTGTGGACAGGTGCCAAGTCCTGCTGGGGAATGAAATCTTCATCTCCAAAAAGCTCGTTGGCAAATGGCAGCATGAAGTGCGCTAACATTTCCTGGTTAGACGGCTGTCCTGACTTTGGTCTTGATAAAACACAGTGGACGTACACCACCAACATGGCTCCCCAAACCATCACTGATTGTGGAAACGTCACACTAGACTTCAAACAGCTTGGATTGTGTGCCTCTCCACTCTTCCTTCAGACTCTGGGATGTTGATTTCAAAATGAAATGCAAAATTTATTTTCATCTGAAAACAACACCTTGGGCCACTTTGCAACAGTCGGGTTCTTTTTCTCTTTGGCTCAGCTAAGACGCTTGTGGCATTGTCTATTGGTCATGAGAAGCTTGACACAAGGAATGCGACACTAGTAGCCCATGTCCTAGATATGTCTGTGTGTGGTGGCTCTTGAAACAGGGAGGGACTCCAGCAGTAGTTCAATTCTTGTGAATCTCCCCCAAATTTTTGAATGGCCTTTTCTTAATAATCCTTTCAAGGCTGTGATTATTCTGGTTGCTTGTGCACCTTTTCTACCAAACTTTTTCCTTCCACTCAACTTTCCATTAATATGCTTGGATACAGCTTTTTAGCAATGGCCTTTTGTGGCTTACCCTCCTTGTGGAGTGTGTCAATGACTGCCGTCTGGACATCTGTCAAGTCAGCAGTCTTTCCCATGATTGTGGAGCCTACTGAAACAGACTAAGGGACCTGTTGTGAATTCTGTTGTCGAACTCCCTCCTGTGGTCGTGAATGGTACTTCGGCGAGTTCTGTCCATGGACTCCCTCTGGTGGCTGTGAGTGGAGCTGCTGCTTCTGAGGTTCCTTACACAGGTGACATGGTTTATCCTTTGGTTGGCTGCTCTATTTAACTCCACTCAGATCGTTACTCCATGCCAGCTGTCAATGTTCATGCATTGGTTCAGTTCGCTCTTGGATCTTTCTGGTGACCTGTCTACTCCAGCAGAAGCTAAGTTCCTGCTAGTTATTATTTGTTCATTGTTTCCTTGTCCAGCTGGATATCATGATTTTGCCTTGCTAGCTGGAAGCTCTGGGATGCAGAGTGGCATCTCCGCACCGTTAGTCGGTGCGGAGGTCTTTTTGCACACTCTGCATGGTCTTTTGTAGTTTTTTGTGCTGACCGCAAAGATACCTTTCCTATCCTCTGTCTGTTTAGTAAGTCTGGCCTCCCTTTGCTGAAACCTGTTTCATTTCTGCGTTTGTGACTTTCATCTTTACTCACAGTCAATATATGTGGGGGGCTGCCTTTTCCTTTGGGGAATTTCTCTGAGGCAAGGTAGGCTTTATTTTCTATTTCTAGGGCTAGCTAGCTCTTAGGCTGTGAAGAGGCGTCTAGGGAGTGTCAGGAATGCTCCACGGCTATTTCTAGTTGTGATAGGATTAGGGGTTGCGGTCAGCAGAGCTCCCACATCCCAGAGCTTGTCCTGTGTGAGTTTAACTATCAGGTCGTGCCGGGTGCTCCTAACCACCAGGTCCATAACAGTACAGCTGGCCCAAAGTATTAATGCATCTCAATAGAGGGATAAGAGAAGTTCTGAGATCATTTTTTTTTTCTTTGCACTGTGTGTTGTCTTTCTTTTCCCCTAAACCTTTGGGTGGTTCAGGACACAGGTGCAGATATGGACATTCAAGGTCTGTCCTCTTGTGTGGATCATCTCACTGCAAGGGTACAAAACATTCAAGATTTTGTGGTTCAGAATCCGATGTTAGAGCCTAGAATTCCTATTCCTGATTTATTTTCTGGGAATAGATCTAAGTTCCTGAATTTCAAAAATAATTGTAAACTGTTTCTAGCTTTGAAACCCCGCTCCTCTGGTGACCCCATTCAACAAGTAAAAATCATTTTTTCCCCTTCTACTATCGAGATGGACCCTGTTAAAGTTCAGGCCATTTATGATTGGACTCAGCCGACATCTGTGAAGAGCCTGCAGAAGTTCCTGGGCTTTGCTAATTTTTACCTTCGCTTCATCGCTAATTTTTCTAGTATTGCTAAACCGTTGACTGATTTGACCAAGAAAGGTGCTGATATGGTCAATTGGTCCTCTGCGGCTGTAGAGGCTTTTCAGGAGTTGAAGCGTCATTTTTCTTCTGCCCCTGTGTTGTGCCAGCCAGATGTTTCGCTCCCGTTTCAGGTCGAGGTTGATGCTTCTGAGATTGGAGCGGGGGCTGTTTTGTCGCAAAGAAGTTCTGATGGCTCGGTGATGAAACCATGTGCCTTCTTTTCTGGAAAATTCTCGCCTTCTGAGCGCAATTATGATGTTGGCAATCGAGAGTTGTTGGCCATGAAGTGGGCATTCGAGGAGTGGCGACATTGGCTTGAAGGAGCTAAACATCGCGTGGTGGTCTTGACGGATCACAAGAATTTGACTTATCTCGAGTCTGCTAAATGGTTGAATCCTAGACAGGCTCGATGGTCGCTCTTTTTCTCCCGTTTTGATTTTGTGGTTTCATACCTTCCGGGACCTAAGAATGTGAAGGCTGATGCCCTGTCAAGGAGTTTTGTGCCTGACTCTCCGGGTGTTCCGGAGCCGGCGGGTATTCTTAAAGAGGGGGTAATTTTGTCTGCCATCTCCCCTGATTTGCGGCACGTGCTGCAGAAGTTTCAGGCTGATAGACCTGACCGTTGTCCTACGGAGAAACTGTTTGTCCCTGATAGATGGACTAGTAGAGTTATCTCTGAGGTTCATTGTTCGGTGTTGGCTGGTCATCCTGGAATCTTTGGTACCAGAGATTTGGTGGCTAGATCCTTTTGGTGGCCTTCTTTGTCACGGGATGTGCGTTCTTTTGTGCAGTCCTGTGGGACTTGTGCTCGGGCTAAGCCCTGCTGTTCTCGTGCCAGTGGGTTGCTTTTGCCCTTGCCGGTCCCGAAGAGGCCCTGGACGCATATTTCCATGGATTTTATTTCTGATCTCCCTGTTTCTCAAAGGATGTCGGTCATTTGGGTGGTTTGTGATCGCTTCTCTAAGATGGTCCATTTGGTACCCTTGTCTAAATTGCCTTCCTCCTCTGATTTGGTGCCATTATTTTTCCAGCATGTGGTTCGTTTGCATGGCATTCCGGAGAACATAGTCTCAGACAGAGGTTCCCAGTTTGTTTCGAGGTTTTGGCGGTCCTTTTGTGCTAAGATGGGCATTGATTTGTCTTTTTCTTCGGCTTTCCATCCTCAGACTAATGGCCAAACCGAACGAACTAATCAGACTTTGGAAACATATCTGAGATGCTTTGTTTCTGCTGATCAGGATGATTGGGTGTCCTTCTTGCCTTTGGCTGAGTTCGCCCTTAATAATCGGGCCAGCTCGGCTACTTTGGTTTCTCCTTTTTTCTGTAATTCTGGTTTCCATCCTCGTTTCTCTTCAGGGCAGGTTGAGCCTTCGGACTGTCCTGGTGTGGATACTGTGGTGGACAGGTTGCAGCAGATTTGGACTCATGTGGTAGACAATTTGATATTGTCCCAGGAGAAGGCTCAACGTTTCGCTAACCGCCGGCGCTGTGTTGGTCCCCGACTTCGTGTTGGGGATTTGGTTTAGTTGTCATCTCGTCATGTTCCTATGAAGGTTTCCTCTCCTAAGTTTAAGCCTCGTTTCATTGGGCCATATAAGATTTCTGAAGTTATTATTCCTGTGTCATTTCGTTTGGACCTTCCAGCTTCTTTTGCCATCCATAATGTGTTCCATAGGTCGTTGTTGCGGAGATACGTGGCACCTATGGTTCCCTCCGTTGATCCTCCTGCCCCGGTGTTGGTCGAGGGGGAGTTGGAGTATGTGGTGGAGAAGATTTTGGATTCTCATATTTCGAGACAGAAACTCCAGTACCTGGTCAAGTGGAAGGGTTATGGTCAGGAAGATAATTCCTGGGTTTTTGCCTCTGATGTTCATGCTGCCGATCTAGTTCGTGCCTTTCATTTGGCTCATCCTGATTGGCCTGGGGGCTCTGGTGAGGGTTCGGTGACCCCTCCTCAAGGGGGTGGTACTGTTGTGAATTCTGTTGTCGAACTCCCTCCTGTGGTCGTGAATGGTACTTTGGCGAGTTCTGTCCATGGACTCCCTCTGGTGGCTGTGAGTGGAGCTGCTGCTTCTGAGGTTCCTTACACAGGTGACATGGTTTATCCTTTGGTTGGCTGCTCTATTTAACTCCACTCAGATTGTTACTCCATGCCAGCTGTCAATGTTCATGCATTGGTTCAGTTCGCTCTTGGATCTTTCCGGTGACCTGTCTACTCCAGCAGAAGCTAAGTTCCTGCTAGTTATTATTTGTTCATTGTTTCCTTGTCCAGCTGGATATCATGATTTTGTCTTGCTAGCTGGAAGCTCTGGGATGCAGAGTGGCATCTCCGCACCGTTAGTCGGTGCAGAGGTCTTTTTGCACACTCTGCGTGGTCTTTTGTAGTTTTTTGTGCTGACCGCAAAGATACCTTTCCTATCCTCTGTCTGTTTAGTAAGTCTGGCCTCCCTTTGCTGAAACCTGTTTCATTTCTGCGTTTGTGACTTTCATCTTTACTCACAGTCAATATATGTGGGGGGCTGCCTTTTCCTTTGGGGAATTTCTCTGAGGCAAGGTAGGCTTTATTTTCTATCTCTAGGGCTAGCTAGCTCTTAGGCTGTGAAGAGGCGTCTAGGGAGTGTCAGGAATGCTCCACGGCTATTTCTAGTTGTTGTGATAGGATTAGGGGTTGCGGTCAGCAGAGCTCCCACATCCCAGAGCTTGTCCTGTGTGAGTTTAACTATCAGGTCGTGCCGGGTGCTCCTAACCACCAGGTCCATAACAGGGACCTTTCTAAACCCTTAGGAAACCTTTTGCAGGTGTTTTTTGTGAAATATTCTAATTTACTGAGATAATGACTTTTGGGTTTTTGTTGGCTGTAAGCCATAGTCATCAACATTAACAGAAATAAACACTTGAAATAGATCACTCTGTTTGTAATGACTCTATATAATATACGAGATTCACTTTTTGTATTGAAGAACTGAAATAAATTAACTTTTTGATGATATTCTAATTTTGTGAGAAGCACCTGTATCTTCTGTTCCCCATGCTTGCACTGTAATCCCTGGAACTCACACACTGAGCCAAAATTTCTGTGTGTTCTGTGTATGCACGTGCAAAGGCGCGGCACAACGTTGTTACTTTTGTGACCTTCCTCACACTTGCGCAAAACCCTCTTGGGCTTTATCAGAGCTAGAAGTCTTGGCTCAGTATGAGAGGTCCTGGGATTTCAGCGCAAGTGGCAGGGATCAGAAGATGCAACAAGGACTGAACGGATGACAGTGAGGAGCGCAGACAACAGCAAAGTGATGAAATGAGTATAAGGATATATTTTATTTTTTACATCTTTTAAACCTTTAATTTATTATGCTCTGGTGTCTGAGAAAGACCCCAGAACATAAAAAGAAACATAGTTCCTGGGAAAATCTAGGCGAATAGGCAAATTCAAAGTTTGACTTATCTGCTAATCTCTAGTCTCTATAAGTAAAGCATTAATGGTTAATGTGAAAATATATGAGTTTTAAGGATTGCTTGTTAAGTATCTTGGAACAATGTACATACATTATAAATACAGCTAATTCAGCAAAAATAGCTCAGAGCTAGTGCAATCAAAGTGCCTGCAACACATGGCATTCTGTATTGAAATGTATACGCATTACAGAAGACTCGTAGTGCTCAACCCCCTACCCATTTCAATGGGGTCTAACCTTGGAAGAGCAGTTTAAATTGATTGTTGCAATCTATATCAGCCTAATTTAACAATTGGTGAGAAGCCCAGAGTTGAACCCTGGTAATTTTATTATGACTAATGTATTAACACTCATACTCATAGGAAAAGCTTTCCTTTATCTTGGATGTAGATTCAGGTATGTGTGTACAAGTCATTCTTGTTGTCCTGGTCCTGCATCTTAATATTATAGCTTCTAGGTGTCCCCTCTGACATCCAGCATCCAGGGAATATAATACCCCAGTCTCTGTTCTGCACGCAGTATGTAAAAAAATGATATGTGTGTTTTCAGGAGCTCCTTTATGCTAAGCTTCTTGTGATTTCAAAGCAGGAATGATAGGCATCCTTCTCGTTTCCGCTGTGATTGCTTTCATAGTTTTGTATCAGGGCATAGCTAATTGAGTTTTGTAAACATAAGAAACTAATTTACAGGCTATAAGGAAAAACATGAGATGCATTTTTTAAATAAATTTACATTTTCCTGCAAAAAGTAATCAGCACATATTTTATCTTTTCTTAGATCTGAAAATAAATAATTTTGTAGTTATCTAATCAGGGACATGATAGCAGTAAATAGATTAAATGTACTATTCATTGCATTATTTCACATGACAACAGTCTTCCATATTTATCTCTTAAAATAAGATTGTTATATAAGGCTGGGTTCCCACAAGCATATTTGGGGGTTTGTATATGGACCGCCACCATGTCAAGACTGACAGCGTGGCTCCTGACTAGAGAAGAACAAACCTGAATTTAAAAGTTTGGGGTTCGTACCTGACAGTGTCTGGTGCTAAACACCAAACACTGACTTCTGTTGTAATGTTCAGAGTTCCGGGGAAGTCTGTTGCAGAGAGACCGAACTTTCACGGGTCCGCTCATCGCTACCCTTGACCCTAACTTATAGCCTTATAGACTTATATGAGGCTGTAGAGTTTGAAGGGAATCTGCATATCATTTTTGCATACTCAAATAATAGTCTCATGATATAGCGCTTGGGCAACCTTTTCAGGATATGTAACTTTTATTAATGTACGTTGCCCCGCTGTGTTGCTAGAAGCCCCAGACAATTTATAGTTGTGTGTCATCTATTCAAAGTATGTTAATGCGAGAGGAATATTCACCAATTCCCCATCCAATAATCCCTCCCCTCTGTGCCGGTGTCAGTGAATCAGTCAGACTGCCATATGCCTAAAGATCGCATTACATCCTCGGACTGGCCGTCTGCTCTCCTGCCCTGAGCTTGATAGCTGCATAGAGATGCATGCTGTCGTGCACCGATCAGCAATGGCCAGTCTGGGGATTGTGATGCAATCTTTGGGCGAGTAATATGGCCGTCTGTCTGAATCAGTGATGCTCATGCGGAGCAATGAGCGGGATTATGTGTGGGGGAAGGGTTAAATATTGATCTTGCATTTACATGGGCACAGGCTAGCCAAGTGTATGTAATGCTAAATGAATATTCAACCCTTCCCCTGCCCATAATCCTGCTCTCCCCTCTGCATGATTGAGTGCAGTAAGACTGCCATATTACTCACTCAAGGATCGCATCGTAATCCTCGGCCTGGCTGTCGGCTCACATGACCTGAGGGTGACCGCATCCATTTCTATAGGTCAAGAGAGCAGACGGCCAATCCAAGATTGCGATGCAATCCTTAGGCGTATGACAGTCTGACTAAATCACTGACGCCCTATTTCAGGATACTAGTAGTAGTACGCAAAAATGATTTGACACATTCTCTTTGAGTTGGGAGATCCGCTGCCAGAACGGGTATTGTGATCCGTATACTGACCATAAAAAACACTCATGTTAAGTCGGTCTAACTTTTTGGTGGGAATTTATCAAGTCTGAACACTAGTCTTGAATCTATAGCTCACTGGAGCAAGGTCTACAAGATGTATTAAGAAGTGCACACCTCTTAGTAAAGGTGGCACCTCTTTTGGGCTACAATATACACCAGGTACAGCTATAGAATATGCCAGGTCTCTAGCTCACATTATAGTAAATTTGTCACACAATAGGCCATGACGCTTCTGTTAAGTCATGGGGCTAATGCGAATGTCACAAAATACCTCGTGTGACATTTTGTAACTTTTTATAATACCAATTTCTGGCATGGAGGGATGATAAATCCTGGCCTTTGTGCACAAGTGCCATACATAGTATTAGTCAAACATCCCAGAAAAATGTATTTCTACCTGATAGTAAATGTAACTGCAAGTAAAATATATCAACCTTAATTTGATCTATTTCATAGAATTCACCCTTTTTATGACAAATTACATTATTTGAAAACCTGGAAATGTAGAAATGTGACACCACACAAGCTGGACATGTACAATAATAACAAAACACAATCTGCAAAATATTTTAGCTACCTGATACACTTAGGCTACTTTCACACTTGCGTTGTTTTCAATACGTCGCAATGCGTCGTTTAGGGGAAAAAACGCATCTTGCAAAGTTGTTTGCAGGATGCGTTTTTGCCCCATAGATTAACATTAGCGACGCATTGCGACGCATTGACACACGTCGCAACCGTCGTGCGGCGGTTGCGCCGTGTTGTGGCGGACCGCCGGGAGCAAAAAACATTACATGTAACGTTTTTTGCTGCTGACGGACCACTTTTTCAGACTGCGTATGCGTGGTCGGAACTCCGCCCCCACCTCCCCGCACCTCACAATGGGGCAGCGGATGTGATGAAAATCTGCATCCGCTGCACCCGTTGTGCGGCGCTAACAACGCTAGCGTCGTTGCATCTGCATGTCGCATCGCGACGTGCAGCGCACAACGCTAGTGTGAAAGTAGCCTTATACACATATGATCTATTTGTACTTGTCTGAGAGCTAGCTGTCACTCAAAAATGATGACATTGCGCGAGGTCTACTAATCAGAACAGGTACCAGGGATGCCGGCATATAGGAAAATGTTCGCAGGGTACTGGTCTAGCGGTCATGGATTACCAAGGTGGCCATTGGACCAGGTTCCCATGAATCTTTTTGCGCAACTCTAATCGCTATCGATGTGTGAAAAATAATCACATGAAAATCTAAACTCTTGCCAATTTCTAGAAATTCGGCTGAAATGAGATTGCAGAAGAATGACAAAAACTATAAAATTGTAGTTTTGGATAAACATTAGAAAATAAATGTAACTAATATAAATTTATAAAAATAGTTTTGAGAGTTAATTGGCTGAAAAAATAGTCCCAAGAGGTATTCCTCTCAGCCTCTCACATCTACCTTAGCAAGTGTCCTAGTTATGGACTAATATTGACACCCATAGGAAATCTGCTGTGTCTAGAAAATAATCCATCCTTGATATCCAGAAATCGTTCAAAAGAATAAAATTACCGCAACCCCAATTAAATAATCAGTTAACAGTTTGTAGGAAATATCTATAGAGAAATGTATGCAGAGACAAATTTACTATCTTACACAACTCAACAGTAGCATATTGACTTGCAGCAATTATTGATCTAAATTGTCCAATGGAAAATTCAATCTTGCCCATAGCAGCCAAATGGAGCTCAAAATGAAAGCTACATTATGATTGGCTGCTATCAGCAACAGGGTCAGGTTTTTTTTTCCCTATTGGACGATTTTAATAAATTAGGCCAATTTGCTTCATGTGGCTCAGCACCCAGGCTAGTGATGAGAAATGTCATGATACAGATGCAACAGAATGGAGTTTCCATCAATAGGTTTATATTCAATATGCCACTTTACCAAAGCTATGTATCTGAGCATTTGGGTTTGCAGCAAAGCAGCCAATTACGGGACAGCTTTCATTTTTTTCTGGAACATTTTAAAGAAATTTAAGCTGGTCTTTGATAGGTGGCAAAGGTAAAAAAAAGTTGTTCCGTTAGATGGTTTTAATAAATAGAGTAAAGTAAAAGACTAAAATGTATAGCTAGGTATAAGCAAAGAACAAGCCACATTTATTAAAGGAGCATTCTCAAGCACTGCATAAATATGCAGTCTAATCACTTCCTGGCTGGTGGGGAGGTGGGCACTCCTCCTTGATTTACATTTCTGGTCAGTAGTTTCTTCTGCTACTGTGAAACATTAATGACATTTGTTCTTGAATGTGCACTGTTATTACTATATTTTCATATAGATATAACAGGACATTTGAACAAGTTAGCAATGATTAGGAGAACTGCTCTGGAAAATGATGATGCTGGTGGTTGGTGATTTTGCAGGAATGATAACAGGTCAGGAACTCAGAAGGGAAGTTGAGAATCTAACTGCTGTATAGAAATCAATGGGCTCGAAAGAGGAGGCTGGGATATCACAAATTAACTCCTCCGCCTGGAATGTAGCTACTCCACATACTCGGCCAGGCTCTGATGGTCGATATCCTTGGCATAAAGCTGTACACTGTTTAAGATAAAAGATGTCATAGCAGGAGAATGACAGCAGTTAGAAGAAGCAAGTCAATTACAAACTTGCTCATTCTCATCATGGTTAAAATACTTGTTCTTGAGACTACACTGTTATCACTGTATTTGGATACAGAGATAAAGCCTTTGTACAAGTGAGCAGTAATTAGCAGAACTGTTCTGAAAAATGCTGATGCTGGGGGCTGGCAATTTTGCAGGACTTATAACAAGTCAGGAACTGAGAGGGAGGGGAACAGCTAACTGCTATATAGAAATCAATAGGCTGTGATTTGATAAATTAACTCCTCAGCTTGGAATGTAGCTACTGCACATGGCCAGGCTTTCTTCATCTATCTCCTTGGCAACAAGCTGTATACAATGTAAGATAAAAGCTCTCACAGCAGGAGACTAACAGAAGATAGAAAAATCAACTCAATTAAAAACTTGCTTATTTTCATACTGTCTAATTAACAAAAGCAATTTAATAACATGAGACTACTCCTTCAACTATCAAGGACAGTGGATACAAAGAATAGAAACTTGAAAGACTTGTGATAACTCTTACTATGTAGATTTACTCGCATTGACTTCCACGAAGCCTGTGAAATAGAGACCATTTTTTGTTTGTTAAATGTTAAGAGGTAATTCCTTTGTTGTTAGTAAATGATACATTTGAGATTCTGGTTTTGGAATTTGAATTAATAGACTAAATAACAATTAAGGACCAAAAAAGCATGAAAAAACTGACGCAGATAAATGTTACAACCTAAATTTCATATCACTGAAAATATGTTTGTTTCTTTTTTTGCTGTTCCACCTTACTTTTCCTCATCCTAAATTAAAAATTTGCATTATTGAGTACATGGAACCAGACCATTCTCATACATAATACATAACCTTTATGATACTTTATTTTAAAAGTACTACCACCTTTGAGTCTTTAGATGTTGTGGAGCTTTATAATCAGGTATTGTGCAGCTGCAGGTTAGCCAGGACTCTTTACGTCTTGTCATTTAAGTCATTATTTATTGAATGACCATTGGTCAAATGGGGTAAATAGTGAATTAGTCCGACACAAACTATATGAGTTACAGGATATTAATGCTGAACATCAAAACCGACACCACCAGCACTACAAAATAATAAGCGTAACGTCACAAGCATTCCAGACCAATAACAATCAATTTTCATGCATGTTCCAGAATCGAAGAATTCTGTAAAAACCCCTCCCCTAAAAACCATCACTGAGCTAATATAGCTATTATCTCTGCTTATATTCAGATTTTCTTTTCAACCAACACAAAGTAACAGAAGTAGTGTGATTAACCGGTGAGCACAGATATCCGTTTTGAGTGTGAAACCAGAGTTGTCATTGAACACCGCTAAGAATATGAAATTAAATAGAGACTCGTGATGGAGCAAACACACAGTTATTGCGCTTGTTGCCAAACAAGATAACCCAACAAGAAAACAACAGGGAAACGCTATTTATGTACAAGACATCATGTGATATCAGAAATACGGCCCTGTTCCCACCACGCTTTTGTTTGTCTTTGATACTGTAAACATTATTCATCCAGTTCTGAGCGCACTGAAAGGCCTTTTTCTTAAATAATGTTTGGTGGAAACAGCTTCAATTATCTCAAATCCCTGCTCTGAAGAATAGCTGCATGCATTACTGATGTCATTTCAATAAGTACAAATATACTTGCTATGCATGTTCTTTCATACTCATTATGCTATGGAACGTTCAATGTTCCCTCTAGGGAAAACATAATCACAATGTTTCCATTGCTGTAATGGTAATTTTTACTACTCCAAAAGACTTCCTTTGCAGGGATTTCTTTTTTTTTTAGGTTTTCATATAAAAGTGTTGCATTAGTAAAAGGAAAGAGAAAGCAAAAACAAAAAGGGAATCAATGGGCGATCTTTCATTGTGCTCATATATGTAGTCACACTTCTACTGGATTGGAAGATCTGCTGTAAGGTCCCATTGCATTATTCAAGTCTGTTATTATTAATATGCAAATCATCCATCGCTTGGAAATCTCAGGGAGACTGAACAGTTTTCATTTCATTTACGAAAAAAATATCATCTTTAATCACGGTTTAAAGTGCTGACACTCTCACAATGTTCCTCTGTCGATAATCTGGGGACGCTGATCTACCATCCTCCTCGGGCGAAGTTACTGGTGATGTTGGGATACTTATTACAGCTGTTGTTACATATGGAGGCTCACAGTTTAGTTTGATGGTTTCCTCCACTTTGGCATTTAGACTGGACCTGCTGTAAGAGAAAGATGGAAGATATTTACACTGAAGCCTAGTACTTTTCTCATTTTCATGTTAGGTTATTTCATTTTCAAAGGTATTAAAGGGTATGTATACTTATAACACTTATGAAGATCTGCATAAGTCCCCATGAGCACAGACTACAAACAAATCCACTGTACTCTCACCCACTTACGCCACTTGTGAAAACCTACATATGCCCACGTGAGCACAGAATAGAAACAAATCCACTGTACTCTCACCCACTTATGCCACTTATGAAAACCTACATATGCCCACGTGAGCACAGAATAGAAACAAATCCACTGTACTCTCACCCACTTATGCCACTTGTGAAGACCTACATATGTCCACACGATAACACACTACAAACAAATCTACTGTATACTCCCCCACTTACGCCACTTGTGAAGAACTACATATGTCCACATGAGCACAGACTACAAACAAATCCACTGTACTCTCACCCACTTACGCCAGTTGTGAAGACCTGCATATGTCCACGTGAGCACAGAATAGAGACAAATCCACTGTACTCTCACCCACTTATGCCACTTATGAAAACCTACATATGCCCACGTGAGCACAGAATAGAAACAAATCCACTGTACTCTCACCCACTTATGCCACTTGTGAAGACCTACATATGTCCACATGAGCACAGACTACAAACAAACCCACTGTATTCTCCCCCACTTACGCCACTTGTGAAGACCTACATATGTCCACACGATAACACACTACAAACAAATCTACTGTATACTCCCCCACTTACGCCACTTGTGAAGAACTACATATGTCCACATGAGCACAGACTACAAACAAATCCACTGTACTCTCACCCACTTACGCCAGTTGTGAAGACCTGCATATGTTCACATGAGCACAGAATAGAGACAAATCCACTGTACTCTCACCCACTTACGCCACTTGTGAAGACCTGCATATGTTCACATGAGCACAGAATAGAAACAAATCCACTGTATTTTTCCCCACTTACGCCACTTGTGAAGACCTACATATGTCCACACGAGCACAGAATACAAACAAATCCACTGTATTCTCCCACCACTTATGCCACTTGTGAAGACCTACATATGCCCATATGAGCACAGACTACAACAAATCCACTGTACTCTGACCCACTTACGCCAATTGTGAAGACCTACATATGCCCACATGAGCACTGACTACCAACAAATCCACTGTACCCCCACCCACT
Source organism: Ranitomeya imitator (assembly GCF_032444005.1). NCBI lineage: Eukaryota > Metazoa > Chordata > Amphibia > Anura > Dendrobatidae > Ranitomeya > Ranitomeya imitator. The sequence continues at coordinate 318,389,049 of NC_091285.1, read as the reverse complement.
TACGCCACTTGTGAAGACCTACATATGTATAGCACATCCTGAGTCGCTGCTTTAAGTCTCCTAAGGGGACTATTAATTAAGATAAAAAGTGTAACATTTTTTAAAGTATAAAACCCCCACAAAAGTTAAAATCACCCTTCTTTTGCCCCACTAAAATAAAATAATTAAAAAATACACATATTTGGTATCGCTGCTTTGAGAAATGACCGATATATCAAAATATAAAATAAACCAGTCTGATCAATAAATGGTGTAATGAGAAAAAAAATCAAAACGCCAAAATTTTGTTTTTTTTGTTGCTGCAACATTGCAATAAAATAAAAAATGTCAGCTTGGGGCGAAAGAAAAAGCTCTCACCCAGACCACAAAGACCACTTGCAATTCCCTGTTAGGGTAATGTATTCATTTATTTTAACTACCGTATGTTCCATTTTATTTTATCAGTTTATACATCTAGAATTAATCTAGTTAGCAGATAAAAAAATGGTAGCACTTCAAACTGCAATGTGAAAAAATGTGGTAGTTTATTCAACCATATAAAATAAAAATTACAATTACAACTCGGCATATTGTAGATTGTGGTATTTAGTACTGGGAATGGCTCAGAGTTGGGATCCACTTTCTAAGCACCATGCTGCTTTACTTTATTTTTTATCTCTATATATTAACTAGCTATTGAACCCGTTCTACGCCCGGGTGGCGAGCATTTATATTGGTATATGGTCTCCATCATGTGCTGCTGCCATCCTGCGCCCATTCTGTCATGTGCTGCTGCCATCCTGCGCCTGTTCTGTCATGTGCTGCTGCCATCCTGCGCCCGTTCTGTCATGTGCTGCTGCCATCCTGCGCCCGTTCTGTCATGCGCTGCTGCCATTCTGCGCCCGTTCTGTCATGCGCTGCTGCCATCCTGCGCCCGTTCTGTCATGTGCTGCTGCCATCCTGTGCCCGTTCTGTCATGTGCTGCTGCCATCCTGCACCCGTTCTGTCATGCACTGCTGCCATCCTGCGCCCGTTCTGTCATGCGCTGCTGCCATCCTGCGCCCATTCTGTCATGTGCTGCTCCCATCCTGCGCCCGTTGTCATGTGCTGCTCCCATCCTGCGCCCGTTCTGTCATGCGCTGCTGCCATCCTGCGCCCGTTCTGTCATGCGCTGCTGCCATCCTGCGCCCGTTCTGTCATGCGCTGCTGCCATCCTGCGCCCGTTCTGTCATGTGCTGCTCCCATCCTGCCCCCGTTCTGTCATGCGCTGCTGCCATCCTGCGCCCGTTCTGTCATGTGCTGCTCCCATCCTGCGCCCGTTCTCTCATGCGCTGCTGCCATCCTGCGCCCGTTCTGTCATGCGCTGCTGCCATCCTGCGCCCGTTCTGTCATGCGCTGCTGCCATCCTGCGCCCGTTCTGTCATGCGCTGCTCCCATCCTGCCCCCGTTCTGTCATGCGCTGCTGCCATCCTGCGCCCGTTCTGTCATGTGCTGCTCCCATCCTGCGCCCGTTATGTCATGCGCTGCTGCCATCCTGCGCCCGTTCTGTCATGTGCTGCTGCCATCCTGCGCCCGTTCTGTCATGTGCTGCTGCCATCCTGCGCCCGTTCTGTCATGTGCTGCTGCCATCCTGCGCCCATTCTGTCATGTGCTGCTGCCATCCTGCACCCGTTCTGTCATGTGCTGCTTCCATCCTGCGCCCGTTCTGTCATGTGCTGCTCCCATCCTGCGCCACTATTGTATTATATGCCCCCGTATGCTGCTGCCATATAAAAAAAAAAAATACCATACTCACCTATCGTCCGGCTCCGCTGCAGGTGTGTCTTCAAGAAAATGGCGCCGGAAAGCGCTGACTGCGCAGGCGCCGATTCCTGCTGCCGGAATCGGCGCCTGCGCAGTCCGCGCTCTCCGGCGCCATTTTCTTGAAGACACACCTGCAGTGGAGCCGGAGTGTGTCTTCAAGAAAATGGCGCCGGAAAGCGCGGACTGCGCAGGCGCCGATTCCGGCAGCAGGAATCGGCGCCTGCGCAGTCTGCGCTTTCCGGCGCCATTTTCTTGAACACAAACTCCGGCTCCTCTGCCTGTGACTGGACTCTGTCACAGCAGAGGAGCCGGGAGACGGAGCCGCACGCAGCGCTGGAACGGAGGACAGGTGAATATACTTACCCTCCCCTCCTGGCGCGTCCACGGTCCCTGACTCTCCGGTGGAGATCGCGGTGTGCGTTCAGTGCTTACGCATACCGCGATCTCCTGGGAGCGTCACACGTTATATTATAGATCTGACTTTCAAGCTATCTATGAAAGAAATAAAGTTCTGCAATTACAATCTCCGTCTATCCTGAAATGGAAGAAGAGTGCAGCTATGAGACTTTATGACTTTCATGACCTATCACGTATAGGTATGTCATAGATCGTGCCTCTGTATTGTATGTGGGCTCCGGTGCTGAGCCCGAATCTTTTCCGGCACATAACAGCTGATTTGATCAGCTGTCATGTGCCCCTAACAGCCACAGGTGGAACTGTGAGCCACTCAAAGCTGTTAACATGTTAAATTTCTTGACAGCGGAATTTAAGCTGCACTTACAGGAGGCACGTCACAAACCTCGCCCATCGGCGGCCTTGTCACATGATCGCAGGGCACTGATGGGCACTGATGGGTTGCATGACAACCGGGGGGTCTGTAGAAGACAGTGCTTGTCATTGCAGATCTCCTATGAGTGCTGGCCCGTGGCAGGAGTTCATAAGAGATGATTTCTGCAACACATTTCTGCTATGAGTAGCATAGGCGATCAGATGATCGCAGCTTTAAGTTTCCTAAGGAGACTAATGAAGCAACTAAACTGTACAAAACATTTTTACTAAAAAAATATAAGATCAAATCACCCCCTTTTGCTCCATACCAAAAAAAACATTAAAAAAATACACATATTTAGTATCACTGCATTCAGAAACGCCCGATTTATCAAAATATAAAAACAAATAATGCAATCAGTAAACGGCATTACAAGGAAAAGAATCAAACACCTGAATTTTGTTTTTTGTCCCCAAAACATTGCAATAAAATGCAATAATAGGTGATTAAAACAGCATATCTACTTATAGCATATCTGGTATAAAAAAATGTCAGCTCAGCGTTCAAAACAAAAAGCCTTTACCTGGCCCCAGAACCAGAAAAATGAAAATGCCACAGGTCTTGGAAAATGTTGCTGTTTTTTTTTTTTTTTTACAAACTTTGGATTTTTTTCCCCATTTAAATAAAAAAGAAAAAGAACCTAGACATGTTTGGTATCTGTGAACTTCCTCTGACCTGGAGAATGATAAGGGCAGGTCAGTTTTAGCACACAGTGGACATGGTAAAAGAAAAAAAAATCAATTGTGGAATTGCACTTTTTTTTTTGCAATTTCACCGCACTTGGATTTTTTTCACCCTTTTCCAGTACACTATATGGTAAAATCAATGGTGTCATTCAAAAGTAAAACTTGTCCCACAAAAAACAAGACATATTGACAATAGAAAACCTCACATGTGAAACCTGCTTTACTATTGGAGGAGACCGATGGACAGATTTGATCACATGGTCCTCCACCAGCGGCAATTTTATGAACAGGAGTAACGTGTAGTCTATGAGGAAAGAGCAGGAGGATAACCGGTCATACCATAACTGCCATAAAAAATCATGTCTCCTACATGTCTGTTAAAATAAAGATAGCATGGTCATCCCATTAACTCTTTCTGCAGCCAGCAGTAAACAGTGTAAGGATATAGTAACACTATCAGTATTTGATCAGTATGTTACATCTGTGTTTGTAAGCCAAAACCAGGAGTGGGTGATAAATACAGAAGTGGTGACGTGTTTCTATTATACTTTTCCTCTGGTTGTTCCACTCCTGATTTTGACTTATAAATACTGATGTAAAATACTGATCAAATACTGAATGAGTGACCGTAGCCTAATACAGAGGCCACGAGAGGCAAACAGTGCAAATCTTTTGATGAAACACAACTGCAAAAATGAATTTTAGCCCCAAGTGCATTCATAAAAGTAAGAAAAAAGTTCCTAAAGGTGGACAAACCCTTTAAGGACAGTCCCACCTCAAACAGACCACTAATATTACTTGAGCCACAGAAATAAGATAACTGCTCATCCAAGTCATACAGGCACATTTTTTTGGAAATGGGGCAATATATATTGCAACTATGCAATATAGATTTTCAGCTCTACATATAAATATGAATGCATCAGGGCCCGGAAGTGGAAGGGGGCCCCGGCAGGGCGGCTAACACTGAGGGCAATCTGGTCTTTCTCCGACCCCAAGGCTCCGGAGGGCCCCTGGCCAGATTGCGGTGGGCAATCCTGTGAGTGCTGTGTGTGTATGTGTGTGTGAAGGTAGTGGAGAGGGAAATGATGGGATGGTGAGGGAGAAAGCAATGATGCAGGTGGTGGAAAGGGAAATCATGGGAGTGGTGGGGGAGAAAGCAACGACAGAGGTGATTGAAAGGGCAATGATGGGGATGATGGGGAGAAGGCAATGATGGAGGTGGTGAAAAGGGCAATGATGAGGTGGTGGGGAGAAGGCAATGATGAAGGTTGTGGAAAGGGCAATGAAAGGATGGTGGGGGAGAAGGCAATGATGGAGGTGATGGAGAATCCAATGATGGGGGAGAAAGCAATGATAGAGTGGTGTGTGTATGTGTGTGTGTGTGAAGGTGGTGGGGAGGACAATGATGGGGTGGTGATGGAGAAAGCAAAGATGCAGGTGGTGGAAAGGGAGATGATTGGAGTGGTGAGGGAGAAAGCAATGATAGAGGTGGTGGAAAGGGCAATGTTGGGAGTGGTGGGGGAAAAAGCAATTATAGAGGTGGTGGAAAGGGCAATGATGGGAGTGGTGGAGGAGAAAGCAATGATAGAGGTGGTGGAAAGGGCAGTGATGGGGGTAGTGATGGAGAAGGCAATGATGGACGTGGTGGAAAGGGCAATGATGGGGTGTGGGGAGAATGCAATGATGGAGGTGGTAGAAAGGTCAATGATGGAGGTGGTGGGGAAGAAGATAATGATGAAGGTGGTGGGGAGGACAATGATGGTGGAGGGGGAGAACAATGATGGAGGTGGTGGAGAGGGTAATGATGGGGGTGATGGAGAGGACAATGATGGAGGTGATGAGGGAGAGCAATGATGGGGAGAAAGCAATGATAGAGGTGGTGGAAAGAGCAATGTTGGGAGTGGTGGGGGAAAAAGCAATTATAGAGGTGGTGGAAAGGGCAATTATAGGAGTGGTGGAGGAGAAAGCAATGATAGAGGTGGTGGAAAGGGCAGTGATGGGGGTAGTGATGGAGAAGGCAATGATGGAGGTGGTGGAAAGGGCAATGATGGGGTGTGGGGAGAATGCAATGATGGAGGTGGTAGAAAGGTCAATGATGGAGGTGGTGGGGGAGAAGATAATGATGAAGGTGGTGGGGAGGACAATGATGGTGGAGGGGGAGAACAATGATGGAGGTGGTGGAGAGGGTAATGATGGGGGTGATGGAGAGAACAAAGATGGAGGTGATGAGGGGGAGCAATGATGGGGAGAAAACAATGATAGAGGTGGTGGAAAGGGCAATCATGGGAGTGGTGGGGGAGAAAGCAGTGATAGAGGTGGTGGAAAGGCGCAGTGATGGGGTAGCGATGGAGAAGGTAATGATGGAGGTGGTGGAAAGGGCAATGATGGGGTGCTGGGGTAGAAAGCAATGACAGAGGTGGTGGAAAGGGCAATGACGGGGGTGGTGGTGCAGAGGGTAATGATGGAGGTGGTGGAATGGGCAATGATGGGGTGTGGGGGAGAATGCAATGATGGAGGTGGTAGAAAGGTCAATGACGGGGGTGGTGGGGGAGAAAGTAATGATGGAGGTGGTGGGGAGATGGCAATGATGGAGGTGGTGAAGAGGACAATGATGGGGTGGAGGGGGAGAACAATGATGGAGGTGGTGGAGAGGATAAGGATGGAGATAATGGAAAGGGCAATGATGGAGGTGATGGGGCGAGAAATGATTGGGGTGGTGGAGAGGGCAATGATGGAGGTGAATGAGAGGGCAATGATGGAAGTGGTAATGTAATAGATAAACCATTATTTCTTATTTTTAGGGACTCTATAGCGACAGGGTCTGTTCCGCAGGACTGGCGCATAGCAAATGTGGTGCCAATATTCAAAAAGGGCTCTAAAAGTGAACCTGGAAATTATAGGCCAGTAAGTCTAACCTCTATTGTTGGTAAAATATTTGAAGGGTTTCTGAAGGATGTTATTCTGGATTATCTCAATGAGAATAACTGTTTAACTCCATATCAGCATGGGTTTATGAGAAATCGCTCCTGTCAAACCAATCTAATCAGTTTTTATGAAGAGGTAAGCTATAGGCTGGACCACGGTGAGTCATTGGACGTGGTATATCTCGATTGTTCCAAAACATTTGATACCGTGCCGCACAAGAGGTTGGTACACAAAATGAGAATGCTTGGTCTGGGGGAAAATGTGTGTAAATGGGTTAGTAACTGGCTTAGTGATAGAAAGCAGAGGGTGGTTATAAATGGTATAGTCTCTAACTGGGTCGCTGTGACCAGTGGGGTACCGCAGGGGTCAGTATTGGGACCTGTTCTCTTCAACATATTCATTAATGATCTGGTAGAAGGTTTACACAGTAAAATATCGATATTTGCAGATGATACAAAACTATGTAAAGCAGTTAATACAAGAGAAGATAGTATTCTGCTACAGATGGATCTGGATAAGTTGGAAACTTGGGCTGAAAGGTGGCAGATGAGGTTTAACAATGATAAATGTAAGGTTATACACATGGGAAGAAGGAATCAATATCACCATTACACACTGAATGGGAAACCACTGGGTAAATCAGACAGGGAGAAGGACTTGGGGATCCTAGTTAATGATAAACTTACCTGGAGCAGCCAGTGCCAGGCAGCAGCTGCCAAGGCAAACAGGATCATGGGGTGCATTAAAAGAGGTCTGGATACACATGATGAGAGCATTATACTGCCTCTGTACAAATCCCTAGTTAGACCGCACATGGAGTACTGTGTCCAGTTTTGGGCACCGGTGCTCAGGAAGGATATAATGGAACTAGAGAGAGTACAAAGGAGGGCAACAAAATTAATAAAGGGGATGGGAGAACTACAATACCCAGATAGATTAGCGAAATTAGGATTATTTAGTCTAGAAAAAAGACGACTGAGGGGCGATCTAATAACCATGTATAAGTATATAAGGGGACAATACAAATATCTCGCTGAGGATCTGTTTATACCAAGGAAGGTGACGGGCACAAGGGGGCATTCTTTGCGTCTGGAGGAGAGAAGGTTTTTCCACCAACATAGAAGAGGATTCTTTACTGTTAGGGCAGTGAGAATCTGGAATTGCTTGCCTGAGGAGGTGGTGATGGCGAACTCAGTCGAGGGGTTCAAGAGAGGCCTGGATGTCTTTCTGGAGCAGAACAATATTGTATCATACAATTATTAGGTTCTGTAGAAGGACGTTGATCTGGGGATTTATTATGATGGAATTTAGGCTGAACTGGATGGACAAATGTCTTTTTTCGGCCTTACTAACTATGTTACTATGTTACTATGTTACTATGTAGAGAGGGCAGTGATGGAGGTGATAGGTGAGAACAATGATTGGGGTGGTGGAGAGGCAATGATTGGGGTGGTGGAGAGGGCAATGATGGGGGTGGTGGAGAAGGCAATGATGGAGGTGATGGAGAGGGCAATGATTGAGGTGGGGGAGAGGACAATTATGGGATGTGGGGGAGGAGGACAATGAGGGATGTGGGGGATTGGGATGGGGAAGGGGGACTTATAATGGACTTACAAACAGGGGAGGTGGAGGAAGACGTTAGATATGGATGTAAAATGAATTGGGTGGTGGAGGAGGGTGCTAAGCCACAGATAGTGTCCTTCCCATCTCACAATTCATTGTGATGCTATCGGAGACTTAAAATTTATTGGGGAGTGGGAGAGGAGGTGGTAAGGTGCATAGGACACTTTATAATGAACTGAAAGGTGGGAGAAGACGCTGTCAGGGACTTGTAATGAATTGGAAGGTGGAGGAGGATGTTCAGTACCCAATAGTGTCTTCTCCCACTTCCAAATTCATTATGATGCTATTAAGAACTTATAATGAATGATGGGGACACAAGACAGGGAGTAAGATTATGTGCACACGTTCAGGATTTGCAGGAGAAAATTCTGCTGCTATCCTAATGTGTTGACAGGAAGAAAGTTGCGTAAAATACATTTATTTTTTTTCCACATTTTTACCACTTTTGTTACTATTTTCCCCCCATTAGTACGGGTGGAATACGCTGCAAAAATTAAAATTACGTGTATAGATTTTAATCTGCTGCAGATCTGCAAGGAAAAAATATGCAGCGTGTGCATGGGACTTCAAGGATCTCATTCACTTCGCTTGTACTGTAAAACCTTGCATATTTTCAGTGTGCACATAGCCTTACAATTAATTGGAGAGAGTCACAGACTGAATAATTTGTATTATTGGGAGTCAGATTATAGTTAATGGGGGGCACAGTGCTTATCACTTTATATTTTAAATGGTGCGTGGCTAATAGTATAATAATGGTGGGTGTGCTGCATTGACCCCTGTTACAGCTAGGGGGCGCTGTGTGCGCTCAGCAGGATATGCATGGAGGCGTAACTGTGGTTATAATGATGGTGAAACAGTGACTGGTAGAACTGTAATTGGCCGATATGTGTCGTAAAGGGAATCTGTGCTGTCAGCCTCAAGTAAGGTTGTTCTGGGACCTGTAGTCCTACAAGTAATTGTGTTGTTTTAGAGGGAGGCTGGCAGTGGTAGTTCTGAGAGCTGGGTGGGTCAAACAAGCCACACACACCACCCATCTATGGGAGTGGTTACAACTACATAATGTGACCAGGGTGTGGGTCACATGGTTCCTGTGGTCTCTGCAATGGAGTCAGTAGTGGTTCCTGTGCATGGACCTGAGTGGTCTCTTGTTGTGAATTCTGTGGCAGAGCTCCCTCCTGTGGTCACAAGTGGTACTTCGGCTGATTCTCTCTGGGAGCTTCCGTTTGTGGAGGAAAGTGGTACTGCGGCTTCTGAGGTTCCTCCCTCAGGTGATCTGGTGAGGTCGTTAGGTGCTTCTCTACTTAACTCCACCTAATGCTTTGATCCTGGCTTCCTGTCAATGTTCCAGTGTTGGACTTGTTTTTCCCTGGATCATTCCTGTGGCCTGCTGCTCTGCATAGCTAAGTTCTTCTTTGCTATTTGTTTGCTATTTTTTCTGTCCAGCTTGTCTAATTTGTTGCTGGAAGCTCTGGGACGCAAAGGGTGTACCTCCGTGCCGTTAGTTCGGCACGGAGGGTCTTTTTGCCCCCTTTGCGTGGTTTTCTTTAGGGTTTTGTGTAGACCGCAAAGTTATCTTTCCTATCCTCGCTCTGTTAAGAAAGTCGGGCCTCACTTTGCTGAATCTATTTCATCTCTACGTTTGTCTTTTCATCTTAACTCACAGTCATTATATGTGGGGGGCTGCCTTTTCCTTTGGGGTATTTCTCTGAGGCAAGGTAGGCTTATTTTCTATCTTCAGGCTAGTTAGTTTCTCAGGCTGTGCCGAGTTGCATAGGCAGAGTTAGGCGCAATCCACGGCTGCCTCTAGTGTTGTTTGGAGAGGATTAGGGATTGCGGTCTGCAGAGTTCCCACGTCTCAGAGCTTGTTCTATGATTTTGGATTATTGTCAGATCACTGTATGTGCTCTGACCTCTATGTTCACTGTGGTACTGAGTTGCCTAATCATAACAGTACAGGAAGCCAAAGTACTAATGATTTTCAATAGAGGGAAAAAAGAAGTTCTGAGACCATTTTTTTTTTCTCTGCACTGTGTTTTACCTTTTTTTTCCCCTAGACATTTGGGTGGTTCAGGACACAGGTGTAGCAATGGACATTAGAAGTCTGTCTTCATGTGTGGATCAGCTCTCGGCAAGAGTACAAAAGATTCAAGACACTATTGATCAGAAATCTATGCTAGAACCAAGAATTCCTATTCCTGATTTGTTTTTTGGAGATAGAACTAAGTTTGTGAGTTTCAAAAATAATTGTAAATTATTTCTGGCCTTGAAACCTCGCTCCTCTGGTGATCCAGTTCAACAGGTTTTGATTATTTCTTTTTTGCGCGGCGACCCTCAGGACTGGGCATCTCAATGGAATGAATCTGCGCTGGCAGCTATGTTCAGAAAGGGTCTCTCTGAAGCCCTTAAGGATGTCATGGTGGGATTTCCTATGCCTGCTGGTTTGAATGAGTCTATGTCTTTGGCCATTCAGATCGGTCGACGCTTGCGTGAGCGTAAATCTGTGCACCATTTGGCAGTATTACCTGAGCTTAAACCTGAGCCTATGCAGTGCGATAGGACTTTGACCAGAGTTAAACGGCAAGAACACAGACGTCTGAATGGGCTGTGTTTCTACTGTGGTGATTCCACTCATGCTATCTCTGATTGTCCTAAGCGCACTAAGCGGTTCGCTAGGTCTGCCACCATTGGTACGGTACAGTCAAAATTTCTTCTGTCCGTTACTTTGATCTGCTCTTTGTCATCATATTCTGTCATGGCATTTGTGGATTCAGGCGCTGCCCTGAATTTGATGGACTTGGAGTATGCTAAGCGTTGTGGGTTTCTCTTTGAGCCCTTGCAGTGTCCTATTCCATTGAGAGAAATTGATGCCACGCTTTGGGCAAGAATAAGCCTCAATACTGGACCCAGCTGACCATGTGCATGGCTCCTGCACATCAGGAGGTTATTTGCTTTCTGGTGTTGCATAATCTGCATGATGTGGTCGTGTTGGGGTTGCCATGGCTACAAGCCCATAATCCAGTATTAGATTGGAAATCCATGTCAGTGTCCAGCTGGGGTTGTCAGGGGGTACATGGTGATGTTCCATTTCTGTCAATTTCATCATCCACCCCTTCTGAGGTTCCAGAGTTCTTGTCTGATTACCGGGATGTATTTGATGAGCCCAAGTCCGATGCCCTACCTCCGCATAGGGATTGTGATTGTGCTATCAATTTGATTCCTGGTAGTAAATTCCCAAAAGGTCGACTGTTTAATTTATCCGTGCCTGAGCACGCCGCTATGCGCAGTTATGTGAAGGAATCCCTGGAGAAGGGGCATATTCGCCCGTCATCGTCACCATTAGGAGCAGGGTTCTTTTTTGTAGCCAAGAAGGATGGTTCGCTGAGACCTTGTATAGATTACCGCCTTCTAAATAAGATCACGGTTAAATTTCAGTACCCCTTGCCATTGTTATCTGATTTGTTTGCTCGGATTAAGGGGGCTAGTTGGTTCACCAAGATACAGTGGGGCAAAAAAGTATTTAGTCAGTCAGCAATAGTGCAAGTTCCACCACTTAAAAAGATGAGAGGCGTCTGTAATTTACATCATAGGTAGACCTCAACTATGGGAGACAAACTGAGAAAAAAAAATCCAGAAAATCACATTGTCTGTTTTTTTAACATTTTATTTGCATATTATGGTGGAAAATAAGTATTTGGTCAGAAACAAACAATCAAGATTTCTGGCTCTCACAGACCTGTAACTTCTTCTTTAAGAGTCTCCTCTTTCCTCCACTCATTACCTGTAGTAATGGCACCTGTTTAAACTTGTTATCAGTATAAAAAGACACCTGTGCACACCCTCAAACAGTCTGACTCCAAACTCCACTATGGTGAAGACCAAAGAGCTGTCAAAGGACACCAGAAACAAAATTGTAGCCCTGCACCAGGCTGGGAAGACTGAATCTGCAATAGCCAACCAGCTTGGAGTGAAGAAATCAACAGTGGGAGCAATAATTAGAAAATGGAAGACATACAAGACCACTGATAATCTCCCTCGATCTGGGGCTCCACGCAAAATCCCACCCCGTGGGGTCAGAATGATCACAAGAACGGTGAGCAAAAATCCCAGAACCACGCGGGGGGACCTAGTGAATGAACTGCAGAGAGCTGGGACCAATGTAACAAGGCCTACCATAAGTAACACACTACGCCACCATGGACTCAGATCCTGCAGTGCCAGACGTGTCCCACTGCTTAAGCCAGTACATGTCCAGGCCCGTCTGAAGTTTGCTAGAGAGCATTTGGATGATCCAGAGGAGTTTTGGGAGAATGTCCTATGGTCTGATGAAACCAAACTGGAACTGTTTGGTAGAAACACAACTTGTCGTGTTTGGAGGAAAACGAATACTGAGTTGCATCCATCAAACACCATACCTACTGTAAAGCATGGTGGTGGAAACATCATGCTTTGGGGCTGTTTCTCTGCAAAGGGGCCAGGACGACTGATCCGGGTAACATGAAAGAATGAATGGGGCCATGTATCGTGAGATTTTGAGTGCAAACCTCCTTCCATCAGCAAGGGCATTGAAGATGAAACGTGGCTGGGTCTTTCAACATGACAATGATCCAAAGCACACTGCCAGGGCAACGAAGGAGTGGCTTCGTAAGAAGCATTTCAAGGTCCTGGAGTGGCCTAGCCAGTCTCCAGATCTCAACCCTATAGAAAACCTTTGGAGGGAGTTGAAAGTCCGTGTTGCCAAGCGAAAAGCCAAAAACATCACTGCTCTAGAGGAGATCTGCATGGAGGAATGGGCCAACATACCAACAACAGTGTGTGGCAACCTTGTGAAGACTTACAGAAAACGTTTGACCTCTGTCATTGCCAACAAAGGATATATTACAAAGTATTGAGATGAAATTTTGTTTCTGACCAAATACTTATTTTCCACCATAATATGCAAATAAATTGTTAAAAAAACAGACAATGTGATTTTCTGGATTTTTTTTTCTCAGTTTGTCTCCCATAGTTGAGGTCTACCTATGATGTAAATTACAGACGCCTCTCATCTTTTTAAGTGGTGGAACTTGCACTATTGCTGACTGACTAAATACTTTTTTGCCCCACTGTAGATCTTCGTGGTGCGTATAATCTGGTGCGAATCAGGCGAGGCGATGAATGGAAAACTGCATTTAATACGCCCGAGGGTCATTTTGAGTATCTGGTGATGCCATTCGGACTTGCCAATGCTCCATCAGTGTTTCAGTCCTTTATGCATGACATCTTCCGAGAATACCTGGATAAATTCCTGATTGTGTACTTGGATGACATTTTGATCTTCTCGGATGATTGGGAGTCTCATGTGAAGCAGGTCAGAACGGTTTTTCAGGTCCTGCGTGCTAATTCTTTGTTTGTGAAGGGATCAAAGTGTCTCTTTGGTGTGCAGAAGGTTTCATTTTTGGGGTTCATCTTTTCCCCTTCTACTATCGAGATGGATCCTGTTAAGGTCCAAGCCATCCATGATTGGACTCAGCCGACATCTCTGAAAAGTCTGCAAAAGTTCCTGGGCTTTGCTAATTTTTATCGTCGCTTCATCTGCAATTTTTCTAGTATTGCCAAACCATTGACCGATTTGACCAAGAAGGGTGCTGATTTGGTCAATTGGTCTTCTGCTGCTGTGGAAGCTTTTCAAGAGTTGAAGCGTCGTTTTTCTTCTGCCCCTGTGTTGTGTCAACCAGATGTTTCTCTTCCGTTCCAGGTCGAGGTTGATGCTTCTGAGATTGGAGCAGGGGCTATTTTGTCGCAGAGAGGTTCTGATTGCTCAGTGATGAAACCATGCGCTTTTTTTTCCAGGAAGTTTTCGCCTGCTGAGCGAAATTATGATGTGGGCAACCGAGAGTTGCTGGCCATGAAGTGGGCATTCGAGGAGTGGCGTCATTGGCTTGAAGGAGCTAAGCATCGCGTGGTGGTATTGACTGATCATAAGAACTTGACTTATCTCGAGTCTGCTAAGCGTTTGAATCCTAGACAGGCTCGTTGGTCGCTGTTTTTTGCCCGTTTTGACTTTGTGATTTCGTACCTTCCGGGCTCTAAAAATGTGAAGGTGGATGCTCTGTCTAGGAGTTTTGTGCCCGACTCTCCGGGTTTGTCTGAGCCGGCGGGTATCCTCAAGTAAGGAGTAATTGTGTCTGCCATCTCCCCTGATTTGCGGCGGGTGCTGCAAAAATTTCAGGCTAATAAACCTGATCGTTGTCCAGCGGAGAGACTGTTTATCCCTGATAGGTGGACCAATAAAGTTATCTCTGAGGTTCATTGTTCGGTGTTGGCTGGTCATCCTGGAATCTTTGGTACCAGAGAGTTAGTGGCTAGATCCTTTTGGTGGCCGTCTCTGTCGCGGGATGTGCGTGCTTTTGTGCAGTCCTGTGGGATTTGTGCTCGGGCTAAGCCCTGCTGTTCTCGTGCCAGTGGGTTGCTTTTGCCCTTGCCGGTCCCGAAGAGGCCTTGGACACATATCTCTATGGATTTTATTTCAGATCTTCCCGTTTCTCAAAAGATGTCAGTCATTTGGGTGGTCTGTGATCGCTTTTCTAAGATGGTCCATCTGGTACCCTTGTCTAAATTGCCTTCCTCCTCTGATTTGGTGCCATTGTTCTTCCAGCATGTGGTTCGTTTACATGGCATTCCGGAGAATATCGTTTCTGACAGAGGTTCCCAGTTTGTTTCGAGGTTTTGGCGAGCCTTTTGTGGTAGGATGGGCATTGACTTGTCTTTTTCCTCGGCTTTCCATCCTCAGACTAATGGCCAGACCGAACGAACCAATCAGACCTTGGAAACATATCTGAGATGCTTTGTTTCTGCCGATCAGGATGACTGGGTGTCCTTTTTGCCTTTGGCTGAGTTCGCCCTTAATAATCGGGCCAGCTCGGCTACCTTGGTTTCGCCATTTTTCTGCAATTCTGGGTTCCATCCTCGTTTCTCTTCAGGACAGGTTGAGTCTTCGGACTGTCCTGGTGTGGATACTGTGGTGGACAGGTTGCAGCAGATTTGGACTCATGTAGTGGACAATTTGACCTTGTCCCAGGAGAAGGCTCAACGTTTCGCTAATCGCAGACGCCGTGTGGGTCCCCGACTTCGTGTTGGGGATCTGGTTTGGTTATCTTCTCGTCATATTCCTATGAAGGTTTCCTCTCCTAAGTTTAAACCTCGTTTCATTGGTCCGTATAGGATTTCTGAGGTTCTTAATCCTGTGTCTTTTCGTCTGACCCTCCCAGATTCTTTTTCCATACATAACGTATTCCATAGGTCATTGTTGCGGAGATACGTGGCACCTATGGTTCCATCTGTTGACCCTCCTGCCCCGGTTTTGGTGGAGGGGGAATTGGAGTATATTGTGGAGAAGATTTTGGATTCTCGTGTTTCAAGACGGAAACTCCAGTATCTGGTTAAATGGAAGGGTTATGCTCAGGAAGATAATTCCTGGGTTTTTGCCTCTGATGTCCATGCTCCCGATCTTGTTCGTGCCTTTCATGTGGCTCATCCTGGTCGGCCTAGGGGCTCTGGTGAGGGTTCGGTGACCCCTCCTCAAGGTGGGGAACTGTTGTGAATTCTGTGGCAGAGCTCCCTCCTGTGGTCACAAGTGGTACTTCGGCTGATTCTCTCTGGTAGCTTCCGTTTGTGGAGGAAAGTGGTACTGTGGCTTCTGAGTTTCCTCCCTCAGGTGATCTGGTGAGGTCGTTAGGTGCTTCTCTACTTAACTCCACCTAATGCTTTGATCCATGCTTCCTGTCAATGTTCCAGTGTTGGACTTGTTTTTCCCTGGATCATTCCTGTGGCCTGCTGCTCTGCATAGCTAAGTTCTTCTTTGCTATTTGTTTTGCTATTTTTTTGTCCAGCTTGTCTAATTGTTTTGCTGGAAGCTCTGGGACGCAAAGGGTGTACCTCCGTGCCGTTAGTTCGGTACGGAGGGTCTTTTTGCCCCCTTGGCGTGGTTTCTTTAGTGTTTTGTGTAGACCGCAAAGTTATCTTTCCTATCCTCGCTCTGTTAAGAAAGTCAGGCCTCACTTTGCTGAATCTATTTCATCCCTACGTTTGTCTTTTCATCTTAACTCACAGTCATTATATGTGGGGGGCTGCCTTTTCCTTTGGGGTATTTCTCTGAGGCAAGGTAGGCTTATTTTCTATCTTCAGGCTAGTTAGTTTCTCAGGCTGTGCCGAGTTGCATAGGCAGAGTTAGGCGCAATCCACGGCTGCCTCTAGTGTTGTTTGGAGAGGATTAGGGATTGCGGTCTGCAGAGTTCCCACGTCTCAGAGCTCGTTCTATTATTTTGGGTTATTGTCAGATCACTGTATGTGCTCTGACTGCTATGTCCATTGTGATACTGAATTGCCTATCACAACACCCCCCCCTTGAGGAGGGGTCACCGAACCCTCACCAGAGCCCCCAGGTCGATTAGGACGAGCCAAATGAAAGGCACGAACTAGATCGGCAGCATGAACATCAGAGGCAAAAACCCAGGAATTATCTTCCTGACCATAACCCTTCCACTTGACCAGGTACTGGAGTTTCCGTCTCGAAATACGAGAATCCAAAATCTTCTCCACCACATACTCCAACTCCCCCTCGACCAACACCGGGGCAGGAGGATCAATGGAGGGAACCATAGGCGCCACGTATCTCCGCAACAACGACCTATGGAACACATTATGGATGGCAAAAGAAGCTGGAAGGGCCAAACGAAATGACACAGGATTGAGAACTTCATAAATCTTATACGGACCAATGAAACGAGGCTTAAACTTAGGAGAGGAAACCTTCATAGGAGCATAAAGAGACGACAACCAAACCAAATCCCCAACCCGAAGTCGGGGACCAACACAGCGCCGGCGGTTAGCGAAACGTTGAGCCTTCTCCTGGGACAATGTCAAATTGTCCACCACATGAGTCCAAATCTGCTGCAACCTGTCCACCACAGTATCCACACCAGGACAGTCCGAAGGCTCAACCTGCCCTGAAGAGAAACGAGGATGAAAACCAGAATTACAGAAAAACGGCGAAACCAAAGTAGCCGAGCTGGCCCGATTATTAAGGGCGAACTTGGCCAAAGGCAAGAAGGACACCCAATCATCCTGATCAGCAGAAACAAAGCATCTCAGATATGTTTCCAAAGTCTGATTAGTTCGTTCGGTTTGGCCATTTGTCTGAGGATGGAAAGCCGAAGAAAAAGACAAATCAATGCCCATCTTAGCACAAAAGGACCGCCAAAACCTCGAAACAAACTGGGAACCTCTGTCCGAGACGATGTTCTCCGGAATGCCATGCAAACGAACCACATGCTGGAAAAACAATGGCACCAAATCAGAGGAAGAAGGCAATTTAGACAAGGGTACCAAATGGACCATCTTAGAGAAGCGATCACAAACCACCCAAATGACCGACATCCTCTGAGAGACAGGAAGATCTGAAATAAAATCCATGGAAATATGCGTCCAGGGCCTCTTCGGGACTGGCAAGGGCAAAAGCAACCCACTGGCACGAGAACAGCAGGGCTTGGCCCGAGCACAAGTCCCACAGTACTGCACAAAAGAACGCACATCCCATGACAAAGAAGGCCACCAAAAGGATCTAGCCACCAAATCTCTGGTACCAAAGATTCCAGGATGACCAGCCAACACCGAACAATGAACCTCAGAGATAACTCTACTAGTCCATCTATCAGGGACAAACAGTTTCTCCGCTGGACAACGGTCAGGTCTATCAGCCTGAAACTTCTTCAGCACCCGCCGCAAATCAGGGGAGATGGCAGACAAAATTACCCCCTCTTTGAGAATTCCCGCCGGCTCAGGAACACCTGGAGAGTCAGGCACAAAACTCCTTGACAGGGCATCAGCCTTCACATTCTTAGAGCCCGGAAGGTACGAAACCACAAAATCAAAACGGGAGAAAAACAGCGACCATCGAGCCTGTCTAGGATTCAACCGTTTGGCAGACTCGAGATAAGTCAAATTCTTGTGATCCGTCAAAACCACCACGCGATGCTTGGCTCCTTCAAGCCAATGTCGCCACTCCTCAAATGCCCACTTCATGGCCATCAACTCTCGATTGCCAACATCATAATTGCGCTCAGCAGGCGAGAACTTTCTAGAAAAGAAGGCACATGGTTTCATCACCGAGCCATCAGAACTTCTTTGCGACAAAACAGCCCCTGCTCCAATCTCAGAAGCATCAACCTCGACCTGAAACGGGAGTGAAACATCTGGCTGACACAACACAGGGGCAGAAGAAAAATGACGCTTCAACTCCTGAAAAGCCTCTACAGCCGCAGAGGACCAATTGACCACATCAGCACCTTTCTTGGTCAAATCAGTCAACGGTTTAGCAACACTAGAAAAATTAGCGATGAAGCGACGGTAAAATTTAGCAAAGCCCAGGAACTTCTGCAGGCTCTTCACAGATGTCGGCTGAGTCCAATCATAAATGGCCTGAACTTTAACAGGGTCCATCTCGATAGTAGAAGGGGAAAAAATGAAACCCAAAAATGAAACCTTCTGAACTCCAAAGAGACACTTTGACCCCTTCACAAACAAGGAATTTGCACGAAGGACCTGGAACACCATTCTGACCTGCTTTACATGAGACTCCCAATCATCCGAAAAGACCAAAATATAATCCAAATATACAATCATGAATCTATCCAGGTACTCTCGGAAGATGTCATGCATAAAGGACTGAAATACAGATGGAGCATTAGAAAGCCCGAATGGCATAACCAGGTACTCAAAATGACCCTCAGGCATATTAAATGCTGTTTTCCATTCATCGCCCTGTTTAATACGCACAAGATTATACGCCCCTCGAAGATTTATCTTGGTGAACCAACTAGCCCCCTTAATCCGAGCAAACAAATCAGACAGCAGCGGCAAAGGGTACTGAAATTTCACTGTGATCTTATTAAGAAGGCGGTAATCAATACAAGGTCTCAAAGAACCATCCTTCTTGGCCACAAAAAAGAACCCTGCTCCCAACGGTGATGACGACGGGCGAATATGACCTTTCTCCGAGGATTCCTTTATATAACTCCGCATAGCGGCGTGCTCTGGCACAGAAAAATTGAACAGTCGGCCCTTAGGAAACTTACTACCAGGAATCAAATTAATAGCACAATCGCAATCACTATGGGGAGGTAGGGCACTGGATTTGGGCTCATCAAATACATCCCGGTAATCTGAGAAAAATTCAGGGACTTCAGAAGGAGTGGAAGGCGAAATTGACAACAATGGAACATCACCATGTACCCCTTGACAACCCCAGCTGGACACAGACATAGATTTCCAATCCAAAACTGGATTATGGACCTGTAGCCATGGCAACCCCAAAACGACCACATCATGCAGATTATGCAACACCAAAAAGCGAATATCCTCCTGATGTGCAGGAGCCATGCACATGGTCAATTGAGTCCAGTACTGAGGCTTATTCTTGGCCAAAGGCATAGCATCAATTCCTCTCAATGGAATAGGATACTGCAAGGGCTCCAAGAAAAAACCACAGCGCCTGGCAAATTCCAAGTCCATCAAATTCAGGGCAGCGCCTGAATCCACGAATGCCATAACAGAATAGGACGACAAAGAGCAAATCAGAGTAACGGACAAAAGAAATTTATACTGTACCGTACCAATGGTGGCAGACCTAGCGAACCGCTTAGTGCGCTTAGGACAATCGGAGATAGCATGAGTGGAATCACCACAGTAAAAACACAGCCCATTCCGACGTCTGTGTTCTTGCCGTTCAGCTCTGGTCAAAGTCCTATCACATTGCATAGGCTCAGGCCTATGCTCAGAGAATTCCACCAAATGGTGCACAGCTTATCGCTCCCGCAAGCGCCGATCGATCTGAATGGCCAAGGACACAGACTCATTCAGACCAGCAGGCGTGGGAAATCCCACCATGACATCCTTAAGGGTTTCAGAAAGACCCTTTCTGAAAATTGCCGCCAGGGCACACTCATTCCCCTGAGTAAGCACAGACCACTTTCTAAACTTCAGACAATATACCTCCGCCTCATCCTGACCCTGACGCAAAGCCAGCAAGATTTTCTCTGCCTGATTCACTGAATTTGGTTCATCATAAAGCAATCCAAGCGCCAGAAAAAACGCATCTACATCACGCAATGCAGGATCTCCTGGCGCAAGGGAAAATGCCCAGTCTTGAGGTCACCACGCAACAAAGAAATAATGATTTTTACTTGTTGAACCAGAGGAGCGGGGTTTCAAAGCAAGAAACAGTTTACAATTATTTTTCAAATTCAGGAACCTAGATCTATCCCCAGAAAACAAATCAGGGATAGGAATTCTAGGCTCTAACATCGGATTCTGAACCACAAAATCTTGAATGTTTTGTACCCTTGCAGTGAGATGATCCACACAAGAGGACATACCTTGAATGTCCATATCTACACCTGTGTCCTGAACCACCCAGAGGTTAAGGGGAAAAGAAAGACAAAACACGCTGCAGAGAAAAAAAAATGGTCTCAGAACTTCTCTTATCCCTCTATTGAGATGCATTAATACTTTGGGCCAGCTGTACTGTTATGGACCTGGTGGTTAGGAGCACCCGAAAAGACCTGATGGTTAAACTAACAAAGGACAAGCTCTGGGAAGTGGGAGCTCTGCTGACCGCAACCCCTAATCCTATCACACACACTAGAAATAGTTGTGGAGCGTTCCTGACTCTCCCTAGACGCTTCTTCACAGCCTAAGAGCTAACTAGCCCTAGAGATAGAAAATAAAGCCTACCTTGCCTCAGAGAAATTCCCCAAAGGTAAAGGAAGCCCCCCACATATATGGACTGTGAGTTAAGATGAAAGTCACAAACACAGAAATGAAACAGGTTTCAGCAAAGGGAGGCCAGACTTACTAAACAGACTGAGGATAGGAAAGGTATCTTTGCGGTCAGCACAAAAAGCTACAAAAAGACCACGCAGAGTGTGCAAAAAGACCCCCGCACCGACTCACGGTGCGGAGGTGCCACTCTGCATCCCAGAGCTTCCAGCTAGCAAGGCAAAATCATGATAGCAAGCTGGACAAGAAAACAATGAACAAATAATAAACTAGCAGGGACTTAGCTTCTGCTGGAGTAGACAGGTCAACAGAAAGATCCAAGACCGAACTGAACCAGTACAAGAACATTGACAGCTGGCATAGAGTAACGATCTGAGTGGAGTTAAATAGAGCAGCCAGCCAAAGAATAAACTTAATCACCTGTGGAAGGAACCTCAGAAGCAGCAGCTCCACTCACAGCCACCAGAGGGAGTCCATGGACAGAACTCGCCGAAGTACCATTCATGACCACAGGAGGGAGTTCGATAACAGAATTCACAACAGCCCCCATCCTGGTATGTGTGCCCATCCTGGTATATGACTTCTATATCCTGGTATATGGCCCCCATCCTAGTATACTGCCCGTCCATCCTGGTATATGGCACCCATCCTGGTATATTGGCCCACTGTTGTTCAATACACAGGAAAAAAAAAATGCTCCTGCTCACCTTCCCAGCGCTCACATGCCGCGCGCAGTGTCCACTTCTGCGACGAGAGCGCATGACTTGACTGCCATGCATCCTCTGTCACAAGCACACCAATGTAAGCTGATAGCTTCTGATTGGCTAGCAGTGTGTATTGCATTGCACAGACCCAGCAAGTTTGTATGCTGCAATACACTTCAGCTGAAGTAGGGGCTCACGTCGCAGGGCCCCTGACCCGCCTATATAGTCAGACTGTGGTCGTTACACCACTGCTTAGACAACCTCAGACTCACTGTAAACGCTGAACTGTAGTGACAGGTCATAGCTCTCCTCTTATGGTCTATGTTACATCCTCAAAATGTCCCTTTATTCATTATGTTGGAGGCCTCCCTTCGGTCAACTTCTAACTTTTCAGTCAAAGTGAGGAATGGAGACATTGATACCAACACATATGCCCCGGATTCAACATTTACGTTTTTATAAGTCACTTTCCTTTTTTGTATTGTGGTAGTAGTTGTCATTTTTGGCAGCAAATTCATCAAATTTGGTGCAAAGTAAAATATGGTTTTTTATGCTTTTTTGTACTGGTTTTGAGACTTTTCGCAATTTGTCGCCAAAAGTTTTCCACTGTTTTAAAAACTGACAGTTGGCGAATCACCTGAAAACATCAGGAATTTCAAAATGCTGTACTCAAAGTGGAAAACAAAAAAAAACAACAGGCAAGCATATGTAAAATAGAATGATGAATTTGTTGCAAGCAAAAAAAGACACAAAACTACCTAATAAACAGGCTAAAAGGCAATGTTGAATTGGTACCTTAAAGGGGTATTGCATTCTCCATGATCCTATTCCAATCTGTAGGAGGTATAATAATAATAATAGCAAGTATCTCATATTAGAAATGTATAGTTCTTCTGATATGGTATGTTGCTTACCCCATGTGCAAGGCATTGTAGTAGTGCAGGTATCCATAGTTACGACCATTAACAACTAGCTGTCACTATATGAGTGGCCGTAACCATGGGTACCTAAGCTGCTGCAACTGCCTGCACATGGGGTAAGCGACATATCTTATCAGAAGAACTATACTACTACATTTCTAGTTGGATGTATTTGCTATTATTATTATTATTATTACACCTACTACATATTGGGATAGGATCTTTTAGATTGGAATACCACTTTAATTTAAGAGTGTCAAGCAATTGTAATGATTAACAGACGTTTCATACCTGTTTGGTAGTGGGTTTCTTTCCAGACATTGGATCTGGATAGCACTAAGCTCTTGAAGACTCCCATGATGGCTACATGTTGTAGCATTTGGAATGCGCAAATTCTTTTTATTTCGTCTTGAGCAGCAAAAACTCCGGCCTTCATGCTGAGATGAAATAGAGGGACTGTGATTCCTTGGTTTATTTATGGTAGATACTTCTTTGCAGCTGTCTTCGTACGTCTGTTCATCAATAAATTCGTGATTCTAGGTTATAAAACAAAAAGTAATGAATTAAAAGGCTACATATATACAACATATTGTACCAATATACATGAAAACATTATACCTTCTAGGAGATAAAATATACAAATAAACTATGCATAATAATAAAATAAACTATGCTGCACATATTGGAAATTTTAGCCTTTAGAGTTAGTTATGAAATCTAGTGAAGTGTAGACATCCATACACATATTATTGCAGGACAATGACCCAAAAATGTAAGACAAAAATAAAATTAAAGTTGGAAAAAAAAAACAATATATACAAGACTCAGAAGAAGACTGGAAATAGCAGACATCAAAATATAATATGTCCAGTGATAAAATATTAGGAAACTTCTATCTAATAAGTTAATTCTGTATATTACAAAGATATATGCAAGTAATAGGTTTCCAGAAAGATATTGTAAGGGGTTGTCTAGTTTAGAAAACCTATTTTTAGAGTGACTCTGTCAGCACATAATGATTGGTTGAAACAAAGTACCACAGCTCAGTGCATCATAATGTGTCCGCTATTAAAGAGCAATGAATATTCACTGCCCTCCACGTCCATAGTCTCGGAGTGGAGAGCAGTGAGTATTCCAGCCGCTGTCCTCTGCTTGTAAGCAATGTATGACGTCACTGCCATGCGCTACTCACAAGCATAAATCAGCTGCTGGCATTGGAACAAGACGCTGCGAGGGAGCACAGGGAAGGTAAGTATGATGGTTTTTCTTTGTTTTTTTTTCTGATGGGGGCCATGCATACCAGGAAGGAGATGAGGGGGCCATCTATACCAGGATAGGGATGAGGGGCCATCCATACCAGGATAGGGATGAG
Organism: Ranitomeya imitator; assembly: GCF_032444005.1. Lineage (NCBI taxonomy): Eukaryota > Metazoa > Chordata > Amphibia > Anura > Dendrobatidae > Ranitomeya > Ranitomeya imitator. The sequence goes on along the minus strand of NC_091285.1, from coordinate 318,365,389 downwards.
GGGGGCCACCCATACCAGGATAGGGATGAGGGGGCTTTCCAGTATAGGGATGAGTATGAGTATATTAGACTCAAACAAAGACGACCCAGGAAAACATACTCAGAAGGGAGGTAAGAACATTTCTAAAACAATCCACAGTGAGGAGATTGGAACAAGATGGAAGAACTAGAAGCAGAAATATCTACAGGTAACTTTGACATAGTGGGAATAACCGAGACATGGTTAGATGAAAGCTATGACTGGGCAGTTAACTTACAGGGTTACAGTCTGTTTAGAAAGGATCGTAAAAATCGGAGAGGAGGAGGGGTTTGTCTCTATGTAAAGTCTTGTCTAAAGTCCACTTTAAGGGAGGATATTAGCGAAGGGAATGAGGATGTCGAGTCCATATGGGTTGAAATTCATGGAAGGAAAAATGGTAACAAAATTCTCATTGGGGTCTGTTACAAACCCCCAAATATAACAGAAAGCATGGAAAGTCTACTTCTAAAGCAGATAGATGAAGCTGCAACCCATAATGAGGTCCTGGTTATGGGGGACTTTAACTACCCGGATATTAACTGGGAAACAGAAACCTGTGAAACCCATAAAGGCAACAGGTTTCTGCTAATAACCAAGAAAAATTATCTTTCACAATTGGTGCAGAATCCAACCAGAGGAGCAGCACTTTTAGACCTAATACTATCTAATAGACCTGACAGAATAACAAATCTGCAGGTGGTTGGGCATTTAGGAAATAGCGACCACAATATTGTGCAGTTTCACCTGTCTTTCACTAGGGGGACTTGTCAGGAAGTCACAAAAACATTGAACTTTAGGAAGGCAAAGTTTGAACAGCTTAGAGATGCCCTTAATCTGGTAGACTGGGACAATATCCTCAGAAATGAGAATACAGATAATAAATGGGAAATGTTTAAGAACATCCTAAATAGGCAGTGTAAGCGGTTTATACCTTGTGGGAATAAAAGGACTAGAAATAGGAAAAACCCAATGTGGCTAAACAAAGAAGTAAGACAGGCAATTAACAGTAAAAAGAAAGCATTTGCACTACTAAAGCAGGATGGCACCATTGAAGCTCTAAAAAACTATAGGGAGAAAAATACTTTATCTAAAAAACTAATTAAAGCTGCCAAAAAGGAAACAGAGAAGCACATTGCTAAGGAGAGTAAAACTAATCCCAAACTGTTCTTCAACTATATCAATAGTAAAAGAATAAAAACTGAAAATGTAGGCCCCTTAAAAAATAGTAAGGAAAGAATGGTTGTAGATGACGAGGAAAAAGCTAACATATTAAACACCTTCTTCTGCACGGTATTCACGGTGGAAAATGAAATGCTAGGTGAAATCCCAAGAAACAATGAAAACCCTATATTAAGGGTCACCAATCTAACCCAAGAAGAGGTGCGAAACCGGCTAAATAAGATTAAAATAGATAAATCTCCGGGTCCGGATGGCATACACCCACGAGTACTAAGAGAACTAAGTAATGTAATAGATAAACCATTATTTCTTATTTTTAGGGACTCTATAGCGACAGGGTCTGTTCCGCAGGACTGGCGCATAGCAAATGTGGTGCCAATATTCAAAAAGGGCTCTAAAAGTGAACCTGGAAATTATAGGCCAGTAAGTCTAACCTCTATTGTTGGTAAAATATTTGAAGGGTTTCTGAGGGATGTTATTCTGGATTATCTCAATGAGAATAACTGTTTAACTCCATATCAGCATGGGTTTATGAGAAATCGCTCCTGTCAAACCAATCTAATCAGTTTTTATGAAGAGGTAAGCTATAGACTGGACCACGGTGAGTCATTGGACGTGGTATATCTCGATTTTTCCAAAGCGTTTGATACCGTGCCGCACAAGAGGTTGGTACACAAAATGAGAATGCTTGGTCTGGGGGAAAATGTGTGTAAATGGGTTAGTAACTGGCTTAGTGATAGAAAGCAGAGGGTGGTTATAAATGGTATAGTCTCTAACTGGGTCGCTGTGACCAGTGGGGTACCGCAGGGGTCAGTATTGGGACCTGTTCTCTTCAACATATTCATTAATGATCTGGTAGAAGGTTTACACAGTAAAATATCGATATTTGCAGATGATACAAAACTATGTAAAGCAGTTAATACAAGAGAAGATAGTATTCTGCTACAGATGGATCTGGATAAGTTGGAAACTTGGGCTGAAAGGTGGCAGATGAGGTTTAACAATGATAAATGTAAGGTTATACACATGGGAAGAGGGAATCAATATCACCATTACACACTGAACGGGAAACCACTGGGTAAATCTGACAGGGAGAAGGACTTGGGGATCCTAGTTAATGATAAACTTACCTGGAGCAGCCAGTGCCAGGCAGCAGCTGCCAAGGCAAACAGGATCATGGGGTGCATTAAAAGAGGTCTGGATACACATGATGAGAGCATTATACTGCCTCTGTACAAATCCCTAGTTAGACCGCACATGGAGTACTGTGTCCAGTTTTGGGCACCGGTGCTCAGGAAGGATATAATGGAACTAGAGAGAGTACAAAGGAGGGCAACAAAATTAATAAAGGGGATGGGAGAACTACAATACCCAGATAGATTAGCGAAATTAGGATTATTTAGTCTAGAAAAAAGACGACTGAGGGGCGATCTAATAACCATGTATAAGTATATAAGGGGACAATACAAATATCTCGCTGAGGATCTGTTTATACCAAGGAAGGTGACGGGCACAAGGGGGCATTCTTTGCGTCTGGAGGAGAGAAGGTTTTTCCACCAACATAGAAGAGGATTCTTTACTGTTAGGGCAGTGAGAATCTGGAATTGCTTGCCTGAGGAGGTGGTGATGGCGAACTCAGTCGAGGGGTTCAAGAGAGGCCTGGATGTCTTCCTGGAGCAGAACAATATTGTATCATACAATTATTAGGTTCTGTAGAAGGACGTAGATCTGGGGATTTATTATGATGGAATATAGGCTGAACTGGATGGACAAATGTCTTTTTTCGGCCTTACTAACTATGTTACTATGTTACTATGAGGGGGACATGCATACCAGGATAGGGAAGATGAGCCATGCATGCCAGCATAGGAATGAGGAGGTCATGCATAACAGCATAGGGATGAGGAGGCCATGCATACCAGGATAGGGATGAGGGGGCCATGTATACCAGGATAGTGATGAGGTGGCTTTGCATACTAGGATGGGTATGAGGAGCCATGCATACTAGAATGGGGATGAGGAAGCCATGTATACCAGGATAGGGATGAGGAGGCCATGCATACCAGGATAGGGATGAGGGGGCCATGCATACCTGTCTAGGGATGAGGGGGCCATGCATACCTGGATAGGGATGAGGGGGCCATGCATACCAGAATAGGGATGAGGGGGCCATGCATACCTGGGTAAGGATGAGGGGGCCATGCATACCTGGATAGGGATGAGGAGGCCATGCATACCAGGATAGGGATGAGGGGGCAATGCATACCTGGATAGGGATGAGGGGGCCATTCAAACCTGGATAGGGATGAGGAGCCATGCATACCAGAATAGGGATGAGGGGGCCATGCATACCAGGATAGGGATGAAAGGGCCATCCATACCAGGATAGGGATGAGGGGGCTTTCCAGTATAGGTATGAGGAGGACATGTATACCAGGATAGGGAAGAGGAGCCATGCATACCAGCATAAGGATGAAGAGGTCATGCATACCAGGATAGCGATGAGGAGGCCATGCATACCAGGATAGGGATGAGGGGGCTTTCCAGTATAGGGATGAGGGGGACATGTATACCACGATAGGGAAGAGGAGCCATGCATACCAGCATAGGGATGAGGAGGCCATGCATACCAGCATAGGGATGAGGGGGCCATGCATACCAGCATAAGGATGAGGGGGCGATGTATACCAGGATAGTGATGAAGTGTCTTTGCATACTAGGATGGAGATGAGGAAGCCATGCATTCCAGTATGGGGATGAGGAAGCCATGCATACCAGGATAGGGATGAGGAGGCCATGCATACCATGATAGGGATGAGGGGGCCATGCATACCTGGATAGGGATAAGGGGGCCATGCATACCATGATAGGGATGAGGGGGCCATGTATACCAGGATAGGGATGAGAGGGCCATGCATACCAGGATGGTGATGAGGTGACTTTGCATACTAGGATGGGGATGAGGAACCATGCATACCAAGATGGGGATGAGAAAGCCATGCATACCAGGATAGAGATGAGGAGGCCATGCATACCAGGATAGGGATGAGGGGGCCATGCATACCAGGATAGGGATGAGGGGGCCATGCATACCAGGATAGGGATGAGGGGACCATGCATACCAGGATGGTGATGAGGTGACTTTGCATACTAGGATGGGGATGAGGAGCCATGCATACCAAGATGAGGATGAGAAAGCCATGCATACCAGGATAGGGATGAGGGGACCATGCATACCAGGGTAGGGATGAGGGGCCATGCATACCAGGGTAGGGATGAGGGGCCATGCATACCAGGATAGGGATGAGAGGGCCATGCATACCAGGATGGGGCTGAGGGGGGCGTGCATACAAGCATAGGGATAAGGCTGCCATGTATACCAGGATGGGGATGAGGGGACCATGCATGCCAGTATAAGGATGAGGGGGGCAGGCATACAAGGATAGGGATAAGGGGGCCATGCATAAAAGGATAGAGATGAGGGAGCCATGCATACAAGGATAGGGATGAGGGGACCATGCATACCGGCATAAGGATGAGGGGGCCATGTATACCAGGATAGGGATGAGGGGGCCATACATATCAGGCTTATACTCGAGTCCATAAATTTTGCCCTGTTTTTTGTGGTAAAATTAGGTGCCTAGGCTTATATTCGGGTCGGCTTATACTTAAGCATATATGGTAGGTAAAAAGATGAAGGGGATGAATATTTTTGCAAGCCACTGTATTACAAAGTTGCTTATTTTCATGTGTACTATTGATTTATGAAATGCAAATTAAAATGTCACTTGCTCTTTAAGCTCACCTTCCCAACAACTTGTTTTATATTTATCTCTATCAAACCATTTCTTTGATTGACAGCTCTGGCTTCATAGAGCCAGAGAAGGGCAGGGAAAGATGGAAAACAAGCAGGTAGGAAGGTGCACTTAAATGTTTGGCCACGCTGTGATGCACCGAGCACCTGTACTTGGTTTCAACAGTCATTCTCTGCTGACAGAGTTCCTTTAATACACTAAAGGAGAATTCATAAATGGAGATCTGCTGATGAAGCCTCTTGTTTTCTGTTTCAACAAGTACATTCTTCAGGAGGTCCCAACACCTCTTTAAAATACATGGACAACCCACTGATTTCCGTGGACACCATCTGTCATGTTTTAGTTGCCGCAGGGAAACAGAACATGCACTTCTGGTGATATCAGTAACAGCTCACCGTGTTATCAGCTATGTGCTGAAGCAGCCATCTATCAAAATTGTATTGTTCAAAGAATTTGAGTAGTCGACCATTGACCAAATGTTTAACCGTGTTCTTTTTATTTTCAAATTTTATATCCAAGAAACCTAAGAATGGTCACTGCTTGTATAAAGTAAATGGACCTAGTAGTCTTAGATCCACATAGCAGAACATGGATTTTCTAAGAAATGCCTTACCTGATACACCAAAAAGTACTACCATCTGCTGATTTAATAGGACTTTGATGGTTTATTACATTTGCAATTGTTTTATGTTGAGTTTTTTTTTACCACTTTCTTATATTTTTGCTATAAAACTCTAAATAATGCATATACACAATGCACTCCATACCTAATATTTGATTTTAAAAAATAATATGTGGTAATGTATCTCAGTTTGCAGATAAAGAATTTAATTTTTGCACTTATCCTAAAGGGATCATTCGGGCTACCTTTACTGAAGGTCCCTATAAATGTCCAATGGCAGCTGGATAAACACTTGTTCAGTCAACATCTATCATTCTTGAGTCCCTCATACACATGCATGCTTGGCTCTGTTTAGAGAGCATGACCAGACTGCATTGGCAGCAACATAGTTGAAAGCCCACATGCCCAGATGCTCTTTGCTTTGGCATCAGCTGTCAGCACAGGGTTGGGACCACCTATAATCATTAGACAGTCAGCTGGTCCCACTGAATAGAAGTTGGGCAATGTGTATGAGCTGCTAAACACTCATTTGTCTCAGTATATGTGTAGAGAATAGCTGATCCTCCTATTCACAATTATGGTTCATTAAAGGGAAGGTCTGAAGTCCATATTCAATTTACTCCTAAATTTCATTCTATTTTGTGTCATAATCTAAACTATTTTCTAATATAGTAACATAGTAACATAGTTAGTAAGGCCGAAAAAAGACATTTGTCCATCCAGTTCAGCCTATATTCCATCATAATAAATACCCAGATCTACGTCCTTCTACAGAACCTAATAATTGTATGATACAATATTGTTCTGCTCCAGGAAGACATCCAGGCCTCTCTTGAACCCCTCGACTGAGTTCGCCATCACCACCTCCTCAGGCAAGCAATTCCAGATTCTCACTGCCCTAACAGTAAAGAATCCTCTTCTATGTTGGTGGAAAAACCTTCTCTCCTCCAGACGCAAAGAATGCCCCCTTGTGCCCGTCACCTTCCTTGGTATAAACAGATCCTCAGCGAGATATTTGTATTGTCCCCTTATATACTTATACATGGTTATTAGATCGCCCCTCAGTCGTCTTTTTTCTAGACTAAATAATCCTAATTTCGCTAATCTATCTGGGTATTGTAGTTCTCCCATCCCCTTTATTAATTTTGTTGCCCTCCTTTGTACTCTCTCTAGTTCCATTATATCCTTCCTGAGCACCGGTGCCCAAAACTGCATAATATACTTGAATTAAAAAATCCCTACCCTTCCCTAACTACACTATCTAACTGCTTTTCTTTTTTTTCACTCCCTATTAGATGACTCTTTGTTTGAGAATCCCAGCACTTGCTGGTATATTGAAGCAAAGCTTCATCAGGGAGGCAGAGGCTGCAGTCACCGCCACAGCCCCTGCCCCCTCCCTGTAATGAAGTGTCATCAGCGAAGCTCGTTAGTCCCTGTGCGATGTGCACTGTGCGATGTGCGCTCTCTGTTGCCGGCTTAGATCAGCATTGACAAGCTGGCAACAGAGCATGATGTCAGAATACCTGGCATGCAGAGACCAGTGACATCACTTGCGGGGGCGATGCTGGTGTCTGCACGCTGGATATTTTGACAACGTGCTCTGATGCCAAGCATGCACTAGGATTCTCAAACAAAGAGTAATCTAAAAGGGAGTTAAAAAAAATAAAGCCCGTTAGATAGTGTAGTTAGGGAAGGATAGGGGATTTTAATTAAATTATATTAGAGCATAGTTTAAATTATGGCACTAAATAGATAGGGATTTAGGGTGAAAATTATTTTGGACTTCGGATTGCCTCCTTAAAAGGGTTTTCCACTGTCAACAATGTGGACTCTAAACGTCTACAGGCATGTGAAATAACAAAAACAAATGGTACTTACCTTCCCCAGCTCAGGCCCATGTTAAGGTCTCAGGTTTTGATTACAGTGGTAGGTGATGCCAAGTACAGCATCACCTATAGGTACCTACTTACATGTTATTTTTTAGATCATACCTGGAAAGTTTCTTTAATGTAACTTAATAACTTCATACTAGAATGGGTTTAAAAAGCATTCCAAAGAACAAAAAGAGTAAATTCTTTAGGGTTAAAACACAACAGCACAATCTTTGTTTTTGTCACTTCTCATCAGGCATTTATTGTTGTAGCAATAGGCAATGTCAACATACTTGAATGTCAAATGAATGGTCTTAAATCTTATTCTAAAAGTTCAAAAAGATTTTATTCCTTGTTATTGTCATCATGGTGTTAACTACAGAATTAACATGTGTTGTGGAGATTAGAGCATTAGGAGTTGGAGAACACAGATAATCTTTTTGCTGTCATTTAAGACCAAGATGGACCATATTGTATTATCAGTCATGGACCGATGGCTGCTGTTCATGTAAGGAGTCAAAGGTAAGTAATACAGAATCAAATACAGCCTATACCATGCAACCAGATTGTTGATGTGTAAAGTTCAGTTACTAAATCTTTTTTTCTGACTGCATACGATTACTTTGAAGCCTTCAAGTTAGAATTCAACCAAAAGATATCATTATGCGAGGGGAACTTTAAAATACGGTAGCTGTTTTTAGAACAATCCAACGTTGTGTGCTTCTTTTCTACCCTAATGATTCCTCAAGTGTCTGGTGTTGTCCAATAATTAGAGATATAATACTGAGTCAGTTCTGGAGTACTTGGAACATAGAGCGGAGATGGAACGCAGGCACTCTGACTTATGGAGATCTACGGCAGAATTCATTTTTATGACCAACATAATATTATTCAATTTACTACACCTAGAGGAGCACTAAACCCATAGGACTGTTTGTCTAAGTGCCATCTAATCAGCAATCTGGACTTGATTGTGGACTTGTTGTATTTGTAGAGCTATGAGATGTTGCTAACTTTCTATGTTTTGGAGCTGACATTTCCATTCAAGTAATTCTTTCACCAAAATAACATTATAAATTTGCTGAAAGTCTGATATTATGTCGAGTAAAACATTTTAATATTACAGCTGGGAACAGACTGGCTCTCTAGGGACTTTTGAACCCTCTGATGTGCTAAGCTTCTGACATAGTTATGGAGCTCATAGAGCTAATCTGCTTATCACTGATATAATTCTTATGCAGTTGATTCACAAATAACCTCCTAGAGTTTACCTGTTGGCCAATAACGGCCTAGTGTAGGATGTAGATAAAAGTCTGTATGGATTGATGGAGCATCTTTAGAGCATATTTAATTGCTGTGGCTAAGGTAAAGTAGTTCAGCACTGACCTAGGTACAGCTTTGTCAATTTTTAATGTACTCTTTCAGATTATTGGTCTGAATAAGTTGAGGGTCTAGCAGTTGAAAGTACACATTAGAATCAGGGGACATACATATCATTTTCTATGTACAAAAAGTGGCCTTGTGATCTTCTCGAGCCAAAATATAGCAGACAAATTCACAATTTAGATAATAATCATTCAGGGTTCATCCTCTTTTAGAAACTCCTGGTCCCAATTTTAAAAAGACGTTAGTCTTTTCCCTGGGACCACCGCTGAGTCTCTGCCGCTTCTATGTCTGATATTGGCTGCATCGCTAACACGACACATTAAAAGTGCAGCAGCCAATCAGTGAGCTCACTGGTTCTGCCCATATAGATGGAACGCCCCACTCAGAGCCGTTAACCATGGTGATTGGCTGCCATGCTGTCAACATGACGTGCATGCTGTAGCCAATATCAGACACCATGACCAGCCATGGAGACTCAGTGGTGGACCAGAGGACGAAAGTAAAGATGTTTTATTTTCTTTTACAACAATCCGCGCCCAATAATTGGGGTTATATGAATGGGGCAAACCCCTTTAACATCACCTAAAAGAACAGTTAACCAGTGTCTGTCTGAAAATCTCAATAAATATTTTTGATTCTCACTTCTTTTTATGCTTCAATAGTAAGTGTCTATCGCAGTCTCAAAAATGTAGAATAGTAATTTATTTTACACTTAGGGACAAATGCATAAGTTGGACTCACATTGTTTTTTCCATTTTTTATGTTCTTTTATGGTCTAATAAAAAATGTAAAACTATAAAACAAGGTGCCCTCGCCACTTACATAAAACTTTATAAAACTTAATTTTTTAACACAGTAGTGCATCCATACAGCCCTCATCCTGCTGATTTTTATTAGGCTTATAATTCATAAGGATAAATCACTCAAGAGACAAGTGACAAGTAAATATTGCTGGATGCTGCAGGATAATCAAAAATTCTTCTTGCAGTAATAACCATTAAGTTACATTAAGTATTCCTGCTTTCAGGCAGTCTAAATAGATACACATTACAAATGTAACTTCTAATTTACAACTGATTTAAAAAATGGAAATGATTCTGCACTGAAACCTCATTTAAATCTACTTAATAAGCACACAAGACTCGCTGATAGTTAGGAAAGGTGCATGTGTTGCACATTAGACTCCAGCACACTGTTCTGCTGGACCTTGCTGTCTCAGATGTGTCGTGTTTCGTGTACTAAGAAATTGCTAACATCTGTGAACAGATCGCCATCAACACTGAAAAACACCATTAGATGTAATAGCACACGTGTGGCAAGTAAAACAAGGCAACACGTAAGTAAACTTTTAAGCAGCGGAGGCTTTATTGTAGGACTGATCAAAATAAATTACATTATATATAAATGTATATACAGGTGCTTCTCACAAAATTAGAATACCATAAAAAAAATAATTTATGGCAGTTCTTCAATACAAAAAGTGAATCTCACATATTATATAATCATTACAAACAGAGTTATTTATTTCAAGTGTTTATTTCTGCTAATGTTGATGATTATGGCTTACAGCCAATGAAAACCCAAAAGTCATTATTTCAGTAAAGTAGAATAATTAACAAAATAAACCTGTGTGTGGTGACTCTTGAAGCAATGACTCCAGCAGCAGACACCTCCTTGTGAATCTCCCACAATTTTTATAATGGCCTTTTCTTAACAATCCTTTCAAGGCTGTGGCTATCCTACTTGTTTGTGATCCTTTTTCTACCACACTTTTTCCTTCCACTCAACTTTCCATTAATATGCTTGGATACAGCACTCTGTGAACAGCCAGCTTCTTAAGCAATGACCTTTTGTGGCTTACCCTTCTTGTGGAGTGTGTCAATGACTGCCTTCTGGACATCTGTCGAGTCAGCAGTCTTCCCCATGATTGTGGAGCCTACTGAAACAGACTAAGGAATTTTTATAAATGCCTAAGAAGCCTTTACGGGTGTTTTTTCATTAATTATTCTACTTTACTGAGATAATGACTTTGGATTTTCATTGGCTGTAAGCTATAATCATCAACATTAACAGAAATAAACAATTTAAATAGATCACTTTGTTTGACCACTTCCTTTGTTTGATTCTATATAAAATATGAGTTTCCCTTTTTGTACTGAAGAACTGATATAAATAATTTTTTGATGATATTCTAATTTTGTGAGAAGCACCTGTGTGTGTGTGTGTGTGTATATGTATATATATATATATATATATATATATATATATATGGATCGCCTCCTCAGGGCAGCAGGGTACTCGGTACCGGGTCCTGCGGTTCACGGAGGGATGTCACGGTGGCTGACCCGGTCCGTGGCCCTGGGACTTCCGTGTTAAAGGGAAAGGTCTTTAAAGGGGAACTGTTCGTGATGTCACCTGTGGTATTCAGTCAGGTGACCAACGCTGCTTTCAGGGGCCCACTGGGGTGATGTCATGGCAGCTAGATGGTATACCTTCCCACAGGTGAAGTATGTCACCAGGCCTTCCCAGTGTGTAGATGGTGGATGGTGAGAGGCGCAGTGAAGAACGAGGACACACGGTTGCAGTCTCTTTACCTTTAATAAAGACTTCAGCATCCACAGTCCAGAGCACCAGATCACAGGGTAGGCAGAGTCCGGCAAGTTTGGAGGCAAGTCCAGAGTTCTCTTGTCCAAGTGGAAATCAGTAGCCTTCCTCTAGCGCTGTAGTGTTTTAGTCCCTTACTGCTAAGCTTCTCATAAGGTCCTCGCAGATGTTATAGA